>NC_081410.1:594523919-595188086 GCF_030272615.1 Cryptomeria japonica
AGTGTTGATTCACCCCTCCCCTCTCAGCACCAGTTGGGATTAATAGTTAGTTGGTCTTGGTCTGGTAATCATATGCTAGCCTGTTTGCTTAGAAGCTTGGTATCTAGTTCCAGTGAGGGTTTCACTGGTAGAGCTTTTTATGAAGATCTTTAATGAATTGCACAAGTGGTGTTGGTGTTAGGGGTCCCACAGAGAGGGGGGGGGGTGAATCAGTATCTAACCGATAATTAGAATTTCTTAACTTAAAACATGCAGAACATAATATAATAGTGTACCGGTATGCAATAAATAATGCAATAAATAGAATCAAGAACATCCACATGAAAAGTACACCATAACACAAGATGTTAATGAGGAAACCCAGTGTGGGAAAAACCTCGGTGGGATTTGTGACCCACAATATTCACTCAATGGCCAATAAGAGAATATTACTTACAATAGGGGCCTCCACATGCAGGAAGGCCAACTGCCTAGAGCTCACTGCTCAATGGGAAGTCACACTAACTTACAAATAAGGATTATACTAATCCAATAACTTGTATTGCTTTACAATAGCATCTTCAATGCCAGATTAAGTACTGGTTCTTGCTCTGATCTTTACATATACCTTTGACCTATATTTCGCACATTAGGTCTCCCTAATATTTTCCTTTTTTTTCTACCTCACTCATACAAATGTCTATAATGATCTCCTTTATATATAAGAGTCATTTTACAATTTTCAAGTCAGCTTACAATAATAAACAAAATATTGTATAACAAAAATCCTGTCGGCCTTTGTGCTGGTATACTTATTTTCTTCTGTGTTGGTGCCAGTGTCGGTGTCCTGAGTGTCAGTGTAGAGAGTGATCTGCTGATGCCGGTATAATGTCTTTGTCGGTGCCATGGGATTGCAAGGTTTCCATCAATGACAAAACCTTCAATCACATACAATGTCTCATTGGAGTGTGCATATGCCAACAGTTGGTGTAGCTTTTGGTGGAGTTTCATGATGTTGTTGATGATCATGTTCAAGACTTGGCGAATGGAGACCATTGTTGTAGCATGTGGACCTATATTGGGTCCCGGTTGATCTAGGTTATGGACCAACTTTAATTTGATGTCTGGATTGGACCTCTCGATGCATTTCCACAATGTCTTATATGTTGGATATTATTTGTTTGGTCTAAGGCTAGCATGGTTTATAATTATGTAATTTTTTTATTATCTGGTGGCCAACCCAATTGTTTATGGTTGAGGGTTTGTATTTATAGATGTAAGATCTCATTGTAAATCATCATGGTTATGTTAGAGGTCATGGTCAAGGAATGTAATGTGCAAATAATGTAATATCATTCAGGTAGAGGATTTGGTCAATCATTGGAGATCAAATTGGGTTTATATAAGAGGATTTAGTCCTTTGGTATTGAGCTTAATTAGAACTGTACTCAGGCATAGGAGATGCCATCTTTTGTAGTTCAACATTTCCCCATATTGTAGTCTAGATTTCTATGTAGTAAGTGAGGCTCCTTTTGTGATTAGCAGTGTGCTCTAGGATGTTGGTCTTCCTACAAGTGTAGGCCCCTCAATTTTAATTCACATACTTACTAGGTTGGCCTTCCTGGTTTTTCCCTTTACTGAGTTTTCCACATATAAATCTTGGTGTCATGTGGATGGTATTTATTCTGTGATTATTATTTATGATTAATTGGTTTAACTGTTATTCTGGTATTAATATTTTTGTTTCCAGTATTAAAGTTTTAATTGCTAATGATTCTGGTAATTTGTGACAACTGATTCAACCCCCCCTCTCAGTTGTCTTCCAGTTATTTGAACTGTCTAACAATTGGTATCAGAGCCTTTCTCCTCTTTGTAGAAAGCTTAACCACTTGAGGAAGATCCTATGGCGACTAACAGTTCAAGTTCATCCAGTTCTTCTGGAGCTATCTTTCAGAGGGATATTCTGAGGCTTGATGGAACAAATTACACAACATGGAAGATTCAAATGGAGACTCATCTGAGATTTCTTGGTAAGGAGATTTGGGAGATCACACAGAATGGTGTCACGCCTTATAACCTGGGATCTCACAATCCTCCTTTGGAAAACCTGGATAAGGAGCTTGAGAATGATTGTAGAGAAAGAGAAGCCCTCTTGTGTGCACTTTCTAATTAGCAAATAATGGGATTAACCGAAAAACATCTAGAAAGGCTATATGGGATAAGTTGGAAACTCTTAATGAAGGTGATCCTACAGTGAAGATTGCTAAACTTGATGGTTACTATGTGAGATATGAAAACCTGAAGATGGAAGAATATGAAAGGATTACTGCATTCATGGAAAGGGTAAATGAGATTGTTATGGGAATTCAATGTTGTGGTGGAACTTTGAGCGAAGATGAAATTGTTTGTAAAGTTCTGAGAGCCCTACCATCGGCTTACAAAATGAAGGCTACTACTATCAATGAATTGAGAACAATGGATAATACATCTATCAATAGAGATACTTTGGTTGGAAAACTATCTTTTTTTGAGCTTTAAGAATTTGAACCTTCTGGAGCTATGAAGACTGAACCTGCTTTTCATGCATCTACATCTGCAACCCGTAAGCAAGATTGGAAAGATTTGTATGCAAAGTAATTGGAAGATATGAAGAGAGAAGATGATGAGTTTGAGCAACTTGAAGCACTATTTGCTAGAAGAGTACCTAAAGGACTGATAGGAAACAAGTATGAAGGAAAAGCACCTTTTAAATGTTTTGCATGTAATAAGATTGGTCATTTTGCATCTAGATGTCTTGAAAGGAATTAAACTTTTGAAGAAAGAGTTAGAAGATCATTTAAGCCTAACCCTGGATATTAGAACAAGTACAAGTACAAGAAAAACATAAACAAATCATGCTACATAGCAGATGAGGAAGGCATTACAGATTCTAATGATGAACCACCAAAAGATTCTATTAGTGGTTCTGGTAATGGGAAGGAATGGGTGTTTCTAGCTATCAAGAAAGATGATCTATCACTGGAAGAGAATGTACCTGAAGAGAAGGCACTTGCTACTAAAATTGAAGAAAAGGATGAATGGGTACTTGATAGTGGTTTTTCACATCATATGAATGGAGATAAAGGGAAGTTTCTATCTTTGCAATAATCTAATGGCTATCTAGTTAGATTTGGAGATGACAAAGATTGTATGATCAAAGAAAAAGAAACTATATCATTGGATGGTAAGAACAATACTGAAAATATTTATTATGTTGAAGGTTTAAGGCATAATCTTTTGAGTGTGGGAAAATTAGTGGATAAGGGATTTCAATTACAGTTCAATGATGGAAAATGCAAAATCATTAATAGATCTGGCTTGGAGATTGCAACCGGTATACAGACAAAAGTAATATATTTCATTTGAACTCTGGTGAGAAGACATGTTTGATTACATAGATTGATGAGAGTTGGCTATGGCATAAAAGGTTGTTTCATGTGAATTTTGGTTGTGTCAAGGATATACCTAAGATTATGAAGCCCTATAATCCGGTATGTAAAGAATGTCAAATGGGTAAATAGGTTAGAACCTCTTTTAGGAGTATACAAGATAAATCCAATGGTGTTCTCGATCTTATTCATACTAATTTGTGTGGCCCTGCTAGAGTTAAATTTTTTTAAGGTGATAGATATTTTATGCTAATCATTGATGATTATTCTAGAATGATGTGGGTTACTTTTCTATAAGAAAAATTTGAAGCATTTGAAAAGTTTAAAAATTTTAAGGATAAAGTGGAAACTAAGATAGGATTGAAGATTAAATGTTTGAGGTCAGATCGTGGTGAAGAATTCACATCTGGTGAGTTTAATAACTTTTGTGAGAAGCACCGGATAAGAAGACAATTTTTTGCTCCCCGGATACTTCAGCAAAATGGAGTTGGGGAAAGGAAGAATAGAACTATCTTGGATGTTACTAGAAAAATGATGATGGAAGCTAGTCTACCTGATATCTACTGGAGAGAAGCAGTGAGCACAACGGTTTATACATTCAGTAGAGTACATATCAAAGGAGAAACCTATCAGACACCTTATGAATTATGGTTTGGCAATACACCTATAGTTAAGTATTTCATAATATTTGGTAGTAAATGTTATATCAGAAGAGATAATATCATTGGAAAATTTGATCGTAGATGTAATGAAGGCATATTTCTTGGTTATTCTAATGAAAGCAAAGCATATAGATGTTATAACAAGAGATTTCAGAGAATGGTGGAGAGTGCTAATGTCAAAGTAGATGAGTTGAATAAAAGTCAAATCAAATTTTATGAGAAGGAAGCGGTAGTGGAAATGATTATATCTGAACCAGTAGCACATTTACCAGAACAGAGTGTTTAACCAGCTACTCTGGTAGTATCAAAGAATTCTATAGTAATTGAAGAACAAGGAAGAGGAACGGAGAGTTAGAGGACTCCTAGGTATGTGGGATTGAATCATTTAGAAGATTAGATCATTGGGGATAAGAGCAACAGAGTGATGACAAGAAGAAGACTGGCAACTAATGAGGTACGTTTAATTTCACAAGTTGAACCAGTATCATTAATTGAGGCATGTAAAGATTAATATTGGTTGAAAGCTATGGAAGAAGAATTAGATCAAATTAAGAAAAACAACACGTGGACTTTTGTTCCCTCGCCTAAAAACAAAAATGTTGTTGGAACTAAATGGGTTTTTAGGAATAAATTGAATGAGGATGGTCAAGTTATAAGGAATAAGGCTAGATTGGTTTGTACAGGATATTCTCAAAAGGAAGGAATTGATTATGGAGAGACTTTTGCACCTGTAGCTAGGATTGAAGCTGGAAGATTATTTCTTGCCTATGATTCTTATAAAAACTACAAGGTTTATTAGATGGATGTTAAATATGCATTTTTGAATTGGGATCTTTATGAGGAAGTTTATATTGAGAAACCTGATAGTTTTTCACTATCAAATGATACAAATATGGTTTGTAGGTTAAGGAAAGCTTTATATGGATTGAAAGAAGCACCTAGAGCTTGGTATGCAAGGTTGGATAAATATCTTTTGAAGCTTATTTTTACTAAGGGTAGTGCTGATAGTAATTTATATTATAAGATCACTGATGATGATATACTGATTATTGATGTATTTGTTGATGACATTATTTTTGGAGGTGAAGATAAGTTATGCATAGAATTTTCAAAGAATATAGAGAAAGAATTTAAGATGTCTATGATTGGTGAGATGAAATTTTTCTTAAGTTTGTAGATTACTCAGATTGATAAAGGTATTTTCATCTGTCAAACTAAATATGCTAAGGAATTGTTGAAGAAATTTGGTATGGGATATTATAAACGGGTAAGTACTCATATGGTTACAAGTGAGAAATTGAAAAGAAAAGATGTTTCTGCACTAGTAAATCCTACAAGATACAAATCTATGATTGGAGGTCTTCTTTATTTGACTCAAACTAGGCCTGACATAATGAATGATGTTTGTATTGTTTCAAGATTTCAAAGTGATCCTAGAGAAAGTCATGAGATTGCGGTGAAAAGGATTTTTATATACTTGCAAGGTACATCAAAATATGGTTTGTGGTACCCTAAGGATAATAAATTTAATTTATGTGCATATATAGATGTTGATTGGGCTGGAGATGTTGATGACGAGAAAAGTACTTCCGGTGGAGCTCTCTTTCTTTAAAAGAAGTTGGTTTCATAGATCATCAAGAAATAGTCATGTTCTTCTTTATCTACTGTTGAAGCTGAGTATGTTGTTGCTGCTACTAACCATACACAAGTTTTATGGATGAAGAAAATGTTGAAGGATATAAAGGGGGATTGTGATACACTGGTAGTTATTCATTGTGATAACTCTACTTCTATTGATATATCAAAGAATCTGGTATTTCATTCTAAGACAAAGCACATATCTATCAAGTACAACTTTTTGAAAGAAAAGGTGGAAGCAAATGAAGTTAGACTGGTTTATGTTATCACTAAAGAGAAGATTGTAGATATTTTCACTAAACCTTTTCCCAAGGAATCATTTGAGTACCTGAGAGATAGATTGGGAGTTTTGGCCTCTCTGGTAGAGACTTGATTGATGTGAATTGGCATCAGTTTGGAATGCATTATCAGAGATACTATTCATTTTGGCACTAATGTGGGATGCTACTGCTCAGGGGGAGTAGTTAGCTTTGTGATTTAGTGGTTTATGATTTTGCTTTGATATTTTTTTGAGATTTCTGGCATTGATGTCAAAGGGGATAGATATTGATGTGAAAAAAGACAAAGAAAGAAAAAGAAAAATTTAAAGGGGGAGAGATATGCATAAGAAAATCAAGGGGGAGAGATATTGATAGAGATATTCTAAGATGTATGTGGGAGATTGTTGGTTGTCTTCCATCAGGGGAGACTTCTTTGGCATTTGTTGGTACTTAGATATTTTTCACAAATAGTGTTGCCATCAATTGCAAAGGGGGAGATTGTTGTCCATTTGGTGGAATTGATTATGTGTTGAAATGAATTTTTGTCATTGATGCCAACACTAGCTGTTTGGATGCTTTACCGACACCATTTTGGTCCTGGTAGGTTGAGTGGTTTCTGGTTGATTTGGATCTGGCATGATCTGGTAGGCTCCGGTATAGTTTGGTGATGGAATTGGCATGTTCATAATACTCATGCTCATATTCAGTCAGTTGATCTTGGTTTGGTGAACAGATGTTATCATGTTTTCTTAGAAGCTTGGTTTCTGGTTCCGATGAGGGTTTGACTGATAGATCTTTTTATGAAGATCTTTGATGAATTACATAAGTGGTGTTGGTGCAGCTTTTGGTGGAGTTTCAGGATGTTGTTGATGATCATGTTCGAGACTTGGCAGATGGAGAGAATTTTTGTAGCATGTGGACCTATACTAGGTCCCAATTGATCTAGGTTATGGACCGAGTTTAATGTAACATGTGGATTAGATCTTTCGATGTGTTTTCGGGATGTCTTATGTGTTGGATATTATTTGTTTGGTCTAAGGATTATATGGTTTATAATTATGTAATTGGTTTATTGTCTGGTGACTAACCTAATTGTTTATGGTTGAGGGTTTGTATTTATAGATGTAAGATCTCATTGTAAATCATCATGGTTATGTTAGAGGTCATGGTCAAGGAATGTAATGTGCAAATAATGTAATATCATTCATGCAAAGGATTTGGTTGATCATTGGAGATCAAATTGGGTTTATGTAAGAGGATTTAGTCCTTTGGTATTGAGCTTAACCGAAATTGTACTCAGGCATAGGAGATGCTATCTTTTGTAGTTCAACACTTCTTTGGATTGTAGTCGGGATTTCTATTTAGTCAGTGAGGCTCCTTTGGTGATGAGCATTGCACTCTAGGCTGTTGGCCTTCCTGCAAGTGCAAGCCCCTCAATTTTAATTCACATACTTACTACAAAAGTATTATCTGATTGTGGGTAGGCTTCCCACGGTGTTTTCTCCCTTTACTAGGTTTTCCACGTATAAATCTTGGTGTCATGTGGATTGTATTTATTCTGTGATTATTGTTTATGCTTAATTGGTTTAACTACTATTCTGGTATTAAAGTTTTAATTGCTAATGGTTCTAATAATCTATGACAACTGATTCACCCCCCCACCCCCTCTCAGTTATCTTCCAGTTATTTGAACTTTCTAATAGCTTCTTCTACTATTTTTTATTCAATTTCAAATAGTAAACATAAGAGAACTTGTTCTTGAGCTTCTTTACTTCTTGTGATAATTCCTTTGTTCTTATCTCCAATAATCTAGTCTGATTATTGATTCTTCTAAACATATCTTGGGGTCTTAGATGTAGATACTAGAGCATCCCGAGTTTCCTTTTCTTCCTCTTCTTCTCTAGTTTTCTCTTCCCTTTTTCTATTAGTTGAATCATTAGATTCATAACCCACCAATTTGTCAAAGTCTTTAGAAATTCCTTCGTCAACCTTGACATTTGCAATTCCAACAATCTTGTTTAGTCTTTTGTTGTAACATAGGTATGCTTTGCTTCTTGATGAATTTCCTGAAATATGCCTTCATCTACTATGCTGTCAAATTTTACAAGATTATCTTCATCTCTTTGGATATAACACTTTCTTCCAAATACCTTAAAATATTTCATTGTTAGAGTTCTACCATGCCATAGCTCATATGATGTCTTTCCATGTTTTTTCTGGTATAGAATTCTATTAAGAGTATAGACAGCTATGTGAATTGCTTCTCTCTAGTAGACTTCTGGTAATTCTTCTTCTTTGATCATTATTTTGGTTGCCTCTTGTATAGTTTAGTTCATCCTTTCCACTACACCATTTTGTTGTAGTGTCCTGGGGGTAGACAATTCCCTTCTAATACCATGTCTCTCACAAAAATTGTTACTCATCAGAAGTGAATTATCCTTCTCTGTCAAACCTCAAACACTTAATCTTTTTGTCAACTCATTTTCAACTATAGCTTTAAATATCTTGTTTTTTTCTAATTCTTCTGACTTCTCTCTAAAAAATACAACCCATTATATTCTAAAATAATCATCAATCAACAACATGAAATGCTTGTTACCTTGTATACTCCTTGTTCTGGTAGGACTGCATAAGTTTGTGTGCACTAAGTCCAATAATCTAGTGGATGACTGCTCCTTTCCTATATATGCTCCTTTCATATGTTTTCCAACTTGACATTCTTTGCAAATATTGTTATCTAGTTTAGTCAACCTCACTAAGTCTCTTACTGCATTTGATGAACTAATCTTTACCATATTGTCAAAGTTGATATGACACATCCTCTGGTTCCAAAGCCAGCTATCATTGATCTGAGATAACAAACAATATCTTGTAGCTTCTTCTAGCAAGTACATGTTTCCACTAGTCCTTTTTCCTATTGCAATAACAATTCTATATCCCTTATGGATCTCACAACCACCATCCTGAAAAACAACATTCTAACCATTTTTGCACATATATCCAACACTCAAAAGATTATGATGCAAACCCTTCACATAGTGAACATTATTAGTATTATATTTTCCATCAAAAGAAATTGAACCAATTCCCACAATTTGTGTTGTCTGATCATCTCTGAATCTAACAGATCCACCATCATACTTTTCAAGTTTTACAAATTTACTTTTATCTCCAGTCATATGATTTGAGCATCCACTATCAATCAACCATTCATTTATATCTCTCCTATCATGTAAGTTAATGGCAACAGTCTTAAGAATATCAATCTTAGGTACATATTTTACTACCAAAAACAAACAATCACCATCTTCGTAGTCTAATTCATCATCTAAAATAGCAACATCATATTTAACATAGTAAGCTCTCTTATTAATCTTCCCTTTACCTTCTCTAAAATTTTATCTTGATCCTTTTTCCAGACATATAGTATCTATATGACCAATTTTTCCAAATCTAAAGCATTTAAGGGGTAACATACCTTTATATTTGTTGGTGCCTTTCTTCATTTTCCTTACAAAATTTGCTTCCATCTCATCTAAGCTTTCATCTTCTGGATCTTCCTCAAAGACTTAAAGGTAGACTTGGATTTATCTTTGTCTTTTACAAACTTCCTTATCTTAAATGCAAACAAGGTGCCATACAGTTGTACCCTTGTAAACTTCTTTAGACCATTAGTTTCTTCCATAGAAGAGATCTTATCACTGTAGCTTTCCAGTAGGGACATCAAAATATTCTTAATTATGTCTTCATCTATCAAGGTGTTGCCTTGTTCTTTGATTTCATGTACTACACTATCAACCTTCTAAAAATAGCTTTTTATATCTTCTCGTTCTTCCATTTTCAAGTTCTCATATCAATGCTTAGCTATTAATTTCTTTGATAATATAACTTTTTCATTTCTTTGATATATATCTCTCAAATTTTCTCAAACCTCATAACCAGTATTCAATGAAATAATATTTGTTGATTAAGTCTTTGATAAAGCACTAAAGATAGAATACCTTGCCTTTTCATTCTCTTCATAGGCTTGAATCTCATATGGAGTGGTAGGACCATTTTCCAATTGTACATACTTATTTTCCACTGATTTAGAAGTGTTGTATCCCAAGGAGATCATGTAACCTGCCATCTTCACTTTCTAGAAGTTATAGTTGAATCCTTCAAACATAGGAATGGTTAGTTTATGTGCCATTGGATTAGGATCTACCTCAATAAGTTAAGCTCTTTTCCAAGGATTCAAAGCTTTGATGCCAAATGTTAAATATCTGGGAAACTGAGAGGGGGGGTGAATCAATTGACAACTTAATTTTTTTTCTTCAATACATTCAGACATCCAGAATAGACAACATAAATAATTAAAACAGATATAAGATTAAAGCACATACACAAAATAGATCACATAATGAACACTAGATATGACGTGAGAAATCCAAGAAGGTAAAAACCATAGAGAATGTTATTTCTCAATATATAACACCAGTTAAGGTGTTGTTTACAAAGGGTGGCTAATTGCTAGAATGTACACTGCCCAAAAAAAGGCTCACTGCTGAAGGAAGAAAGAAAGAAAGAAAGAAATAAAGATAATCCACTACTATAACACAATCTGCAATACCAAAATTGCTTATGGTGCCTTAGCAACAACACACTTTGCATATCAACAAAAAATATGATATTTCCTTTTCAATTTCATATATCTTCCATACGAATTGCCACACTAACTAATTTAGATCATCCTCAAATTTATACTATCTTCGAGAAATATAATCTTCTAAGTTCACCAAGATTTAGATCTAAAATAGGTCAACACTAAACATCTTGGTGGTGGGAAGGAATGATAAGTAGAACATACCATAATACACATAATTGGTCAAATCAACAATTATATCCATGACATATTCTAGACCCAAATCATGACTCACACACTACATAAATGTCATTGCTCATCCTTGAATTCTGAACCTAATCTTGATCCAAAATAGCACTACCCAATACAACAAAAATAAGAGTGGAACCAATATACTCATGAATACAAATGATTAACATGATATCTGATAAATAAAGAAATCTGGATCACAATCAACTCAATCAATTTGCACTAAATTTTAACTAAAAGACATCTTCTAGAGCACCAAATATTTTGGGTACACAACTTACAGATCACCAATACCAAAACCATATGTTGACATCAACGATAACCAACACAATCATCAACATCACAATTGTAACAAATATATCTTTTAATGTTCTAACTATTGCATCACCTTCTTTGCCTCCACCCCAAACAACAATCTAGGCTTCTTTGTATTAGGGGCCTTTTCCCACCATGCTAATGCCTTTATGCTTGGGTTGAATCCTATACCATGAGTGCCAAATTATTTGGCATAAATAACATCATCTTACTTCATGACCTAATCTAATATAAAAAAAATTCTACATATCCCATCCTAGGACCAACATCATGCTACTTACTTTGATTATTTGCTTGGCCTCATCGGGAGTACAATCTACATTCTCCGTGTCAAAATTGACCATCTCTTTCTCTAACATAATTTTTACTTGGCCTAAAGCTAGAAAATTTTCAACTCAGGGAACCTGATGAATTCATCATCAGATAAAAACTATGTTGCAACAAGAATTCTCTTATCATTGGCTTCCTCTTTAGGAATTATGTTAGGGAAAATTGTCTTGTTAGCATCCATGGGCTCTTCTACAAAATCAAAATCCTTAAATGTTTCCTAGGGAGGTGGAGGTGGAAAAACTCCTGCATCATCCTCATCATCATCAAGAATCTTAATGAAATCAGACAAAACTGCCTCAACCTTCTCTATTCTCCTCACTTGATCTTAAGGGGTTTGGCCAACCTATGGATCTTACTGGGGAAGGGTTGATTTTGAGGATTCTCCTATTAAAATCTGCTTCCCTTTCCTATCAATTGGTGCAACTGTTGGAGGCTCACACGTTGGCATTTCTTCAATTTTATAGCCTAATGGTTGCCCTACTTCTACCTCAATAACTATTGGTTCAAAACCTCTCAATTTGCACAAAATTCATGCAAAATAATTCTATATATTGGAGAAAAAAACCTTGAATTTGGGGTCTCTTTGTCTTCTTTCCTTTTCCATCTGGTTGAGGATGTCCCACATTTTTCTTCTTTGTATAGCATCTTTGGAAAGGAAATTTTAAATCATATCTTCATATTCATCATGCTCATGATAGATCCCCTTAAATTTCATTTTATGTATCCTTGACTCATTAATATAACCTTCTAAGTCATAATCTTAAGCCTTTCCACTTTGGATGTGATATGTGTCCCTCAAAAAATCCTGAACCTTCTCAATAGTATCACACCCAATGGAAAATTCTCCATATATGGTGTATCTAGCCAAATGAGTTCCTTTTTCTTCGCCTTAATCCATTGCCTCTTCATTCACATGAATTGCCACATTAATTCAATGAATGGCAATCTTGAGGAAACAAAAAGTGGCAATCTATGAGGAGTCTATGGGCATCCATATACCCCAATGACTATGCAATATGAATATAATAAGAAGTTGCAAATATTATGGGTGATTACACCCTCTAGAAATTGTACATTCTTTGGCTTTACATCTTTTATTTTCAACACCTTTATGATGTCTCTAGGAATCCTTGTGGTTTGGAATCCACACCATCCCACTATGTTAATATAAAATTGATCAAATAATGCAATATAATTTTTGACCATCGAGACTCTTTGTCCCAAACATGGGTCCACCTTTGAACTAGGCATCTCCCACCTCCATTGGGGTCAAACATGTTTATATCTAGCGATGCATCCCAATCTATTCTTTTTTGAAAAATAATTAAATGGTAGAAGAGGGAATAAAATCTAAATTCAATTGGGGTTTTATCATATTTTGCACTTATTAATCCCTCATGCAACTTATCATGTATGTAGGTAGCAAAATCATATAGTTCATTGGATATGGGTGTTGAATCTTCATTTCCATCATTATAAATTCCACTAGCATTTTGGTTTTCCCACAATAAATCCCTAGGACCTAGCACAAAGCATAGTATGTATTCACAAAATAATTCTCAAATGTTATTAATTAAAAGGTTCCTTTTCAATCTCTAATATATTGTTCTTTCCCCCTAGATACAATCTCTTTCTAAAGTGTGGCACTTCTTCATCCCTCATTACTGCCTTTTTCATGTTGTATTCTAATTCCAAACTTTTTAGGTCAATTTGTTTTAAACAATTCTTACTCAAATCAAAGTAGGAAATTATTCCACCACTAGCCACATCCACCAAAATTATTCCTTCGATGGTCATATAGTCATGCTCGCTAGATGATATTGTCTCCCTAAATGTCTTATCACAAAAAGCTCCAAAAAAACATTGGGAACAACTAGTATTTCCAAGTCCAAAGTCAACTCATTTGAAACAGGTGCAAGCTTGTCTTTGTTCCCATTAAAGTAATATTAAATGTCCCACCCTTTGTTAGTGGTAATGGCATCTCGATTAAATGTCCCACCCTTTTTTAGTGGTAATGGCATCTCGGCACCTTGAACTCTTGTCAAAGAAAATATTATTGAATGAATCCTACATTTTTGATCCCTTAAATAGCTCCAACGGGTCTTGATGGAGGCCCCTAACCTCTTTTTCATTCTTCTTTTTTCCCTCATGTTGTTTCTCATTTTGTTCATTTAAGGCCTCAGTGGTCATGGTCAGACGCAATGGGGGTTTTCACAGGTGGTTCATTTTTAGCGGGTGGAGGGTTCTTGATAGTTGGTTGGATTTGAGTTGGGGGTGAGGGTATGGCCTTTTTAGCAGAAGGAGCACTCCTTTTTGGCTTAGTGGTTTCTACTTTAGTAGGTAGGTTTTTCTCAATGACTAGTTCACCTAAAATCAATGGAGGGGAAAGAATTAGTGCAATTGGGGTTGCATGGGTAATTTTGGGGGTGGTGGAACTCTTTTTCTTTGGTTTTGAGGTCTTTCCCTTCTAGGGGATCTTCACAATGGTAGGGTTAGTGGTATTCTTTCTTTTTGGTGCCATGACTAATTCTTAGGGCTCTGGATTTCATTCCTTCCCTACCCACAAACCCTACAACTACTCTATAAGCTTTTAACAAAATCACATAGTTGCAGGTTTTTTGTATTACTTACTCGGTCTCTAAAATATTTTGGGCACAATTGAAATTTTGGAAATTGCTTTGGATCACTTGGGATGCTCTTCAATCGATCTCTTGAAGCAGGGTGTACAAATGAACATCAAAATTTGGTTTTATTTCTTGTAGGACTTCACCATTAATTTCCTTTGTGCAAGTGCTATGAGATGGTGGCCTTAAAATTTGAACTCCACCATTGATTTAGAAATGGATGGTCATGATCATGTCTTGAGCCCCTTTGACTATTGATGTGGTGCCTTCTAATTTTGTCACCATCGCCCTTTGATTTTCTTCATTTTTTCTTAATATATCCCTACTATCCCTTGCCACCTTTTTTTCTTTTTTAGTTCATCTTGTAGGATAGTGGGCAATGCTTTTCCTTTGTTTCTTCTCTATCCTTCTTGTTAGTGTTTCCTTTATCATCTCTTTTTAACCTTTCGGGGTAGCGGGCAACACTTCATCTTTTGTTGTTTTACCCCGCTAGCCCACATAATGCTTTTACTGATTAAATTTTCACTATGGGATAGTGGGGAAAGAACTTTCCCTTCACTGTTTTTTATATCCCACCATCCCGTGTGGTTATAATTTCATACTAAAACTTGTGTGGGGGTGGGGGGAAGATCCTTTTGTATTTTTCCTTTACCCCACCTACTTGTGCTATTGATTAGCCTTTTATTTCCTTGTTGCAAGGCTTTGAGGGAAACCACATTCTTTCTTCATATTTACTTTTGATTTAACCACATGGGGTTGTGGGGTAACATTTCCTTGTATGATATCCTAATCCTACTACCCCATGGAATAGATTTTCCTTTTGAGATAATCATGCAGGGTCATGGGAGAAACATAAAATGCATCCTAAAAGTGATTCCCTACCACCCTGCTTCATATTTTGTTTGTTGATAATGGTCCTATAGAGGAAACTTATAACTTGAGGGTGAGGGGGTCATGGGAAGTGAAGGTACTAGGAATGTTAGTCCCAATCGGTGTTGAGAGGGGAGGGGTGAATCAACACTATACTAGTTTTACCAGATTTAACCTTAATCAAAGTTTCTATTCAAACTTAACACTTATCAGAATAAGTAGCATTAATAAGAAGCATGCACACATAAAATCAAACACACATGACTACCAAGATTTATCATGTGGAAACCAAAATGGGAGGAAAATACGGTGTGAGTAGAAACTCACAAAATATGCACTCTTCTCGAGTACGCCTAGTGACGAGCCATCCCTATTAGGAGATTACAAAGACACTATTAGGTGCCACCCGATTAAGGGATTTTCTTTAAGGCCTATTAGAACCTTTACCCTGCTAGAGGTAGCCTTGTTAAAGAACTTAGTATCATCATTTAAGATGTCACCTGGTTAAGGGATTTTACAAAGGGACCTGTTAAAGTCCACCCGGTTAAGGGATTTTTACTTTTGTAGTTATTAGAAAACAACAAAGAGAATGATTTGTTGTAATAGCTACTATTAGCTTAATTAGATCTAGATGAAGCTCTTCAGTTTGACCACCGGTTACACTTGCTCTGCACTCTACTGGTGCTTTGCATTACACTTGCTCTTCTCTTCACACTATCTAATCTTTGCACACTCTCTTCACCATTCTACTATTCACTTCGCAGTTCTGCCCTCTTCTCACCTTGTTGGATCACCTCTCTTCAAAATTGCACTTTTCAATTTTTACGATCAATCATTTTGGCTTTTGGCAAAAACCTTTATACCATATTTTTCCAACACATACCCGTTATTCCTCAATAAGTTTACACCTAACAATAGGTAGATTTGAAATTCAAATCTTTCCAAATCTTCATGCACTCTTTCTATGTGCTCTCCATCAATATTTTCAGCAACTCATCCTTAACTTCCTCTACAACTCATAATTTCACCAACCTTTGGGTCATGTTCTATCTTTTTAATGCGAACCAAAAAATCTGCACAAATCTCACCTTAATTGGTTGTTAACTACTATAGACTTCACTATCTGTTTGTTTGATGATATCTCTCGATGACTGACTCACCTTTTGTCATTGCATCCAACTTACTGGTCACTTCTCCAAGATTCTTGGTGGATAGCATTCTTCAACCTGTATCACTAGTTCACCGGTGTAACTCTTCATCTTTTGCCACCAGTCACTGATTATCAATCAAACTGATCACCTATCTATCCAGAGTGTTTTGGTCGTGCATAAGACTACTAAACTGCAATTAGAGTCACCTCTTGTGACCGCATCATCATTTCATCTGCCAATTTTAAGAAAGTGATCTCAACACCCATCGGATGCTTGACTGATCGGTCAGCTACTTTGTTTATCCTTCAACTGATTAGTCTTCGACCAACACACTACTTAAGTGTGTCAATGACGCATATTAGGGAAGCACTGAATCCTCCATATTGATTGCAACCATGAGTAAACCATTGAATTTTATTGCATCTTCTTTCCTATGAGCTTGGCCTTATTCACCAGTAAGTGTTGGTCATCAATGACAATACTAACTGATGAACTGGTTATGCCAACACCATTAGTTGAGCTAACAATCTCCCTCTTTGGCATTGATGGCAACACTTCAAACTTCTCTTTTAGCAACCAGTCACTTTTGCTTCTGTAGTACCAATTAGCTGCTTTGTTTGAATCTCCCTTTCTCATTGGCATCCATTCATGTCACATCTGAGTTCATCTCCCTTCATGTTCCATATGACTTCACTCCCCCTTTGACAAGAATGCCAAAGGTTTAGTCTAGACATCCTATTTCACATACTGCAATGACTACTTCCCCTAACAAGAGTAGTCCATAATCATCAATCCAAATACATAGAATTTTCAGGAAAATCATACCGGATTGATTTTGTTCTGATCTTCACTCAGCTTAGAGTATGTAGGGGAATTACCTCTAGCTTACCTCTGAGATACTCAAAAGTATCCTTTTTTTGCGGCTTAGTGAATATGTCTACAACCTGTTCCTTGGTTGGCACATATTCTAGTCTAGTTTCTTTGTCCTACACCTGTTCCCTAATATAATGATATTTTATTGCCATATGCTTGGTTTTAGAGTGCATTACCGAGTTTATTGATATGTTGATGGCACTTGTATTGTCACAGTATATCACCACAAGTTATGTCACCTTTTCTTGGATACCTTCCAAGATCTTCTTAATCCATACTACCTATGTATAGTTGATTGCAACAACCACATACTCTGCCTCACCTGTGGATTGAGAGATGCAATTTTGTTTTTTGCTTGTCCATGACACAGTCATGTCTCCAAGAAATAATGCACCTCCACTAGTGCTCTTTTTGTCATCAATGTTCCATGCCCAGTCTGCATCAGTGAAGACACTTAGGTTGAAATCTCCCTTGTGTGGATACTAGAGACCATACTCATCAATCCCCTTAAAATATCTAAATATCCTCTTAACCACTACCAAATGAGTCTATTTTGGATTTGCAGCAAATCTAGCAACCAAGCCAACTACTTGTGCTATATCTGGTCTATTGTGCACTGCATACTACAACTTACCAATCATGGATCGATATAGTGTCTCATTCACTTTATTAGCCTCATCATCTTTAAGGAGCTTGAAACCTATAACCATTGGAGTTCCAATAGGTTTGGAACTCTCCATTCAAAAGGTCTTTCCCTTATATATTTGGTTGCGCTAATGAATATACTATTCTTTAGTTGAGATACTTGAAGACTGATGAATAATTTTATTTCACTAATCATGGATATTTTAAATTCTTTCTTCATTTCTTTTGCAAATCCTCTACTCATTTCATCATCTCCTCCAAAGATGATGTCATCTACAAATTAATGTTGTCATTGGTTCTCATGAACCCTATACTTATTAGGTATGAGTGCAACCTCTCATACCAAACTCTTGGTGCTTGTTTTAGCCCATACATAGCCTTTTTCAGCTTACATACTATGTCTCATCCATCTTCTAAAGTAAAACCTTCTAGTTGCTCAATGTACACTTCTTCCTCTAGAACACCATTCAAGAATGTTGATTTGGCACCATTTGGTAGACCTTGAACTTCTTGTAGGCAGCATAAGCAAGCAAGATTCTGACTCCTTCTAGTTTTGCCACTGGTGCAAAGGTCTCTCCATAGTCCAAACCTTCTTCCTTTGCATACCCTCTATAGAATAGCCTTGCTTTGTTTCTTACTACTTGACCAATTTCATCCATTTTGTTTCTAAACACCCACTTGGTGCCTATTACATTTTTGTTCTCTGGTCTAGGCACAAGGATCCAAGTTTCATTTTTCTCAATCTGCTCCAGTTCTTCCTCCATAGCTTTGATCCAGTCTTTATATTTTTGAGCCTCCTTTATTGTTTTGGGCTCAATTTTAGAGAGCAGATAGGTACCCTCTCTTGCTTTTCTTCTAGTCAATACTCTTGCATTTTTGTCACCAATAATATTGTCAGTGGGATGATTGTTTTTGACATACCTTGGTTGTACTGGTTCCTTTCTTGGAGATTCTTCTATCAGTTGTGCAAGTTTTACTTCACATGTTTCCTCATTTGCATCTACATTAGGATTCTTTGCAGTAGGTTTAACCGGTATATGTAATCGAGTCCTTGATAGTCCTTTGATTCACTCTTGTTGTCCTGTTCATTTTTCTTAGAGAACTCATCTATTCGGACATTTGCACTCTCCACAATCTTACCGATACTTTTCTTCAAACATTTATATGATTTACTCTTTATGGAGTAACCTGGGAAGGTTCGTTCATCACTCTTAGGACCAAAATTTCTAGAGTACTCATCCCTCTTGATGTAGCACCTGCTTCCAAATACCTTGAAGCAACTCACATTGGGTGAGTATCCACACCATAATTCATAGGGAGTCTTATTTGTCCCCTTCTTCACCTGTATCTGGTTCAAGGTATACACAACAGTACTCACTACTTCTCTCCAGAAGACATGTGTAATATCATTTTGTATCATCAAATTCCTTGCATAATCAATTAGAGTTTTGGTTCTTCTTTCAAGAACTACATTCTACTGAGGTGTTCTAGGTGCAGACATCTGCCTCATAATCCCATGTTCTTCATAGTAATTTATGAACTCTTGAGAGGTGAAATCTCCTCCTCTATCCGATCTCAAACATTTCAGACTCTTACCGGTTCCCTTCTCCACTTGAGCCTTGAATACCTTGAACATGTGAAAGGCTTCAGATTTTTCTTTCAATAATACTGCCCACACCATTCTTGAAAAATCATTTACAAACAACATGAAGTACCGTTCCCCATGGAAACTCTTAGTCCTCATAGGACCACAAAAATTTGCATGCACTAAGTCCAACATTTTCTCAGATGAACAAGATTTGCTACTGAAACTAGATCTAGTCAACTTTCCTAGCTGACAATCTTTACATATAGCATTCTTAGGTTTCATAATGTCAGACATACCTCTAGCAAACTTCATTTTACTTATCTTTTCTATGCTATCAAAATTAACATGACACAATCTTTTGTGCCACAACCAACTATCTTCTACCTTTTCCATTAGGCAACTTCTTATAGTGGTGTTTAGGTAGAATAGATTACATTTAGTTTATTTACCGATAGCAATCAGACCTCCTGATTTATCACTTATTTTGCATATTCCTTCATTAAACTCCAATCGGTAACCCTTATTATTAAGTTGTGCAACACTTAGTAGACTATACTTTACCCCTTCTACCCACTAAACATATTCACAATTGGTTTTATCATTTAGGGCAATAGATCCCTTACCTTTTACTACACAGGGAGCATCATTGCCGAATCTCACCAGTCCTCCATCACAGTCCTCCATGCTGAGGAATTTGTTCCTATCACCAGTCATGTAGTGAATGCAACCACTTTCAATTACCCAATATCCACACTGGTTTGAACTAGAAATTAGTTCCATTTCACTTTCCTCTGTGCTATCTTCCTTTACCACTACAAATGCAATCCCATCTCCATCAGATCCTTCTGATTCTTCATTGGTAACTCCTTCTTGTTCTTCTCTTTGTATCTTCTAAATTTATCCTTCCTATCATTTTCAGGATATCTGGATGCAATATGACATATTTTATTGCATGAGAAACACTTCAAGGGTAGTTTACCTATGTACTTCCCTTTTCCTCTTGGTAGCTTTCTTGTTATTAGAGCTTCAAGCTCATCTTTTTCATGTTCTTTAGATAACAAGTTGTCATGTTCATGTGAATGATTGGTTCTTGTAGTAGAACTACTCCTGGTTTCTTTTCTTCTTATTGTTGTTGCAAGTGTCATGAAAGATTTGAAGGCAACATCAATCTTAGGCATATTGCTATCATAGTTGCTCAGTTCAAAGGTAGTCAACTTACTGATCAGGGAGTCAAGTGTAACATTAACTGTTCCCAAAGATCTGATTTCCTGAATTGCAGAAATCCTTATGGCATATTGTGGTAGCAAGGTTCTCAAGATTTTGTTGACCACATCATCTTCTTCAAGATTTCCTCCAGCACTTCTGATGGAATTTACCACATCCTTTATTCTTTTGTTCTACTGTTCTATATTTTCTCCTTCTTGCATCCTCATCTCATTAAATTTGCCTCTTAAACTATCCACCTTAGCCTTTTGTACATGAGGATCTCCTCCATAAATAGTCTTTAGCTTATTCGACATCTCATAGGCTATTTTGAGATCTTGAACCCTAGCACAGTCGTTATCAGATAGAGTACTAGCAATCATATCCATAGTTGCAATGTTATCTTGCCTCTCTTTGATCTGATCTATAGTGAGAACCCTTGTAGGTTCATTGTACTCTATGCTTACATGATTCCAATATTGATCTCCTAGGGTTCTTAGGTAGAGCTTCATTCTACGACACCATAATGTGTAATTCTCTTTAGAGAACTTGGGGCCTTCCTTTCGCATCATCTTGGATATTTCCTTAACTTGTTAAGCTCTTCTGAATCTAAGGACCAAGGCTCTAATACCAATTGTTAGTCCCAACCAGTGCTGAGAGGGGAGGGGTGAATCAACACTATACCAGTTTTACTAGATTTAACCTTAATCAAAGTTTCTATTCAAACTTAACACTTATCAGAATAAGTAGCATTAATAAGAAGCATACAAACATAAAATCAAACACACATGACTACCAAGATTTATCACATGGAAACCCAAATGGGGGAAAACCATGGTGTGAGTAGAAACTCACAAAATATGCACTCTTCTAGAGTACACTTGGTGAGGAGCCATCCATGTTAGGAGATTACAAAGACACTATTAGGTACCACCCAGTTAAGGTATTTTCTTTAAGGCCTGATAGAACCTTTACCTTGTTAGAGGTAGCCTTGTTAAAGAACTTAGGATCATCATTTATGATGTCACCTAGTTAAGGGATTTTACAAAGGGACCTATTAAAGTCCACCCGGTTAAGGGATTTTTCTATTGTAGTTATTAGAAAACAATAGAGACAATGATCTACTATAATGGCTACTCTTAGCTTAATCAGATCCAAATGAAGCTCTCCGATTTGACCACCGGTTACACTTGCTCTGCACTTTACTGGTGCTCTGCATTACACTTGCTCTACTCTTCACACTATCTGATCTCTGCACACTGTCTTCACCACTTTGCTATTCACTTAGCAGTTATGCCCTCTTCTCACCTTACTGAATCACATCTCTTCAAAATTGCACTTTGCAATTTTTATGATCAATCATTTTGGTTTTTGCCAAAAACCTTTATACCATATTTTGCCAACACATACTCGTTGATTCCTCAATCATTTTACACCTAACACTCAGTAGATTTGAAATTCAAATCTTCCTGCACTCTCTCTGCATGCTCTCCATCAATCTTGCTAGCAACCCATCCTTAACTACCTCTGCAACTCATAATTTCACCAACCTCTAGGTCATGTTCTACCTTTTTCATGTGAACCGGAAAATCCACACAAATCCCACCTTAACTAGTTGTTAACTATTGTAGACTTCACTATCTATTTGTTTGATGATATCTCACTATTACTAACTCACCTTTGGTCATCGCATGCAGCTTACCGGTCACTACTCCAAGATTCTCAATGGATAGAATTCTTCAACCTGTTTTACTGGTTCATTGGTGTAACTCTTCATCTTTTGTCACCGGTCACTGATCATCAATCATACTGATCACCTGTCTGTCCAGAGTGTTTCAGTCATGCATAAGACCACTAAACTACAATCTAAGTCACCTCTTGTGACCGCATCATCATTTCATCTGCTAGTTTTAAGAAACTATTCTCAAGACCCATCGAATGCTTGACTAATTGATCAACTACTTTGTTTATCCTTCAATCGATTAGTCTTTGACCAACACACTACTTGAGTGTGTCAATGATGCATATTAGGAAAGCACTAAATCCTCCATACTATTTGTAACCATGAGTAAACCATTGAGGTTTACCACATATTCTTGCCTATGAGCTTGGCCTTATTCATAGGTAAGTGTTGGTCATCAATGACAATACTAATTGATGAACCAGTTGTGCCAACAAGGAAAACATAGACTTTAGGAAAATAATCATGACCCTCCCACGAAGTGATTTATCAGTAAAATAGAAAACTCCTAGCACATGGGGCCAGTCAAACAACAAACTTAAACCCTTCAAGACATAATTTTTAAAATGGTAATCTACCCAAGCAGGTCAACAAAAAAATAGAACTTAGGGCAATTCTTCTCTACAATAACATAAGGGATTAAACCCTACTCATAAATTTTCAAAATACCATAATCCTAGGGGGAACCTAGGAGACAAAAATGCAAGTAGAAGTAGTGAAAATTTACACTCCTAATAGCGGCTCTAGTTAGGGATTCCTAATTTCCTGGATTAGAGTGAGAATCTAGAATCTTTAGGGAAGCAGACAAACCATCGATAAACACAAGGGATATATACAAATGTACACTAGCCTATTGTGCATAGAAAACAAATTTATGCAAAGAAATGCTTCGGGAACTATTCATGAACAAGTAGTTCCTACATTTCACTATTCATGTCCTTCAATAAATATGAGTCCTTAGCTTTTTTTTCTATGATTGAACATGGAGCCAACCATAAGGCCTCAAACTTCTGATGCTTACCTTTGTCCTAGCCTCGTGCATTCCATACCAAAACCAGGTCATCAATATTGAACTTTTTTCTAATGCTCTTTTGTCAAACAAACTGGTGTAGGAGCACCTCATCAACAAGCTAATCATGCAACTGATGATGAAGATTACGATCTTAGGATCATTTTTCAAGTCTTTTTTTGGTGCATTTTCATGTACTTAATAAAGACCCCACCATGTAAACCAATGTCACTAATTAGGCAATTTGATAAGCCAATTAGGACAATGTGGTCAATAGGGGTAGTAGGATATTTTTTTTTTGTGTTTGATAGGCTTTTAGGATGTTTTAGGAGTGTTTGATTGATCCAAGTGTGTGGATCCCAACCTTACAGAGTTTGACAACATTTGTGCAAAATTGCAACTTTTGAGTGCAAAAGTGCAACTTTTTGAAATGCGGTTGGGGAAGCCTTTCAATGGCTCCAACCTCCTTCAAATTCAGTTGGAAACTATTGGAGAGTTGTATAAAACTTATGGAAACAATTCCCAAGGTTTTTTTTGTTATTGTGGTTTGAAGTGATGAAGCAATAAAACACTAAAATACTAAAGTTTTCCCAGAAATTATGAGTTTGTAGACATTGTACGTCCTTGACCGGATTGAATCTGACAACACCATTCTTGGAGAAGATGGAGAAATGAACTAGATTTTATTTGGTGGTAGTATGAGGCTTTGATTGTTTATGTGTAGTGAGAAACCCTTATTTTTCTGACTGTAACTCGAGAAACCAGGGTTTGACTAGGGTTTTGCCAAATAATGGCCATATCTTGCATCTCCTACTTCTATAAATTATTTCATTTAGTGGAATGCAATATTGGTTAGTGTAAATTAAGGTTTTCTTGGGTTTTTGCAATGAAGACTTGGTTGTGAGGCACTTGGAGTGAATCTAGGTAGGCATCTCCATGTGACTACCTTAATTAAAATTAGGACAATCATCCTAAAATCTGATAGTGGTGGATTCTAGGTGTGTAACCTTGGAATTAGCAATTATTCACAATCCCCCACATTCTCATAAATTTTGTTTCTTAATTGGGATACTGCTAAAGGGGGTTTCTTTGTAAATCAGGCCTAATTGCCCTAATTAGGTTTGTAGGCTTCTAAGCGGATTAGACCTTTAGGGTGTAGATCTTGCCAATCCATTATGGGGATGAATGTAACTCCCAAAAGGGTATTTGGAATGGTGAGTAGTTTATCAAAGTGAGTGGAATATTTTGGAGTTAAAGGCAAAATACCGGTATAGGAGGGCTACTAGCCTAAGAGGTAGGTTTCCAAAGGAGGTATAAGGAATTGATGCCTAAGTCCAAAACCAATGCTTGGAATATTTTTTAGATGTCATGTATAGGCCAAATTCAAAATCCCTAAGAGAAGGAGTCACCGGTAAGGCATGTTAGAGAAGTTGAAGCCTTTTACTCATCTTGAGTAGGTGTTAGGCTTTAGTAGTGGAGAGTAGTTCTAAACTTTAAGATATGGAGTCCTTCCTTGTAGGGTCATTTTTGACATTTGAAGGGTCAGACCCTAACCTTTTGGACTTGTCCTTAGGTGTAAGGAGACTTGTGCATCAAGTGGTATAAGAGCTTAAGAGTGTACAAGATGTCAGAGGAAGAGGGATGCCAAGAAATCCCATCAAGGATGACCAGTGTTGAGTTGGTTGTCTTGGTAAAGAAGTAGATGATAGAGAGAAAAGTAGTCAAGGTTGAGAATCAAACCTTGAGTGAAATGGACCAGTTGAAGGAAAAAGTGGAAAGGGGAAAGAGAGACTCTGGAAGTGTTGAAGAAGAGGATGAAGAGGAGATCCCTAAGCAAGAAGAACTAGAGGTTCCTATAGACTAGACACCCCTGATGAGTGTCCTCAAGTCCATGGAAAGAAGAAAAATGGATGTGAAATTGGATCTGCCAGTGTTTACCAGTAAGATAGAAACGGATACAGTGATGGAGTGGATAGACTCCTTAGACAATTTCTTTGAGAGTGAAGACATACCAAAGCACCAATGGGTGAAGATGGCCCAATCTAAAATGAAAGGGGTTGCACTGACTTGGTGGAATTTCATCCAAGATGAGAGGGTGAAAGAGGGGAAAATAAAAGCTGCTACTTGGAAGAAGATGATGGCTTTGGTGAAGGAAGCCTATGTCCCAGTGGACTATAATGTCAAATTGCATAGGAGAAAACATAATTTGAAGTAGGAGATGGACGTGAGTTCCTATATAGAGGAGTTCATGAAGTTGTGTGTGAAGACCAAGGTAAAGGAGAGTGAAGATGAGAAGGTGGCGAGATATCTCAATGGACTGAGATTTTCCATCCAAGAATATTTGAACCTCCACACCCCAGAGACAGTCTAAAAATGTTTTCAGTTAGCACTTAAGGTGGAGGAGAAGCAAAAGAGAAGGTGGGATAAAAATAGCAGAGGAAAAGGGAGACATAAAAGAGGGAGAAGAGGCCCTTTCAGAGGTAAATGAAATGGTTTTGGATACCAAGGTGAGTCTAATTAGGAAGGCACCAGAGGAGAGAGCAGTTACAACCAAGGAGGAGGCTACAATCAAAGATGAAACTTTAGGGACAAAAGACCATTCTCTAGAGGAAGATCCCAAGGTAGAGGACCTCCTAGATGCTACAATTGCAACCAAGAAGGGCACATGGCCAATAGGTGTCTGTAGAAGGCCACAAGCTCCATGGGAGAAAGGAGGAGAAACTTGGTGTAGGAATCTGATTGCCAAAGTGTGGCAAGTGCAAACACCTATCAAAGTGTTAATGATCCTCATAGCTATGGCTACCCTGAAAGAGGAGAGGCTCTAATGGTGAGGAGAGAAGTAACCACCATGAAGGTAGTTGATAAGAAGCCCCCACAAACAAATTCTCTTTTCAAAACTACCTGTAGGGTAGGAGGAAAAGTATGCAAGGTCTTGATAGACTCCAGGTCTACTGAAAAATTTTGTGTCACTTGAAATGGTGGAGAATATTAAGTTGAGAAGGTTGCCACATCCTTACCCCTATAAGGTCTCATGGCTCACCCAAGGTCAACAAGCAGTGGTAGAAGAGAAAGCATGGGTAGAGTTTCATATTGGATCATACAAGGATAGGTTGCTATTTGATATAGCCAAGATGGATGCATGTCATCTCTTATTTGGGAGACAATGGAAATTTGATTTGAAGTCTCACCATGATGGGGTTAGAATCACCTATTCAATCACCAAGGATAGTAAGGTGATAGAGCTTTTACCCCTAATGGAGAGTGAGATAGAACAAAAGGGAAAGGATGCCAAAGTGTTGTTGGTAGAAGACAAGAAGTTCATGAAGGAGATTGCAAAGAAGGATGCAGTTTGCTATGCCCTCATTCCTAAGTCCAAGATGAAAAAGAAGGAGCAGTTTGCAAAAGAGAATGAAGGAGGACAAAAGCACATAGACCATGTAGTCAGACAATTCATTGACAAGTACAAAGGCATCATCTTGGATGAAATACCAAGATCCCTGTCACTAGTAAGAGACATAAGTCATTGCATAGATCTGATCCCTAGATATACCCTACCAAATAAGGCAACATACAAGCTTACCCTAGATCATAATGTAGAGATGGCAAGATAAATTGAGGATTTGCTAGAATAAGGACTAATTGGCAAAAGTCTAAGCCCAAGTGCAGTACCGGTAGTCCTTGCACCCAAGAAAGAAGGAAATTGGAGGCTATGTACAGACTCAAGGGCCATCAACAAGATAACTATAAGGTATAGGTTCCCAATCCCTAGGATAGAGGATTTACTTGATTGCTTGGGGAGTGCTAAATATTTCACAAAAAATGGATCTAAAAATTGGATACCATCAAATTCCAATAAGGTCGGGGGATGAATGGAAAATAGATTTTAAAACCAATGAAGGGTTGTATGAATTGAAAGTCATGCCATTTGGGTTGTCCAATTCCCCTAGTACCTTTATGAGGTTGATGAATGAGGTCTTGGTGGAGTTCATAGGAAAGTTTGTGATGAGATTCACCTAGCTTGCTCACACTTCACCTAGTTAGTGTTGCTCAATTCCACCAACTCTCCAAGTCTAGCTATGTTCAAATACCTCCAAGTCCTTCTAAATCTCATCTAGGGCTTGCTTCTTCTCAATCTTAAGGTGTTTTTCTTTAAGTATTTAACTAGAAACCTTACCAGTTCAAAGTGCTTCCCACATGCTCACCATTGTTGTCTTGACTCCAATTTATCAATTTTACCTCCTAATATTATGAGTTGTTGCAAAGGTGTGGAGGTGGATTCTAACATGATTTGAATATCATTTGGGTCCATTTGAGGTTTTCACCCATTAGCTTTCTTACTAATTTCACCATTTTGCCTAGAAAAGGGCTATAAGGAAATGAGTCCTATTAGGCCTCCAAAATCCGGTTTTCTAGGGCTTGGAAGAAAATGGTACAAAAGACCCTACAAAAAAGTTTGATTTTTTTCAATGATACACCTAAATCCAAGTTATTTTAGTGGTTTTAGTTTCTCAACCCACCATACAATTCCCTAACCCAAAAATGAGGGTTTTGAAGGGTTTCTAGACCTTCTAACCGGTAGAGATTGGTCAAGTTTGTGAAATGGGCATCAAATGGTCTTGTCAAATATTCTCCTTGCATTGGAAACTCTATATGAACTTCATGGACCCCTCCAAAAGGTTTTTTTGTGGTTTTATGCTCACCCCTGCACTTTACACTCCAATTTCACCCTGTCTTCTCTAGCCAAGTTGCTGCTGGAGTCGCCTAGAACAAGGTGATAGTCATATCAATATTCATCTCCATAACTTATCCATTCATATGTACACTATAAAAGTGGTTTCTTTCCATTTCCCAATAGGCCATGATGGTAGCATGGAGGGATTTCATGGGGCAATCATTTTACACAAAATTGCTATGTACAAGCCAAAACTAGTTGTTTGAAAACAAAACTTGGAAAACACCAACACAAACTAACTAAAAAGATTAAAATAAATTAAATGACTCTTAAAAAAACCAAGGAAAATCAATCCATTACTAGATAAATGGATTCAATCCATTTATATTCACATTATGAGCAAAATAAGCCAAAATAGTGACAAACAGTCCGAAAATGAGTAGTTTCAGATTGTTGATCATACAAAAACAAAACTCTAACCTTGGTAACCATGAAAGAGGAGATTTTTATAGTCTTCCCCATGTGTGGAGGAATTCTAGGGTTTTTTTCTATCCCTAACTCCATCTCTAAGCATTTTAGGACAAAAATTGTCATGACAACTTTCAAAAGTTGTCATGACAACTTTTGCAATTTTGCACTTTTTTCTTTTCTAACCTATAAAACCCATTATAATTCATTACTCATGAATTGTAAAGCATTACTAAGATTAATCTACACCTCACTCATTATCATACCAAGTTTTACCACTTTTGACCATCAAGAAGGTCAATTTCCTACTCAAACCACTAATGCACAAAATGCAAACCTAAGAAGAACTAACTCAATCTAGACCTGCATTTTACTCATCACACTCACTCTTGGGCCCTCCTTGAGTCCTTATTGAGAATATGAGCTGGATAAGGTCAGTACAAGCCAAAATTGAGAAAAGACTATAAGCCTAAGTCCTAGGTGCTCCTGCACCATTCTCCCAAACAAAAGAAAACTAAGTCACCTCCTTGGGAATCAGATTCTGATCTATGCCTAGCTTTTTAAACTCTATCTCAAGAATCCATGTAGCTTTAGTATCATCCATACCCTGCCACTTGAGTAGGTGCTCCCAATAGGTTTGATGCCTTGTCTTCTTGGCAATCCTTCAACTCAACACCTTCTCAGCCTTTGGATTTGTTTTTGCTGGTAGTTGAAGGTTACTAGCATCATCTGATACCTCTAAGTGACTACAACCTGAACCTTAGATTATTCATTTGTAGGCAAATAAGTTTTCTATGTTGAAAATCGATGACAATCCTATGTCACTAGGTAGGTCTACCTTGTAGGCATTTTCTCCATACTTAGCTAGAATGGCACATGGACCCAACCTTCTCATTTGCAACTTGTTAGGAACTCCTTGCTATAGCCTTGCTTTGTTTAGGTGCACCATGACAAGATCTCCTACTTGGAATTGTAGGTTCTTCCTTCTTTCATCAACTTTTTGCTGTATTTTCCTTGTGTTCTCCATCAATGCTTGCTTGACTGATTCATAGACTTCCTTCATTGACTTAGCAAAGTCTTCTACATATCCACTTCTTGTTGCTGCACTACCTAAGTCTCTCAACTCCAAAATACCCCTTGGGTGAACACCATAAACCACTTCAAAAGGGCTCTTGTTGGTGGTCCTATTTATTGTGTCATTGTAAGCATATTCAGCTTGTGAAAGCACTTGATCCCATGTCTAACCATACTCTTTGGTAAGGCACCTAAATAAGTTCCCTAAGCTTCTATTCACCACTTCAGTCTTCCCATCTATTTGTGGATAGTAGGCTGATCCAAAAGATAGGTTGGTGCCAAGCTTTTGCCAAAGTGTCTTCCAAAAATGACTCATGAACTTTGAGTCTCTATCTGAAACATTTCTCATGGGTAAACCATGTATCCTTACTACTTCTTTGAAGAACAAATGAGCTATTTGGCATGCATCATGAGTAGTCTTGCAAGGTACAAAGTGATCCATCTTACTAAATCTATCCACAATGACATAAATGTTGTCAAATCCCTGCTTTGTATTTGGTAAACCTACTACAAATTCCGTACTAATGCACTCTCAAGGTCTATTTGGTATGGGAAAAGGTTGGTATAAACTGGCATTTAAAGAAGTACCCTTGGCCTTTTGGAAAACTATACAAGTCTCCACATACTTATTCACATCTTGATTCATCCTTGGCCAATAGTAATACCTCTAAACCAACTCTTGAGTCTTATTGACTCCAAAATGACCACTAAGGCTTCCATTATGCTTCTCTTGTATGATATTTTCTCTCATTGAGCCTCTAGGCATACAAAGTTGTCCACCTCTAAACAATAGTCCATTTTGCAAAGTAAAATCATAATACTCACTATGGAAATGATTTTGATACTCCTTACACACCTTGTTGGCATTTGAGAAGTCTTCATTGTCTAGGTATAGGTCTCTAGAACTGTCAACACCTATGCTCCTTAATTGGATTTCTTGGACTGTCAAGAGTCTTCTGCTCAATGCATCAACAACTTGGTTCAACTGTCCCTTTTTGTGCTTGATTGTGAATGTGTAGCCTTGCATGTACTCCACCCATTTCATGTGTTTATGACTGAGTTTGTCTTTTGAGTTTAGAAATCTCAATGATTGGTTGTCCGTATAGACTACAAATTCCTTAGGAAGGAGATAGTGTCTCCACTTCCTCAAAGCCTACACTAAAGAATATAGTTCCAAGTCATAAGAGGAGTACTTCCTCTTTGCATCACTTAGCTTCTCACTATGGAAAGCTATTGGTCTTACTTCTTGTCTTAGGACAACACCTACTGCAACATTTCTTGCATCAAATTCCATTGTGAAGAGTTTCTCAAAACTAGGCAACACTAGCACTAGTTGAGTAGCTATCTTCTCCTTCAAGGTTTCAAAACCTCTATTTGCTAGTTCATTCTACTGAAACTTTTCCTTCATTCCACCTCTAATGGTGTCTAACATTGGTGCACATATAACACTGAATTGCCTAATGAACTTCCAGTAGTACTGAGCTAGTCCATGGAAGCTTCTCACATCTGTTGCTGACTTAGGAGTAGGGAAATTTACTATGGCTTCAACCTTGCTAGGATCCATCTTGAGTTTTTCTTGAGACAAAACAAACCCATGGTAAACCAACTCCTGCTTAACAAATTTAGACTTGTCCAAGATCATGGTTAGCTTTTCATCATACAATATTTGTAGCACATCTTTCAAATGATTAATATGATCTGCCCTATCCTTACTGAAAATGAGAATATCTTCTAGATATACCACCACAAATTTACCTATGAATTCCTTCATCACTTCATTCATGAGTCTCATGAAGGTTCTTGGAGCATTGGATAAGCCAAATGGCATTACAAGCCATTCATAAAGACCTTCTATATTCTTAAATGCAATTTTCCATTCATCACCCTCCTTAATCCTAATTTGGTGGTATCCACTTTTAAGGTTAATCTTGGTAAAGTACTTGGATTCCCCTAAACAATCCATTAGGTCTTCTATTCTAGGAATTGGAAACCTATATCTGATAGTGATCCTATTTATAGTTCTAGAATTAGTACACAATCTCCAAGTACCACCTTTCTTTGGAGCTAACACAGTAGGGAGAACACAAGGGCTAATGCTTTTCCTAATTAGGCCTTGGTCTAAAAGCTCTTGGATTTGCTTGGCAATCTCAACATTTTGTTGGGGAGTCATTTTTTAAGCTACCTTGTTAGGTAAGGATGCTCTGGGAATGAAGTCTATTTGATGTCTTATGGTTCTTTTAGGAGGTAAGGTGGTTGGCTATCCATCGCTCACTATGCCTTTGAACTTCTTCAATAGGTCTTGAACCTCTATTGGAAAATCTGGCTGCTCTTTCTTGTCTTCCCCTTTAGGCTTCATTACTAATGCAAATCCTATACCTTCACCTTCCTCAAGTGTCTTCAAGAATTGTTTTTCACTCACCAAAAGAACATTAGGACCTGTTGCCCTCTTTTCACCTTCCTCAAGGATAGATTCAATCTTGAATGTGACTCCATCTTTCTTGAATGAGTATGCATTCTTGGCTCCATCATGAATATATTGTCTATCAAATTTCCATGGTCTTCCTAATAGAAGATGGCATGCATCCATAGCTAGGACATCACATAACACTTTGTCCTTATACCTCCCAATGGTAAAATCCACCCATGCTTGCTCATTAACTAGGACATGTTGGCCTTTGTTCAACCAAGTGACTCTATATGGGTTGTTGTGAGGTATCCTTTGCAATTTGAGCTTACTCATTGCCTCTTTTGACACAATGTTGTCTGTTGACCCTGAATCAATGATCGCTTTGCAAACTTTGTCCATTATCTTGCATTTAATCCTTAATAATGACCTCCTTTGGCTAGGCTCTTCTCTGACTGGTTCTTTTATCAAAGTTCTCTTTATCATCAAGTTGTCACCTACCTCTGATTCTAAGGCAACCTCTGAGGTCTTGTTGCTTGAAGACTTTTCTTGAAGATAGTTCACTCTCCTTTCACTACCTTGTGATGATGATCCCGTCTCTGGACACCTATATGCTAGATGACCAAGTTGGTTGCAATGGTAACACTTCATTGTTGCAAAATATGAGGAACCTCTACCTTGTCCACTAGATCTTCCTCTAAAACCACTGTTTGACCCCCTTCCTCTATTGAATCCTCCTTTACTAGTGTCACTCTCTTGCTGCTCAATGAGTTTAGACTCACCTTGTGTTCTTTGTTCAGATCTTGTTCCTCCAAAGCCTCCCTAGTGGCCTCTATTGTCTTTTCCTCTACCTCTACCCCTATTGCTACTTGAATCATGTCTTCTTTTTAGTTTTTCTTCCACTTTAAGGGCAAGTTGATATGTTTGATGAACTATCTTTGGGCTCATTAGATTGATTTTTTCTTAGATGTTCCACCATAGACCATTTAGGTACCTAGAAACTTTGCAACTCTCTTCTTCCACTGCATGAGATATAAGGCTAAGTTTATGGAACTCCTCTGTATAACTACTAACATCAAGGTCTTTTTGTCTTAATTTTTGTCTTTTCCTATGAATTTGCACTTCATAGTCGTCAGGGAGATAAACTTCTTTGATTTTGACTAACATCCCTTTCCAAGAAGAGATGGGTGCTTTGCCCATTTTCTTTCTCTCATATTGCAAAAATTTCCACCATGTGAGAGAATCTCCTCTCATCCTTGACTTGGCTACTTTGACTCTTTGGGCTTCAATTATGCCTTCACATTCAAAATGGTTCTCGGTGCCTTCTATCCTTTCTAGGACCACTTCTACTTCCATCTTACCATTGAACAATTGGAATCCTTCTAGTGATTTGCCACTTAAGGCCTTCAATGCCTTTAGGAAAGGTTCTTGTTCTAGGACAGGGTCAGGTTTAGGTACTTTGTCAATCTCTGACACTTCTTTACCCTTCCCTTCTGCTCCTTCAACCTTTACCAACACTTCATCTGCCTTGGTTTCAATTTCACCAAGCTTACTATCCAATTCAATCAACTTCTCCTTTAGGAGTCTATTTTCTTCCTCTTGATCATCCACATTCTTTCCCAACTCTACATTGGTCACCATGTTATTGTCTCCTATAGATTCCACTAAGGACATCTACTCACCTAGCCCAAATCTTATAGGCTCTGATACCAATTTGATGGGGTTCACCTAGCTTGCTCACACTTCACCTAGTTGGTGTTGCTCAATTCCACCAACTCCCCAGGTCTAGCTATTCTCAAAGACCTCCAAGTCCTTCTCAATCTCTTCTAGGGCTTGCTTCTTGTCAATCTCAAGGTGTTTTTCTTTAAGTGTTTAACTAAGAACCCTGCCAATTCAAAGTTCTTCCCACATGCTCATCATCGTTGTCTTGACTCCAATTTGTCAATTTTACCTCCTACTATTGTGAATTGTTGCAGAGGTGTGGAGGTGGCTTATAAAAGGATTTGAATACCATTTGGGTCCATTTGAGGTTTGCACCCATTAGCTTTCTTACTGATTTCACCATTTTGCCTAGAAAAGGGCTAGAAGGAAATGAACTCTATTAGGCCTCCATAATCTAGTTTTCTAGGGCTTGGTAGAAAATGGTCCAAAAGACCCTACAAAAAGGTTTTATTTTCTTCAATGATACACCTAACCTCAAGTTATTTTAGTGGTTTTGGTTGCTCAACCCATCGTACAATGCCCTAACCCAAAAATGAGGTGTTTAAAGGGTTTCTAGGCCTTGTAACCGGCAGTGACTGGTCAAGTTTGTGAAATGGGAATCAAATGGTCTTTTCAAGGCTTCTCCTTGCATTGGAAAATCTGTATGAACTTCATGGACCCCTCCAAAAGTTTTTCTTGTGGTTTTATGCTCACCCCTACACTTTACACTCCAATTTCACTCTGTCTTCTCTAGCTTGGTTGTTGTTGGACCCGCCTAGAACAAGGTGACAATCATATCAATATTCATCTCCAGAAATTCTCCCTACATATGTACACTTTATAAGTGGTTTCCTTCCATTTCCCAATAGGCCATGATGGTATCATGGAGGGATTTCATGGGGCAACCTTTTTACACAAAATTGCTATGTACAAGCCAAAACTGGTTGTTTGAGAACAAAACTTAGAAAACACCAACATAAACTAACTAAAAAGATTAAAATTAATTAAATGACTCTAAAACACACAAAGGAAAATAAATCCATTATTGGATCAATGGATTCAATCCATTTGTATTCACGTTATGAGCAAAATAAGCCAAAATAGTGACAAATGGTCTGAAAATGAGTAGTTTCAGATTGTTGATTATACAAAAACAAAACTATAACCTTGGTAACCATGAAAGAGGGGGTTTTTATAGTCTTCCCCATGTGTGGAGGCATTCTATGGAGTTTTTCTATCCCTAACTCCATCGCTAAGCATTTTAGGACAAAAATTGTCATGACAACTTTTGCAATTTTGCACTTTTTTCTTTTCTAACCTATGAAACCCTTTCTAATTCATTAATCATGAATTTTAAATCATTCCTAAGACTAATATACACCTCACTCATGCTCATACCAATTTTTACCACTTTTGACCATCAGTAAGGTCAATTTCTTATTCAAACCACTGCTTATGCACAAAATGCAAACCTACATTTTACTCATCACACTCACTCTTGGACCCTCCTTGAGTCCTTATTGAGCATCTAATTGAGCTAAGGTTAGTACAAGCCAAAATTGAGTAAAGACTATAAGCCTAAGTCTTAGGTGCTCCTGCACCAGTTTTTCATAAGTATACCTTGATGATATTTTGATCTTTAGCCACTAAAGGGAAGAGCACCTCAAATACATAGATATGCTTCTCAAAAGGTTACATGAAGAGTAGCTAATGATAAATTTGGATAAGTGTTTGTTCATGTAGGAAGAGATCATCTACTTGGGCTTTGTAATATCACAAGGTGAGTTGAAAATGGACCAAGAGAAGGTAAGTGTTGTACTATCTTGGCCAACACCTAAGACTATGAATAATGTCCGGAGCTTCCATGGTTTCGAAAATTTTTATAGGAAGTTCATAAGAGGATTTAGTCATGTTTGTGCACCTATTCTTGACACCATAAAGGGAGGACAAAAGTGCAAGTTCAGTTGGACCAAGGAGGTAGCTGACTCATTTGAAACTTTGAAGAAGAAAGTTGGAAAACAACCAGTCCTTGCCCTGCCAGACTTCAACAAAATATTTCAAGTGGAGTGTGATGCAATCCACATGGCTATTGGGGTAGTGCTTAGTTAGCAAGGAAGGCCTATTTCTTTTTTCAGTGAAAAACTAAATGATGCCAAGAAGATATACTCATCCTATGACTTGGAGATGTATGCTTTGGTTCAGTCCTTGAAGAAGTGGAGGCACTATTTATTGCCTAAGGAGTTCATAGGTTTTACTGATAATTAGGCACTTAGTTTCATAAATTGCCAATAGAAGCTGAACCATCGGCACATGAAGTGGTTAGAGACCCTACAAGCCTTCACCTTCACCCTCAAACACAAGAAGGGGGTCAAGAACAAAGTTGCAGATGCTTTTAGAAGAAGGGTCTTAACTATCAACCAAATCAAGATGGAAAGTGTTGGCATTGAATCCTTGAAGAACATGTGTGATGCCGATGAAGACTTTGGAGAGATCTACAAGGTATGTGAAACTTTTGGTGACCGATATCATGTTGAATTTTTTGAATTTCTGATACAAGATGGATTTCTATTCAAAGGTGGACAGTTATGTATACCTAAGTGTTCAATGATACTGAATATCATTAGGGAGAAACATTATGGAGCAATGGCAGGTCATTTTGGTCTTGACAAGACCCTTGACCTTGTGAAAAGACATTACTACTGGCCTAAGTTGCAGACAGATGTAAGGAAGTTTGTGGAGACATGTGTAATCTATCAAAAATCCAAGGGGAAATCCACCAATGTAGGATTGTACCAACCCTTACCCATTCCTTCTAGGTCATGGGAGAGAATAAGCATGGATTTTGTATTGGGTCTACCTAGGACAAGGAGAGGTTTTGACAGTGTTTTTGTAGCAATGGACAGATTTATCAAAATGGCTCATTTCTTGCCATGTAAAACCTCTTGTGATGCTTCATATGTTGTAAAGTTGTTCTCCATAGAAATAGTCTGGATACATGGATTACCACTAAACATAGTTTTAGACAGAGATGTGAGGTTCATAGGTCACTTTTGGAGGACTCTTTGGAAGAAGTTGGGAACTAACTTAGCTTTCTAATCAACCTACCATCCCCAACTAGATGAGCAAATTGAAGTTGTCAATAGGTCCTTGGGGAGCCTATTAAGATGTTTGACAAGGCAACATGGAGAGAAATGTGACAACATTTTGTCACAGGCAGAATTCTCATACAATGACACCATAAATAGGATTACTGGGAAGTCTCCTTTCCAAATTGTGTATGGCATCCGCCCAAGAGGTGTATTGGAGTTGAGGGAGTTACCTAAGGAAGAGCCCATTAGTGCAGATGGTAAAGTTTTTGCATCAACCATAAAGGAGGTACATGATCAAGTAAGGTCTCATCTCCAAAAATTTGCAAAAAAGTACAAGGCTCATGCTGATAAGAAAAAGAGAGATGTACAATTTAGTGTTGGGGATTTAGTATGGGTACATTTGAAGAAGGAGACTCCCAAAAGGCAAATACACCAAGCTCATGCAGAGGAAGATTAGACCATGTCAGATTTTGAAGAAATGTGGACAAAATGCTTATGAAATCCAATTTTGGCATGCCCAAACTTTTGGGCAAAAACGGAATAACAAATTTTTATTTTTTATTTTTATTTTAAAATCAACATAATTACATTAAATAATCTACATTTAAAATGGAATAAATAAGTTTTGTCTTAACTAAGGGTTAACTCAAGATTAAAGAATTGTTTACTAAAGTTGATTTAATTAACTAAATCAATATGGTGACAATAATTAGAGAAGACTAATTATTCCCTAAAAGGGGTCATCACAACTTAATTAATTAATTAAACTAAATTAATTAATTTTCTCTAATTAAAAATTTCACCAATAATAAATCAAGAGATATTAACTATCTCAATAGTATTTAAAATACTCAAGGCTAAATAAAATAATGTTAACTCATATTAAAATAATTAATTGAACATACGCGAAATACACTTTTAAATATAACTATTAAAGTTAACCAGATCAATTATTATATTTGTCAAATAAATTTATTGTATGCTAAAGTCAAATTTTAAGACCCCTTAGACATTTAAATTTCAACTATTTAAATATTCGGCCAATAATGACCTCATACGCTAAAATTTTACATTAATTAATAAATTTCATTATTAAAATCCCTAAAGGAATTTTAACCCAAACATCCATATTTATTTAAATATGAAAACTAACTATATAAAATTTCTCATTAATAACCCTTGTTAATAAAATTAAATTAATTATGTGAAAAATATTACCATATAAAAATTAATCCCTCAAAAACTAATGTAGGAATAACTTCTCTAATTAATTAATTAAAATGAAAATGGGTTTTAAAATAACTTTCCTATTTAATTAATTAAAATGTAAATGGGCTTTACCCATCTCAAATTGAAAAGAGTTTCCCCCCCTCTTTTCAATTTTAATCATATGAAAATTTCGAACCCTAACTAGGGTTGGATTATTTCTTATAACTTAACCTATTCTTTTCTTTCTTTCCAAATGCCAACCCTAACCTGAAAATGAGTTAGGGTTGCTTATCTTAACACATCTTCTTATTTTTCCTTGCTTTTGGTGTGTGTGTGTGTGTGTATTTGCAGGGTTTCATGGCGGCGAAGGAGGGAGGCCAAAGGCGCAGGGTGCATGAGGCTCTTGGGCACCACTGTAGATACCCATAGTGGCGGCCTAGCCGAGCCACTATGGTAAACCATGGTGGGCGGCTACCACCACTGGGGTTAACCATAGTGGACGACATGGGGCCGCCACTATGGGTAACCACAGTGGACGGCTCATGACCACCACTATGGGTATCCACAATGAGCATCTCACGGCCGCCATTGTGGTATCCATAGTGGGCGGCTTGCCGCCCACTATGGATACCACAATGGCGGCCGTGAGATGCTCATTGTGGATACCCATAGTGGTGGTCATGAGCCGTCCACTGTGGTTACCCATAGTGGCGGCCCCATGTCGTCCAAGCCGCCCACTATGGATACCACAATGGCGGCCGTGAGATGCTCATTGTGGATACCCATAGTGGTGGTCATGAGCCGTCCACTGTGGTTACCCATAGTGGCGGCCCCATGTCGTCCACTATGGTTAACCCCAGTGGTGGTAGCCGCCCACCGTGGTTTACCATAGTGGCTCGGCTAGGCCGAAACACGTATTTTTTTTTTAATAATTTTTTTATTTAATTTTAAATAAAAATATATATATATATATATATATGTATATATATACATATGTATATATATATGTATATATATGTGTATGTATACATACATATATATATATATATGCATATATACATACACATATATACATATGTATATATACATATATATACGTATATATAGATATATATATATATATCTATATATATATATATATGTATATATATATAGGAGCATAGTTAAGGGAAAATGTGCATTTCTGAGTATATAAATTTTGAATATATATATATAACTATCTCGTGCACAATAGGTTTATTCTGTTCTGAATACTCTTATATATTTAACCTAAATGTATAATTGTTACAAAACATTTGTACAGACTTGATAAACTATTTTTTTTTTTTAAACCAGAATATTAAATAGATGAATAATAATAGAATATGTTAAATAATAGAATAGAGTAGATCTGTTTCCCCCCCCCCACTTTCTTTTTCTATCAATAACATATAGTTAATTTTTTTGTTTTGATTTACTAATACTATAACTAGATTTATATTCTTTTCACTAACATGCTATTACAGAATGTAAAATACGACTGAATCTTTCTATTTACAACTGCAACTATCATTTTCAAAAAGACATTTAATACAATAAACTGCAATATCTAATGTATCATCATTATCTAGGTTTGGTTATTTTTCTACTTAATATGCATTTACAGAATAGAAGGAGATTAGCATAAACTAATTTATTTACAGCTGCCATATAAATCTTTCTAAAACCCATTGGTTTAATAACAACAAGAAATAATGTAAGATTAGAAAACCATTTCTAAGTTGCCTATTAATTTTCCTTTGAATTTGAACTATAGACTTAAGCAATTAGTTCATTTAAAGTGACTACTTTTCTAACATATAACTCTGCATTTTTTTTTTAAACACTTAAAAAACATAATATATTATCATTCTAAGTCTTTCTTTTTTCTATAAACATATCATTAAAAGATAACTTCAACAATACACTTGTAAGGATATATACTTTAAATAAAAATATACATCTTGTTTCATGGTGAAACTTAGTATATAAAAACATTTAATACTTCAAATTTAAAATACATCTCTTTTTGTAAAAACTATTCCAATAGTTACATTTTCTTTTTTGCAACTAAATACATAAAGACGTAGGATCATCTCAAGCTTTTTCCTTTAATCTTTTCCCAAGCAAAACCTACAAAAAACTTGAAGGTTGTGACCATGGAAGCTCACCTCCCAACTTAGGCTTACAAGAAACCACCCCCGAGCTACAAGAATCAAGGCTAGACAAGAAACACACATTCAAACACATACAAGAAGAAAACTCATAACAACAAAAGACACTCCCAACCCAAGGATTAAACAATGTCACTTATGTGACTTTTCAAGTGGGGTGAAGGTGGACTAAGTACCTTGAGGATAATTCTACATGTAGAGAACATAATGCCATAGCAAGGCTACAAATAAACACATCCACAAGTTCCAAACTTGTCCCTATAATCCCTTATGTCCCCCAAGGCATACAAGCCAACAAAACTTCCCTTATGACCCCCATTGCATAAAAAAATCACTATGCAGTAAGGGTCACAAAATCCCTTGTGAATCACTCTCTTCCAAAAAGAGCCTCTCACTCATAGGTTATCAAACAACCCTTCACCCCAAGGCCACTCTACCCTCCCAAGGGTAAGTTTGGCCTTAAAAACTCCCAAAACAATAACATAAAAACTCAACCAAAAACACATAAGGAAGAACTCAACATCTTCCTACACATAAAAAAATAAACAATGGAAAACAAATACAACAACAATCTTTTCAAAAACAACATCATACATGAGATAGGAGTTCAACCAACCTTAAATCTGCAAAAAAGGTAAAAAGAAGTTGTAGGAGATTTGCCCAAATCCATAACTTTTTTCTTTCAAGAATTAACCAAAATCTTCCCAAAAACTTACAAAAAATGCTCCAAAAATTTAAGTCTCCAAAATAGAGAGTGGGTGATCAAACTTCTCCCTCCCAAACTATTCCCTATGAAGACACTCCTCACTCTTTCCAACCCACTTGGGAAGGGTGAAGGATCTTCAATGGTTGGTCTTTCCAAAACCTTACAAACTCTCTAGCCAAGACACCTCAAAAAAAGTAAAAAGAATGGGGAAAAGCAATGTCACCCATGAGGAGGGTTATCTAACCTAGGAAGGCTCTTCTAAAGATGAAATTCGGGCAACTTGGGAAACTCAATTTTTGGTGAGGCTAAACAAGCCCTAGGGAGTGGACACATGGCTAAATTTGGCCTTCATCCATAAGTACATTATATGGCCCACTAAAAATGCCCCTAAATTGACCTTAGGAGTTATTTTAACCCCTTGGAAACCCACCCAAAGTTTACCAACGGGTCAACCCTAAGTTGACCTTTCTAATGGCTCCCTATCCAAGACTTTCTTGGGACCATTCTAGGATAATTGAAAAATAATATACATTGGTAAAACAAATTTCCTTCAAAAGGGACATGTCATTGCCAACTCATCTTACAACACATGTGTCAAGTGACACCACAAAAATAATTACACATCACTAAAATACACATGGCAAATGCCTTTTCTTTTTGGAATTTATAAATTAAACAATTTCCAAATTAAAAATATATCCAAGCATAACATTTACAAATTAAAACACATTTACAAATGAGGTGTTGTCTCTCCAAATAGACAACCCTTGGTTTCACAATCGCACATAGGTCTAGGCTTCATTCTCTGAATAGTTTCCATGGTCACATGGAATAATTTTCCTGCACATCTCACTTGTACATTAGTAATTCCAAAACTCACATATAATATTATCAAAAAAGAATACAATTTAGGCATCGCATACAATTTCAATTATAAAAATCAAGTATCCAATTATCTGATAACATCCACATAAATAATCTACTAAATGGCATCATCATCATAATCATGGAATTAAATCATTTATAGAGCAAGCATCCACAATTTCTAGCATCAAAATAAAGTATTGCAAATCAAAGTAAATGACATAATCATATCAATGTTATCCAAACACTGGATCATATTAAATCTATGTCCATAATGCATCAAAAAATAGTATCAATAATAGGTCCAACATAAAAATAACTGAAATCCTATGACGGCTTGGGGTAGGGCCTCACAAAATTCCTCTTGATCTTGGATTATCACCCATTTTTAATGTGTCATCTTACACTTTTCAAAGGTAGTGACAATGAAGGGGAGGAACCAATGCAGGTTGCAGCAGACAATGACATTCCAAGGCATGAATCACCTAAGTTGAGAAAAGTGTTAGACACTAGAGTCACAAAGAAGACAAGGAACAAGGAGTACATTGAGTACTTAGTGGCTTGGCAAGACAAACCAGACTTTGTTGGCATTATAAAAGACAAGGGGAGATTGTTGGCATTTCAATAAGGATATTGAGAAGGTTATTGATGCTTATGGATATAACTGATTAAGGATGTTTACTGTCTTAATATTATTATTTTGTCATTGATGTCAAGAAATTGATTTTCTAATTCAGTATGATGTTGCCATATCTTAAGAAGTATGATTTGATGATAAAGATGTCGGTAAAGACACAGAAAGATTGTGATGAATAAGGGGAGAAATAAGTTATTCAATGGGCAACTATTACCGAGTTAGACAATGATGAGATCATGATGTTTAGATTGTTTTGATATCCTACATATGTTATTGATTGTAAGGTTAATACTATACTATGTTACCTAGAAAAGAACCTAGTCGGTAAACCCTAAGGAACCTAGTCGGTAAACCCTAAGGAACCTAGTCGATAAACCCTAAGGTTATCACTATCAGTTAATGAAGGAGGAATGTCTACCAAGTGAAGTTTAATATTTATCGAGTTGCAACCAAGCTGTAACAGAATGCATTAAATGATTAAAAGTGATATTTAATGAAGGAAGCTGATGAGCTGGAATTGATGAAATGATTGGTATGTCATGCATGAAGTTTGTTAAAGAATCTATGGAAATGGAAGATTGGCAGAAAGATCTACAACTCAGATTGAACTGCAATACCTTAGCACAAGTTCCAAGAAATGCATGCAAGTTCCAAGGTGAGGTAAAGCATTTTTAGATCATAGGATAGATTGAACCTGGTCAAGTTTGAAGATCTGATGGCTATGATTGATCATGGCATATGTGATCAAGGAGATTCAACAGTTAGCAAATTGTTTATAAATAAGGAATTGTTGATAAACAATACATGCGGGCAAGTGTAAGCATAGGGATGCTACATAGTGATTACCGAGCACAGAAGCTTGAAGACTTGTTTGATTAACAGAGTATAGAGCCCAGCAGAGGGACAAGATAAGTTTTATGACTAGATTGTATTGAGTAAATAAGAATCTTCTTTAGCATTTTAGATGCAAAGTTGCAGATATATTTTTATTACTGTTATTCTATGAAGTGACAGAAAATCTCTTAATCGAGTGAACTTAACAGCCTTATTTGTAAAACCCTCTAGCAAAGTGACATTCTGATTGAGTGTTTGAAACCCTTTAACAAGGTCACCTCTAACAAGGTGAAGATCCTAACAGATCTAAGGGAAATCCCTTAACCGGGTCACATCTAGCAATGTGTTTGTAATCTTTAGCAGGATTTGCTTTTAACTGAGCATACTATAGAAGAGTATATTTCTTAGTGGGTCCGAAATCCCATAGTGGCTTTTCCCTATTTGGGTTTCCATGTTAAAACTGGTGTTATGAGTGTTGTTATGATTATATGTTCTTAAGGTTGCATGTTTTACAGTTTTGATTACATATATCTGTTTAAGCTATCGAGGTTGAATCTGTTGAATATATTGAAGATTAAGTTTGTATGATTCACCCCTCCTCTCATATTGTTAGCTTGGCATATGTACTTAACAATTAGTATCAGAACTATCGATTGGTATCAGAGCTTTGGACTTAGGAAGAAAAAGTTTAAAGGTACTTGAGGAAAAGATCCAAAGATGTATAAGAGGGATTCACCGAAGCTGAACAAGTCAAGCTTCTCTACATGGTAGAAAAGGATGAAGATACACCTATTAGGAGTTGGAGAATATGCTTTATATTATCTAGAGAATGATTTCCTTACACCGAGCACCTATCCATTGACAATGGAAGATATAAAGGCAAAGCAAGAACATATTCAAGCAATGATTGAAATAACATCTGCATTAACCGACTCAGAGTGTAATGATCTAGAAGGCTACAATGATGCCAAGGCAATGTGGGACAAGCTCATATCTGTGTATGGTGGTGATGAACATGTTCAAAGAGAAAAAGTGGATAGTCTAAGAGGACAACTTGAATCCATGAGAATGAATGAAGGTGAGAACATAACCCAGTACAATACAAGATTAAAAGAGATTGTCAATCAAATCAAAGGAGCAGGAGGAACCATTGAAGATAAGGATGTCACAAGTAAGTTATTAAGAACCCTTCTACCAGCTTATGCAATCAGAGTCTCTGCAATCAATGAATTGAGGTATGTACCCAATATGCCAGTTTCTTTGGATGCTACTATTGGTAAGCTACATTTATTTCAGTTAAGTAACTTTGATAACAGTGGCTCCTCAGTAAATAAAATTGAGTCTGCATTTAGTTCCTTTCATCTTGATGAATCTGATGACTACAATGATAGAAAGTATAAGTACTCTAAAGGGAATCACAGTGGAGCAAGTGAAAGATTTTGCAAAAACATGGAGGAGGTACACAAACTTTATGAAGAAATCAAAAAGCAAAAAGAGTTTGAAGCAATATTAGCCAGAAAGCTACTGAGAGGAAAAGGTAAGTACAAAGGAAAGTTGCCTTTAAAATGTTTCAATTGTGATAAGATAGGACATATGGCTTCTAACTGTCCTAACAAAGATTCTACTGAAAAGAGAGATTACTGAGATGACAAAAAGAAAAATAATCATTACAGAGGACACCGAGACTTCAGAAGAAGAGAAAAAAGTCATGCATAATAGCTGATGAGGAATCTAATAATGATAAATCAGATGAAACTGATACAAAGGAAGTTGTTTATGTGGCTATGAAAGATGGATCAGATGAAGAAAGGTATGAAGAAAAAGTCCTAATATCTCACATAAGTACTAATGAATCTTGGCTCATAGATAGTGGATGCTCACATCACATGATAGGTGATAAACACAAGTTTGTTATGTTAGAAGATTATGATGGAGGTTATGTAAGATTTGGTAATCATACACCATGTCTAGTAAAAGGTAAAGGATTCATAATACTTCTTGACAATGCTAAATGTAATGATGTTTATTGGGTTGAAGGTTTGAAATATAATTTGTTGAGTGTAGCACAGCTAAACAACACAAGCTACCGAATAGAATTTCAGAAAGGAATTGTCAAAGTTCATGAGAAGCATGGAAAGTTAGCTACTACCAGGACTCAAACAAAAGGTAACACATTTCACCTTGACTCAACTCAGAATAAGTGTCTTTATGCAAAGATAGATCATACCTAGTTATGGCATAAAAGATTTTGTCATGTAAATTTTGATAATCTAATCAAAATAAGTAAGAAGCACGAAGTAAGAGATCTACCGAGTTTGGAAAAACCTGAGAATGCTATGTGTCGAGGATGCCAAATGGGTAAGATGACAAGATCAAGCTTTACAAGTAAGTCCTACACTTCTAAGGGAATTTTAGATCTTGTGCACACTGATCTTTGTGGTCCTATGAAAGTTCAAAGTTATTATGGTGATAGGTACTTCATATTATTTGTGGATGATTACTCAAGGATGATGTCAGTATTGTTTTTAAAAGAAAAATTAGAAGCTTTTCAAATGTTCAAATGGTACAAGGCCAGAGTTGAAAATGAAACAGGAAGACAACTGAAATGTCTTAGATCAGATAGAGGAGGAGAGTTTACCTCTGATGAGTTTAACTTATTCTACAATGATCATGGTATAAAAAGACAAGTCTCTGCACTGAGAACTTCACAACAAAATGGGATAGTTGAGAGAAGAAACAAATATATTATGGATTGTGCTAGAACCCTGATGATTGAAAAGAAAGTGCCACAAATATTTTGGAGAGAAGCAATAAGCACAACAGTTTACAATCTGAACTGAGTACAACTGAAGAAAGGAACCTTGAAGACACCATATGAAATCTAGTATGACAAGAAAACTAATGTAAGTTATTTCAAAATCTTTGGAAGTAGATGCTATGTACACAAAGATGATAGAAATGGAAAGTTTGATCAGAAAAGTGAAGAAGGAACATTTCTTGGTTATTCTTCTAGAAGTAAACCATTTAAATGTCTGGTCAAATCATCTAACAAAATAGTAGAAAGTGCAAATGTGAAAATTAATGAATTTGCAGAAAGAAATGATGAAGGAAATTCTAAAGAACTAGAAGATTATGAAGGATTTGTATATGTTCAACTGAGAAGTCCTACTGAGAAAATTGCTTAAGGAAATGAAGAGAATGTCCAATTACTGAGTGATGAAGAAGATCATATAGAGCCTACCGAGCCTGTATTAGCCAAGTATGTCAGAAGGAATCATGCATCAAGTCAGATTATAGGAGATAAGGATGATCCAGTGATGACAAGGAACAAACTGAGACAGAACATGTGTCTGATATCTGAATTTGAACCGAGAATAGTGAAAGAGGCATTTAATAGTGAAGATTGGGTAAATGCTGCGACATAAGAGATTGATCAAATCAAGAAGAATGACATCTAGACACTAGTCCCAAGACTGAAGGACAAAAATGTAATCGGTACAAAGTGGATTTTCAGAAATAGGATGAATAAAAAAGGTGAGGTCATTAGAAATAAAGCAAGACTAGCTTAAAAAGGATATGCTCAAGAAGAGGGAATTGATTATGGTGAGACTTTTGCACCTATGGCAAGACCTGAAGGAGTAAGAACATTGTTGGCATATGCTACTTTCAAAAATTTCAAAGTATATCAAATGGATGTCAAATCTGCATTTCTGAATTGTATATTAGAAGAAGAAGTTTATATTGAACAACCTGAAGGATTCGTTGAAGACAAGAATATAGATCAGGTATGTAAATTGAACAAAGCATTATATGGTTTGAAAAAAGCACCTAGAGCATGTTATGAGAGATTGCACTCTTATTTTATCAAGATTGGTCTTATAAGAACAAGTGAAAACAACAATATGTACATGAAGAATGATGAAAATGGAATACTGATCTTAGCCATATTTGTTGATGACATTATATTTCGTGTGAATGATTCTCTATGCAAAAACTTTGGTAATGACATGTGCAAAGAATTTGAGATGTCATTAATTAGTGAGATAAAGTATTTTATAGGTCTATAGATACTGCAAATGAAAGATGATATTTCCATTACTCAATCCAAGTACATATAGGAAATCTTGAAGAAATTTGGAATGGAGGACTCAAAACCAGTAAGTACTCCTATGACTACCAACTGTAAATTATCAAAGAATGATGAATCTGCATCTATTGATGAGACACTTTACTGATCCATGATTGGAAAGCTACAACATGTTGTTCATAGTAGACCAAACATAGTGATGAGGAGGTAGAAAGGAAGTTGGTCTTCTTTGAGGTTGGTGCACTTTTGTTCTGAATGTACTTCCCAAATCAATCCCTAGGCACAAATGGGATTCTTCTAAACCTTTCTCCTATTTCCTCCTCTCTATTCAACACTGCTTGCACCCTACTGTATTGGACATCAATCCTCCTTACCTTCCATGCTAAGGCATTCAAGTCTGAAATGAGATCCTCTTGTGTGTCACCAAAAATGAACAAGTTTGGTTGTCCAACTGGCTGAATCTCCTCTCTTCCAGGAATGGGCAACTGTTGGAGAACCATGGTTTACCTAATCTTAATTGTACCTTTAAGGATTTCAATCATATTAATCTTCTGATTGAGCATCTGGACAGGTCTGCAAAGTATGAGGACTATCCTTCACCTTTCAAGAATGAAAATTTCTAAATTGGATGCAAAGAACGTTGGGTTAATCAAGGCAACTTCTAGGTTCAAATGGTCATTGTGAGGCCTCACCTCGACTCAGTTTGACATTTAGTGGATTTTATATTTTAGACTACTATGGATACTTTGTTTTGATGCATTTTGAGATTTAGAACTTTTATGATTTCAGGATATTGGATAACATTGCTATGAATTGATGTTTTACTTACATGCTTTATGAGATAGAACACTACATGATTATTAGAAAGAATGATATTGCAATGATAGATGTCGTTATTGAATTTGCAGGACTTTACTTTGAATATAGAACTATGATGTATGTTTAGTTTATGTGAATTGGGATGAAAATTGTTTATGTGAATTTGCTTGACAAAAGATGTATTCAATCTGTGCAGATGAAAATTGTATGCAAGTAATGATGTGCATTGTTGTATTATTGAATTATATTTTATATGAATATTTGGGAGTACTAATGTGTAAATTGAGATGCGCAGGAAATTTACCATGTGACCATGGAAAATTACGGAGAATCAAACCTAGACTTATGTATGTTCGTAAAGCCAGGGTTTGTCTATTTGGAGAGACAACACCCCGTTTGTGTTGTATTTTATTCGTATCAGTATATGCTGCATGTGTGTTATGTGTTATTTAAATTTATTGTGTAAAAAAAACCTCAAGAGACAATTTCATGTTTATTTTTGTAAAAGTATTTTATTAGTGTCACTTGACACATGTGTGGATGTAAATTTAAATATTTTTATCTTGTCTCTTGATGGGAAAGTGTTAATTATTATTAATTTTAAATAAAATAATGTGTTGTCAAAAAGATATTTTGAGAATATAATATTTGGAGAGGTCAACTTATGTTTGACTCGAAAATAAACTTTAGAGGGGTTTAAAATGGGTTAAATGAACACCTAGGGGTAGTTTATTAGGGTTTCCTGAAGCCCATAAGGTATACCTAGGGGTTAGGGGTAATTTTAGGCAAGTTTCTACTTTATTATGATCTTTTTAACGCTTTAAAAATTGGCTTTTTTGGGTTGAGCGAAAATTGAAAATTGAAGTGAAAATCAAATCAAGATTTTCCCTCTTGGAAGGAAAGTCTTTTTGCATTTTTGCTTTCTTCCTTCTTTTTGTTAATTTTTTTTTAGAATCCTGTGAGAACTCAGAGAGTGAGCTTCTTAAGGAAGATTTTTGGGAATAGCTGGTTAATCACCCACTCTCCATTTTTGGAGACAGAAGAAAAATTTGAAAGAAAAAAAAAATAATGTTATGGGATAAAGAAATTTATTAAGGAAAATAAAGAATTGTGGATTGGGCAGCTCTTCTTCAGATATCATTATAACCTTTGGGCAGATTAAGGTTGGTTTCAGTTTTACTTTTAATGACTTGTTTTTGTTTATTTCTGAAAGTTGTTGAATAAGAAAATCTGTATTCTTGAAAATGAATTTTTGAAAATCTTTTGGTTTTGTTTTATGAATGAATGTGTTTTGGGAGTTTTCTCAAGATCTCTCTTTCTCTTGGGAGAGAAGAGGATCTTGAGGGTGGTAGCAGTGACAACCCTCGAGTGAGAGACTCTCTTTAGAGAGCGATCACAAGGGATCTTTGTGTGACCCTTGCTGCATGGCCTGTTTGTGCAATGGGGGTCATAAGGAGGGTTATAAGGCTAGAATGCCTTTGGGGGGCATAAGGAATTTATGGGGTTGAGATTTTGATATGTTATTTGTGCCATGAGGTGGCTTCTTGTTATTACATACTTGCAGATTCTCCTCAGGGTATTTGGTCCACTACCACCCTTTGAAAATGTTCACCACCAGAGTGTGGTGTTGTGAAAGCCAGGTTGGGAATGTGTCTGGAATATTTGTATGCTTTGTGTTTCTTTGTGTTTGCCTGTTTGTACCCGTCTAAGAATTGGTTCTCCGAGCTCGGGGGTGGCTACCAGTTAGCCTAGGCTGGGAGGTGAGCACTCCGTGGTCAATTTTGTGTTTTCTATTATGCAGGAAATTCAGAAGAAAGAGGATAGGATTCATGAAAGATATTCAGAAGATTGTATTTGAAGATATTTGAATTCAGTTGTAGATGTATGTTTAAAGTTGTTGTAAATAAATGCCTCAAATTCAAGAGAAAGGAGAAGCAAGTTGAAATTTGTAATAGTAGACTTGAAGTCTTAATGTTGTGACTGTTCAGAGAAATCATTCTGTAAATTTGGTAGAATATTTTAGAGATGTTTTAAAGAAAGAAAAGCTTGTTATTTCTACTTCTGGTTTATAAAAAAAAAGGGGTTTAAATTGTGTTGCATGCAAAAAAAAGCTTCTTGTATTATGGAAAGAAATAAAAGATTTGTTTTTCATTTGACTTTAATTAAATTTCACTTGTGGCAAATAAAAGATTATTGTTGTTGAAAGATTTCTATGTATTTTTTTTATATAAAAAAAAGTTGTTTTAAGTGAATATTCTATTTAAAAAAAATATATATATAAATGGATTTCTTTATTTCCAGAAAAAAGTATAATGTATCTTTATAAAATACTTTGAATTGCATTTTTGTTAACATTGATTTAAAAGCTAGTTTTATAAATGAATTTATATATATATATATATATATATATATATATATATATATATATATATATATATATCTATTTTTGGATTAAACTTAATGTTATCTTTTTCTTTATTATATTAGTTTAGAATTTTGTATGTAAAATTCTCTTAAAAAAAAAACCTTATATAAATTTATATTGAAATAAATTTCATTTTTATTTTTACTATGCTTATTTAAGTAATTTATAAATATATATATATATATAAATATATATATATTTATATATATATATATACATATAAATATTATTATGTATTTTAATTAAAAAAAAAATTAATTTAAAAAAAAAATTAAAACGAAGTTTAGGGGTCCCCGCGGGCTCCTCTGTGCGTACGCACAGTGGACGACCGCGCGGCGCCCACTGTGTGCACGCACAGTGGAGCCGCTTGCAGCTCCCACTGTGCGGGCACACAGTGGACGGCCACGGCCGCCACTGTGTGGCCACACAGTGGTGCCGCCAGCGGCGCCCACTGTGTGGGCACACAGTGGAGCCGCGGCGCCCACTGTGCGCTCACACAGTGGCGCGCACGCGGCCGGACCTGTTTTGCTCCTCCGTGACCTGCATTAAAAGATAGATGGAATTCATGGTCGCCAAGGGCTTCGGCCCGGCCATGAAGTTTAACAGTAAAAAAATATAATAATATATAGGGTTTAAAACCCTAACCGAGTGGAGGTTAGGGTAGGTTAATGTTAATTAAAATAATAATTAAAATATTTACCAGTTTGGTTAAATTTACATATATATATGTTTCCATAAATACATATGGAAATTATATATATATGTCTATAAATGTATGAATTTGAGCATTTTTGTATAAGTAATTAAAATTTAAATATATAAATATATGCATAATCAATTATGTATATATGTATATATTTATTTAATCCTGATTTTAATTTTGGTTAAATTATAAAGAGAAATATAAAAGAATTAAAAAGACTATATAGTCTTAAGGGAGGATAAATTAAAATATCTCTCCTAATACTTTTAGTATGATTAATTTAATAAAACTATTAATTAAATATCTTTCGGAGATAAAATTTAAATCAGTAGGTTATTCCGCGATTAGAATATAACTGATTGTCGATGCTTCGTTCGTTTCAGAATGAGCTCGAATTTATTAATGGAATTTTCTCTAGCGCTTGTCGCAAGAGTGTGCTTTTAAATTAAATTAGTATCTTTTTAAAAAAAAATTGTTCCGTTTTTGCCCTAAATTTTGGGCATGACATTTTGGTATCAGAGCAAGGTTTCCACACTAGGAGCCTTACTCACTTACGTTTCGCCTTAGAATATTTTAAATTATTTTGTTAATGGAATTTTGAATTTAAATAAATTGAATTCTAAAAGAAATAAATTAATTGTTTTGTATTATTTTCCTCTTAGGATGCCTCCGTTGACGCGACAAGCTCGCAAGCACGGACGGGGTCCTAGACGTGAGCGCCTAGCTCGCGATGAGGAAGAGAGGGAGGCATCGGTTCCAGAGGAGAACCCAGGAGCACCTCCCGAACAGCCAAATGAACCTAACCGTGACCTTCTAGCAGCCATTCAGAATCTTATTGGCGTTGTTCAGGAAAGGATTCCAGCAGAGAACCCTCCGGTTAGGAGTCATGACTCTGGGAGTCATAGATCTGTTGATAGAGAACGGAGTAGGAGCCCAGCTCCGATTCCTGTAGAGAGCCAGGGTGGTAATGAGCCAGAGTCAGTGCATATGCCAGGACCACCTCCTGCGGTGGAACCAGTCTATTTTGAGAGAGGTCGTCGAGATCCAGGGGATCTCATCAGGGAGGTCATGCGCCTCCAACCACCATCCTTTGGAGGTTCTACAGATGGAGTAGAGGCCGAGGCATGGCTTCTGAGTCTTGAGAGGTGCTTTGCGTTGCGTTCTTATGAGAGCAACTTGAAAGCACGTGTTGCAGTTCATCTTCTGAGAGGAACAGCCTCCACCTGGTGGAGACAGGAAGAGTACAAATGCGGACTTGTACCTGATACACTCACTTGGGAGATATTCACCGAGAGGTTCCGGGAGAGGTACCTATCAGAGCACTTCAGGCAGCGTCGTATAGACGAATTTCATGATCTCCAACAAAAAGGCTTGTCAGTAACCCAGTATGAGAGTAAATTCTTTGAGTTGTTGCCATATGTAAATTATCTAAAGGATGAGAAACTTCTTGTAAACCGCTTCATCAGGGGATTGAATGCCGGTATAGCCGGGCCTGTTAGGATGTCCGCTCCAGAGAGCCTTCGGGTTGCTATAGAGAAGGCACTGATTGCTGAGGAAATTCAGGTTAGACCACAGGACAATAGGGATCGGTATCAGAATTGAAATCCCGCACCACAGACTTATGGATTCCAGAAAACCACATTGGAAGGGGAACAACCGAAATTCTCAGGGGTTCTCCAAACCCCCTCCTCCACAACAGACACCACAGAACCAGAAACAGAAGCCTCCACAGTATCAGCAGGGCTCCAAGCCCAAGCAGTGGCAGACTCAGGGACAGAAACGTGATCAGAGAGCACAAGGGCAGTACACACAGCCGGCGGGGACTCAGCAGTCCTCCAGGGGTGGGTACAGTGGATCCAGTAGGACAGGAGGTCAGGGATTTTCTAGGCCTCAGGGTGCCCAGTTCCAGGCACGGGGTGCTTGCTTTACTTGCGGAGCCATGGGGCACTTGGCGAGGGATTGCCCTTAGGGACAGGTAGCAGGGAGTCAGCGGATGGCCGCTTCAGAGCCGACAGTTGGTGATATGGGCAGGTCCCATAGAGTATTTGCAGCGGTTGACAACCGCCAGGCCGATCATCAAGCCACGGTTATCGAATCTTCAGGTATAATCAGAGGTAACAATGTATCTATTTTGTTTGATTCAGGAGCTACTGACTCCTTTATATCTCCGTTGGTTGTGGAGCGTTGCGGGTTAGTGGCAACTAGGCAGGGTGTCAGTTGGGAAGTGGAATTAGCTTCAGGGGCTAGAGTGTCAGTGGAATCAGAAGTTAGGGCATGTCAGTTGCAGATTGGCAAGACCACCACTGTAGTAGACCTTAGAGTGACTCCACTTGGATCTTATGGAATCGTACTTGGCATGGATTGGCTTTATGCCCACAGAGCCAAGATGGATTGCCGCCTGAAAAAGATCGAGTGTGAGGATGATCATGGTTCGCCCATAGTTATCACCGGGATTCAGAGGCCCGTGTCTCTTCGTATGATCTCTGCAATGCAGCTCAAGCGGAGCATGCGGAAGGGATGTCAGCTTTTTGCTATCACTATCAATGACAGAGGAGAAGAGGAGGAAAAAGAAGCATCGCTCGATGACCATCCTATCCTTCAGGGATATTTAGATGTATTTCCTTCAGAGTTACCGGGAATGCCTCCCCACAGAGAGATTGATTTTCATATAGACCTAGTACCAGGAGCCGAGCCAGTTTCCAGAGCACCTTATAGAATGACCACGAATGAGCTTAATGAACTTAAAATTCAGCTTGAGGAACTTCTTGAGAAGGGTCATATCCATCCTAGCGTATCCCCATGGGGTGCACCAGTTATCTTCGTTAAGAAGAAGGATGGATCTCTCCGATTGTGTATGGATTACCGACAGCTAAATAAAGTAACCATCAAGAACCGATATCCCTTGCCCAGAATTGATGATTTATTTGACCAGCTTCAGGGTGCCAAAGTCTTTTCCAAAATAGATCTGAAGTCAGGATACCATCAGTTGAGAATAGTGGAAAGCGATATCCACAAGACCGCATTTCGCACTAGATATGGTCACTATGAGTTTACCGTAGTCCCCTTTGGACTTACGAATGCCCCAGCAGTTTTTATGAGTCTCATGAATGGGGTATTCCGTACCTTTCTGGACCGTTTTGTTATTGTGTTCCTCGATGATATATTGATATATTCTCGGAATGAGAAGGAGCATGAGGAGCACCTGAAACAGGTATTGCAGTGTTTGCGAGATAACCAGTTGTTTGGCAGCCTATCGAAGTGTGCTTTCTTTCGATCTGAGGTCAAGTACCTTGGACACGTTATTACCGGTGATGGGATCTCAGTGGACCCATCAAAGATTAGGGCTATTATGGATTGGCCAGCGCCTACCAGTGTGACAGAGGTCAGGAGTTTCATGGGTCTAGCAGGATATTACCGACATTTTGTCAAAGGTTTCTCCAGAGTCGCACACCCTATTACCTCTCTTCAGCGTAAAGGGAAGAAGTTTGAGTGGACAGAGAAGTGCGAGAAGGCCTTTCAGGAACTCAAGAAGGCACTTACTAGCGCTCCTATCCTTGTTGTACCAGATCCTTCAGCTGATTTCATGGTTTGTACCGATGCTTCCTTAGAGGGTTTAGGGGCAGTTCTTATGCAAGGTGGTAAGGCCATAGCTTTCGAGTCTAGGAAACTTAAGACTCATGAACTTAATTATCCCACTCACGACCTTGAGCTCGCAGCAGTAGTGCATGCACTTGTGAGGTGGAGACACTTCCTTTTAGGACATCACTTTGAGTTGCATTCAGATCATCAGAGTCTTCAGTATATCTTCACTCAGCCAAACCTTAATGCACGTCAGAGGAGATGGATGGAGTTTTTGTGCGAATATGATTTTGACGTTCACTACATCAAGGGAAAGGAAAATGTAGTTGCAGATGCCTTGAGTAGGAGACGTCATGAGGTTTGCACCATATCCATGGGCACAGACTTGAGGGACCATATACTTCGGCACTTATCTGAGGATGGATGGTATGCAGAGGTTTGTCAGGTGTTACGTTCTCAGGTCACTCTAGAAGGGAAATATGTGGATTATTCCTTGGAGTCCGATGGACTATTACGCCACAAAGGGCGCATTTATGTACCTTCCTCCGGAGGGTTGCGAGAGTTCATTGTCTCGGAAGCTCATAGAGCTCCTTATGCTGCGCATCCCGGGGTTAAGAAGTTGCATGCAGACTTGAGGCAGTTGTATCATTGGCCGGGAATGCGGCAGCTCATTGCTGAGATAGTAGCTCGGTGTCTCGAGTGTCAGAGGGTAAAGGCGGAGCACCGCCATCCAGGTGGGTTGCTTCAGTCTCATGCTATACCAGAGTGGAAGTGGGATACTATATCCATGGATTTCATCATTGGTCTCCCTATGTCTTCTCGTCGCCATGATGCTATCTTGGTGACAGTTGACAAGCTGACCAAAGTAGCTCACTTTTCACCAGTTCGTACTACATTCACAGCACCTGCAGTAGCACAGGTGTTCTTGCGAGACATTGTTAGACTACATGGCGTACCCTGCAAGATTATTTCTGACAGGGATTCTCTTTTCACTTCTACCTTTTGGAAGTCATTACAGGCAGCTATGGGCACAAAGCTCAATTTCAGTACAGCTTATCACCCGGAGACAGATGGTCAGACAGAGAGAGTCAATCAGGTGTTAGAGGATATGCTTCGTATGTACATCATGGATCATCAGACCCAGTGGGAGGAGTATCTTCCCTTAGTGGAGTTTGCCTATAACAATGGGCATCACACTTCTTTGGGAATGCCACCCTACCAGGCATTATATAGCAGGCCTTGTAGGACACCTTTGAGTTGGGATCACATAGAGGATAGAGTTGCTATTGGTTCTGAGTTAGTTCGAGATATGGAATAGCAGGTGGATTTGATTAGACAGCGGCTCAGAGAGGCTCAGGATAGACAGAAGAAGTATGCCGATGCAAAGAGGATTGACCGTAGTTACTTGGTTGGAGACAGAGTTTTCTTGAGAGTGCGACCGCATAAGAGTCCGATCCGTTACGGAAAGGGTTCTAAGCTCGCACCTCACTTTGTAGGACCTTTTGAGATTCTGGAGAGGATAGGCCCAGTTGCCTACTGTTTAGCTTTGCCACCTAGCCTTTCACGCATCCACGACGTGTTTCATGTTTCAGTTTTGAGAAAATATATCTATGATGAGTCTCACATTTTAGATTGGGATGCCTTGCAGGTGTAGTCGGACGGGCATCTAGCTTTGGAGCCCATTCGCATTTTGGCACGCCAGACATTGGCCCTTCGAGGTCGAGAGCTGGACCAGGTTAGGGTCCAGTGGGATTGTTATGATGAGGTTACGGCTTCATGGGAGGACGCAGCACGTATGAGATCAGAGTACCCTCACCTCTTTGATGAACTCCAGGAGGAAGTTCATGCCTAGAGGGGGAGGATGTGAAGCCTCACCTCGACTCAGTTTGACATTTAGTGGATTTTATATTTTAGACTACTATGGATACTTTGTTTTGATGCATTTTGAGATTTAGAACTTTTATGATTTCAGGATATTGGATAACATTGCTATGAATTGATGTTTTACTTACATGCTTTATGAGATAGAACACTACATGATTATTAGAAAGAATGATATTGCAATGATAGATGTCGTTATTGAATTTGCAGGACTTTACTTTGAATATAGAACTATGATGTATGTTTAGTTTATGTGAATTGGGATGAAAATTGTTTATGTGAATTTGTTTGACAAAAGATGTATTCAATCTGTGCAGATGAAAATTGTATGCAAGTAATGATGTGCATTGTTGTATTATTGAATTATATTTTATATGAATATTTGGGAGTACTAATGTGTAAATTGAGATGCGCAGGAAATTTACCATGTGACCATGGAAAATTACGGAGAATCAAACCTAGACTTATGTATGTTCGTAAAGCCAGGGTTTGTCTATTTGGAGAGACAACACCCCGTTTGTGTTGTATTTTATTCGTATCAGTATATGCTGCATGTGTGTTATGTGTTATTTAAATTTATTGTGTAAAAAAAACCTCAAGAGACAATTTCATGTTTATTTTTGTAAAAGTATTTTATTAGTGTCACTTGACACATGTGTGGATGTAAATTTAAATATTTTTATCTTGTCTCTTGATGGGAAAGTGTTAATTATTATTAATTTTAAATAAAATAATGTGTTGTCAAAAAGATATTTGGAGAATATAATATTTAGAGAGGTCAACTTATGTTTGACCCGAAAATAAACTTCAGAGGGGTTTAAAATGGGTTAAATGAACACCTAGGGGTAGTTTATTAGGGTTTCCTGAAGCCCATAAGGTATACCTAGGGGTTAGGGGTAATTTTAGGCAAGTTTCTACTTTATTATGATCTTTTTAACGCTTTAAAAATTGGCTTTTTTGAGTTGAGCGAAAATTGAAAATTGAAGTGAAAATCAAATCAAGATTTTCCCTCTTGGAAGGAAAGTCTTTTTGCATTTTTGCTTTCTTCCTTCTTTTTGTTGATTTTTTTTTAGAATCCTGTGAGAACTCAGAGAGTGAGCTTCTTAAGGAAGATTTTTGGGAATAGCTGGTTAATCACCCACTCTCCATTTTTGGAGACAGAAGAAAAATTTGAAAGAAAAAAAAAATAATGTTATGGGATAAAGAAATTTATTAAAGGAAAATAAAGAATTGTGGATTGGGCAGCTCTTCTTCAGATATCATTATAACCTTTGGGCAGATTAAGGTTGGTTTCATTTTTACTTTTAATGACTTGTTTTTGTTTATTTCTGAAAGTTGTTGAATAAGAAAATCTGTATTCTTGAAAACGAATGTTTGAAAATCTTTTGGTTTTGTTTTATAAATGAATGTGTTTTGGGAGTTTTCTCAAGATCTCTCTTTCTCTTGGGAGAGAAGAGGATCTTGAGGGTGGTAGCAGTGACAGCCCTCGAGTGAGAGACTCTCTTTAGAGAGCGATCACAAGGGATCTTTGTGTGACCCTTGCTGCATGGCCTGTTTGTGCAATGGGGGTCATAAGGAGGGTTATAAGGCTAGAATGCCTTTGGGGGGCATAAGGAATTTATGGGGTTGAGATTTTGATATGTTATTTGTGCCATGAGGTGGCTTCTTGTTATTACATACTTGCAGATTCTCCTCAGGGTATTTAGTCCACTACCACCCTTTGAAAATGTTCACCACCAGAGTGTGGTGCTGTGAAAGCCAGGTTGGGAATGTGTCTGGAATATTTGTATGCTTTGTGTTTCTTTATGTTTGCCTGTTTGTACCCGTCTAGGAATTGGTTCTCCGAGCTCGGGGGTGGCTACCAGTTAGCCTAGGCTGGGAGGTGAGCACTCCGTGGTCAATTTTGTGTTTTCTATTATGCAGGAAATTCAGAAGAAAGAGGATAGGATTCATGAAAGATATTCAGAAGATTGTATTTGAAGATATTTGAATTCAGTTGCAGATGTATGTTTAAAGTTGTTGTAAATAAATGCCTCAAATTCAAGAGAAAGGAGAAGCAAGTTGAAATTTGTAATAGTAGACTTGAAGTCTTAATGTTGTGACTGTTCAGAGAAATCATTCTGTAAATTTGGTAGAATATTTTAGAGATGTTTTAAAGAAAGAAAAGCTTGTTATTTCTACTTCTGGTTTATAAAAAAAAAGGGGTTTAAATTGTCTTGCATGCAAAAAAAAGCTTCTTGTATTATGGAAAGAAATAAAAGATTTGTTTTTCATTTGACTTTAATTAAATTTCACTTGTGGCAAATAAAAGATTATTGTTGTTGAAAGATTTCTATGTATTTTTTTTATATAAAAAAAAGTTGTTTTAAGTGAATATTCTATTTTAAAAAAATATATATATAAATGGATTTCTTTATTTCCAGAAAAAAGTATAATGTATCTTTATAAAATACTTTGAATTGCATTTTTGTTAACATTGATTTAAAAGCTAGTTTTATAAATGAATTTATATATATATATATATATATATATTTCTATTTTTGGATTAAACTTAATGTTATCTTTTTCTTTATTATATTAGTTTAGAATTTTGTATGTAAAATTCTCTTCAAAAAAAAACCTTATATAAATTTATATTGAAATAAATTTCATTTTTATTTTTACTATGCTTATTTAAGTTATTTATAAATATATATATATATATAAATATATATATATTTATATATATATATACATATAAATATTATTATGTATTTTAATTATAAAAAAAAATTAATTTAAAAAAAAAATTAAAACGAAGTTTAGGGGTCCCCACGGGCTCCTCTGTGCGTACGCACAGTGGACGACCGCGCGACGCCCACTGTGTGCACGCACAGTGGAGCCGCTTGCGGCTCCCACTGTGTGGGCACACAGTGGACGGCCGCGGCCGCCACTGTATGGCCACACAGTGGTGCCACCAGCGGCGCCCACTATGTGGGCACACAGTGGAGCCGCGGCGCCCATTGTGCACTCACACAGTGGCGCGCACGCGGCCGGACCTGTTTTGCTCCTCCGTGACCTGCATTAAAAGATAGATGGAATTCATGGTCGCCAAGGGCTTCGGCCCGGCCATGAAGTTTAACAGTAAAAAAAATATAATAATATATAGGGTTTAAAACCCTAACCGAGTGGAGGTTAGGGCAGGTTAATGTTAATTAAAATAATAATTAAAATATTTACCAGTTTGGTTAAATTTACATATATATATGTTTCCATAAATACATATGGAAATTATATATATATGTATATAAATGTATGAATTTGAGCATTTTTGTATAAGTAATTAAAATTTAAATATATAAATATATGCATAATCAATTATGTATATATGTATATATTTATTTAATCCTGATTTTAATTTTGGTTAAATTATAAAGAGAAATATAAAAGAATTAAAAAGACTATATAGTCTTAAGGGAGGATAAATTAAAATATCTCTCCTAATACTTTTAGTATGATTAATTTAATAAAACTATTAATTAAATATCTTTCGGAGATAAAATTTAAATCAGTAGGTTATTCCGCAATTAGAATATAACTGATTGTCGATGCTTCGTTCATTTCAGAATGAGCTCGAATTTATTAATGGAATTTTCTCGAGCGCTTGTCGCAAGAGTGTGCTTTTAAATTAAATTAGTATCTTTTTAAAAAAAAATTGTTCCGTTTTTGCCCTAAATTTTGGGCATGACAGTCATTTTGATCAAATGACTTAATGCAATGCTATGGAGTTTGTAGTAGGGTGTCTTAGGGCTTAACTTATTAGTTTTGATGATTTGAAACCATCACTTACTCCTCCTTCCTTACCGATTTCATGAAATTGTCAAATTTGCTCCAAAAAGGCTACTAGAATTAGCCCTAGTTTTTAATGAAATTTGTTCACCCTGCTCAACCTGCTAAACTTCATGAAAAATCCCTGGAGATGTGGTCATTTGATGATGAAAGCTCAAGGATTTTTGCTATGGCAAGTACTATACGGACTGTTTGAGGACTACCCCACAAAATATGCCATTTTCAAGTGTTTTTAAGGGTTTTAGAGAGGGTTTGCAATTTAAAGGTCTCCTCCATGGTGCTAGACCCAAATTAAATGGTTCAAAATTTTATACAACATATGTCCAACACTTCCAAGGACTCAAAACTCTTTTGAGCAAACTGTCATTTTATCAAATAGATACTATACTACTGCATTTACTCAAAAATAACAGTCTAAAGACTGGGACAACGATGTTTTCAAGGTTTTGCATACTTTATTAACATTAATAAAGAAAGTACAATGAAAGTATATCACATATGGATGAAACAATGTCTTGACAGTAATTGGAGCAACATGCAAACAAGTAGGAAAGAATTTTTTTCATGACTGTTGGTCATTTACCCGCCTTACTGCACTTTTACAGTCTTAAAACTGTGACAACTTTCTTTCTCTATTTTGACCTAATTCTTCACTCTGTCCCTGGCCTGCAAGAAGGTGTTAATGGCATGATAGAATAGTGCATATAACGTCTTCAAAGATCTTGAAGGTTTGAACACTTAAAGGATGACACAAATCATGACAACATTATATGACTGTGACAAAGAATACACTTTTCTAGGATCCTTATTTAGGTCCTTTACAATCAAATGGTGTATCTTATCTTCTTAGCATTAAAAACATCTATAAATACATTCCATGATGCATGAAACAGGAATACATCATTCCATACTATCCATTTTTAGAGGTTGGCAATGAGGATCTAACAATGAAACAGTGACTCACTGTTTTGCAGTCTGTTTTACACCTTTACTTCTTGCATCCAACCAAGTCATGAGAGAGACAAGGATGGTAAAGTACAATGATGACTCTTGCCAACTTGATTCTTCTTCAACATTTCCAAAGTACAGTGCTATGAACAGCAAAGTACCATTCAAACAAATTTAAGAATACCCAAGCCAAGTTGCTCACTCCACATACTTGCCATGGGTTTACAAACACCTGTGCATTGTTAGAAAAGGAAAATAGATGTATAATACAGTATGTATAGAGGGTCCAACAGATTTCCTCAAAGCCATGGATGAATAGACTTTGAAGCAATTAGTTGGACCATGAATGATCTTCCATTGGAACCACAAAACAGTGCCTTTCTTAAGAACACTTCAAACAAAACTTGTTCCAATCACCACTAAAACATCAAAGGAGATCAAATCAATCAAAAACAAGAGAAGTACGGACTCATGGAGACATGGTACGGACTGTACACTCAAAAGTGCAGGAAAACTAGTTAAAACACACAAAAACAAGAGCAAAACAAGTATTCTTCTTACTTTTCCAACATGAACTATGTACACAATGATGGGAACATGGTTTTTATACATGTGCCAACTTATTGAAGCCTTTGTATGGACAGGTACAGGCTGGAACTAACCAAAACCACCAAAAGTCACTTTTTTGCACTTTTTGACAACTTTTGTTGCTCAAAAAGTTGCATTTTGACTCCCGGTGACTTGGCACTCAAACCAATGACTCAAAATCATTAGAAACACTAAATAAACATGCTCCAATTCCTTTCAAGGCTTTACAACATAAAAAATTCAAAAATGCTCATTTGGACCCAAAATTGACAATTTTTGGCCCACTGAGCAAGAAAACAAAAATCTTGGAAACTCTTAAACAACAATGAGTTCCAAACCTTATTACACCATTAAAAAAACCTATTAAACTTATTAGAAGCATAAAATAAACACACATGCTTAATTTGCAACAAAATGCTATACCTGCTAGGATTTGAGCATTCAGGTGCTCAGGTGCTCCTGCACCATACTCCCCTAAGGACAAAGAAGTCATGTGACTCCTTTGGGTAGTAAAGAAAAAGGAATTCCAGCTTTGAGAAAGTCACTTTCAGGTATCCAAGTGGCTTCAGAAACTGGTTTATCCTTCCACCTGACAAGATGCTCCATATAGGTATGGTGTCTGGTCTTTTTGATGATTCTTGAATCTAGTACCTGCTGAGGAATGGGAGTAGAAGAAGAGGGGAGAGAAAGATCAAAAAGGGAATGAGAAAGATCTTAAACTCTTTATGAATCTGATGGTAGCTCCCCTTTGAATGGCACCAAATCTACAACATTGAAAATAGGAGACATAGAAACTTCATTAGGCAAATCAACTTTGTAAGCATTATGGCCATATTTAGCCAAGATTTTGCATGGTCCTACTCTTCTCATTTGCAACTTAGTAGGCACTCCTTTCTGTAACTGTGACTTGTTGAGATGGACCATCACATAATCACCCACTGAAAATTGAACATCTCTTTTTGAAGCATCAACTCTCTCCTTAACTTTTTGAGTAGTTTCCTGTAAAGACTTCTGTACCTGCTCATTAATTTCTTTCATAGACTGTGCCATATCTTTTGCTGTACCACTCACATGTTGCAAATTAGTTACATCATTTAACTCCAAAACACCTCTAGGATGCATTCCATAAACAATCTGAAATGGACTCTTACCAGTGGATCTGTTTACATTGTCATTGTATGCAAACTCTACTTGATGGATGAGTTGATCCCAACTTTGCCCATATTCTTTGGTAAGACATCTGAGTAGATTACCCAATGTTCTGTTCACCACTTTTGTTTGGCCATCTGTCTGTGGATGATAAGCTGAGCCAAAAGACATGTTAGTACCGAATTTCTTCCATAAAGTTTTCCGAAAATGACCCAAAAACTTAGCATCCCTATCAGATACAATACTGGATGGCAAACCATGAATTCTTACAACTTCCTTAAAGAAAAGAAAAGCAATGTGACTAGCATCATTAGTAGTTTTGCAAGGTATGAAATGTGCCATTTTACTGAATCTGTCAACAACCACAAAAATACTATCACACCCTGCTTTAGTTCTGGGCAAACCTACCACAAAGTCCATACTGATGCAATCCCAAGGCCTAGAAGGTATGGGAAGAGGCTGATACAAACCAGCATTAGTGCTAGTACCCTTGGCTTTCTGACATACCATGCATTGCTCAACATATTTCCTGACATCTGCCTGCATCTTAGGCCAAAAATAGTGCCTCTAAACCAATTCCAAAGTCTTATTAAGACCAAAGTGACCACTCAAGCAACCATTGTGCTTTTCCTATATCAAATTCTCCCTCATTGAACCTTTTGGCACACACAGCTATCCACCCCTAAATAATAATCCATTCTGCAATGTATAGTCAGCATATTCACTATGAAAAGTATTCTGAAAATCTTGACAAACCTTGTAAATATTAGCAAAATCAGAATCATGTGGATATAAATCCTTAAAACATTCTATACCAATACTTCTAATCTGAATTTCTTGAATAGTAAGTAACCTCCTACTCAATGCATCAGCTACTTTATTGCACTATCCTTTCTTATGCTTGCAAAGACTCTACCCATTTAACATGTCTGTGACTAAGCTTATCCTGTGAATTGAGAAAACTAAGTGCCTGGTTGTCAGTGTAAACCACAAATTCTTTAGGAAGAAGATAATGCCTCCATTTCCTAAGTGCCTAAACCAAAGCATACATTTCAAGATCATATGAAGAATATTTTTTCTTAGCATCATTAAGCTTTTCACTAAAAAATGCAATAGGTCTATTATCCTGACTCAAAACAACACCAATAGCAATGTTACTTGCATCACACTCTAAGGTAGACAATTTGTCAAAACTAGGTAGAATCAACACTGGTTGAGTAGCAACCCTGACTTTTAGCAATTCAAAACCCTTGTTGGCTACTTTTGTCCACTGAAATTTTGCTTTCACACCACCCTTAATGGTTTCCAACATAGGTGCACATATTTCACTAAAACCTCTGATAAATTTCCTATAAAATTGAGCAAGTCCATGAAAACTCCTGACATCACTAGCATTCTTAGGGGTTGGCCAATTAACTATGGCTTCTACCTTACTTGGATCCATCTTCAAATCACCCCTTGAAACAACAAAACCCAAATAGACCAGCTCTTGCTTCAGGAAATCACATTTCTCTAGATTGATAGTAAGTTGCTCATCATTCAATCTTTGTAAGACAATTTGCAAATGTTGGAGGTGTTCTTCCTTGGTTTGACTAAAAAATTAAGATGTCATCAAGGTACACAACTACAAACCTGCCTATGAAGTCATGTAACACCTCGTTCATCAATCTCATAGAAGTACTGGGTGCATTTGTTAACCCAAATGGCATGACTAGCCATTCATACAATCCCTCATTTGTCTTGAAAGTTGTTTTCCATTCATCCCCCTCTTTGATGCGGATTTGATGATAACCACTTTTTAGGTCTATCTTACTAAAATATTTTGCTCCCCCTAAACAATCCATAAGATCTTCTATCCTAGGGATGGGGAATCTATACCTGATTGTGATCCTGTTTATTGCTCTTGAATCTGTACAAAGTCTCCAAGCCCCACCTTTCTTAGGTGCTAACACTGTGGGTACTGCACATGGACTAATACTTTTTCTAATCAATCCTTGGTCTAAGAGCTCGTGGATTTGTCTTGCCACTTCCTGATTTTGTTCAGGTGTCATTTTGTAAGCAGCTTTGTTTGGTAAGGATGCACCTGGGATGAAGTCTATCTGGTGGCTAATGGCTCTCTGAGGAGGTCGAGAGGTTGGTTGACCATCATTAATAATTGACTTAAATTGATTTAGAAGTTGCTGCACCTCATATGGGATTTCTACCTTCTTTTCTTTCTTTTCATCAATTGGTTTTGTTACTAATGCAAAACCTATGCCATCACCTTCTTTTAGGGTATGGATGAACTCTTTTTCACCAACTAACAAAGTGTTGGGAACTTGTGGTTTTCTGCCCTCTCTTTCTTCATTAATGGACTGAATTTTATAGTTGATACCATTCTTGAAAAGTGAGTATGAGTTCTTTTCACCATCATATTGTGCTTTCCTGTCAAACTGCCAAGGTCTTCCTAAAAGCAAATGACAAGCATCCATAGGTAGTATATCACACAAAATCTTATCTTGGTACTCACCTATGTTAAATTCTACCCATGTTTGTTCACTCACCAATACATGCTGCCCTTTTTCCAACCATGTGACCTTATAGGGCTCATTGTGCTGTATTCTAGGTAGATGAAGTTTTGTAGCAACTTCTTCTGATATGATGTTATCAGTTGATCTTGAGTCAATGATAACTTTGCACACCTTTCCTTGGATCTTACATTTGATCCTGATAAGAGCTTTCCTTTGAGACATATCTTTTTGAGATGGTTCTTTCATGAGGATCCTCCTGATCATGAGGTTTTCCCCTTCTTCTGATGGTAGACACCTTTGATTTGGTGTGGTTTCCTCTTGCACAAAATGGACTCTCTTATCACCTCCTTGAGATGAGCTTGGCTTTTCTGGGCATCTATATGTTGGATGGCCTAGTTTCTAACAGTTGTAACACTTCATTGTGGAGAAGTATGAACCTCTTCCAGGTCCATTAGATCTAAACCTCCCTGGATTGCTTGATCCCCTACCCCTATAGTTGGGTTTGCTTTGAGAATCCCCGCTTTTCTCAATAAGCTTAGACTCTCCCTGGGACCTATGATCTATGTTTCTTCCCCCAAAACAGCCTCTATGACTGCCTCTGTTTCCTCTGCCTCTACCTCTACCATTTTGTTCTTGCTTCTTCTTGTTTCTCTCTTCTACCTTTAGTGCTAATTGAAAACACTTCTGTAATGTGTTGGGACACCATAGGCTTAACTCTTCCTGAATATTCCATCTTAACCCATTGAGATACCTAGCTACTCTGACATTTTCATCTTCTTGTACCTTAGATCTAAGGCTTAGTTTTTGGAATTCTTCAGTGTAACTACTGACATCTAGGTCTTTCTATCTCAAGTTTTGTCTCTTCCTACGTAACTGGAATTCATAATCTTCAGGCATGTAGGTGTCTTTGATCTTAGTTACCATTGTCTTCCAGGTGGCTATGGGTTTCTTTCCCTCTTTCACCCTTTCCTCTTGGGTGAATTTCCACTAGGTCAAGGCTGCCCCTCTCATTCTAGATTTGGCTACCTTCACTTTCTGTGCTTTAGTAATGCCATCACATTCAAAGTGATTCTCTAGACCCTCTATCCACTCCATTAGTGCTCCTGGTTCCATCTTGCCACTAAAAAGGGACACTCCATCTAGGGCCTTTCCAGTCAAAGCGTTCAAAGCTTGTAAAAAGGTTTCTTGTTCTCTATCCAAGATTGGGTCTGGTTCTGGGACTTCTTCCTCTAAGGTTTCCTTCTTATCTTCAGCATTTTCTACTCTCTCACTGACTTCTTCAATCTGGACTTCTACTTGGTTCAACTTTCTTTCAAGTTGTTGTAATCTTTCCCTAAGGAGCCTATTTTCTTCAACCTGATCCTCCATCCTCTTTGCTAACTCTGCATTGGTCACCATGTTGTTGGTGTTGTCTCCCACTGACTCACTACCTGACATGTACTAATCTCTCAACCTAAATCTGAATTGGCTCTGATACCACTATGATGAGGAGGTAGAAAGGAAGTTGGTCTTCTTTGAGGTTGGTGGGCTTTTGTTCTCAATGTACTTCCCAAATCAATCCCTAGGCACAAATGGGATTCTTCTAAACCTTTCTCCTATCTCCTCCTCTCTATTCAACACTGCTTTCACCCTACTGTATTGGACATCACTCCTCCTTACCTTCCATGCTAAGGCATTCAAGTCTGAAATGAGATCCTCTTGTGTGTCACCAAAAATGAACAAGTTTGGTTGTCCAACTGGCTGAATCTCCTCTCTTCCAAGAATGGGTAACTATTGGACAACCATGGTTTACCTAATCTTAATTGTACCTTTAAGGATTTCAATCATATTAATCTATTGATTGAGCATTTGGATAGGTCTGCAAAGTATGAGGACTGTCCTTCACCTTTCAAGAATGAAAATTTCTAAATTGGATGCAAAGAACGTTGGGTTACTCAAGGCAACTTCTAGGTTCAAATGGTCATTTTGATCAAATGATTTAATGCAATGCTATGGAGTTTGTAGTAGGGTGTCTCAGGGCTTAACTTATCAGTTTTGATGATTTGAAACCATTACTTACTCCTCCTTCCTTACCGATTTCATGAAATTATCAAATTTGCTCCAAAAAGGCTTCTAGAATTAGCCCTAGTTTTTAATGAAATTTGTTCACCCTGGTCAACCTGCTAAACTTCATGACAAACCCCTGGAGATGTGGTCATTTGATGATGAAAGCTCAAGGATTTTTGCTATGGCAAGTACTGTACGGACTGTTTGAGGACTGTCCCACAAAATATGCAATTTTCAAGTGTTTTTAAGGGTTTTAGAGAGGGTTTGCAATTTAAAGGTCTCCTCCATGGTGTTAGAACCAAATTAAATGGTTCAAACTTTGCTAGAACATATGTCCAACACTTCCAAGGACTCAAAACTTGTCTGAGCACACTGTCATTTTATCAAATAGATACCATACTGCTGCATTTACTCAGAAATAACAGTCTAAAGACTGGGACAACGATGTTTTCAAGGTTTTGCATACTTTATTAACATTAATAAAGCAAGTACAATGAAAGTATATCACATATGGATGCAACAATGTCTTGACAGTAATTGGAGCAACATGCAAACAAGTAGGAAAGAATTTTTTTCATGACTGTTGGTCATTTACCCGCCTTACTGCACTTTTACAGTCTTAAAACTATGACAACTTTCTTTCTCTATTTTGACCTGCTTCTTCACTCTGTCCTTGGCCTGCAAGAAGGTGTTAATTGCATGATAGAATAGTGCATATAACGTCTTCAAAGATCTTGAAGGTTTGAACACTTAAAGGATGACACAAATCATGACAACATTATATGACTGTGACAAAGAATACACTTTTATAGGATCCTTATTTAGGTCCTTTACAATCAAATGGTGTATCTTATCTTCTTAGCATTAAAAAAATATATAAATACATTCCATGATGCATGAAACGGGAATACATCATTCCATACTATCCATTTTGAGAGGTTGGCAATGAGGATCTAACAATGAAACAGTGACTCACTGTTTTGCAGTCTGTTTTACACCTTTACTTCTTGCATCCAACCAAGTCATGAGAGAGACAAGGATGGTAAAGTACAATGATGACTCTTGCCAACTTGATTCTTCTTCAACATTTCCAAAGTACAGTGCTATGAACAGCAAAGTACCATTCAAACAAATTTAAGAATACCCAAGCCAAGTTGCTCACTCCACATACTTGCCATGGGTTTACAAACACCTGTGCATTGTTAGAAAAGGAAAATAGATGTATAATACAGTATGTACAGAGGGTCCAATAGATTTCCTCAAAGCCATGGATGAATAGACTTTGAAGCAATTAGTTGGACCATGAATGATCTTCCATTGGAACCACAAAACAGTGCCTTTCTTAAGAACACTTCAAACAAAACTTGTTCCAATCACCACTAAAAAATCAAAGGAGATCAAATCAATCAAAAACAAGAGAAGTACGGACTCATGGAGACATGGTACGGACTGTACACTCAAAAGTGCAAGAAAACTAGTTAAAACACACAAAAACAAGAGCAAAACAAGTATTCTTCTTACTTTTCCAACATGAACTATGTACACAATGATGGGAACATGGTTTTTATACATGTGCCAACTTATTGAAGCCTTTGTATGGATAGGTATATGCTGGAACTAACCAAAACCACCAAAAGTCACTTTTTTGCACTTTTTGACAACTTTTTGACAACTTTTGTTGCTCAAAAAGTTGCATTTTGACTCCCGGTGACTTGGCACTCAAACCAATGACTCAAAATAATTAGAAACACTAGATAAACATGCTCCAATTCCTTTCAAGGCTTTACAACATAAAAAATTCAAAAATGCTCATTTGGACCCAAAATTGACAATTTTTGGCCCACTGAGCAAGAAAACAAAAATCTTGGAAACTCTTAAACAACAATGAGTTCCAAACCTTATTACACCACAAAAAAAACCTATTAAACTTATTAGAAGCATAAAATAAACACACATGCTTAATTTGCAACAAAATGCTATACCTGCTAGGATTTGAGCATTCAGGTGCTCCTGCACCACATAGCACATGCAGTAGGTATAGTTGCAAGATTTTTTGTAGATCCCAAGGAAACACACATGACAACAATCAAGAGAATTTTTAGATAATTGAAAGGCACTGAAGATTATGGCTTAGTATATAAAAAGAGAAATGATTTTGATTTAAAAGTTTTTAGTAATGCTGATTGGGCAGGCAACATAGATGACAGGAAAAGCACAAGTGGTGGAGCTTTCTTTTTAGGAGAAATACTAGTGAGTTGGCTTAGCAAGAAACAAGGATGTGTTTCACAGTCAACAACAAAAGCTTAATATGTTGTTGTAGCATTGAATTGTACCAATATAGAATGGATCAAACAACTATTGGAAGGTATAAATGAGAAAGTTACCGAGCCAGTACCTATATCCTGTGACAATACTAGTTCCATTAACATTTCAAAAAATCTTGTTATGCACTCTAAGACAAAGCACATCTCTATCAAATATCATTATCTTAGAGAAGAAGTTCAAGAGAAGAAAGTGATGTTGGAGTATGTTAGCACAAAGGAACAAATAGCATATATCTTCACCAAGCCACTCCCAAGGGACACTTTTGAGTATCTCAGAAGTAAGTTAGGGGTCCTACCCCTAACTGAGTTTGGTGAAAGCATCAATCGATGAATCTATAGAATATTATGTGTGGATTGATGCTTATTTACACACTTTAGGAGATTTTGTAAAGGTGTGCAAAAAAAAAATACAGGAAACAAAAATTGTAGACATAATGCTCTAACCGAGATTGAGTTGACACATAGCAGCAAGGAATTCACTTCTCAGCAGAAGAAATCATGTTTTAGTTCTTTACTTTTTGGCATTGTTGTCAAAGGGGGAGAAGTCTGATGACAGGGGGAGAGCATTTCAGAATCTCACAACAATCTGAATAAATTAGGTCAAATCAATTGGTTTTGCCATCAATGCCAAAGGGGGAGATTGTTGGCATTATAATAGACAAGGGGAGATTATTGACATTTTAATAAGGATATTGAGAAGGTTGTTGATGATTATGGATATAACTAATTAAGGATGTTTACTGTCTTAATATTATTGTTTTGTCATTGATGTCAAGAAATTGATTTTCTAATTTAGTATGATGTTGCCATATCTTAAGGAGTATGATTTGATGATAAAGATGTCGGTAAAAGACACAGAAAGATTGTGATGAATAAGGGGAGAAAAAAGTTATTCAATGGACAACTATTACTGAGTTAGACAATGATGAGATCATGATGTTAAGATTGTTTTGATATCCTACATATGTTGTTGATTGTAAGGTTAATACTATACTATGTTACCTAGCAAAGAACCTAGTCAGTAAACCCTAAGGAACCTAGTCGGTAAACTCTATGGTTATCGCTATCGGTTAATGAAGGCGGAATGTCTACCGAGTTGCAACCGAGCTGTAACAGAATGCATTAAATGATTAAAAGCATTATTTAATGAAGGAAGCTGATGAGCTGGAATTGATTAAATGATTGGTATGTCGTGCATGAAGTTTGTTAAAGAATCTATGGCAATGGAAGATCGGCAGAAAGATCTATAGCTCAGATTCAACCACAATACCTTAGCACAAGTTCCAAGAAATGTATGCAAGTTCCAAGGCAAGTTAAAACATTTTCAAATCGAAGGATACATTGAACCTGGTCAAGTTTGAAGATCTGATGGCTATGATTGATCATGGCATATGTGATCAAGGAGATTCAGTAGTTTGCAAATTGTTTATAAATAAGGAACTGTTGATAAACAATGCATGCGGGGAAGTGTAAGCACAACGATGCTACATAGTGATTACCGAGTGTAGAAGCTTGAAGACCTGTTTGATTAACAGAGTATAGAGACCAGCAGAGTGACAAGATAATTCCTATGACTAGATTGTATTGAGAAAATAAGAATCTGCTTTAGCATTTTAGATGCCAAGTTGCAGATATATTTTTATTTTTGTTATTTTGTGAAGTGACAAAAAATCTCTTAACCGAGTGGACTTAACAGTCTTATTTGTAAAACCCTCTAGCAAGGTGACATTTTGATTGAGTGTTTGAAACCCTTTAGCAAGGTCACCTTTAACAAGGTGAAGATCCTAATAGATCTAAGGGAAATCCCTTAACCGGGTCACATCTAGCAATGTGTTTGTAATCTTTAACAGGATTTGGTTTTTCCCTATTTGGTTTTTCCATATTTGGGTTTCCACGTTAAAACTAGTGTTATGAGTGTTGTTATGATTATGTGTTCTTAAGGTTGCATGTTTTACAGTTTTGATTACATATATCTGTTTAAGCTATCAAGGTTGAATCTGTTGAATATATTGAAGATTAAGTTTGTATGATTCACCCCCCCTCTCATATTGTTAGCTTGGCATCTATACTTAACAATTAGTATCAGAACTATCGATTAGTATCAGAGCTTTGGACTCAGGAAGAAAAAGTTTAAAGGTACTTGAGGAAAAGATCCAAAGATGTATAAGAGGGATGCACTGAAGCTGAACAAGTCAAGCTTCTCTACATGGTAGAAAAGGATGAAGCTGCACCTATTAGGAGTTGGAGAATATGCTTTATATTATCTAGAGAATGATTTCCTTACACCGAGCACCTATCCATTGACAATGGAAGATATAAAGGCAAAGCAAGAACATATTCAAGCAATGATTGAAATAACATCTGCATTGACCGACTCAGAGTTTAATGATCTAGAAGGCTACAATGATGCTAAGGCAATGTGGGACAAGCTCATATCTATGTATGGCGGTGATGAACATGTTCAAAGAGCAAAAGTGGATAGTCTAAGAAGACAACTTGAATCCATGAGAATGAATGAAGGTGAGAACATAACCTAGTGCAGTACAAGGTTAAAGGAGATTGTCAATCAAATCAAAGGAGCAGGAGGAACCATTGAAGAGAAGGATGTCACAAGTAAGTTATTAAGAACCCTTCTACCAGCTTATGCAATCTGAGTCTCTGCAATCAATGAATTGAGGTCTGTATGCAATATGCCAGTTTCTTCTGATGCTACTACTCGTAAGCTACATGCATTTGAGTTAAGTAACTTTGATAATAGTGGGTCTTCAGTAAATAAAATTGAGTCGCATTTAGTTCTTTTCATCTTGATGAATCTAATGACTACAATGATAGAAAGTATAATACTCTAAAGGGAATCATAGTGGAGCAAGTGAAAGATTTCATAAAAACATGGAGGAGGTACACAAACTTTATGAAGAAATCAGAAAGCAAGAAGAGTTTGAAGCACTATTAGCCAGAAGGCTACCGAGAGGAAAAGGTAAGTACAAAGGAAAGTTGCCTTTGAAATGTTTCAATTGTGATAAGTTAGGACATATGGCTTCTAACTGTCCTGACAAAGATTCTACTGAAAAGAGAGATTACTGAGATGACTGACAGAAAAATAATCATTATAGAGGACACCGAGACTTTAGAAGAAGAGAAAAAAGTCATGCATAATAGCTGATGAGGAATCTAATGATGATAAATTAGATGAAACTGATACAAAGGAAGTTGTTTATGTGGCTATCAAAGATGGATCAGATGAAGAAAGGTATGAAGAAAAAGTCCTAATATCTCACATAAATACTAATGAATCTTGGATCATAGATAGTGGATGCTCACATCACATGATAGGTGAGAAACACAAAATTGTTATGTTAGAAGATTATGATGCAGGTTAGGTAAGATTTGGTAATCATGCACCATGTCCAATAAAAGGTAAAGGATCCATAACACTTCTTGACAATACTAAATGTAATGATGTTTATTGGGTTGAAGGTTTGAAATATAATCTGTTGAGTGTAGCACAGCTAAACAATACAAGTTACCGAATAGAATTTCAGAAAAGAATTGTCAAAGTTCATGACAAGCATGGAAAGTTAGCTGCTACTAGGACTCAAACAAAAGGTAACACATTTCACCTTGACTCAACTCAGAATAAGTGTCTTTATGCAAAGATAGATCATACCTAGTTATGGCATAAAAGATTTTGTCATGTAAATTTTGATAATTTGATCAAAATAAGTAAGAAGCACGAAGTAAGAGATCTACCAAGTTTGGAAAAACCCAAGAATGCTATGTGTCGAGGATGACAAATGGGTAAGATGACAAGATCAAGCTTTACAAGTAAGTCCTACACTTCTAAGGGAATTTTAGATCTTGTGCACACTGATCTTTGTGGTCCTATGAAAGTTCAAATTTATTATGGTGATAAGTACTTCATATTATTTGTGGATGATTACTCAAGGATGATGTCAGTAATGTTTTTAAAAGAAAAATCATAAGTTTTTCAAATGTTTAAATGGTACAAGGCAAGAGTTGAAAATGAAATAGGAAGACAACTGAAATGTGTTAGATCAGATAGAGGAGGAGAGTTTACCTCTGATGAGTTTAACTTATTCTGCAATGATCATGGTATAAAAAGACAAGTCTCTGCACTAAGAACTCCACAACAAAATGGGATAGCTGAGAGAAAAAACAGATCTATTGTGGATTGTGCCAGAACCCTGATGATTGAAAAGAAAGTGCCACAAACATTTTGGAGAGAAGCAATAAGAATAGCAGTTTACACCCTGAACCGAGTACAACTAAAGAAAGGAACCTTGAAAACAACATATGAAATTTGGTATGACAAGAAACGTAATTTAAGTTATTTCAAAATCTTTGGAAGTAGATGCTATGTACACAAAGATGATAGAAATGGAAAGTTTGATCAGAAAAGTGAAGAAGGAACATTTCTTGGTTATTCTTCTAGAAGTAAAGCATTTAAATGTCTGATCAAATCATCTAACAAAATAGTAGAAAGTGCAAATGTGAAAATTGATGAATTTGCTTCAAGAAATGATGAAGGAAATTCTAAAGAACTAGAAGATTATGAAGGATTTGTATATGTTCAACTGAGAAGTCCTACCGAGAAAACTGTTGAAGAAAATGAAGAGAATGTCCAATTACCAAGTGATGAAGAAGATCATACAGAGCCTATCAAGCCTGTATTAGCCAAGTATATCAGAAGGAATCATGCATCAAGTCAGATTATAGGAGATAAGGATGATCTAGTGATGACAAGGAACAAACTTAGATAGAACACATGTCTGATATCTAAATTTGAACTGAGAATAGTGAAAGAGGCATTTAATAGTGAAGATTGGATAAATGCTATGACATAAGAGATTGATCAAATCAAGAAGAATGACATCTGGACACTAGTCCCAAGACCGAAGGACAAAAATGTAATCAGTACAAAGTGGATTTTCAGAAATAGGATGAATGAAAAAGGTGAGGTCATTAGAAATAAGAAAGACTAGTTTGCAAAGGATATGCTCAAGAAGAGGGAATTGATTATGGTGAGACTTTTGCACCTATGGCAAGACTTGAAGGAGTAAGAACATTGTTGGCATATCCTGCTTTCAAACATTTCAAAGTATATCGAATGGATGTCAAATCTACATTTCTAAATGGTATATTAGAAGAAGAATTTTATATTGAACAACCTGAAGGATTTGTTGAAGACAAGAATACAGATCAGGTATGTAAATTGAACAAAGCATTATATGGTTTGAAACAAGTACCTAGAGCATGGTATGAGAGATTGCACTCTTATTTGATCAAGATTGGTTTTATAAGAACAAGTGAAAACAACAATATGTACATGAAGAATGATGAAAATGGAATACTGATCTCAGCCATATTTGTTGATGACATTATATTTTGTGGGAATGATTCTCTATGCAAAAACTTTGGTAATGAAATGTGCAAAGAATTTGAGATGTCATTAATTAGTGAGATAAAGTATTTTATAGGTCTACAGATACTACAAATGAAAGATGAGATTTTCATTACTCAATCCAAGTACATAAAGGAAATCTTGAAGAAATTTGGGATGGAGGACTCAAAACTAGTAACTACTCCTATTACTACCAACTAGAAATTAGCAAAGAATGATGAATCTGCATCTGTTGATGAGACACTTTACTGATCCATGATTGGAAAGCTACAATATGTTGTTCACAGTAGACTAGACATAGCACATGTAGTAGGTATAGCTGCACGTTTTTCCACAGATCCCAAGGAAACACACATGATAGTAATCAAGAGAATTTTCAGATACTTGAAAGGCATTGAAGATTATGGCTTAGTATATAACAAGAGAAATGATTTTGATTTAAAAGTTTTTACTAATGCTGATTGGGCAAGCAACATAGATGACAAGAAAAGCACAAGTGGTGGAGCTTTCTTTTTAGGAGAAATACTAGTGAGTTGGCTTAGCAAGAAACAAGAATGTGTTTCACAATCAACAACAGAAGTTAAATATGTTGTTGTAGCATTGAATTGTACCAATATAGCATGGATCAAACAACTATTGGAAGGTATAAATGAGAAAGTTACTGAGCCAGTAAATATATTCTATGACAATACTAGTGCCATTAACATTTCAAAGAATCCTATTATGCACTCTAAGACAAAGCACATCTCTATCAAATATCATTATCTTAGAGAAGAAGTTGAAGAGAAGAAAGTGGTGTTGGAGTATGTTAGCACAAAGGAACAAATAATAGATATCTTCACCAAGCCACTGCCAAGGGACAGTTTTGAGTATCTTAGAAGTAAGTTAGGGGTCCTACCCCTATCTTCTACTAACTGACCAAGTTCGGTGAAAGCATCAATTTGATGAATCTATAGAATATTATGTGTGGATTGATGCTTATTTACACACTTTAGGAGATTTTCTAAAGGTGTGTAGAAAACAAATATAGGAAACAAAAATTGTAGACATAATGCTCTGACCGAGACTGAGTTGACACATAACAACAAGGAATTCACTTCTCAGTGGAAGAAATCATGTTTTAGTTCTTTACTTTTTGGCATTGTTGTCAAAGGGAGAGAAGACTAATGTATGGGGGAGAAGTCTGATGATAGGGGGAGAGCATTTCAGAATCTCACAGCAATCTGAATCAATTAGGTCAAATCAATTGGTTTTTCCATCAATGCCAAAGGGGGAGATTGTTGGCATTTCAATAAGGATATTGAGAAGGTTGTTGATGATTATGGATATAACTTGATTAGAGTCTTTTACCCTATTAAAGATTTCTCTTTCAACTTCACAATATTACAATAAAATCATTACAAATATCTGCAACTTTACATGTGGAATGTTATAGCAGATTCTATGTGCTTAGAATAGATTACCTTTCTTATAGTATACCTCGGTAACCCATATAGTAACTCGATAAACCCTTTTGTTTACTCTGTTCTTCGACTGTTCTCTAAAAACCTTCTCGGTGACCTCTGTGTCTCTATAACAGTCTTCTTACAATCATGCACACACCTTTAACTCTTTTACTCATGCTGTATAAATAGATCTCTTATGATGGTGATCCAATTCATTGCTTTGATCTTACAAACATGATTTATTGAATGAATAACCATGCAAAATATTTCATTGTTAGATAACGGCAAAATCATACACAATCTTTAAGTGCAATTTCCAATGTGATAACGGTTAGACGTGCCTCGATCTTGTGACACATTTTCATATGCATGTCCAGGTTCAATGAATCTGGTAACACGTTTCACTTAGTGTGTCATCTTTGTGGCTTGATAGACATGTAACAATACTCGGTAGACAGCTCGGTGTATACTGCATTATGTGATTGCTTTCTTCTATAACCAACTAGACTGTACATACCGACTGAATATTTTGATAATAGATAATCGACTAGAGTATATAGTATAACTTTGACATAAAACTAATGGCAATTTGATAAGTAGTAACAATCTCCCCTTTTGACATTAGTTGAGATGTTTGACAAAAACTACTTTCAAAGTTATAACTCAATAATCTATATACTTGCAAAATTTTACTATGCTGATAGTATATACAATAGTCAATAATAATATATCAGATTTACTCCCCTTATCGATATACTATACAAAACTTTGATTTTGCATGCTTGGTGATCTGTTCTTGTTTTGTGCTTACTATCCTATACATTGTGCAATTTACTGCTCTTGGATACTCTACTTATTCTGCTCGGTATACTCCCCTTGTATGCTATACTCTGAAAACTATATCATTCTCCCAAAAGTGTATTAGTATTGTATCACTCCCCTAGTACTGTAACATATTACTTCCCAAATATAGTATCACTCCCCCTTTTTGACAAACATCAAAAACTTAATTTCCATTCAGGGGTGGTAACTAATCAAAAATGGATTTGTACTTGGTACGGGCATCGGTGAGAGTGACAGAGAGTTCATCCTTTACGTTGTCCATTAAAGAATTTTGTGCTTGAATATCAGCCAATAGTGATATTAAGCCATCTAGAGTGCTTCCCTCTTGAGTAGTAGATAAGTATGTGGCTTGGTTGATCTATTCTTGGACTGATGAAAGATGAGGAAGGAATAATGTCTGAAGTGTCATTATGTCCATCCTGAGCTTGTGCTCATCATTTCTTAAGTCCAATTGTTGAGCCATGAGCTGTTGCAACCTTGTATAAAAATTCTAAACTGAATTTGGCTCGGTGGTCAACTTATTTGAGAGATCAGTGATCTCTTTCTCAATTGCCTCTATTTTATTCTTAATGTCTTTAATGAATAAAGAAAATGTGTAGAGTTTCTGAAATAAATAATGAATGTGCTTGAGTTGAGGGGTCAACTCAGCAATAAATTTGGCAAGTTTAGTGATAGCTTTTTGTACCTCTTCTATCATCTTGGCAGTGAGCTCTTTGTCTTTCAGCTTGCTCAAATACTCTGATGCATCTACCCTAGATGTCTCTATGTTTGTTAGGAGTTTATCAAGTTGAATGTGGATGGTTGCATCTGTTGAAACTGTAGCTTCAGGTAGCATATCTATTAGGAGTACTTTTACCTTCTGAAGTACTTTATTTTTCTTTTGAATGGCCATTTGCTTCTCTTGTTCAGCCTTTGCTTTGCACAGTTCACCGAAATCAATGAGTGCTTGCCCTTTCAATTTTTATATGTCTACAATGGGCAACACTATTAGTTTTGACAAATCAACTTTAAAACTATTCTTCTTCACTTTCTTTTCTTTACCTTTCACCGATGGAACTAAGACAATTGCTTGAGAGGCTTGATTACCCTCGGTAGGTTGCTCGGTAGAGGCAACACTTTGATCGATTCCTTTAGCCTCTGTAGAGTCCTTCAGTGTCTTGGTACTTGGTGTCTCAGTTGCAACATTTTCAGTGCTAGAAGGTGCTTGAGATGTCTGTTCTTGAGTAGTACCTTCTCCTGTTGCAGACTTGTGACCTTCAATGCCTTGATTTGTATCTTGAGGAGTTTTGGTTGAGATAGGTTGCTTGATCGGTGGATAAGGCTGAACTTGTTCCAAAATGGATTCACTAGATACAAATTTTGCATATGTAGTGCCTTCTACAATTTCCTATTCTGGGCCCTCTGAATCCATGACATCTTCATCTATTTGAATGGTGTCAGTAGGATCTTGTTTGGTAGCATCAGGACCTTGCTCAGTGACATCAGGATCATTCTCGGTGACATCAACAATTTCAATTACAGCTTGCTCACCGGCATCCTTGATTTTGAAGATTTCCTGCCACTTTGCTTTTGTCTCATTTTCTACTTCAATATATAGCCCATTCATCAGTTTTAAGGCTCTTTGTTTGACAAGAAACTTTGAATTGTAGGTTGTCAGATGTTCCTTTATTTCAGCTACTAACATATCAGGAAAGAGATGGACTAGACTTCTTTCTCTGATTTGTTTCTCTGAGTCCATTGCATACTTCCGCCTATTATCAATATGTAGATATAGTTCATTTGGAAGTGACTTAGCTAGTTCTAATGGAGCTAGCCAAAACTTTAGAAGTGTGCAGATGGAAGCTTCCTCAATTTGTCTCTTTTCATCATTGTTCCTAGTTTCATACTTGACATATCTAAATCCTCCAAATCCACCATATTCTTTCAGATTAGCATAGAAGTTTTGAACACTATGTATATTTACCTTCTTTCTCTTGACAATCTAGAATTTGCTTGCATCTTCTGATTCGGTATCACTAGACTCTTTTGCCAAAATGAGTCTCTGAGTAGATTTCTTGTATGTCTTTGTTACCTTGGGAATAGTAACATTCTTTGTCTTCTTACTTGGTGAAGTTGTAGATGCTCTAGTGTTAGGTCATTTTACTGGAGGTGGAGTTGGTGAGACTTTTGATGTGTCCTGTTTCTTTCTCTTTAACACTTTACCCTTAGGCAATTCAGTGCTTAGTGTTATAGCTACCTCTTGGGCTTCAGATTCCTCTTCGGTAATGGCAATGGTGCCTCTGACAGGTGTAGAGGATGAGTCTTCTCCAAATTTTTCTAACAATGCCTTAATCATCTTTGTTGCCTTTCTTGTAGCTTTGGGTACTACAATATTCATTTTTACCTTTTCCTTTACTTCCTCATAGGTACCATACCTCATCTTGGTAGCATGTCTAGGCAATGTAAGAAATGCATTAATTTGCTGTTTTGTGATGTCAAAATCAATCTCGTAACCTATTGGTGACAAATATTGAGTCCTCGATTCCATAGCATTCACATAATAGTAATCGGTGTCAACTTCAAAACATATATCATTTTTGTATTTCTCTACTAGCTGGGGTGGAATCCTATATCTGTTATGTATTTTCTCTTGAAATTTACTAAAGTAATCATCCATGATATCATTGAAATTATTGCCTAACTTCTGAATGAAGTCATTAAGCTGATGGGTGATAGGTCGGTGTAGCTCCCAAACAACTTTACCGACTGATGGAAAGAATTTTTCAAAGTAGAAAAACATGCATACTAGTAGTGATCCAAACTTTAGAGTATTAGCTGAGTTGTTTTTCTTTGGCTTCCTGATGGTGTTCAGATTTTCAAATAGGTTCTTCAGCAACACCTTGCATAGGTCAATTTTCATTCCCTTTTTCACAATTTGATATGCCAAGTCTACTGCTACAAAGGGAACACTATTTTCCCTTGCCGATTGGAAGAAACAGTAGCCCATTACTCTAATGGAAAATTTTAGTTCTTCATCAATGACATTATTCAGTTTCAATCCTCTGCAATCAGATTCTACTCTGGTTAAACTGATCAATTCCTTTTGTGATATCATCTTCTAGGCTCGGGCATGATCATAGATAGGGTAACCGGTAATTAGATGAATGATTTGCTTGGTAATCTTAAATGGTTGTTCTTCTAGCCACATGAAATCATCATGAACTCTGCTCAGAACAAACTTGACCCACTGGGGTTTGAACACACGAGGATAGGTTAGGGCTTCAGTTAATCCCTTGACTTTGATGTGCTCATACTTTCTATTCAATATACCATCGATACATAGCTCATCATAGGTGTCTCTGATTTCCACATGACTGAGTTCTTCAACATGACATTTGGTGAAGAATCTCACATCTTCGACTAGTAACACTCTATCCGGGATGAGTGAAAAGGCAATTTTGTCATCCGGTTCAGAAGCGACTTTGGGGGTCAAAGAGTATTTCAGTGAGGGCTTCTCTACATTCTTGACAACTATGGGATCTTGGATTTTGGGCGCCATTGTAGATTTTAGATAAAAACTAGCAAAGAGTCCTTAGGGTTTCTGGATTTCAAACGATAGACACTTTATACTTAGCAGATAATGGCAACTAGATACACTCGGTAAACTAGCTTAACAATGTGTTGAGATTTGATGTAAATAACTTGAATTTTCTTTGTAGGAGGTTTGATCGCCTTTGAATTGCTTGCTCTGCTTTCTCAAAAACTTGGTAAGTGTAAATGACCACGAAAATGCTTTTAAGTACACAAAATACCTGATTGGGCTTCATGTGGGTTAGGTCAAAAACATTAAATGCACTCCGTTCCTCTTTGACCAATTTACTCTCCTTTTTTGTTTTAACCAAGTAACCAAACTTCCTTCATTTACTGACTTGACAGGCTTCCTGTATTCACCGACTTGACAAGTTTCCTATAAAGTGCTTCAAAAGACTTTGATAGAATTTCAAACTTACTATTACATCTTAACTATGTAGATTTTGAATTAAGTACATAATAGAATAGGAACTGTTAAGATTTTAACCTTCAAAGAATGCAGTCCCTTCATACCTTTACCGATTAATTTGGAATAGGTGCACCTAACTTGGTAGGTAAGGTGCTTTCTTCATTTGACACAATTTCCTTGTTTTTCCAAATCATCTTTAATTTTTCTTTTATTTCTTCAGTGTCTTTTCTAGGTTGATCTTTGCAATCTCCAGCTAAGTGTCTAGCTTTGTGACAATGAAAACATGCCATACCAGGATTTCTCCATGATCTTCGGTTGTACATCCCAAACCTTATAAAATAGTTAGCACTAATATGTCCATATCTTCCACAACATTCACACCATATCCTTGTATTGTAATCCCATGGTACTGCAGAATACTATTGGTAAAGAACTGTGTGAGTTCGGTAACCTCTAGCATTTGCTTGGTGTGCATACCACATATAGTTCTTTTGCTTAAACCAACACTTCTCGGTACTATGTCCATATCTATTGTAGTTTTTACAAAACCCTTTTAATTTTGCCTTCTGATAATTGTTAACAAACTTTGTCCTACATTTATTAGATGTGTGAGCATATTTATTGCAATTGTAACAATAACCATTGGACTTAGTGGCATTCGGTTGCTTACCTTTTTTGATTTGGCATATGTTAGCAGTGTGACCTTGATTTCCACAATAGTTGCAAATAAGCTTCTTTCTTTTGATGTTATTCTTGTTTCCAACTTACTTTGATGATTCTCCTCTCTTGGTAGTATGAATTCATTTCTCGGTAGAGTCTTTTCCTTTGTAACCGAGTCCTACATCTTTGTTGGGTCTTCTTATATTCAGTTGCTCATCCAATATCTTTGATGCTTCATAACTCTTCTTCAGTGTTTCTTTAGATTTCTTCTTTGCTTCAAGTTCATCGGTCAACCTTGATACTTCAAGTTTCAATGCTTGATTCTCATCATTTTTCAGAATTCCTTCATGATGTACGTAACCTAGTTGATTTGATAGGTTTTGTTGAATTCTAGTTAACCTTGTGATTTCATCATTCTTATCAGATACTAAGACTTCAAGTTGTTGTTTCTCTCTTTCTAGATCTCCTACTTTATCCTCAGCTATTCTCAATGAATCAAGATTTTCAGTCATCTATGTGTTGAAATGTTCATGGTCTCTTTTCATTGCTGTCAGTTGATCAGCCAGTGCTTTGTTCTTTTCTTTCAATACTCCAATCATTTCTTCAATCTCTTTGGATATACTGTTCTCAGATGATGTCTCAATTTGTTCCACTAACTCTTGAGAGTCCTACAAATCATCAGATAATCTTCTTCTCACTTTCAGAGATTTTTGCATTTGCCTTTGCATGTCTGCAATCACTTGATTAGCATGATCCAGCTCTTCTTGTAGATACACAATCCTCCAAGATTGTTTATAGCCTTCCATTGATAAGATCTTTCTCTTTAGGTAGTTAAACCCTTTTCCAAGATTCAAGCTCTGATACCAATTGTTAGGCCCAATATGGAAAGCTAATGTACTAAGAGGGGAGGGGTGAATCAGTACTTCAAAACATTTCTTCAACAATATCTTTACTGTTATGCACAAACTGAATAGTGCAGCAACATAATATAAAACAAATAAATAGATAACAATCATACATGATTCACTCCATAACACATATATTTTGGTTACATAGAAACTCTTGGTTAGAGAGAAAAACTGTGGTGGGGATGGCACCCACAACTTCACTATTGCAATAATAAAGAGTGCTCAGTTAGAGCTACATGTTTAGCTATTTCTGATAGCTTACCCTATTAGGAGTAACAAGATCTGTTAGATCTACCTTGCTAAAGTATTTTACAACACTTCATCTAAATGTTGCACTTGGTTAGAGGCTTTACAATTTATAGACTTGATTAGAGTCTTTTACCTTGTTAAAGGTTTCTCTTACAACTTCACAATATTACAATAAAATCATTACAATTATTTGCAACTTTACATCTAGAATGTTATAGCAGATTCCATGTGCTTAGAATATATTACCTTGCTTATAGCATACCTCGGTAACCCATATAGTAACTTAGTAAACCCTTCTGTTTACTCTATTCTTCGATTGTTCTCTAAAAACCTTCTCAGTGACCTCTGTGTCTTTGTAACAGTCTTCTTACACTCATGCACACACCTTTAACTCTTTTACTCATGCTGTATAAATAGATCTCTTATGGTGGTGATCCAATTCATTGCTTTGATCTTACAAACACGATTTATTGAATGAATAACCATGCAAAATATTTCATTGGTTAGATAACCTCAAAATCATACACAATCTTTAAGTGCAATTTCCAATGTGATAATGGTTAGATGTGCCTCGATCTTGTGACACATTTTCATATGCATGTCTAGGTTCAATGAATCTGGTAACACATTTCACTCGGTGTAAATCAACTCAATGTGTCATCTTTGTGGCTCGATAGACATGTAAAGATACTCGGTAGACAGCTTGGTGTATACTGCGTTCTGTGACCGCTTTCTTCTATAACCGACTAGACTGTACATACCGACTAAATATCTCAGTAATAGATAACTGACTAGAGTATATAGTATAACTTTGACATAAAACTAATGGCAATTTGATAAGCAGTAACACATGGCATAGCATTTTCCATAATTACTATCAACCTACTGCCCTAATTCTTTCATGACTATTAAGGGCATGATATTTATAGCAGCACTAGAATCAATCATGCAATTTTTAAAAAAATTATTATTGATCAACAAGGTTAAATAAAATGGGTCAACTTGAGAAGGGTTCTTAGTTATGGTTGTTCCTAAATACACTTCAGGGATTTTCATGAGTTTAGATTCAACATCATGTGCATAGGCATTCTTACTTTCTAAAGTTTTCTCATCTTTTTTAGCTCTAGGAGATGCACTTGCAATACTTGATATTAAAGATAAAGTATTATCTCTATGTTCCTCTATTTTCATCATTTCTAATAAGGGAACAAATATCTTTATTTGTGACAAAGTTTGGATCATATCAAATGAAAGTTTTCTTACATCATATTTATGTGTAGCCACCTTTGGTTGCTTATATTTCTCCATCACCATCAGGGGCTTTGAAGTTACTTTTGCAGTAATTTATTTATCATGATTTTTACCTCTTTTGTTGGCTTTCGGGACATATTGTTGAGTCTGATGAGTTGTAAGCACCTTGTCCTTATTTTCATTACCTTGGGGAGTGGGTTGCAATTTGGGGTCTGACTAGTTATCCTTCATGAATATCCCTCTAGGTCTTCCTTGATCGGGTATGGCACCTCTATCTCTTAATTGTAATCACTCTTTACTTGAGCTATTACAGCTATAGTAAGCTCTGTGAGATTATGGTTGAAGCAACCAAGATCAAAAAGACCAAAAGATAGCACAATCAAGAGATAAAATATGACAAGAATAAACTATATTCTCATCAAGATGCAAAAGAGATGTAGTGTCCTAAAATGTGCCTAGTGCATTTATGACACTTATGCATGACGCCTAGTGCATTCACGATGAATCCATGATCAAAATTATGTTATTTTGGCATCATGGACTCAAAAGACAAGGTGGCTTGAAATGACTTGAAAGCCCCTTTTGGCCTACTTTTTATGGACATAAGTGCGATGTAGGGACATCCATGCACCGCGCTAACGTCGTGAAAATCTAGCCACATCTTGAATCTGGCAAAGAGTTAGACGCTGGTCAATGTGTGTCTTTTGGCTTGCATTTCACTGTAATGGCTCTCTGCATCCCTTTCGAGTTTAAGAACCCTTCCTAGCTCATTTTGAAGGGTTCCCAACCTTGGGTTCTTGGCTCTTGGCTCTCATTGTTCTCTTAATACATTACTGCTTTCTTCATGCTCTTGGGCATACACTCTACCAATATCAAGCTACAATCATCTCGTGGTGGCTTCTTACAAACAAAACAATCAAGTGGGCTTCATCCCGCTCATGAATCCAAATACGAGGGGTTTGGAGTCATGCTCTCTCTCTCTCTCTCTCTCTCTCTCTCTCTCTCTCTCTCTCTTTTACTAATCTCTTTTACATGCAATAAGTCCTTTGCATTGTTAAATATTTATTTCCAATATTCCAACATCTTCCAATCTTTATTGTATGCAATAGGATTTAGCTTCTTTTAAACAAATTTTTGTTTCCATTTGCATTTACTTTCCAATTTACCAAGTTCTAATTTATTTTTCCAATCTATCTATCTGGTTGTCTATGGCAATGGAAATACCTAAACTAGGGTTTGACTGAGGCAAGCCCCTATACAACCCCAACAATTTTCCCCATCTTAGTGTATACAGGTAACAGATAGGTTCTGCATGCGGGAAACCATTTACAGGCTACTTTCTAGACTTTTCCTTGTCCATGGGATATATGGACTATAGTTTGTCACGCTAGTACTTGTGCCCCATGCTGGCGTCTGAAACCCGAGAGCTCCTCATTCAAAAGGTATAACCTGCTTTTGATATTGCACTATTTTGTGAATTCAACTTTTATATATTTATCATTTCTGTGTTGTAATTCTACGTTTTAGTTGGTGTAGTTACTTGTTATCCCCTAGCTCATCTTAGCACCTTTTTGAAGAGTTATCAACGAATTGATTTGCATTCTAAAATTTATCATCTTCAAGGGGGTAAATCTCCTCCCCTACAAGAGATCAACTGGATCATTAAGTACTACATACAATGCAGATGAGCCTGCTTATAAAGGTAAGGCTAAGAGACAAGAGAGCACACAATCATGACATGTGGCTCAATGAAATGCAAGGGTAGATAGGGGTAGGTAGGAGAAATGGTAAAATATTCCACATGAGATGGATCACCCACCAAAGGTGGAATGTAACAACAAGATCACACCATAAAATGTGGAAATTCTCCTACATAAACACTCCTAATGTATGCACATCTCCCTAAGTGTCTCATATGCAAACTACAATGTGGTGCATGTACCTAAGTAAACTTAAGTAAAGTGTAATTATATCCAAGATGAATAAATAATTACACCAACAAGCTCTCCAATCTCTTCCTCTGTAGGTCTTCTTAAGTTCACCTCCCTAGATTGGGCATTAGCTCCATTTATCTTAAAGATATGCATATCCTCATTATCTAAGAAAATCTCATGGTGCTCTCTTTTAATTTACTCTCTGATTATCCACATCAAGATCTGCCCCATCCTCATCAAAAGAAGCATACCCTGCATCTTCATTGCAAGCCCCAAGGGAAAGCACATTGACCATGTGATTAAGTTAAAAATTATCTTCTCTGTAGCTAGCATATATTTCATCAAATTCATCCACTACCTTAGCAATGGCACATTTGGCCTGATCATTTGGTAAACTACATACAATCCACCATGGATTATTCTCTACAAAATGTGCCCCTAGATTCTTCAAGGGGTTAGGTGTCTCCTCATTCTTTGAAGACTTTGGATTGTTATTTTGGGGTCTTCGTCCTTCCAATTTATGTTGTAAGGAATATCATCCAATTTGGGCCTATCATTTCTCTAATAGTTAGGTCAGTCATGAGATAAGCCCTTTTTGTTCCATGCAATCTTGTAGTTCAAGTCTTTTATGGCACTCATGACTTTGTCCATTTTATCCTCTTCTTTAGACTATTTGTGGTGATGTCCCTTAGGTTTTTGCAAAAATTGTGACATCATCCCCCCTCACTGCCTTACCAGAAGCTTTTTTGTTATTCTCTATAGTAAGGGTAGCTTTGAATGCTTCACTCAAGGTTGGGGGATTTCTAGAACTCAATTCATAGCCAATTTTAGGGTCAAATGCATCATAGTAGAAGGCCAAACACATATGGTCATTTGGCTTCAAAAGAGGTGGTATCTTATTATATAATTTAATGAATCTATTGTTGAATCCAGATACCTCCTCATTATGCCCCTTTTATATGTTAGTTAATTCATGCATGGAAATTTTAGGGTCATAATAGTCACCATAATGATCTCTAAACATCCTCTTGAAATTATTGACACATCTGACAAGCTTCTTTGCCATTCCCAAGCATCATCAATTAGTTATTACATAAATAATTTCATGAACACATCTTCATATTCTACTTCAAAATTGTCCATGATATTTTGAAATTCTCTAATATGCTCCTCACTAGTGACTGAATTGTTTCCTGAAAAATTGGGCAATGTGTTTCTCATTTCATTACTAATTGCATTAGGATAACCTTGAATCCTTATGAAATCAACTTGTTTGTATCTTTCTAGTTGTATGGGTCTTCTAGAAAAAGGTTTCAATGGTGGGTTAGGGATTTGAAGTTTTTGTTGCATATTCCCTTGATTGTAGTGGTGTTGTGGTACATGGTTATATTGTTGATATTGATTTTCTACTTGTTGCTAATGTTGCAGATATTGCAAATATTATTGATAAGCATTATTCCCTCCCATAGGATTATTTGGAGGATACTATGGTGGGGGAAGGAACTACCCATACCTTGGTCTAGTGAATAGATTATGTCCATTGTACTACTGCTATTGAGTATTTTTTTGTTGGCTAGTTCCTATTGGACTGGTAACAATATGTTGACCACTCACAGGAGGTATATTCAAATTTGTAGAGACATAAGATACAATTGCTACTCCAGTGGTTCGAGGGAATGACATGGGTACAGTACTCATTATAATAGGTGATACATTCATTTGGGAACTTTCCTGGATATTAGTTGTGGGTTGTAGTGAAACAACACTCACCATAGGAGCTTATGTGGAGGCATTTGCAGTAATAGAGTTAGGTACATTATTAACATTTGATGAAGAGAGTGGTGGAAAAGATGACGTCGAAGGGTTGCAACTCACAATATTGGACAATATAGGTTCCTGGCCTACTCCACTATTATTTCATCCATTGGACAGAAGAGGAAGAGACATAGTTGACTAGGAAGCTAGGTTCAATATGTCTTGTGCCATCATTTCCCTTTCTCTTATTAGTTGTAACCTATTTTTCAGATCTCTCATCTGCTCTAACTCTTGTTGTAGCTCCTGGTTTGTAACCTCTTTTTATATAGTTCCAAATGTAGAACTCAAATTTGCATCTATAAATTGGGCTTGACATGAGACTTTGGTAGCAAGATAATTTAATGATGATGGGGTGGTCACAATTATCTTAAGGTTAGACCTATTTTGGGCATTTTCTACCTACTCAACATATCTAGCTTCACATTCTCTTTGAATCCTAACATTTTCTATATCTACATAAAAAATTTCTTGGACTTTTTTTGCTCAAATGGGGTCTTCATAAAAGGAATTAGAGAGACCTTTTTCATTCATTGAAAAGGTTTAGTGAAAACAAGGATTCCCTTTAGGTGAATAATTTTTAATACTAGTATTTTCTACCCCATGCATAGTCTATATGGGTCACTAAATTAATTTTCTAAAATACCCTTTTCCTTCTGACAATTTTGCAACTAAAAAATACCCTCTAAACTATCCAAGGGAATTCCAGAATTATTTTTCACCAAATCTAAAGTAAAAAAAGTATCAGAGGTACCTTTATGCTTTATTGTCCACCTTTTGTTCATAGCAGCTCAACTTGATTGGTGGTCACCATACTTTACTTGTTTTTCTTCTTTATCTTGGTATTGCACATTCCTTGAAGATTTCAATTTTGAAATCCATTCACTCCTTCATGTGGCAGTTTTTTGATTATTTTTCATACTCATGTGAGCTTCTAAAGTTCTAAATGAACTTTTCTTCTTTTCAGAGTCACCACTCACATATGGGAGATATTTTATTTAGTAATGAGGTTACTTCAAATCTCATGTTAGTTTTTAGATATGACTTTGGACCTCTTGGACAAGCTATTGGGTCATAATGTGTGTTGACTTTAATCAATCCCTAGCAGAGTCACCAATCTGTTAGCAATTTTCTTGCTACCTTCAGTCCTAAGGAGAAACACAATACTAGACTATGGGATTGGTAACCTAGAACATGTAATCAACACTATCAATAGACTAAAGATAGAAAAATGTAATGAACAAGGCTATACAAGCTTATATTTTGAGCACTACATTATATTGGATTTAATTATCTATTTTCTAGTCAGTGAGACTCTTCTATTGAGCAGTGAGCTCTAGGTTGTTGGCCTTCCTGCATGTGCAGGCCCCTATTGTAAGTAATATTTATTCATATTGGCCAATGAGTAAATATTATGGGTCACAAATCCCACTGAGGTTTTTCCTACACTGGGTTTCCTCATTAAATATTCTATGGTATGGTGTGCATTTATGTTGTCTCTATTATTTCTCTTTACTACATTATTTATGGTTTACCGGTACATTGATTTGGGTTGCAAAGTTGTAAATAAGTTTAAATATTCCACTAACCGGTTAGATATTTATTCACACCCCTCCCCCCCTCTCAGTGTCTTTGGGACTGTCATTGAATCTAACAATTGGTATCAGAGCCTAGTTCTCTATTTTCAAAAGCCTAACAGCTCGAGGAAGATTCTGAAATCGGTACCGATGGAGAATTTAAGAAAATAGTTGGAAGGTGCTCTTGAAGATTTTGATGCATAAAAATTGAAGAATATCAAACTTGAAGATGCTCTAAGGACTGCTAAGGAATTCATTAAAGGAATTTAGGAGAACCTGGTTGTAGCACAAAACAAGAGGAAATAACTTCATGAGAAAATGCAGAAACATGATGATGAAAAAGAAACTCTTAGTGATATTGTAGATAAGTTAAGACAAGAAAATAGTAATATGAGGAATGAAATGCAAGATATGACTATGAGGCTATGTAAGGATATTGAAGACAAGAAGAAGAATGAAGAAGATTTGACTAGAAGACTTAATGATGGAGGTAATGAAAATCTGAGACTTTGTCATAAATTGATATGCTAAAGAAAAATCTGATTCACATGCAACATGATAAAGAAGAGCTTGTGAGACAAGTTGGAATTATTGAAAATGAGTTAATCACTACAAATGAACACAAAGAAAAATTCAAGAAAAGTTCAAAAAGATTTGATGATTTGCTGAAAAGACAAAAACCCGATGGACATACAATTGGACTTGGATTTGAACATGGAGAAAGTTCTAGGACTACAAACAATCAAGATCACAGTAAACTGGTAAGAAAACCTAATGCTTATAAATTTAATGGGAAATGTTTCAATTGCAACAAATTTGGTAATAGAGAAAATTAGTGCAGATTTAGAAATAATTAGAATACAAACTTACCCACTGGCCAATGTTCAAAATGCAATAAAGTTGGTCACAATTTAGAAAATTACAGAATGAATGTGAAATGCTATGTTTGTGGTAGATTTGGACATTTATCTAATCAATGCAGATCACAAACCAATCAAGGATATGGAAAAGCTATTCAGAGGAATAATGTAACTTGTTATGCATGTAACAAGATTGGGCATATTGCAAAATTTTGTAGAAGAAAGACTATACCAGTGAGCAATAAAGGATATAATGAGAAGGGAAAAGAAAAGGTAAATGAAGTAAAGTAAGAATTTTCAAAACAATGGATTAAGAAAAGAGATCAGAGAGTTGATGAATCTGTCTCTGCACCAGTAGACTAGGATAATCGTCCATCGGTAGGAGATTCTTCATCTAACTAAGGAATAATCCTTAGGGGGTATGGCAACAAGTTGAAAATCATGCATTCTGCCCTTGGTTGATGGTAAGAAGACACATTTCTTCTTTACCAACATACGTGTTAAGATTTCACTTAACCAACGAGCATTAAATATGGTTTTTGAAGAACCTTTTTGTTATAAAGCATCGAAAAGCCCTCATTTCAATCCACCAAGCATTCAAGCATTCAAAGAGCATGAAATTGAGCAAAGGCATCCAAAGGTGAAGCAACAAAGTATTTTCAGGCATTCAAGATTTCAAGCAAGAGGTATTTATCTTTCGAAATGGCATCTTCATATTTTGCACCTAAGTTTATTACAAACCCTACTGTGGTTGAAAACATTAAGTGTCTCAGGCCCATGTTTAAGATCATCCCTAAAATTGCCAAGCAAGATGATTCTATCAGAGCTTTTTCAAAAATTCTGAAGGGAGATGCTTTTGCCGAAGACCCTAGAATCTACATTCACTGCAACATAGAAAATTTAGGGACTGGTGATTTAAAAAACATGTACAATAATGTTATTACTGATGAGCAAGGTTCGGTTAAACCTGAGCATAAGATAGTTGAAGACTTAGGATTCAGTGAAATACTAAACATACCTGAATTTTCAAAGGAGGTAGTTTGTCTTGTACTAAGCAAAGTTCATGGGGAGTTCATGTGGCTTGATTTTGTTTTTAAAATCTCTAGAGAAGTGTAGACACATAAATCTATCCACTTAATTAAATAAATATTTAGTATTTATTTGATTATTTAACCATCAATCAATAATTAATTAAAGTAATTAATTCATCTTAACCCTCTTCTCCTATTAATTAAATAAATTATTCAATTTATTTGATTTAATTCACTTAACTAAATTCAGATCATTAATTAAATAAGTAAACTATATTTGTTTAATTAAATCTTCTCTCACATTTAAATAAATTAATATTTATTTAAATCCCCCAAAATCTTATCTCTCACATTTAAATAAATTAACATTTATTTAAATCACCTTTATCCTCCACCCACTTCCATTTTCCTACAAATGCAAGTTGCACAACTATTTTAAATAAATAAATTATTTATTTAAAATCCTATTTATCTTCACCCACTTGAAACCTTTAATGGTTTCCCTTAAAGTCTTCAAACTCAATGACTTCCTTCTAGAGTCTTCTTAAGCCTTTAAAGGTTTCCCTTAAAGTCTTCAAACTTAATGGCTTCTTTCTAGAGTCTTCTTAAGCCTTTAATGGTTTCCCTCAAAGTCTTCAAGCATTTAATGCTTTATCTTCCTTTTTCTCATGTAAATAAATTAAGATTTACTATTCACATTTAAATAAATTAATATTTATTTAAATGTCTATCCAAATGAAAATTACACCATTTAATTGAAATAAATGATATTATTTTAATTGAAAATCCCAAAATTCCTCCCAATTGAATTCTCTTACAAAATCCACTTCCATGCCTAAATCCCTTCTAGATTCTTCTAACTCCTTCTAATTAGCCTAATCCTATCATAATCATTGTCACATTCCTAAATAAAAGGAAGTCACTTCTCAAAAACCTCTAAAGTCTTCAATAAGCATTAAAGGCTTTATTGTTGGCATATGCACACTCCAATGAGACATTGTAGGTGATTGAAGGTTTTGTCATTGATGGCAACCTTACAATCCTATGGCACTGGCAAGGCATTACACTGGCATCAATAGATCACACTCTACACCGGCACTCAGACCACCAACATTGACACAGAGAAAGGAAGCATACCGGCATAGAGGCCGACAGGATTTTTGATATACTATATTTTATTTATTATTGTAAAAACTTTGTAAGCTGACTTGGCAAGTTGTAAAATGACTCTTATATATAAGAGAGATCATTGTAGACATTTTGTAAGTAAGAAAAAAGTAAGAAGTGGCAAGAAGAAATATTAGGCAGACCTATTCTGCGAAATATAGGTTAAAGGTTTTATGTAAAGAACAGAGCAGAAACTAGTACTGGATCTAGCATTATAGATGCTATTTTGAAGTAGTACAAGATACTAGATTTGTATAATCCATCATTGTAAGTCAGTGAGACTTCCCATTGAGCAATGAGCTCTACGCAGTTGGCCTTCCTACATGTGCAGGCCCGTCTTGTAAGTAATATTCTCTTATTAGCTAGTAAGTGAATATTGTGGGTCACAAATCCCATCGAGGTTTTTCCCACACCGGGTTTCCTCATTAAATCATTGTGTTATGGTGTGTTTTTCATGTGGTTGCTTTTAATTTTGTTTATTTTATTATTTCTTGCATACCAGTACACTAGTATAATATGCTCTACATGTTTTAAGTTAAGAAATTCTATTCACTGGTTAGATACTGATTCACTCCCCCCTCTCAGTATCTGTGAGAATCCTAACAATTGGTATCAGAGCTTGGTCCTCTATTTTCAGAAGCCTAACAGCTTGAGGAAGATCTTGACACCAATAAAGATGGAAAATCTGATGAAGCAACTAGAAGCAACTCTTTCAGACTATGATGCAGAGAAACTGAAAAATATCAAATTAGAAGATGATCTAAAAGTAGCCTAGGATATCATTCAGGCACTTCAAGAAAATCTTACAATTTCAAGAAACAAGAGAAGAGAACTTTGTGAAAAGATGCAAAATGAGAATGATGAAATGGAATCTCTTAATGATATGATAAACAAATTGAAACAAGAGAACATGACAACAAAGAATGAGATGCAGGATATGACTATGAGATTTTGTAAAGAAATTGAAGATAGAAAGAATAATGAAGAAGATTTGACCAGAAGACTAAGTGATTCTGCAAATGAAAACACAAGACTCAACTATGAAAATGATTTGTTAAAGACATATTTGATGCACACTCAGAATGACTCCAATGAACTGATAAGGCAGAAAGAAGTATTAGAAAGAAAACTAGATACTGAAAATCAACATAAAGAAAAATTCAAGAAAAGCTCAGAGGAACTTGGTAACTTGCTGAAGAATCAAAAACCTAAAGGTGACACTTTTGGAATTGGCTTTGAAGTTGGTGAAAGCTCCACTACTACAAACACACGGGATCATGGCAAACTGGTAAGGAAACCTAATGCTTATAAATTCAATGGAAAATGCTTTAACTATAATAAGTATGGTCATAGAGTAAATGAATGTAGATCTAGAAACTATCAAAATATCAACACACCCACCGGTCAATGTTCAAAATGCAACAAAGTTGGTCACTACTCTGAAAATTGCAGAATGAATGTGAGATGTTATGTTTATGGAAGATTTGGACACCTATCTAATCAATGTAGAACACAAACCAACATAGGCTATGGCAAAGCTATTCAGAAGAATAATGTGACTTGTTATGCATGTAACAAAATTGGACATATTGCAAAATTCTGTAGAAGCAAAGGATCACTGAAAGACAACAAAAGTTCTAGCTTGAAAGGTAAAAAAAAAGTTGAAGAGGTTAAGCAAGAATTCTCAAAACAATGGATTAGAAAAGCTTATCTAAATGTTGGGAATACTCCTCCATCGGTAGAACCAATCAACACTCCATCGATAGAACAGAGTATTACTTCACCGATAGAACAAAGTAGTGCTCCACCAGCAAGAAGTTATTCATGAAATTGAAGAAAGTTTCTTTGAGGGTTTGGCAATCTAAGGACACATGTGCTATTATTCCCTCAGTTAGAGATGAGAAGTTGGAAATTACTTCTATACTGGTAGACAATGTTAAGTGACTACTTAGCCGGCATACATTAAATGTGGTAGATGGCAAATAAACATTATAAATTTGTGGTTTTGGCTCCATTTCACGTCACTGAGATTTCAAACATTTGAAGAGCGCTAAGGGATTTCAAGCAAAGAGGCAAGAACACTTCGAGCGATCAATTCACCCTAAGGTAGAAAAAGGTATTTATCATCATGGCATCCACCTCTACACTTGAATATATAGCAAACCCTACTGTAGTCAAGGTTATAAAATGCCCTAGGCCCATATTTCAACTAGTTCCTGAGGTAGCAAAGAAAGATGACATTATAGGTGCTTTTTCTCAAATTCCAAAAGGAGTTGTTTATGCTGAAGACCCCAGAATTTACATTCATTGCAACATAGAGGAATTAGGAAATGAAGAGATCAAAACAATGTATAAATCTATCATATGTGATAATTCTGGAAATGTAAAATTGAAACATAAAATCATTGAAACCCTAGGATTTACTGAAATCCTCTGCATTCCTGAATTTCCCAAGGATGTGATTAGGATAGTCTTGAGTAGGGTACATGGTGAATTTTTCTAGTTATATACAATTCACAAAATTACCAAGGAAGCTGTGAAAGCCGTCATAGGGTTACCTTCCACTGGTAAAAGACCAGACAAGACTAAGAAAGTCTCAAATGACCTAGTAACTAAACTAACTGGTGCAACATCAGACAGAAGGTCCTTGAGGGTAAATGATGTAATAGATATAAATGTGAGATTTGTTAGCATGATTTTAGGGTATAAAGCTACTCATGCAAATAAACTCAACTCAGTTTCAAGTTTATGCATTAAGAGTGCTTATGACATGATTACAGACAATGTGAAAATTGACATATGTGAATGGTTAAAAGATGAGTTAATTGACAACTTAGGCAAGATAAAGAAAGATAAGAAAGGAACTTTTAGGTTTGGTAATCTACTTGTATGTTTGATGCTACACATAACCAAATAGGTTCCCGGTATAGGCTATAAAGAACTTGGATTTGATATACCAGTAGGAAAACAGTTAACAAAACTATTGAATAACATGGGTGAAGACAAGGAAAAGAACATTCATGACTACTTTCAAGTACTTAAGGCCAAAATGAAGAAGAGAATTATCTTATCAGAGAAGATTATTGACAAATACAAGGATGATATATGTTTTGTAATAAAAAAGGATGATATCTGGATGGAAGCAGTCATCCCAAGAACAATATGGGTAACAGAGATGGGTTATGAGACTGATGATCATATAATTGAAACTTATGCTAAAGCACTTATGGAAGGACCAAATGAACCAAAGGAAGAAGTATTTGGTAGTGCTAAGACCATAGAAAGTCAAATTCAATCTAAGAAGAGAGTGGAAAAGGTTGAAGCAGTTGTGAGAAGAGGTTCTAGATAGGCTAAGGCTATTAAAGAAGATGTATTGAAACAAACCGGTATCACTAAGGATGAGTTAGGAACTCTACAATCTGAAACTCACCTATCACCGATAGCTACTTCTTCAAAGAATGACATGCCTACAACTTTCAAAAGAGTTGTAAGGAAAAGAGATCCTTCACCGGCACCACACCCTCACCTAGGAGAACTAGATAGAAACAACAAGCAGTGAGATCTCTAGTTAGAAAGACTACACCAAAGAAGAAATTAACACCAAAGAAGAAGAAGACAAAATAAAACATGGCCCCTCTTGAAATATTGCTAAATGAAATTACAAAGGAAGGGAAACTAAAGAATATAAAGAAATTGTATGATGCTCTGACAGCAGATGAAAAAGAACAAGTGGAAAACAGTGTTATTTTGCACATGGACATGTATAAGAAATTTTTTATGGAAGTGATAGATGAAGTACTAGATGAACTGTTCAAAAGACTGGAAGCAAGAAGACAAGCTGTTATAGAGCTTGATAAGAAAATCAAAATTGAAAAGTTACTAACTGTTTACCCTGCAAACTCACCTAAGGAGATAGATGACTTAATTGCAAAAGCCAACTGGTCAGTATTCTCTACTACTTACCAGCATATTGCTTTAATGGTTGGAAGAGTTAATGAGGTAACTAAAGAAACAGAAAATGCATGGGATATATTCCTAGTCGAAAAAGAAAAATAGGAAGAGTACATGAGCCACAAACCTATAAAGGTATATCAGAAGGACAAGGACAAGGGTAAAGGAAAAGTTGGTGGACCTCCTAGTATTAAATTAAAAGACAAATTACCCCCACCTCCTTTGATTACATCACCAGTAACAACAACTACAGAAGATCAACCGATAGTTGAAAGTATGAATATAGATGATATAAATCCTAATCCTGAAGTCTTATACATAGTAGATGTTGATACAGAAAAGATCAACATTGTGGTAGATAAAGATACAATTGGTAAGACAGACATGGCTAGTGAGCCACCGGTAACTGAGAAAAATGATCAAACATAAGAGAAATCAGTAGATGATAACATAGGACAATAGACACAGATAGAGAAACAAGAAGAGCAAAAGGCTCCAGAACATGTACAGAAACAGATTCATGAAGAAACAGTACAACTGGCAATAAGAGAAGTACAAAAACCATTGCTTAAGGAAATGCAAACACAAATAGACCTACCAGAGGTCACAACAAGCTTGGTTACTTCCTCCACCGATGGAGTTCAGAATGTTAGTTCATCATTAGCAGGCTATAAATCAACTAATGTAACTGAAGTACTCTTAGATTTAATCAAAAGGATAACAGATTGTAATTCACAAGCTTATAAAGCTATAGATGACACAATCCTAATTTTGAAGAGGCTAGCTCCTAACTGCAATATAGACAATAAAGATTCATTAAGTCAAATTGACATTTTGTCCAAGTACATCACTGAGAACATAGTGACAATTGAGCAAATAAAGGAAGAGGCATTAAAGGATAAGATGGAACTTGAAAAGCAAAAATTCTTTGAAAATCAGATAAAGAAGTGTACAAGGGAGTTTGGCACACTTCTATTGGAACTATGCAACTTATTAAAGGAATTTAAAACTCTGTACAAAGATACTTGCAAAACAAACTTTTTGACAGTAGACATAGATAAGAAGATGAGCAAGGTACAGGATGAAATCAATAAACTTGCAGATAGTTTTGTTAACTCACCTGATACATTATCAGTTTTTGAATAGAAGATAACAAGTTTTGAGGAAGAATTACTTAAGCTAGGAAGAGAAAAGGAGAGAATAGTGGATAAGGCAAATAATTTGAGACTAAGACTGAGTCCAAGATTGGACTATCTAGCATTCATGCGGAAGGAAATATCTGAGGCACTTGTACAGGGACAGAGAAGACCAGCAGAGCATATGCAGCACCTCACTGGTACAGTTCAAAGAACATAGACAACAATAAGAGACAGTAAGAAGTTTGTGGAGAGTATAAACTTGATTTTGGCAGATCTATTTCAAATTGTAACTACCCAGTTATAAGGTTGAGGCTAGAACTCTATTGACACCTTGACAACCTTTGTCATTGATGCCAAAGGGGGAGTAGCAGTATGAGAAAATAAGAAAAATAACTGATAGAAGAATTATCTACTCAGGGGGAGCATATCTTTTTTTTGTAACACATTTTTGGTAACATATTTTTGGATTACAATTTTGGATACACTTTTGAATTTTCTCATGAGTGTTGCCATCAATGCCAAAGGGGGAGATTGTTGGCATATGCACACTCCAATGAGACATTGTAGGTGATTGAAGGTTTTGCCATTGATGGAAACCTTACAATCCTATGGCACTAGCAAGGCATTGCACTGGCATCAATAGATCATACTCTACACCGGCACTCAGACCACCGGTACCGGCACAGAGAAAGGAAGCATACCGGCATAGAGGCCGACAGGATTTTTGATATATTATATTTTGTTTATTATTGTAAAAACTTTGTAAGCTAACTTGGCAAGTTTTAAAATGACTCTTATATATAAGAGAGACTATTGTAGACATTTTGTAAGTAAGAAGAAAGTAAGAAGTGGCAAGAAGAAATATTAGGTAGACCTATTATGCGAAATATAGGTTAAAGGTTTTATGTAAAGAACAGAGCAAAAACTGGTACTGGATCTGGCATTACAAATGCTATTTTGAAGCAGTACAAGATATTCGATTTGTATAATCCATCATTGTAAGTTAGTGAGACTTCCCATTGAGCAGTGAGCTCTAGGCAGTTGGCCTTCCTGCATGTGCAAGCCCCTCTTGTAAGTAATATTCTCTTATTGGCTAGTAAGTGGATATTGTGGGTCACAAATCACACTGAGGTTTTTCCCACACTGGGTTTCCTCATTAAATCATTCTATTATGGTATGTTTTTCATGTGGTTGCTTTTAATTCTATTTATTGCATTATTTCTTGCATACCGGTACATTGTTATAATATGCTCTACATGTTTTAAGTTAAGAAATTCTATTCACCAGTTAGATATTGATTCACCCCCCCCCCCCCCCTCTCAGTATCTGTGGGAATCCTAAAATTTATGTCTTCAAATGGTTAACCTCTAAATTCTTTCAAATCATTAAAGGCTCTTACATAACCATTTATGGTTAACTTGCCTTTTACCTTTGGTTAGAGACTTTCCTCTAACTTAACCATCCTTTTGACTCATAGTTCTCTTCAAAGCATTTATTTCTTTGACTAAGGTAACCATTTAACCCTTGGATAAAAGGAATATCCATTAACCTAACTATAACCCTATTAGGAATCCCACAGATACTAAGAGGGGGGGGGGGGGTGAATTAGTATCTGACTGGTAATTAGCATTTCTTAACTTTAAACATCCAGAACATATTATAACAGTGTACCAGTATGCAAGAAATAATGTAATAAATAGAATTAAGAACATCCACATGAAAAGCATACCATAACACAAGGATTTAAGGAGGAAACTCGATGTGGGAAAAACCTCGATGGCATTTGTGACCCACAATATTCACTTATTGGCCAATAAGAGAATATTACTTACAATAGGGGCCTGGACATGCAGGATGACCAACTGCCTAGAGCTCACTACTCAATGGGAAGTCTCACTGACTTACAATGTGGATTATATAAATCCAATATCTTGTACTGCTTTACAATAGCATCTATAATGCCTAATTTAGTACCAGTTGCCGCTCTTCTTCTTACATAAACCTTTAGCCTATATTTCACATAATAGGTCTGCCTTATATTTTTCCTTATCACTTGCACATCTCCTACAAAATGTCTACAATGATCTCTTTTATATATAAGAGTCAGTTTACAATTTGCCAAGTCAGCTTACAAAGTTTTTACAACAATAAACAAAATATAATATAACAAAATCCTGTCGGCCTTTGTGCCGGTATACTTCCTTTCTTTGTGCCAGTGCTGGTGTCCTGAGTGCCAGTGTAGAGTGTGATCTGCTAATGCTAGTATACTAACTTGTCGGTGTAATGCCTTGCCTGTATAATGCCTTGCCAGTGCCATAGGATTGTAAGGTTGTCATCAATGACAAAACCTTCAATCACCTACAATGTCTCATTGGAGTGTGCATATGCCATCAAACCCAACCCCCTAGGGTAACCATCATGTCCCCTCAAGCATTTAATGCTCCTTATCTCTCCTCTCAAGCCTCCTCATGGTGACACTTGTCAACATGGGATTGGGTTGAAAGTCTCACATGGATTGAATATCTTTCAATCCTAACCCTTGTTAAGATTGCTCAATCTTAACCCTTCATTTCCCCATTTCTTCTATAAATAGAACCCTTACTCTCAAGCAAAGAAGGAAGCATTAGAGTATTGTTACTATACTGGTATTAGCATAGAGATTTTTCATAGCATCACTATCTACACTTGAATAGGATTTGTTTATCATATCCAACCTTCTTGAATCTCCATATGGCATCCATGGCTAGTGCTAAAAGCTGAGAGCTACACTCATTTGGGACTTGGAGAGGGGAGAAACAAGGGAGAAGCATCAAAAGGAATCATGGAAGCATCTCAAGGAGGCTCTTCTCCTTTCTTTTGTTTTGTTAAACTTCTTTCATGCTTTTGAAATCTCTTTTGATATGTTTGGAATGGTTTTTAGTTCTTTGTTTTGGTTTTATGGTTGAAACTAACTTATTAACATTGAACTTTGTTGTTGCCTTGTCCCCATTTCCATGACATCATTTGGTGAACCCAATGTGAATCAAACACTTGTGTAACTTCCAGGGTATTTTTTTTGGCTTGTGAGCCCACCATGTGCACTAAGTTTTTTTTTGAATGTTTTAGTTGCAGATTTTCTAATTTTTTTTGTGCAGGTTTTGGAAGGAGTTAGTTTAAACATTTTAATTTCTTTGGTTTAAAACTTCATCTTTCTTGTTTTTCACAAAGGGATAAAAATAACTTCACATTTTTTATTTGGTGCAACTAAAACAAGCTCAACTTTTTCATTTGGTGCATAAAAAAAAGAACTTCATCTTTCTTGTTTTTCACAAAGGGATAAAAAGAACTTCACATTTTCTATTTGGTGCAATTAAAACAAACTCAACTTTTTCATTTGGTGCATAACAAATAACTTCATCTTTCTTGTTTTTCACCAATGGATAAAAAGAACTTCACATTTTCTATTTGGTGCAACTAAAACAAACTCAACTTTTCATTTGGTGCATAAAAAGAACCTCACATTTACCTTTTTGCTACAAAGGATACACGACTTTATTTTTGTTGACCAGGTTTTCTTTCCAAAAGTTTGTCAAGTGTCAAGCATTTTGATATCTTGGTTAAAAAGAACACCATTTCTATTGGAGCAACATCTCCAAATAGTTAGATCACATTGCAAGGAAAATCAGTTAAAAAGAATAATTGTTTTCAATGATTGACATGCTTGTGCAAATTTTGTCGAGTGGTCCTACTTCTAACACACACTATCCTCTCCGTTGGCTTTCGTGGTCCTAGGTGTAAGAGAAAAGTGTTAGTAACACTCAAAATTTTATCTTTTTAAGAGAGGTCTTCCAAGAGACATATCACTCTTGGGAATGACCTCGCATGGTAAATCCTTCAAGCTTCTATAATCAGGTGTGACTGAAAGTTGTAGCCTTGGGTATAGTTGTTCCTATAGTGTAACTTGTCGAAAGGACAAATGGGCCCCACCACAAGTTGCAAGGCTCTTAAGTGAGTCACTGCAGAATGAACTTATGTCTAAAAACATCGAACATTACTAGACACCTTTTTATATAGAAACCCACCCATTCTATTGATTTAGGATATTTATGATAAATTCAATGCAAGAGCATAGATGGTTTTGCTCCCAAGAGAGTCACCATACATATTTCCTTGAATAGAAACAGGGATTTTTGAAAGGCTACTTATAGCTTGATAAAAGTGGTGACTCCCCCATCGTATGGATCATCCATCTGTTATTTTGGCACAAGACTTAGTATATCACATCCTTACCTACTACGATGGGATTCATAAGGTATGTAGTACCAAAGTTGAAGAAATATCAAGATGTGGGTGGAAATTATCACAACTGGCCATTTGACCTTAGGAATAAAGTGTGTTTGAAGTGTCTTCATTTTGTGTTAGACGAGTGATAAATTGAGCCGACTTCAAGCTTTTTGGAAAAACATACAAAAACATTTAAAAAGGGGGTCAAAGAGTTCAAATATTGGGTTGATTTAGATCCACACTTATTTGCGCCTTTTGAAGCAACATTATTGTGTTTGTGTGCTTGCTCTATTTTCTTGTCAAAGAAAATCAAAACCAATTCAAAAACAAGTATTCATCCAACAGAAAAATTTCAAAACCAACATTTGGCAAAAATAAAACAAAGTGAAAAACTAGATATCAAATTATATGACCATCCTCCACATTTTAGGAAAGAGGAATCTTCATCAACATATCAATTTGAAGAAAAGAACATTGAGCTCAAAGGCTTTCATCAAAAGAGGGAGATTTTTCTATCTCAATAGACAAATTTTGGTCTCACACAGAGCCTTCTTGCATCATATGCATCTATATCTTTAAGGAAAATCCAATGAGTTTGATCAAGACTCTTTAAACAACAGAGATTTTACTCAATATAGAGCTTTGAGTTATCATAAAAACAAAGGAGGCAAAATCAATCCTACCTTCTTTCTAGACATCTGCATTACATATAACATAGCTTGGGAAGAACCACCAACCCCTGAGAGAGAAGATGAAGAATTTGTCCCATATGTAACACAAATTTTTTATTGAAGTTAACATTCCATCCATTCTCACATTCATACATCATCAATCCATTCCAACTCTCGAAACATAAAAAGGTCTCATCCTAAGTTCTTTTAAGATATTGCTTGAATCAAAACAACATATCACTCTTTATAGTGTCTCTATATCTAGGATAAACTCATCCTAAGAGGCATTTCTACACAGGTTAAAACTAGTCTATGAGTGAATCCTCTCATTACTAGGTAGCTTGGTCTGTAACACATCTTAGACCTTATTATACCTTATCATATCAAACATTGTTAAGCACAACAAGAAATTCATAAGAGAACTTTGGTAACATCAAACCTTTAGTGTTAGAGATCCATATGCTAAACACTTCACCAAACATTTATCTCTCATTCCATCATCAACTCATAATCATTTTCACCAAACTTCAACAACAACTTTCAAACAAAATGGCTCAAACCAGATCAAGGACTAGACAACTCGAGATCGAAGAGGAAGAGGAGGAAAATCTCAATGAATTCCAAGAAGCCCTTGGAGGAAATGAAAATGATGAAAATCCTAGTACTCCCACTCTTGAAGCAATAGAAAGGGCACAACACAACCCCCTCTTCAATTGACTTTTTGATGAAATCCTCAAAAAAAATGTTGATGCTCATTTTTTGAGACTTTCTCAAGAGGGAGCCAAAATACCCTCTGATTTTGATACCACACAATTACGGAAAGCATCAAAACACCATAGTGATAATGAGGATGGAAGAGGTCAAGATAACTTTAGATATTACCTTAATCAAGGAAATCCCCCACCTCCTCCTCCTCCTCCTCCTAGTGACATTGACATGTTGAGGCAACAAGTTGAGAATCTAGCCCAACAACTCCATGGTGGTGTGAAAACTACCCAGTTTTCACTTAATGATATTTGTCCCTATCCCTTCGATAGGAATATACATATGCCACCTTTTCTGCAAGGGTTTGAAATACCTAAGTTTGAAAATTATCAAGGAAAAGGAGACCCTAGAGATCATGTCAGGGAATTTCAGTCAGCTTGCTTAAAAGTGGCATATGAAGACACATATCTAATGCACCTCTTTCCTCAAAGTTTTGGAGGGGCAACCACGCAATGGTTTTCTTGACTAATAGGTGGTATTAGGACATTTGAGGAACTTATCCAAAAGTTCATTGCACATTATTCACACAACATAGAATGCGATGTTACCATGACAGATCTATGTAATACCAAGAAAAAACTAGGGGAGCTATTTTCAACTTTCCTACAACGGTGGTGACAACTATCTAGTAGGCATTCTCTTCATCTACCTAAACAAGAGTTAGTGGAAATATTTATTTCCAACTTGAACGATGAAATGGAATTCCACCTAGACATGAAGGGCACAAAATCCTTTGTTGATATGATCACCCAGGGGTTAAAATGTCAATAGGCCCTCATTAAAAAGGGACTTATCAAGATCGCGCTTTAATAGTGATAAACCTAACTTCTGGAATAAAAACAAAACATTGTCAATGATGAGGTTGTAGCTGCAAGGACTATAAAGAGTGCACAACCTATGGTCCGATTTGCAGGACAAAATCCCCCTCCTAAAAAAAAAATGGTTGCTCCTCCACAAAATTAAGTACGCAATGCAATGCAAGAGGAACTGAGGCAATGACAGCAAAATTATAAACCAAAACGTCAATACACACCCTTAGGGGAACCTATTGAAATAGTGTTACATCAATTGGTCTCTTCAAATCTAGTAACCTTACCAAAGACATCTAATTATGAACCTCATGTCAAACCTCCATGGTGGAGAGATAACGAACATTGCAAATTCTATCAAGGGAAAGGGCATAAAACAAGTAATTGCCATAGATTGAAAGATCTTGTTCAGGATCTTATTGACCAACGAGAGATTGAAATTGAACGACATGACCCAAAGACCTCAAATAATGATCATCTCATGTTCAATAATCTGCTTCCATCACAAGATCAAAGGGGCCCTTCCACTTCAAGATGAAACACAGATACAACTGATTATATATTGGCTGCCTATAATTACACTGTGAATCACCTATATGATGCTAATGAACAAATTGCAACCATTACAATCAAATATCTAAACCATACCTACAATGTTGTTATGCGTCATAGCAAGATCACCATTAAAGAAGCTCCACAAGGCACAACATCCATCCCAAAGTAGTATAACCTTGTGGAACAATTAGATAAGATGCCCACACTTATATCCATCTTAGAGATTTTGTGCCTATCCCTATCTCATAAAACAACTTGGATCAAACCCTCCTAGAGGCATAAGTCCCTGCCAATATAAATATAGATCAATTTCAAGCTATGGTTGGTAATCTGAGGTCATCACCATGTCTCACCTTCTCTAAAAGTGACAATACATCCTTCCAACAACCCCATAATGCCTCACTCCATATTGAAGGATTTATCAACCAACACAGGATCAAGCAAGTCTTGATTGATAATGGAGAAGGCCTAAATATATTTACATTATAATTGGTCACAACATTGGGATATGCAGATGAATCAATGGATCCCCACAAAAAGATAACCATAAAAGCCTATGATGATGCAAAGTGTTCTTCAAAAGGAGCAGTTGTGTTCCAATCCGAGTGGGCCCAGTGGTGAAGCACATCATATGTCAAGTTTTGGACCTTCCTCTGCCATATAATTTGTTGTTAGGAAGACCTTGGATACACACCATGCAAGTTGTTCCATCCACCTATCACCAGTGTATCAAGTTCCCTCATAATGGTGTAGAAATTACAATCCTTGGTGATGCAAATCCATTTGCATATTGTAACAATATCAACCATCAGCCAGAGATTACCATTCCCAACAATAGAGAAGCTATCACATCCACATAATACGTTAGTCTAACCTCTCTTTCCAGTTCAAACAACACTATACCCAAGTAAGAGAAGCTAAAAATGAAAATGGCAGAGGAAGGTCCTAGGGAATACAATCTAAGACAACTCTTTTGTGTTGGGCAGCTACCCACTTCCCCTAGAACTCATGGTAAGCCTCAAAGGTTGCTTCGAGCACCACTAGTCAAGTAGCATGCACTTTGGTGCCTTTTATCCTTAGAAAGAGTTAGGAAGAGGAGACCAGAGATGAGGACTTAGCAGAATGGATCTATAAAGACCCTATCACCATGGAAATCCCACAAGGTAAACTTCCCATAGATTAATATGGCAAAGGCCTTACCATTATGCAAAGAATGGGATATGATGGTCAGAGTGCTTTAGGACCTTGCAAGCAAGGATGACACAAGCCATTGCAGCCTGAATTAAAGCCTAAAGATAACATTGGATTAGGCTTTCAAAAGGAGACTGTTCCTAAGCTCAGATTCAAGGGGAGACCCAACAAACCTCTATATCAACCTAATACTCTAAAGAGGCCACCCTTGATTATATCAACAACACCAAGAACTGCACCAACTGCCCCAATGAGGCTAAGAATCCTAGCAATACCATCCACAGTACCAGTCAAACCAACAACCCTATCAACATCAACAACACCATTAGTAGTATCAAAACCCCCAGTAATATTGATAGCACTAATAATTCCATCAGAAACAATAGATTCAACAATGTCGATACTCCCAGTATCAGATTCACTTATCCAAATAATCCTCCCCATAGCACCAACCATTCCATCTCCAAAAGTACATCAACCGATTACACCTGCAGTGTTCAACTCAAGAGATATCCTGGTTTGGTATAGTAATCGGATACTAGAAAATGACTCAGAGACCAACTCACATGAGTGGGAATTTGATTCCGTACATCTCAATACTTTAGATGAGGAAGATGCATCACCACCTCAACCTCGCAAAGAAATCTCTATTTATAGAGAAGCACAGATTAAAACTTCTTGGGTTCTTGAACTGGAAACACCTTCCACAGACCCTACGTCACATCCTACACCTGATTCTAACAGGGAGAGTACCATCAATGACCTTCACCACAACGTCTTAACCCTCACTAACACATCTTATGAACTTAACTTGATCGATGAGGTAATGCCCATTATCTATCTTGAACTCATCGAATGGAACCAACCAAATCTCGCATGCCTTGACCAATTCCAAAACGATGAGGCAATCATTTACTTTTTGGAACTATAGGATAAGATACCAAGTGGGGATCACAAAGCTGGATTTGTCATCAAACTTAATAGTGCAACATACTTTGGGATGGATGCCAAACCTTTCAACTACAAAAATATTATAGTAAAACATGGATCTTCTAGTGAAAACCACATTGTGGCACTGTTTGATCCCAAAAAAGTAAAAAGAAAGAGCATATCCAATGGTGAAAACCTCTCTAAGGGACCTGAGGATGAAAGGTTTGATATCCTCCCTTCTAGTACAAATTAGGAATGATCAACAATTCTTATTGAGGAAACAAAAGAATTCAATGTGGGGACCCCTAAGATTCCTCACCACATACATCTGACATCTCGTTTAACTTCAGAGGAACAACCTAAGTTTGTAGAATTCTTCCAGAAGTGTCAGGTCAACTTCGCATGGTCATATGCAGACTTGCCTGGTCTCGATCTTGATTTAGTCATGCATCACCTCACCATAGCAGAAGGAGCTAAGCATGTCAAATAGAAGCTTCACAAGATGCACCCCCAAATTGCGGTACTAGTCAAAGCAAAAATTAAGAAACTCCTGGATGTTGGTTTTATTATACCAATTGATTATGCAGATTGGATCTCCAACATTGTACCTATTGGAAAACCAAATGGGGGCATCTGTATCTGTACTGACTTCGGAGATCTAAACAAGGCATGTCCTAAATATGACTTCCCCCTACCAAACATTGACATGATCGTGGACCTAACAGTAGGACATGCCATGCTTTCTGTCATGGATGGTTTTTCAGGGTACAACCAAATAAAGATCACTCCATAGGATCAACATAAGACTGCCTTCACATGCCCATGGGGAACGTATTGTTGGAATGTGATGCCTTTTTGTCTAAAGAATGTAAGGGTGACCTATCAAAGAACAATGACCACCATCTTTCACGATATGATGCATACCATAATGGAGGATTATGTTGATGACTTATTGGCAAAATCATTAACAAGAGAAGGTCATCTTGCAATATTGGATAAAATCTTTGACAGACTAGAAAAATATCATGTTTGACTCAATCCAAAGAAATGTGTCTTTGGAGTAACCTCAGGGAAGATTCTAGGATACATTGTCTCAAGCAAAGGCATTGAGGTCGACCTAGAAAAGGTCAAATAAATCATGGATATGCCACCTCCAAGGAACATCAGTCAGCTAAGGACATTACAAGGGTGGCTACAATCCATCTGAAGATTCCTTGCACAACTAGCAGATAAGTGTCATCCCTTTAGACACCTGTAGACACCTAAAATTGTCATGTCTAATTAAATAAATATTTTTATTTATTTAATTATCTAAGCCTAATTCTTCTATTAATTAAATAAATATTTATTTATTTAATTAATTCATTTATCCTCTTCTAGCCTTATTTCTCATTTAAATAAATACATTTATTTATTTAAATTATCCTTTTCCTAAATTAAATAAATATCTTATTTATTTAATTGTTCCCACTTCTTCTATTAATTAAATAAATCTTTATTTATTTAATTAATTAATTATCCTTTTCTACTTATGACACATGCCATTCATCTCTTAATTCCTACACTACCTACCCCTTTCATTATTTTATTATTTTCTTTACCTACCATCTAATCATAGCCGACCTCCTTTTACACCTCTCAATCTTATCCCTCCATTTTATATAGTGTCTTTTATATAAGGAGATAGTTCCTTCATTATCAAACCCTAATCAATCATTCTAATCAATTTATGCACTTGACTACACTATGCTTTTCATATGCGATCCTACTTGCAACCACATTCTGTTCTTTGTTGATCTCTTGTGCACATAAAATCTAAGAGCAAATATATCAAGCAAGATCAATGGAGATAGGAAGAATGGAGATCCAAACCCTATTGAACATGTGATGGTATAATCTTTGTGATTTCATTTGATCTACATTGTCTTAGGTAATCTTCATATGTTATGGTGGATCTTTGTTGTTGTTAGGCTAGGGTTTTGTGGTTGAATCCATTTAGCCTTTCAATATTATCATTATTGTTATCCATTTTCACCATATACATTTTGGCACTCCCGGTGGGACTCTTGTCCCTTTTGCATTTAACATTTTTATTGTAGATTTTGTGTTTAAAGTTGCAGATCTGAAATTTTTGACAACATTTCGATATTTTCGTGTCTGCGCACTTTCGGGTCACGTTTTTTATTTTCTGCCACATCTGGAACCGCGTCTGCATCCTTGACAGTATTTTATTTTTTATTTTTTTGCAGATTTTGAAAACTGCATCCGTGTTCCTCAGTCACGTCTGCAGTGTTTTTAGATGTGTCTGTGTCCAAAAGTCGCGTTTGGGTTCTGGAACCATGTTTGTGTCTCACAGAAGCGCGCCTGCATCAGAGAGTCGCATCTATGTTTGGGGTAACCGCGTCTATGTGCGTTGATTTCTTTTTTTTTGGAGTTTTATTGATTTAGTTTTTGGTCATTTAATATTTTAGATCCAGTTTATTTTGAGCTAACATCTTTAGATCTAGCTAACAAAATTGGTGTAGCTTGTCTTGAAAGAAAAATCGTTTGGTTGAAGGCCCCTATTTTCACAAAGTCTTTTGGATTTAAAATTTACCTAACTTGTGTGCTTGCAAGAAGGGGTGATTATTTCAAACAATTCAAACTACTAATAAATCTTTGTTGCAGGTCCTTGGCAAGGGTTTTTGATTTTTTTATTGTGTGCTTTGTTTTCAATAGAATAGCAAACACTTCAATTGGTGCACTAAAATTGAACCATTGTCTTTTATGTCTTGAGCAATAGGCTCCTTTTCTTTAATCTTTAGAGGGCTTGTCTTCCCGTGTGGTCATTAGGACTACTAGTGAGAAGAGAATGACCCAAGTGGTAGCAAAAGAAAAGCCATCTTCTTCCAAACCACTATAAATAACTGTATTCATGGTGAAAACTATGAATAATGTGTGCTGATTAGTTCATACTGACACTATGTCTCCCCATAAACCCGTTTGATCAAATTTATTTGATAAGTTGTAGGGCGCAACCCCTATCGACTGGGAGCCTTCTGTATTTACAGAGCTGAAAGTGCCACATGTATGTCCACACGAGCGGATGCCCTTACTAGCACCTTTTTGTTTTAGAAGCCCAAATCCTTCTAGTTGTTGGGGCAGGAGGTCGGACCTCTGGTAGCAGCCCACACACATATAGTTCTTAGTAGAGGTACAAAGTTCACCACGGGGAGTTTTCATGGGGACTGATGCTTGGCTAACCCGAGAAGTGAGTGTCGAGGGTGGAGCCAGTGAGGTCAAGCATCTAAGTATCCGCTCTGAATAGCATAGCCTCGGGGGTAAAACCCGATGTGGGATCAACAACTATTGGCTTGGCCAGCCATAAGAATGGTGCTTGACTTATTTTAAACATTCAAACATTCAAGACCAAACAACAAAACATTGTGTCTTTTGTGTCTTCAAGTGTATGCAAAACAATTTTACATCAAACAACACACTTTCTTTGAGTCATTTTTTTTGGAGTCTAGAGACTTGCAAACATTAAGTCTTCATCAACATTGTGTCCTCTTGTCATGAAAAATAGTCAAACAGTCAGATTTGGTCACAACAAAACAACTTCACAGATTGGAAAAAATTGCACAAATTTTATAGAAATGCGTCTGTGTATGACATAATAGCATCTGTGTTGTATAACTGTGTCTATAAAGGGTAGAAACATGTCTATGTTTCCAGAATCAACATTGCAATTTACAAAAAAATCTCAGAAACACGTTTGTGTTAAATAGAACCATGTCTGTGTCAAGAAATCGTGTCTGTGTAGTATATAGGCATGTATGTGTTCAGAATTGAAAAACTTTTACAGTCCAGCAAACAAACACAGTCAGTTTTAGAATTCGTGAGCCTCCTAGGTTATTTCTCCAGGTTTTCATCTAGCATTCAACCTATCTTTGGGTCTCATACAGTCCATCATTGCTTTTCACCTTGCATTACATTCACATTTATCTAAACTTGAGTCAAAAGGTCACTTGCTTGTCCTCATCATACTTTGACAACACACTACATACAACAACATTTTGCTAAGTGGTCCCTCATCAAGGTCTATCACCTTTGGGTCTCATTTGGTCTTACTTAGAGTCAAGGTCAACTTACCTCATCAAGAGAAACTGTCCTCTCTTTGGAAGTCACACCTACTCTACTACATACATACTTGGTCTTACACTTGGACATTACAAGTACACCTCAGATTCATTTACATTCCATCCAACTCTTGGTCTTTCATATCTTTCTATTTTCATCTAGTCTCACACATCTTGGTAAATACCTAGTTCATGGTTGAAAGCCATCTTAAAAAATCTAGGAGAGAAACTAAAGAGGCTCAAGAGTCCGCAAACATGAGTTCTTATGAGTATGATAATGATATCTTTTTCAATTTTGATCATACTACATTACCTGACATGGATGCCTATAGAAACATTCCAAATGTTGAGAACATGGACACTACAAACAACAATGATACACACAATGATGATATGGACAACTTTTCAGTACATTCAGTAGATGTGGAAGAATCCATTATGGATCCCCATTTCAATCGATCGGTTGAGGAAATAATGAGGAGGGATAGACAATACTTCTTACAAATGATGGCACAAAGTGGAGCCAAGATACCTCATGATTTTGACATGTCTCAAATAATGGAAAATCAACCTTTGCAACAACCTCACTCCAGCATGGATCAAAGGAGTCCTAATAGTGGAGGCAATAGAAGAACACATCTTGTGCCTAAATCACCATCATCTTTGTTTCAAAAACTAGAGGTCCCACATACACATGGTCAAGCATATGATACTCACCTTCGCAGACCATTATGGAAGTCTTATGCAGAAAAATATGCTCAATCACATATCAATGCTATGGATCAACCACCAAAGCAAGTGGATATTCAAAGGCATGCTCAAAATTTGGACACAAGGAAACCCCGTGTCAAATTTGGGGGCAACATATTAGAACATGACATGCCTCTAGAGTATGGTATACATGGACAAAATAGATATTTCATTCCTCAACATGAATCTATACCAAGTGGTCCATATATGTAGCATCACTATAGACCTCCTCCATATGAACATGTGTATGATCAATATCATCCATATATGCAACATGCTTCTCCTCCAATTGGTGCCTCAAGCATGGGGTATGGTCCAAGAAGTCGATCTCCACCTAAGAGCAATTTGGAGCAACAAATTAGGGACTTACAAAAGAAAATGGAGGACATAAATACATCGAAGCCAACATACACAATGAGAGACATATGTCCTTATCCATTTGACAAGAGCATTCCAATGCCTCCTTTTCCTACACACTTTGTGACACCTAAATTTGATAAGTATAGAGGAAAAGGGGATCCTAAGGTACACATAAGATATTTTTTCATAGCTTGCATTGAGATAGCAGTAGAAGAGACATATTTGATGAGATTATTCCCATAGAGCCTAGGCGATCAAGGTATGGAATGGTTCTCCCAACTTCCACCTAGAATTAAGTCATGGGGTGACTTAGCAGAGGCATTTATTCAACATTTCTCCTACAACATAGAGATGGACATATCAGTCACTACTTTGTGCAACACCAAGCAAAAAGAGGGAGAGTCTTTTGCATTATTTTTACAAAGATGGAGGAATCTAGCTAGCAAATGCTCTTGTGAAATTCCACAAAAACAAATGGTAGAGATGTTCACCCAAAATGTTAACAAAGAGATTGGTTATGAATTAAGGAAAGCTTGTTTGTCCACCTTCAAGGACATCATTGAAAAAGGCTTAGCAATAGAGAAGGTCCTAATTGAACAGGGAGTCATTAAGATATTCAAGGAAAACAAAGATGACTTTAAAGGAAAAGACAAGCCAAGATTTTGGAATAAAAACAAGAACACAGTCAATGATGGTGTTGTTGATGCCAATATAGTGCGACCCAAATTCATTTTTTCCAGATAAAACTAGGTGAATACTCAAACAACTTCTAAATCACGAAGGAAGTACACTCCATTGGGAGAACCATTTGAGTCAGTTTTCAAAAAACTAGTGGAAAATAAGGTAATCACTATTCCAAATTTTCCTCCCTATGAACCAAAGGTTAAACCAAATTGGTGGAATGATGATGAGTATTGTGAATTTCATAAGAGGAAGGGTCATAAGATAGGAAATTGTCATTGACTAAAGAACATCATACAAGATCTCATTGATAGAGGTGACATTGAGATTGAAGGACACTCATCCAATCAAGAACATGAAATGTTTAAAGAACCATTCCCAAAACATGACAAGGGAAAAGCTAAAGCCACAAATGACCAAACCAACTATACCAAAGCAACCTATAACTATGATTCAACTATCAATCACATTTTGATGGACAATTATGTCTCTACCATTATCATCAAGGACAAAAACCCTAAGAATTCTACCCAGAGACCCAAGATTGTCCTAAAAGGTGTTGGATCTTCTTTCAAACCTACCTCTGAATGTCATGTCACAACTCGTCGAGGTAAAATCACTTTGCAAGGTGCTCCAACTAAAAACACCACTTCTTCATCAACCAAACTTGAGTACGACCTTGTAGAACAGTTAGGGAAGACACCCATGCTCATCTCCATCCTTGAGCTCTTACACATATCCCCCGCACATAAAGCTATTCTTGACAAAATCTTGAGAGACACTGTCATTCCTACGGATCTGAACGTGGACTAGTTTCAAGCCATGGTGGGATACCTTTCCATTCCACACTCTCTTACATTCATAGAAGCCGACGATGCCTCCATGAGCCAACCACATAATGCACCACCACAAATTGAATCCTTCATACACAAACATCGAATAAAACGAGTCTTGATAGATGGAGGAGTAGGTCTAAACATTTGTACATTGAGCACAGTTAAACAATTGGGATATTCTGAAAAAGTTGTGAATTCTACAAACAAAATCACGATCAAGGGATATGATGATGAAGAGCATTCATCCAAGGGCACGATCACCTTACCTCTCGGAGTTGGGCTAGTTACGAAGGATGTGGTTTGTCAAGTCGTAGACCTAGATCTCACTTACAACATATTGCTAGGGCGTCCTTGGATTCATGAAATGAGGGTAGTCCCATCTACATATCACCAATGCATTAAGTTTTCTCACAATGGAGTGGAGGTAACAGTTAACGGTGATCCTAATCTGTTCATATACTGCAATAACTTGAGATCAAAAACTGAGACCATCATTCCTAGTAATCGTGAAACTGTTCCTTCTTCGGCATACATTGATCCTGAGTCATTAAAACCTTTAACATCAAAACAAGGTGAGCTTAAAGGCAAATTTCAGGACAAGGGCATGGGGGAATACACTTTAAATCAGACCATGTACTTACAACAAGTCATGATTTCACCAAAAGAATATGGAAGACAACATCCTAACAAGCAAGTATCCATCATTATACTCAAATGGGACCCTACTACCTTTCAAAGATGGGGCAAACTAGAAGAGGAAGACTTATACAAAATGCTTTACAAAGACCTTGAAGATGATACACAAGATCACATCAGTCTACCATGTGAGAAATATGGCAAAGGTTTCAAGATCCTACAAAAATTTGGGTATGATGGAAAAAACCCTCTTGGGTTATGAAAGGAAGGCATCATTGAACCTTTACAACTTGAATTGACATTCAAAAAGGAACACTCGAAGGGACTTGGTTTCCCGACTTCCAAGGTCCACACTCAAAGGATAGAAGAATCCTTACAAATCAAAGCTACCAAAATTCAATAAGAGGATCGCTATTCCATAGACTCCAACAAATGGGAATGGGGTTCAGAAAAATCTTCCAGTGACTATGAGCTCACTGAGACATTCAGAGAGCTAGATGAACCCACAAAAGAAGAGGAACTTTATAAAAGATTCAAAGTTGGTCAAGAAACAACCCATGAGGACTCCACACAGTCCTTGTCTCAAGGTCCTAGGTTGAAATCACATAGGATGAGAACAGCTGTCCCAAAATGCGCTACTAGTGATGATAATTTGGATTCATTCATGATCAAGACTGATGAGGAGAGTGTCATCGATGACCTCGATAATTACCTTGACATACCCAAATATAATTGCATCTTCACTCTTAGCCCCGCTAACTTCGAAGACATTAAAGGCCTTCCCCTTGTTCACCACCAACTCATTGACTGGGATCATGAAGGACCTGCACAGTTTGACACATTCCAAAATGATGAAGCTTTTATTGACTATCTTGGCATACGAGATGATCTTCCCCCTAGGGACCATAAAGCGGGATACACTATAGAACTCAATAGCATGGCATATTTTGGTGAGGGTGTCGGACCTTCCAGTTGCAAAAATGTGAAAATAAGAACAAACCAAGGGTCTTATGGAAAAAACCACACTATGGCGCTGTCTGACCCCAAAAAAGTAAAAAGAAAGTACGTATCTGAGGGCAAAAACCTCTCTGAGGCACCCAAAGATGGAAGGCTCGACATTCTCCCAGCATCATATGAGGAAAAGTCATCCATGTTGGTAGAGGAGACTATCAAAACAAACATTTGTACATAAGAGGTTCCACATAACATATTCCTGGCTCAATCATTAACGGAGTTAGAAAGGTCAAAATTCATAAGTTTCTTCAAAGAACAAGAAATCAACTTTGCATGGTCATACACTGATATGCTTGGATTAGATCCGGATTTGGTAATGCATCATTTGACAGTTAAACTAGAGGAAAAACTAGTGCAACAAAAATTAAGAAAGATGCATCCACAAGTGGCATTACTAGTCAAAGCAGAACTTGAGAAATTATTGGATGTTGGATTCATATGCCCAATTGATTATCTTGAATGGATCTCCAACTTAGTGCCTATCAGTAAACCAGATCGCAGCATCAGAATATGTACATATTTTAGAGACATCAACAAAGCTTGTCCTCAGGATGACTTCCCATTACCAAACATAGATTTGATTGTAGATCTCACAATAGGTCATGAAATGTTATCATTGATGGATGGATTCTCTAGTTATAATCAAATAAAGATCACGTCTGAGGATCAACACAAAACATCATTCACTTGTCCTTGGGGAACTTTCTGTTGGAATATCATGCCCTTTGGGCTAAAAAATGTAGGCACTACATATCAAAGAGCCATGACTACTATCTTTCACGATCTCATGCACGTAACTATGGAAGATTATGTGGACGACCTCTTGGACAAATCGATAGACAAAAATACACATTTGGACATACTTTCAGTTGTCTTTGATCGGTTGGAAAAATACAAAGTAAGATTAAACCCCAAGAAATGTGTCTTTGGAGTAACCTCTGGGAAGCTCCTAGGATTCATTGTATCGAAAAGAGGAATTGAAGCTGATCTAGCAAAAGTCAAGGCCATCCTAGAGATGCAACCACCAAGAAATATCAGTCAACTTTGGTCTTTACAAGGAAGACTCCAATCCATACGAAGAATCATAGCGCAACTTGCAGATAAGTGTAATCCTTTTCAACACTTGCTACATAAAAAAATCAAATTCAAATGGGATGATAACTATCAATAGGCTTTCCAGACACTCAAAGATTGTCTTTTGAATCCACCAGTTTTGATGCCACTAGTTCCAGATCAACCTTTGTTACTATACATATCAGCTACTCCAACAGCATTGGGGGCACTCTTAGCACAACAAATTGTTAAGGGCAAAGAAAAAGCAGTATACTATATTAGTCGCACATTGGTGGGATATGAGCTAAACTACACACCAATTGAGCATGCATGTCTTGCCATGGTCTTCGCTTCATAGAAATTATGACATTACATGCTAACTCATAAGACTAAGTTGGTTGCGAGGATCGATCCATTGAAATACCTTCTCAATAAAGCAACACTTACTGGGTGACTAGCCAAATGGGTAATGATCCTAAGTGAATTTGACATCAAGTATGTGGACAGAAAAGCAATAAAAGGACAAGCTATCGTAGATCAGTTAGTAGATGCTCGCATGATCGATGATGTTCCTCTAAGTTTAGAGTTTCTAGATGAATCCATTTTAACAATGTCACATGCAAAGCCATGGCAACTATACTTCGACAACTCATACACACAGCATGGGGCAGGAGCTGGCATCCTCTTTATAACTCCTCAAGGGGATTCTATACCAAAATCATATTGCTTATCATTTCCTTGCACTAATAATATAGTGGAATATGAGGCATTAACAATTGGATTACGGATTGCAGTTCAGTGGAAGATCCAGGAACTTCGTGTTTTTGGGGACTCTCAACTTGTAATCCATCAAGCAACTGATGATTATCAAACAAAGGATGAAAAATTAATGCCTTACAAAAAAATGGTGGATGACCTGAAACAACATTTCACAAAGATAGACTTTGAGCAGATACCAAGAGAGCAGAACCGAGCCATAGATGCCATAGCTACAATTGCTTAACTGATCGATCTACCTCTGAATGAGACCCGCTATGAGTTCTTGGTGGATAACCTTTTGGTTCCTTCATATGAAATCACTCCTACTAAGATGATATGTGTCGTCGGTCCTGAGTCCCAGTTATATGGTTCCATCTTCACATACCTTCATGACAATACCCTACCTCCTGATCTATCCAATAACCAATGTCACACTTTCATTCGCCAATCTTCTCGATATGTCATTTTAGCTGATATCCTATACCGGTGAGGTCTAGATGGCACTCTTCTTAGATGTTTAGAAAGTGATGAAGCTCAGATTGTGTTACATGAAGTACATGAAGGGATATGTGGTCCACATGCTAGTGGTCCTACCTTAGCCAAGAAACCCATCAGGACTGGATATTACTGGCCCAATATGGAAAAAGACTCATATCAGTTTGTCAAGAAATGTAAGCAATGTCAAATTCATGGAGACCTCATCCATGTGCCAGGACAAGAACTTCAACCAATTGCGTCTCCTTGGCCCTTTTGTTAGTGGGGACTCAATCTCATAGGCAAGATTCACCCTCCTTTTTCCAATGGTCATAAATTCATTATCACTGCCACAAAGTATTTCACAAAATGGATTGAAGTCATGCCTCTTACACAAGTCACTGGAAAATAGATTGCTATGTTCCTCCTCAACTATATCATTTGTTGATACGGTATTCCTATTTCCATTATCACTGATAATGGGCGTCCCTTCAAAAATCAGGATGTTCGTGAACTCTATGACCACTTCCATATTTCCCATCATTTCTCCACGCCATATTACCCCCAAGGTAACGGTCAGGCTGAGGCATCTAATAAGACAATCCTTAAAATCCTAAAAAAGACAGTCGATGACGCTGGCCATAATTGGCATATCCAACTTAATCCTGCACTTTGGGCATACCGCACAAGTGTCCACACACCTATAGGAGATACACCCTATTCACTTGTCTACAACACTAAAGCCATCTTGCCTATTGAGGTCAAGCTACCCTCTTTATGAGTCTCTTTGCAAAACATTATCAATGATGAAGACTATGGGGTCTCTCGCTTACAAGAACTTGAACTATTGGATGAACGAAGACAAGATGTTTTTAATCAACTCAAGGCTTATCAACAATGAATGAGTCGCAGCTACAATCACAAGGTCAAGCCTCACACATTTGAGGTAGGTGATTTTGTTCTTAGAGAAAACCCCAAAAATTAGCAAGACCGAGAGAAGAAGGGCAAGTTCGAACCAAACTGGCTTGGTCCTTACATCATTACAGTAGCATATGGATCTGGTGCATATCAGCTCTCAACTACAGAGGGTTAACCTTTGGAGGATCCTATCAAGAGCATGCACCTTTGCAAGTTTTACACATAGCTCTTCAGAGTATCCTAATTCAAAAAATACAAAAAAATTCACAAAAAAAAAAAAAAAAGAATCAAAAAAAGTAGAGAAAAACATTTCATCCAACGGTGAAAACCACTTCGGTGGCACCCTGGGCAAGTACCATGGTGAAAAATGGGTCACCAACACCATGTGTAGAGACATTTCTCCTCCCTCCTTTAGGATTCACTTGCATCCTTTCACTCTACACACACATCCTATCCATCCATAATAAACTTTACACATTCCCATCATGGCTTGTTATTGATTTGCCCAAGATTGGTTAGCCATTCATAATAATCCTCCCTTTTCACCCCTTTTCCATCCATAATAAATCTGATCCTATCTATGGCTAAGGCAAAACCTACATCTAGTAATGGGTGTGGAACTAAGAACATCACATGTTTCGAGGAGTACAGTTTCTTCCAGCTTTCTTCAATCTATTCGTGCATAATCGACAATAAAGCAACATTTGCATCATCATCCGCAATAAAGTTTTGTCTTCTCCACAATAAAGTATCAGTTTCATGGATTCAGTTAGTTTCAGATGAGACACAACAGCAACAATGGGCTTCAACAAATCAAATCTTTCAACAGACTCAGACAACATTATGGTTCAGTGCTATCTATCCTTTTTGGTGAAAGTAAACATTGTGACCACAATCAAATAAGACTTATACAAGTGACAAGAGACACTAAACTTGAGGACTACAGTGGATTTTGGTGTCGAGTCTTGATTTTCTTTTGATTTTATCTTTGTGGTGACATGTCTTTTAGCTTTTATGGGATGTCTCTGACTAGAGATTCTATCTCTAGGATGTCTTTGACTAGAAAGGCGAGGATGGGGTATTGTCACCTATTTTTCTTTTGTTGTCTGTGGATTGTCTTTTAGTAATGCTATGACTTGTCTAAGGATATGAGGACATTGTGAGTCTAGTATGAACTAGGGCATTCCTTGTTTGTGACTGTCTTATCTTCATGCAAATGGGTACAATGACTTTCTGGGTCGAACATATGTCTTGATTGTCATAACCTACTTGCCATAATAAATCTTGTTACTGCATCATTCTTCCTTCATAATAAGAGTAAATTCCCCTTTAAAATTTCATTCAGAGTTCTTGTCTTTCTTGCAATGCCTCGGTTTGAGCCTTTAGTCCATTTGTAAATTGTCTTTAAATAAAAAATGTTGAGTTTTAGTAATTGGTTAAACTTTGTGAACACATTGAACCATCTTGAATCAAGTTCATTCAGTTCAATTGGGTTCATAAGTTCAGTCGGGTTCAAAATGGTTCAAAGTAGTTCAATAGGTTCCAAAAGTTCAAATAGTTTAGGGATGTTCAACATGTTCAATGAAGTTCAAAGGTTCAACGCACAACCAAAATGGAGAGGCAAAGCAATCAGTGGACAAATTTGGTCAACCAAAAAAAGTTTGGAAGAGGAATATTGATTCACCATTTACTCAGGTAGCAATTGACTATTTTTTTTAGAGGATTGTGAAAGAGTTAGCACGAAGAATGTTTATAAATTTCAATGCAGCCCGTAAATACAAATTTTCTAAGATAGCAAAATCAGTCTCTATGCAGGGGGTATATATCTCATTTCAATTGTTGGATCAAGTTGGATTTCAGATATGTTTTATGAAACCTATTTTTACAAGTTCTCACCAAAGGAATTATGGAAATTCAATCTGGTCTACAAGATACACTTAACAGAATACAAGTCTAGAACAAAGAACATTTTCTGATTTTTGTGACAGAAAAACTGTCATGTTGCTGGGGGCATATCTTTTTATTTCACCGTTGGATGTTTCTCATTTTTTGATATGTCGTGCATAGACAAGTTGCACACATTTCCACTAGAGCAATTAACCAAATTATGTCTCATTCAAAAGATATGGATGAGTGAGTGCGGGTCTGTCCAAAACGACCAGCAGCAACCGAGTTTCTTGTTTTCAAACATTAAAAAGGCACGACTTATATTTGTAACAATGAAGCCCATAATTAATTCATAAATATTATGTATTTTAAGTTATAATTTTTTCATATTAAAACATTATAATTAAAGATTACATTGAAGCCAAGAAAGTGTTGAAAGAATGAAGACAGTTATTTATATCCAGTTGTCAGCATATGATATGCCAAGATTCAATTTTTGGAACTGAAAGTGTCTCATTGAGAGGAAAAGAAGGATAAATATGCAAAGAAAGAGATAGAGAAGGGGTTAGAATAGGGGACTTAGTTTTCTAGTTTTTAGAGGTTCTGTTTCATGGAAGGAAGTCATCAGACTTTGAAAATCTGAAATTGGAAGGGATTTATACATGTATTGATGTGTCTTTGTTGCATAAAATACATATATATAAAAGATCATACGTGTCTGGGAGAAGGAAAACCTTTGAGTTTTGAATCTATGTAGTGATATTTCTTTGCATATATTAATCTAATCAAATGACAGTGATTGTCTTTCTGATGGAAAATATTGTTCTTATTCTGAGACTCCTTTCTGTGTGATTTTAAAAGATAAATGTTTGAAAAGAGATTTTATTTCTTTTACCTATTTTTATGAGGTGTTGAGTCAGAGTTATTGAACTTTGTTTCAATTATTTATGATTCTCATGGTGAAACATCTTGAAGATTGTAAACTATTAGCCTCTCATCTAAGAATGAAGCAGGCAGGCTTACTTGCTTTCCAGTTAAAAGCAAATGTGTGGTTAGAACCAATTAATTTATTGAACATCTGACTGGGGAGCTATACCCTATAAAATTCAGAGGAAGATTATCAATCCCATGATAATTGATCTAGCTGTTAGTTGTTTTTGTCCTTCATTCTGGGCATTGGGAGTTAATTTGCATATTCATTTTTGAAAGACAAATCTGTTCACTAACAAAGCTCAATGATGATAATGCACAAGAAGCTCTTTCACTTTCATATCTTCTATCTTCCATCCCTCTTTCTTGATTGACTTCCATCATCCTTCTCGAGTCCATGTAGCCTGCTATCACATCACTAAGTATAATAACATGCTAAAAATATTTGCATTTCATGTAGTTTCCACCTGCATTACCACATATAAGCATTTTATACATACATATAGATATCACAATTGCATTGCATCTTGCACACAACACATGTTAGCACAATTTACATCTGCATTATCATATTCATCTGCATTTCATACATTCACATTTGCATTGGCATAACATTATAAAACATAAAAGAACAAAAATATGGCATTTCATCATGTACATATTTGCATCCATATCATAACCATCACATAGAAACATACACCATGAAACATCTCATCACATAGCCACACATGCATATAGCTGCCACAAAGATGAATCATCTCATATATATAAATCAAAAGTGTCATGATACATTGATGTCAAAATCATATGGCTACAATCACCTGCAGGTATCTACATCATAATATAAAATGGTACAATATTGATACATAGGGAGCCCTCTACGACTATGATGAACTCCCTCCCTCAGAGCCGCCTAGCCTTGATGGAATCTAAGCCTTGGAAGGACCCGTCTTAGGATCATCTCTCTTGTCCCCTTTATCTAGTGGTGGTGGAGGACCCATAACCCCACCGCTGGATGCCTATCTCCTCTAGCTCCCTCCCGTAGTTGTCGCTATCTGTGATGGTCTGCGGAAGCTCCTCACCTACTGATCTGGTGGCACTACACCATAATATAGATCCTATCAATAGCCTATCTCCTCTCCTGCCCATAGGACATAGGCATATCCAGCTCCTGTGTCCTCTGTCGCCTACCTCCCAGCCCTCAATGTTGTCTCAGCCTTTGTGTAGCACTGAATAGCTTGGTCTTGCTCTTTCTTATTATCTCTAAGCCGCCTCCTGAGTCTATCCCTCTCCCTCTCCAGGTCCTAAATCTCATCTGCCTATCCCTGATAGATTTCCCTCAGCTCAATCAGCTCATCCTCCTCTGCCTCGGCCCCCTATACCTCTTCCTATGACTCCCCCTATATGGGTGCCTGTCCCTATGCCTATGCCTATACTAGTGGTTGTACCTATACCTGTACCTTCCTTTGTCCCTACCCCTGTACCTATCTGGGACCCTGTGCTTCTAGCACCTATAGCAGTAATCAACCATAACCCCTCACAATCCGAACCTGTTTGTCCTCTCCACCCTCCCTCCATGGCGCCACCCTCCTCTCTCCAACTACACCCCACCTCCTCCGCTAGCCTCTACCCCCATCATCTCCATCATCATCACCATCCCCACCACCATCTCCATCTAGCGGCTCTCCTGGATCTGTCAGGTGTGGGAATGGATGCTCAGCCCAATACATTGTGTACTCTACATCCATGCCGACATCTTCGATCTCTGGCCATATATCCCGGGGTAGGGGCATCATCTCCACTAGCTGTGTAACAGCCTGATCATATGATAGCAATGGCCCAAACTATGCCTGATCCCTAATCGTCCACATGTACATGCCTGAACCCTGTGGCATCCACTAGATCCTGCCAAACTATCTGCCCACCCTGTCAACCAGCTGCCTCTCTAGCACATAGGGCATCCACCCAATCATAGCTCTAGTGCATCATCCTCCCACTGCTCGCATCCTAAGTATGACCTCCATATAACTATATCAATCTCATCTATAGCCCACCGCCAATACTCCAACCTGCCAATCCGTGGCTACGAGGTGATCATATTGTACAAATGCATGAAACTGCGTCCATGACCTCTACCCCTAAAATGTATAGGTCATGTCACTAGTAGATGCTCATAGGCCCACACCTGTAACAATGTGACCCCACAGCCCAATCCCACTGATCCATGGCACACAAACTAATGAAGCTCATAATATAGGTGTGCCAGCACACACGGTCCCCAAGCATATCTGGTGTGCTGTGTCACTAGTGTCTCCAATGTGCTACCCTAGCCCACAAGCAACCCTCGTGTCACTCTATCCAGACACAAGAACCCACTGATTGCTCCTCCTACCACTTCTGGTAGTGCCAATCCTATCTATGTCATGGTATCCCATGCCACATGCCCTGCCCTCATCTCCAGTCCTGGATCTTGGAACACTTGTCTCAGGGCATCCCTTTCTCCATCTTGATCATAGGGTATCAACTCCCCATCGATCAGTATCCTTAGAATTTGGTATACATCCTCCAGGGTGACTGTCATCTCCCCCATCGGTAAATGAAAAGTGCAAGTCTCAGAGTGCCACCTCTTCGCTAGTGCTGTCAGCAATCCCATGTTCGCTCGAAACTCAAGCACATATAGAATATGTCTCAATCCCATAGCCTCAATTGCAGCTTGGTCCTTGGCTATCAACTCAGGTTGCAATCTTTGAGTCGATGGGAATCTCTCTCGTGACTCTATCATAGGCAAATACTCATGTAGTCAAGCAAATCAATCATGTCAGTCATAGTGGCATTCACTATTCATCACAAAATGCTACTTTTTATCTATGTGCATATGGTACTCTATCCTAGTAACACTCACTGTTCATCTCAAAGTGTTGCTTCTATCCTAGTGACACTCACTGTTCATCACAAAGTGTTACTTCTATCCTACTAGTACTCCCTGTTCATCACAAAGTACTACGTGTTTTGCACTCCCTGTTCATCACAAAGTGCTCCTCACATTTGCACTCACTATTCATTACAAAGTGCTGCTCATATTTTGGTACTCACTGTTCATCACAAAGTACTATGTCTTGGTACTCATTGTTCATCACAAAGTGCCTTGATCTATCCTATCCTAGGGCCTCTACTTGAGGGAATCCTCTTGAGTAGTTTCCTAATTGGCAATGTATGTTCTATCACAGAATTGTCAATCCTAGCCCTATTTACAATTCTAGTCTTCCCTAGAGGACCTGCTTGAGTGTATCCTCTTAGCAGCTTATCCAATTGACAGCATATGTTCATCACAGAACTGTCGATTTGACCTTGAAGACATAAAAGTGCCTTCGTGATATAAACATGCTTAGAGACTGCATAAATGTGCCTGTTTTACACAGACACGCCTGAAACACACAGACGTGCCTATGCTTTGCATAGATGTACCTAGAAGACACAAATGTGTTTGCCTAGCATAGATGCACCTGCATAGCACAAACGCCATCGTATTTTGCACAGATGCCTTTTCCAGCACAGACATGCCTAGCACAAACACAGACGCGCCTAGCCAGCATAGACGTGCCTGGCACCAATGCAGACGCACCTGGACGTTTTTGACATTTTTTGGACCCTATCCTAGAGCACATTTATTACATTACCTAGCATGCATTAACGACAACAATAAATGCATCAAAGTAGAAGGAGGTTTTGTGGTACTTACTGGCTCTCCTGCCTCTACTGGCCTCTGATATCGGCGAATGCGATCGAATCTATGAACCAAAGCCATCGCTATTGATTGTTGCTGCTCTTTTCTCTCTCTGCACTCTAATCTCTTAGAGGTGTAGATGACAATGAGGATGTTTTCCCCTCGTGGTCTATCTTATAGACTACCCTAGCCCTAGTCTCCTGTGTCAGTCTTCGTTATCCTGTGACTTTGTCACTTTATCTGGTCAGTCCATTCTAGCCTTTCTTTCTTATCGAGAGATTGTCTATGATCTTTTCAGGCATTTTCATCCATTCTCTCGAGGGAGCATATCATTCCCATCTTGGGGCAACTTTGTATCAGTTCATATTATCTTCTTTGAAACAATGCGACAAGCCGCATTGTCTCAAAGAGGGGCAAAATGTAGACACCTAAAATTGTCATGTCTAATTAAATAAATATTTTTATTTATTTAATTATCTAAGCCTAATTCTTCTATTAATTAAATAAATCTTTATTTATTTAATTAATTCATTTATCCTCTTCTAGCCTTATTTCTCACTTAAATAAATACATTTATTTATTTAAATTATCCTTTTCCTAAATTAAATAAATATCTTATTTATTTAATTGATCCCACTTCTTCTATTAATTAAATAAATCTTTATTTATTTAATTAATTCATTAGCCTTTTCTACTTATAACACATGTCATTCATCTCTTAATTCCTACACTACCTACCCCTTTCATTATTTTATTATTTTCTTTACCTACCCTCTAATCATAGCCGACCTCCTTTTACATCTCTCAATCTTATCCCTCCATTTCCTATACTGTCTTCTATATAAGGAGATACTTCCTTCATTATCAAACCCTAATCAATCATTCTAATCAATTTATGCACTTGACTACACTATGCTTTTCATATGCGATCCTACTTGGAACCACATTCCATTCTTTGTTGAGCTCTTGTGCACATAAAATCTGAGAGCAAATATATCAAGCAAGATCAATGGAGATAGGAAGAATGGAGATCCAAACCCTATTGGACATGTGATGGTATAATCTTTGTGATTTCATTTGATTTGCATTGTCTTAGGTAATCTTCATATGTTATGGTGGATCTTCGTTGTTGTTAGGCTAGGGTTTTGTGGTTGAATTCATTTAGCCTTTCAATATTATCATTATTGTTATCCATTTTCACTATATACAACACTTGTTACACAAAAACATCTATTTTCAAGGGGATGCTAGATGCCAACAAGCATTTTAGATGCTTAAGGACTATCTCATGAATACACCATTGATGATCCCACCAAATCTAAGTAGACCTCTATTGCTCTATGTTTCAGCAACAAATATGGTATTAGGAGTACTGCTGGCTCAGCATAATGCAGAAGAGAAAGAGTGTGTTGTACACTATATCTCTAGCACACTAGTTGGCTATGAACTCAATTACACACCTATTGAGCGAGCTTGCCTAGTAGTAATATTGGCAGCCACTAAATTGAGGCACTACCTGTTAACACATAAAGTACAACTCATTACAAAGATCGATCCACTAAAGTACTTACTCAGAAAAGTAGCATAGATAGGTCACTTGGCCAAATAGGTGATGATTTTGAGTGAATTTGACATCGAGTATGTGGACCGTAAGGCTATCAAGGGCCAAGTTATTACAGATCAGTTGGCCGATGCACCCCTCCTAGGTGGTCATCCTCTTGTTTCCAATTTTCTAGATGAAGAGATATTCATGATCACAGTAACACAACCATGGCAGCTCTACTTTCATGGCTCCTATACTAAACATGGCTCGAGGGTAGGCATTCTTTTCATTACACCTCAAGGTGATGGCATCCTAAAGTTGTACAGTCTAACCTTTCCATGTACAAATAACATAGAAGAATATGAGGCTTTGATCACAGGACTCGGACTAGCCATACAATGGAAACTAAAAGAGCTATAGATCTATGGCAACTCCCAACTAGTCATCCGACAAGTCATAGATGAATATCAGACCAAGGATGATAAACTCATGCCATACAAGAAAATGGTGGATAGTTTAAAAACATCATTTATGAATATCATCTTTGAGAAGATACCCAGAGATCAGAATCAAGCTATTGATGCCATGGCTACCATTGCATCTCTCTTAGATCTTCCACAAAATTCAACATGCTATGAGTTCTTAGTAGAACAGCTTTGGATTCTCGCTTATGATATCCCCAAATCTGAGAATATATGTCACCTTGTCGGTTCTAAATACCCATGGTATAGTGAGTTCTACACCTACCTATGCGATCACACACTTCCTCCTAACCAATCAAATAACCAACACAAAACCTTCATTTGCCAAACTACTTGATACACCATTACTGCTAAAACCCTATACCGATATAGTCTTGATGGTACTCTCCTTTGATGTTTGGAATAGGATGAGACAACAAAGGCCTTGGAAGGGGTACATGAAGGAATTTGTGGGACTCACTCAAGTGGCCCTTCACTAGCAAAGAAGATCATGCGCGCTGGATACTATTGGTCATCCATGGAAAAAGACTCCTACTATTTTGTTAGAAAATGCAAGAAATCCCAAGTTCATGGAGACCTGATACATGCACCAGCATAGGAATTGCAACCAATAAAAAAACCATGGCCCTTTTGTCAATGGGGACTTGACCTTGTGGGTAAAATTCATGTATCTTCATCCAATGGCCACAAATTCATCATTACCACCACTGAATACTTCACAAAGTGGATCAAAGTTGTTCCACTTATCCAAGTCATCGACAAGCAGATCGCCTCATTCATCCTTAATTACATCATCTGCCGGTATGGTGTACCCATGTCCATCATCACAGATAACATATTTCCTTTCAAAGATCAGGATGTTCATGAGCTCTATGAGAAGTTTCACATCCAACACTGCTTTTCCACTCCCTATTACCCACAAGGTAATGGTCAGGCTGAAGCATCGAACAAGAACATATTGAGAATCCTCAAGAAGACAGTCAATTATTCTGACCATGATTGGCACGTTTAATTAAATCCATCACTATGGGTGTATCGAACTAGCATTCAAATGCCTATAGGCGCAACTCCCTACTCACTGGTCTATGGCGCATAAGCCATCCTTCCTATTGAGGTCAAGATACCATCTCTATGGGTTTCCTTGAATAATCTGATAGATGATGAAGCATATCGAGTCTCTCATCTTCTAGACTTGGAACTACTTGATGAAAGGTGACAAGCTGCATACAACCACCTCAAAGCCTATCAACAACGCATGAGCAGAAGCTATAATCATGGGGTTAGACCTCGTACATTTGAAGTAGGTGATCTTGTTCTCAGAGAAAATCCTTATAACCAACCAAATAGAGAACATTAGGGAAAGTTTGAATCAAACTGGTTGGGTCCATATGTTATCACTGTTGTATTTGGGTCTGGAGCATATCAGTTGGCTACTTCAGAAGGGGAATCGCTAGCAGATCCGATCAATAACATGCACCTCAAACGGTTTCATATATAAGTTGTACAGTGCATCAAGCTCCAATACATACTAGAAAAAAACCAAAAACATTCAAAAAAATGTCTTGAAGAAAAAAAAAAAAAAAAATCAAAATAGTAAAAGAAAAATCATGCATTCAAACAATGAACAACCACTCTGGTGGCACCTTGGGTAAGTGCGATGGTGAAAACTTGGCAAACAGTCACCACTTGTAAAGGCTATGGCTCCATTGTCTTCTAGACTTGTTGCAATTACATTCATTACATCCATTCATTCGTTAGTCAAACCATGGCTTGTTATTGATCAACAATCAGGGTTAGTACTTCATGCGTCCTGCATCCTACTTTTCATAGTAATGTCTAAACTAGGGGCAATGCTCTTAACCTATTGATGGAAGTGGATTCTACATCACTTGTGATTAATTGAGTTATTCATTCAAATCTGATCGCAAAATATCCAAAAACATTCAAAAACACTCACAAAATCCAAAAACATTAAAAAACACTCACCAAATATCCAAAAACATTCGAAAACACTTGCAAAAGCCAAAAACATCATAAAAATAGCCAAAAATGCATAAAAAACCATTGTACATACACATCGCAAATAGACACCAAGCAAACATTTTGAGTTACTCAAACAATGACCACTTATCAAATCAACCAAATAATCAACATAGGTACACACAACTGTCTTAACACAGATGCATCCTTCCTTACCAAAACAAAGACAAGATAACATTTTCTTTGACAAGAAAATTTTGTTTAAGCTATTAAGTACTTGGTCAGTTTGATAAGTCATTTATTCATTTATATCAGGTTCCTACGCTACTCCAGGATATCCACAAGTGATTAGAGTAGTCGGGATGGTTCCTAAGTATCATTTGTTTATCGTCTTGAATTGTTCCAATGAAGTTCTGGGGCATGTACTAATGGAGTCTACATGGGAAGTTCACCAAGCTACGTGATCATATGCAAAGAATCTAGTCATAGATCACTATGGCTTGTTGACTATAGCATATACCTCAATCGTCTGTACATGAACCAGAATGGAGTGTCCATCATGTTTCATCTATCTTGCTTGCTTCCAGGTACAATGCTCCAAACTTGGTTCCTACTGCCTTGTCCAAGATTGATACTACCATGCTCAATGATGAAAAATAAATCACTATGGATCGTCATTCCATATCATCTGTATATATTGCATTCCATCCATCCATACATTCATAATAGTTGCATATCATTCATACATAGTAATGACAATGGATGCATACTCTATTTTTGACCTTCTTCCATAGGAATGAGTCATAGGTCCTCCATATATTCTATCTAACATTGAATCCCCCCTCACCCTCCCCATCCAGGTCATCATCATAATCCCTTCATCCTTTCCCATCAACCCAATTAAGCCACATTCATCACCATCCATCTCTAACAGGAGGGGTTGTGTTTCCCATCATAAGTCATCCTATAAAAAAAGCAAGTTACTCTATCTACACAGGCACATCGACTCACACACACCTAGACTATCAACAGATACTCTAATCAAGTATCTTTGGGTCTCAATAGGTTATCAATCATGGCAAACCTAGACTACAACAGGCATTTCAAATAATGACCTACTCTCAATGGGGCTGCTATGATTCACCACAACCAACCTAGAATGCAAACACTATCAATTGATCAACCAATCAAACACAATCAAAACATAGACAATTACATCAATTGTCTCAACTCTCAATGATTATTTTGCTTCAGATACCTTGACTTCATTAGGCAATTACATCAATTGTCTAAGTCACAACATGTTACTCAGACTTTATCCTATCCAAGCGAACAACTGACATCAACTATCATGCTTTGACTTAACCAAGGAAATTAAACTTATTACACTAGATTGTCCAACCAATTTTGATCAATTGTATAGTATCAATCAAAAGCACAAACACTACATTTGCACCATGACCCCCATGTACTTTCGAGGCTTGTCATTTCCCCATAGTCACTCCATCTTCTCCCATTCTTTCACCCTAACTTCTAAATTCTTCTATTCTACCTCTCCCCAACTTCTTTCTCTTTTTTCAAGAGATTGCCCAATTTTTCAAATTTTTTTGGCCCATCTCGCGAGGGGGCATACCACCCACTAAATTAACATTTCTGGGGCATATTTCTCATACCTATCTTTCTTTTTTTGAAATGACATGATAAAACCGCACTGTCTCAAAGAGGGGCAAATGTAGACACACAAATCTGTCCACTTAATTAAATAAATGTTTACTATTTATTTGATTATTTAACCATCAATCAATAATTAATTAAATTAATATTTAATTAATTTATCGTAACCCTCTTCTCCAATTAATTAAATAAATTATTCAATTTATTTGATTTAATTCACTTAACCAAATTCAGATCATTAATTAAATAAATAAATCATATTTGTTTAATTAAATCTTCTCTCACATTTAAATAAATTAATATTTATTTAAATCCCCCAAAATCCCATCTCTCACATTTAAATAAATTAACATTTATTTAAATCACCTTTATCCTCTACCCACTTGTATTTTCCTACAAATGCAAGTTGCACAACTATTTTAAATAAATAAATTATTTATTTAAAATCCTATTTATCCTCACCCACTTGAAACCTTTAATGGTTTCCCTTAAAGTCTTCAAACTCAATGGCTTCCTTCTATAGTCTTCTTAAGCGTTTAATGGTTTCACTCAAAGTCTTCAAGCATTTAATGCTTTATCTTCTTTTTTCTCATGTAAATAAATTAAGATTTAATATTCACATTTAAATAAATTAATATTTATTTAAATGTCTATCCAAATGCAAATTACACCATTTAATTGAAATAATTGATATTATTTTAATTGAAAATCCCAAAATTCCTCCCTCTTGCATTCTCCTACAAAATTGACTTGCATGCCTAAATCCCTTCTAGATTCTTCTAACTCCTTCTAATTAGCCTAATCCTATCCTAATCATTGTCACATTCCTAAATAAAAAGAAGTCACTTCTCAAAAGCCTCTGAAGTCTTCAATAACCATTAAAGGCTTTATGTCTTCAAATGGTTAACCTCTAAAGTCTTCCAAACCATTAAAGGCTCTTACATAACCATTTATGATTAACTTGCCTTTTACCTTTGGTTAGAGACTTTCCTCTAACTTAACCATCCTTTTGACTCATGGGTCTCTTCAAAGAATTTATTTCTTTGACTAAGGTAACCATTTAACCCTTGCACATTCATTTATCCCTTGGATAAAAGGAATATCCATTAACCTAACCCTAACCCAACCCCCTAGGGTAACCATCATGTCCCCTCAAGCATTTAATGCTCCTTATCTCTCCTCTCAAGCCTCCTCATGGTGACACTTGTCAACATGGGATTGGGTTGAAAGTGTCACATGGATTGAATATCTTTCAATCCTAACCCTTGTTAAGATTGCTCAATCTTAACCCTTCATTTCCCCATTTCTTCTATAAATAGAATCCTTATCCTCAAGCAAAAAAGGAAGCATTAGAGTATTGTTACTATACTGGGATTAGCATAGAGATTTTTCATAGCCTCACTATCTACACTTGCATAGCATTTGTTTATATCCAACCATCTTGAATCTCCATGTGGCATCCATGGCTAGTGCTAAAAGCTTAGAGCTACACTCATTTGGGACTTGGAGAGGGGAGAAACAAGGGAGAAACATCAAAAGGCATCATGGAAGCATCTTATGGAGGCTCTTCTCCTTTCTTTTGTTTTGTTAAACTTCTTTCATGCTTTTTGAAATCTCTTTTGATATGTTTGGAATGGTTTTTAGTTCTTTGTTTTGGTTTTATGGTTGAAACTAACTTATTAACATTGAACTTTTTTGTTACCATGTCCCCATTTCCATGACATAAAGAAGCAATCAAGATAGTTACTGGTTTACCCTCAACTGGTAGTAGGCCCAACTAAACTAAGAAGATACCTAACAAGGGTGTTATGGATTTAACTAGAGCTACATCTGACAACATATCTCTTAGGGTTAATGACATTACTAATGCAAATGTGAGATATGTGAGCATGGTACTTGGCTATAGAGTAACTCATACAAATAGATTAAACTTTGTTTCTAGCTAATGTATTCATAGTGCATATGAGATGGTAAAGAACAATGCTAGGATTGATATCTATGAATGACTTATAGATGAACTAATAGAAAACCTAAAAAATATTTAGGGTGACAAGAAGGGGACTGTACGTTAGGAAATAGGAAATCATCACAAATGAATATATAAAACATTAGTCATTAGCTCAATTACAAAAGCGCTCATTGCAATGATCTAATCCTAAACACATTCAATAGAGACATAAAATGAAAGCATTCAAAAACGAAGATTATGCAAACCAAAGATGTGATTCAAATGCTCCTTCATGCAGCTCCATTGTTCCTCTTTCTTCTCCAAATAGGTTTGTTGTGGATCTCACCTTCAAGAGCATACACCTAATTGAGAAAGCAAGATTGACATTGACACAAGAATACTCGAAGCGTAAATTCAATAGTCTGATTAGCAATTACCAATTAGCCTTGATTGATGAAGATCATCCAATTTATAGAAGAATTGGAGAGACGACAAGATTAGCATGATCCAATTCAAATGGAAATTGCAAATCAATTATGTCAATTATGACAAATTATGACAAATTATGCACTTTCCATGCAAAATTTGTTGATTGATAATTTATGACAAATTATGACAACTTCTATGTCAAAATTGATTGATTGTCAATTATGACAAATTTATGACAAATTGACATGTCATTTCCATGAATTTAGGAGAGAAATAGGAGGAAATTGAAATTAGGAATTAGAAAATTAGGAAATTAGAGAATTAAGAAATGAGGAATTAAGAAATTGATGGAAATTAGAAATTAGTGAATTAATCAATAATTTTTCATTTATTAATTAATTCATTCACAAAGAGGAATAATTAGCCAATTAAATGAATATTTAATTGTAATGAGAAAACTTAGGATAAATAAGTAATTTATTAATCCTAAAGGAAGAAATGACGCACAAGGTTAAATGGTTAAATCATGAAACCCTAGAAGGTGAATAAGCAATGCGAGGATAACAATTAGGTCCTGATTGAAGATAATTAATGTCGATCATGATTTTCATTTAAAAAAGGACCAATATGATAAATGATTTGATTGATAAAAGTGCCAATTGACGAGGAACAATGACAAATTGATCCAAATTGACATAATTGAGACATACAATGATGAATAGTGAATCGGTCGCAAAATGACAAGATTTACAAAAGGACAAGAATCGATGACAAATTAGATTGCAAGATGACAAGATTGGAAATGACCACGATCGATGACAAATCGATCACAAAAATGACAAGATCGAACAATGACAACGATCGATGACAAATCGATCCTAAAACGACAAGATTGATAAACCGATTGCCAGATGATAAGATTGAAAAGAGGACAAAACCCTAATTAGGATTGACGATGCCCAAAATGATAAGATTGATGATAAGATTGAAAAGAGGACAAAACCCTAATTAGGATTGACGATGCCCAAAATGATGACAAATGAATACGCACATTGATGCAACAGGGTAAGATCGATCAAAATCATCACTGAATAGTGTTGTCGACAAGACTAAATTTGAGAGCGAGATGAATGAAGAATGTAGAAGAATGACTCGATGTTCACAAATGATAAAGACCAAGTGCGTGACATAGGAGAAATGTTAATGCGACGCAAAAACCTAAAATGAGGCAATGCGCAAATGTTAAAGTATGACCTCGCAAGCGTTGACCATTTTTAGGCGTCTACATTTTGCCCCTCTTTGAGACAATGCGATTTTAAGTGTTGTTTCAAAGAACAATAATGAAAATGCCCCAGACAACTGACAATGACATATGCATGCCCCCTCGAGGAATTGGCCGAAAACATGCAGAAAAGAGGCCAATTGATCGATAAAAATGATAGGATCGAACGGACTAACAATCGGAGATCGGATGCATGAAGGACAAGCAATTTAAGGTGCAGAAGACCACGACCAACATAAGATGGAGAGGATGCACGTCCATCTATGCAATGACAAAGAGCTATAAATGAGATCAAGAGGGTGAAAATTGCTCATTTGTACTAGCCAAAGAGGAGAATTTGTTGCTCTGGACAAAGATACTTGCAGAGAGATGGCGAACATTCCAATGGCAGATCACCTTGGGGAATGTGTACACACATTCAGATGACTTGATGACACAAGAGCAGCGGTATGGATCTCAAAAACCCATGTTTTCAATTTCATGAATTTTGATGGCTTGCGAAACATTGCGGGGCCCATAAGGAATGAAGAAGATGACTTCTGCGCTTGTGTAGGCGAGTTCTGCGCTTGTGTTAGGTCTTCTGCGCTTGTGTAGGAAGACACAAGCGCAAGTTACCTGACACAGGTGCAGGTTCTCTGACATAGGCGCAATTGTGCACTGAAAACCCTAATTTGGGTCAAAATGACATGCAAATGATCCGAAAAGGGGGGATATGGGTAGGATAGGTCAGATTAGATGAAAAACACCCTGATTTGGACATGAAAATGAGGAAATGCAACCCGTAGGAGCAAACCCTAAAACTGACAAAAATATGCCCCAATTGTGATGCAGAGTCGACAGTATCCATTGATCACATGGGAGAATCGACCTGACTACTTCATGCTACGACATAGACTTAGGAGCATGGACAGAGATATCTTAGCAGGACTAGGGATATACTACATCACATACATGCCCGAGATTAGGGAAAACATAGGATTGCTTACTGCATTGGTAGAGCGCTGGCATTCAGAGACCTCCTCATTCCATTTGGCAACTGGCAAGGCGACAGTGACACTAGAGGATGTATGGCGCATCCTCCGCATTCTAATACATGGGGAGATGATAGAGTACAACCCAGTGATAGGGAGAGATGCATTATGCAGGCTATTTGAGTGTGACGCAGATGATCTAGACATTGTGGAGAGGGAGATCGGTTGGGAGAGCATGGCTTCCGAGTATGACTGACGATATGTGGTGATAGCAGTTGTGATAGCATGTCTTCTAGCAGGTGACAGACGAGGACATGGATTCCCTATTGGATGGGGAAGAGTGCTAGAGCAGATGGTGACAGAGGGGACGGTGTATGCATGGGGACCATGTGTCCTTGCTATGCTATATTTTCAGTTGCATCAGATAGCATATCAGGGAGTGCAGACATTGAGCTGTGGAGTCACATTGCTTCAGGTATGGGCATTTGAGCACATAGCCATATGTCGACTGATTACAAAGAGACAGATTGTACCACATCGACCATATGTGTATTTCTATGGTGGAGCACTGAGACAGGGTCTGTTTGGATACATATTATACTGGCGACATGAGCTAGACAGACTGAGAGAGTTCATATGGAGGCCATATCGAGATTGCCCCGGATGGTCAAATGATAGTGATGAGTTACCATATTGCAGACAGGAGAGGTACTTGATTGGGTGACCAGTGAATCACCAGAGAGTGATCGAGATGTACCTACTAGAGAGGGTCAGATGACAGTTTGGAGAGCGATAGGATATACCCAGGAGGATGGCTCAATTTGCCCGATCTCACAGAGAGACGAGTCAGTGGGGGAGTATGATTCAGTCACACATAGCATATACCGACTTTGCAGAGCGACGACAGAGATAGTGGGATTGGAGGTCAGATGTGGTGGATGCTAGGATGACAGAGGAGTATGAGCGATGGTTTGCACAGCGACGGCCAGTGCCTTTGACTGATCCTGATATTCCAGTACCGAGGAGACAGGAGGACTTCCCACTCACAGGAGAGGACGGGGATGATGAGGACGAGGGGGATGATGAGGATGATGAGGAGGAGGGGGACGGAGATGAGGGAGATGATGGTGGGGAGGATGATGATGGAGATGATGGTGGGGAGGATGATGATGAGTTGGACTCAGCTGATCAGGAGACATTGCAGGATATTCCCATAGAGTCGGAGATAGCTAGGATAGAGGAGATGGAGATGTGCAGGGCTACCATAGGGAGCCAGCAGGATTACATTGTGACATTGGAGAGACAGAATGCCATCTTGAGGACAGAATGAGATACAACAATAGCTCAGGCACAGCGAGAGGGACAGAGAGTCATTGAGTTCATTGGGTCGATTAGGGATGCCAGTGCACGGGAGATGGCACAGATGCTGGTAGAGATCGAAGAGAAGAGACTGTATTGGAGGACACTATATGAGAGTGCAGTTCCACCAGAGCAGAGAGCACCTTCATATCGGGCACGATCGAGGACAGAGAGCAGGTCACGCTCTTGAAGGTCATTGAGCAGCATGGGGGTGAGTGGACCGATGAGACCACCACAGCCAGGACCAGGAGGGACATCATCTACGAGACATGGCAGGGATGAGGAGGACAGAGGGAGCACCTAGTGACAGAGGCATGTACTCCTTATGACAGACAGTGGACATTACATAGTTTGACATTTTGTAGTCAGCCTGCGGGCCATACTTAGGACAGACAGTCCAATTTTGTACTCTGATATTATTATGATATGTGATATGATAAGCATCGATATGATGGGATGCAATGTGTTATGATTTGTAGTTATTTTTCTATGTATGGATGACTTATGTACTTGTTTATGAACATGTATGGATGTATTTTTATGTATTTTTGATGTATTTATGAAATGAAATGGATAAAATTCTTGATGTAATATGTGATGGAATGCAAATGTACTAACCAATGAATGCAGGATGCAACATATGTGTTTGGATATCGGAGCACTAGACCGAACTGACTATCCGACTGACGGAAGAAATGTTAGCAAGAAATGAGATAGAGGACAGTTAGAGATGACGAAAAACTTGCTTTCAGTAATACACTTTGTAGGTGAGAACCTTTATTTTTCTGTAGCAAAATGGATGCATAACATCATGGCATTAAAGGCTAGAGCTGAAATGCAACCCTTTTTGCAAAAGACAGACACATCACAGACAAACGACAATCACAATCAAAAAAGAAAGGGACCATGAGCCATCCCGGTCACTCTAAATCACTTAGTGACATCATCGAGCAACATAGGAACATGATCAAAGATAAATCAAGAAAAAGATAAGATGCGCAAATTCAAACAAATCAAACAAACGTCTTGATATTCATTGTCAAAAGTTGAAAGTGTTGATAGGACGATCATGTTGTCTGGTTTCAGGACATGTGGTACCCCATCTAAGATAGGACACAGTCTGGTTTTGAGTATACCACACCCTGTATAAGACTCATGATAGTAGGAACAAGGACAAATGATTTTGATACTGATATGTGATTGATATGACAGTTTGGATCAGTTTGAACATTTGATTTGATTGAAAAAGGTTCATCTGTTTACGCGTGATTTTAGTAAAGCACAGTGTGTGATTGCGAGTGTTGCTAGATGAATGCTCAGTGATTTCTCTTATGCACAAAAAGGAATAACTTATTGCAAAATGGTTGTTTGTGTTTTTGGAGTTTTACAATTTTTTTGTGTTCATTTTTTTTTTAGGACTTTATTTGATTTTTATGAATTTTGTCAGGACATTAATTGATTTTTAGACTTTTTTTAGGACATTAATTGATTTTTAGACTTTTTTTAGGACATTTTTCAATTTTTTTGGATTATTTTAGGACATTTTTCAATTTTTAGGATTATTTTAGGACATTATTGGATTCAAAAGTTCCAGTGATTGATCATGACAAGGGGAAGGCACCCAATGCGCATTTGAAAGACACATAGACCGGGACCAAAACATATGTACAAGAAACTGGAGTAGGCAAGATAGTGATGTTGACCAATAACAGGCCTAGAACAGAACATTAGGTTGAGACAAAGATAGGCATGATAAATCGGCCAAGAGAAAGCATAACTAGAAGTCATGATAGACGACGGAGCAATGATCTCATTACTCATGGTGCCTGATTGCCAGGTTTTCACCATGGTACTTGCCCAAAGCGCCTATTTGCCAGGTTTTCACTAGAGGGCAAATCATTTTTGCTTTAATTTTTTTTTTTTGCTCTTGTTTCTTTTGCTTTTCACTTTTTGCTTTGTATTTTCTTGATTTTTTTTTCATTTTTTTTTTGTATTTTGTTGCTTTTTTTCATTTTTTTTGTATTTTTTCACTTTTTTCACCTTTTTTTTTTGTATTTTTTCAGGATCATATTTGAAGAAGTGCTGAGAGAAAACTACGCCCAGTACTTGCGAAGATGCATGCTATTGATAGGATCAGACAGAGGTTCACCTTCTAGAGTAGCAAGCTGATATGCCCCCGAGCCATAGGCTACAGTTACTATGAAAGGCCCAACCCAATTAGGTTCAAACTTGCCCTTGATAATGTCAGTAGACTGTGCATTCTTGGGATTTGCCTTTAAAACCAGGTCTCCCACTTCAAAGTGTTGCCCTTTGACCTTCTTATTATAAGAGCAATGGAGACGGTTTTGATATGCTTGCAAATGTGTCAGAGCTGTCTGACATTTCTCATCTAACATCTCAAGCTGATGCAGCCAGGAGACTCTGTGTGTCTCATCATCAATCAGGTGTTGCAAAGAAACTTGCAAGGAAGGAATCTCCACTTCCAAGGCTAAAATGGCTTCCGCACCATACACCAAGGAATAAGGTGTTGCTCCAGTCGGGGTGCGGATAGAAGTGTGATAGGCCCATAGTGCTGGATTTAACTGTACGTGCCAATCTTGACCAGCATCATTGACAACTTTCTTCAGGATCTTGATAATGGTTTTATTTGATGCTTCAACTTGACCATTACCCTGTGGATTGGGTTGGAAAAACGGTGTTGAATATGAAATTTTTCACAAAGCTCTTTAATATCTTTATTCTTGAAGGGGCGACCATTATCAGTGACTATGGAAAGTGGAACCCCATACCGGCATATGATATAATTCAACAAGAATTTTGAAATTTGGACACCAGTGATATAAGTCATGGGGATAGCTTTGATCCATTTGGTAAAATATTCTGTAGCTGTAATAATGAACTTGTGTCCATTTGTAGATGTTGGGTGAATCTTGCCGATAAGATCCAATCCCCACTGAGAAAAGGGCCATGGAGATATGATAGAATGAAGCTCTTGGGCTGGTGCATGAATATAATTTCCATGGATCTGGCACTTGTAGCATTTCTTAACAAAATCATGAACATGTTTTTCCAGAGTAGCCCAATAATACCCAGCACGAATCAACTTTTTGGCTAAGCTTAGACCATTGAAATGGCCCCCACATATACCATCATGAACCTCGTGTAAAGTCGTTTGTGCTTCATCAGAATCCAAACACCTGAGGAGGGTATGGTCAAAGGAACGGCAGTAAAGGGTGTCGGCGATGATGACATATTTGGCTGTCTGTCGGATAAAGGCTTGGCGTTGGTTAGTGGAAAGGTTGGGTGGTAAGGTTTAGGATTTCAAATATTGATATACGTCATGGTACCATGAGGAGTTGGGACCAACAAGAATGCACATCACATCAGTTGTCGGAATGTCAAAAGAGGGGACCAGCAATTGTTCGACCAAGAATTCACACTTGTCCATATTATGAGGCATATTCAACATGGAAGCAATTGTAGCCATTGCATCTGCTGACTTATTTTGCATTCTTGGCACTTGACTGAAATGGATAGTTGTGAATTTTGTCTTGAAGAAATCTACCATGTGCTTATAGGGAATAAGCTTTTCATCTTTTGTTTCATAGTCATCATTCACTTGTCGGATGACTAATTGAGAATCTCCATAGACTTGTAAATGTGTGATGTTCCAATGGACTGCTACTCGGAGTCCTATGACCAGTGCTTCATACTCTGCAATGTTATTGGTATAGTGGAAAGTTATTCTATAGGACTTTGGAATAGCGTCACCTTGAGGGGTGACAAACAAGATGCCTACTTCGGACCCGAACTTAGTATGGGACCCATCAAAGTACAACTTCCATTCATTAGAGGATGTGAAAGCAAAGACTGATTCATCTAGAAAATCGGTCAACATAGGATGATCATCAGAAATAGGAGCGTCTACAAGTTGATCTGCTATGACTTGTCCTTTGATCGCCTTTCGCTCCATATACTCAATATCAAATTCACTGAGAATCATGACCCATTTTGCCAAGCGACCTGTCAGCGCTGCTCGGCTAAGCAAGTATTTTAAGGGATCAATTTTTGCAACCAATAATGTTTGGTGGCTTAGCATATAATGTCGGAGTTTTTGCATTGCAAATACCACTGCTAAGCATGCCCTTTCAATAGTTGAATAATTTAGCTCATAGCCTACCAGTGTCCGGCTGATATAGTAAATAGCTCATTCTTTTCCATTCTCATATTGTTGGGCCAAGAGAATGCCTAATGTTGTTTCAGTTGCAGAGATATACAATAAAAATGGCTTGCCGTCGATAGGAGGAATTAGGATAGGTGGCGACAGCAAATATTCTTTGAGAGCTTGAAAGGCTGATTGACATTGCTCAGTCCATTTGAAAGTGACACCTTTATGCAATAGATGCTGGAATGGATGACATTTGTCGGCCAACTGAGGTATGAAGCGGCGAGTTGACTGGAGCTTTCCTTGCAGACTTCTTAATTGCCGGAGGTTTGAAGGTGGAGGTATATCCATTATTTCTTTGACTTTGGCAGGGTCGACCTCAATGCCTTGGTGAGAAACAATATATCTGAGTAATTTGCCTGCTGTAACACCAAAGACACACTTCTTTGGATTGAGCCTAAGTTTGTAGGTCTCCATTCTGTCAAAGATTGGGCCCAAGATGGCTAGATGACTATCTCTGGTGACAGATTTGCATAACAAGTCATCAACATAATCCTCCATCAAAGTGTGCATGAAATCATGAAAATTTGTCGTCATTTCTCTTTGATATGTTGCACCTGCATTTTTGAGACCGAAGGGCATCACATTCCATCAATAGGTGCCCCAAGCACATGTGAATGCGGTCTTATGTTGATCTTCAGGTGCAATGCGGATTTGGTTGTAGCTGGAGAAACCATCCATTAGTGAAAGCATCTTATATCCAGTCGTCATGTCCACTATGATGTCGATGTTTGGCAATGGAAAATCATCCTTAGGGCATGCTTTATTAAGGTCCCTAAAATCTGTGTAGATTCTAATGCCCCCAGTTACTTTACTAACTGGTACTAGATTTCAAATCCAGTCTGCATAATCAATGGGTCTGATGAAGCCCACATCTAGTAATTTTTTCAATTCCACTTTGACCAAAAGAGCCACCTGAGGATGCATCTTTCTAAGCTTTTGTTTAAAAGGCTTGGCATCTGCTTTCAATGGCAAATGATGAAGGACTAACTCTGGATCGAGGCCAGGCATATCTGCATAGGACCATGCAAAGCTGATCTTCTTCTCTAGAAAGAAATTGACAAAATCTATCTTTTCTTGTTTTGATAGAGAAGCAGCAAAATGAATGACCTTAGGGTTGTCAGGTGTTCCCAGATTGATTTCCTCGGTCATCTCCACAAGCAGTGTTGATTTATCCTGAATTGATAGGGGTACGTCCACTCTTCCACCTTTGGGTGCCTCAGAAAGGTTTTCACCTGCAGGTACGTCTTTTATTTTTACTTTTGTATGATCAGAGAGTGCCTTATGGTTTTCACTCAAAGATCTATTCTTTTGATTTTTTTCTTTTTCTTTTTCTTTTTCATGACTGGAAGAGGGAGTTGACTCCCCAAAATATGTTGTGGAATCTAGGTCGATAGAAAAGCCTACTTTATGATCACCTTGTGGTATGCCTTCTCGTAGTCCCAGGAATTCTGCAATTGCTTCGTCAATTTGAAAACAGTCCAATGTGAGCGGTTCTTGTTGGTCATGTTGGATAAGCTGGGGGTAAATGAGGGGCATGTCATCATCGATTGTAAGGATAGAGAGGGCTGATATGGTAAAAATGTGAACATCTATGGTGTCACTATCCGAACTGCTTGCATCGGATTCGGAGCTTGGATCCCAAAATGACTCTATCCAAGCATGAGGACATGTTTTAGGAAGAGGAGTTATTTCATGTTTGTCTTCCATAGGAAAATTATCAGGGTCAATGAAGATATTGTCAAGGGCATAGGAGCTAGAAGAAAACGAACTCCACTCCCATTCATTAGAATCAGTCTCAGGTCGGGTATCCTCAGGTGTTATTTCATCGTCAGAATCATGCCCTTTTCGACACGTGGACATTTTGGTAGATGTGGATCCAATTCGTAATGGTACAAAACCTAACCCTAAAGTTAGGGGTCACCTCTTGGGTATGACAGGTTCTAGCCTTCCATTGTTGTTCAGGCCTAAGCCACTGCAACCATCATATCCTTTCTTTTGCAGCATAGTAAATCATTTGCCATACAATTCGACTGGCAGCTTGATAGGTGGGGTTTCAGTTGGATCCTTATAAAGCCAATCTATGACATCATCATCTACAGTTTCTTTGTCAAGTTCTTCCCATCTTGCAAATGTAGTAGGAGGCTGATATTGAATAATGACCTTGGGTTCCTTTTGCAATAAATGCAGTTTTCCATATGATTTTGGAGATATTGTCAAATTCCCGATAAAGAATGTTTGGTCCATTGAATATTCTCCACACCCTTGATCCTGTATTTTCAGTTTTCCTTTGACAGCATCTAACAATGCATTAGGATCCACATAACTATCTGATTTGGCCTCTCTATTGACTGGGACTTGCTGCTGAGGAGTAGCTTTTAGGGTAGCACAGAACTGAAATGGATTAGGATCCCCTGGAATTGTTATCTCAGTTCCATTGTAAGGATATTTTAGACATTGATGATAAGTGGATGGAACTGCTTTCATTGCATGGATCCATGGACAGCCAAGAATCATATTATAAGGGAGATCAAGGTCTAGGACTTGTAGGAAAGTGTTTTCCGTCATTGGACCAACTCTGATAGGCAATGTAATTATCCCTTTGGATGGGCGCTCAGCGTCATCATAGGCTTTGATTGTTATTCTTTTGGAAGCATCAATATCATTTTCTATATATCCAAGGCCAATGACCACTCTCAAGGTGCAGATATTAAGACTTGCTCCGCCATCTATCAAGACTCGTCGGATTTTGCAATTATGGACAAAGACTTCTAGGTGCAAAGGGTCATTATGGGGAAGCTTATCAGGTGAGATATCACTATCAGAAAATGCGACATTTTGGGAAACCGCTAAATGTCCGATTCGGGCTTGAAATTGGTCAACATCAATATCTATTGGGACAGTGGACTCAATCAAAGCTTTATCTAGGACTGTACGATGCATGGGAGACATTTTCAACAACTCTAGAATGGATATTTGTGCAGGTGTTTTTCCTAGATGATCCAAAAGATTATACTGACTTGCAGGAGTTGGTTTGGGAGGAGCTGCAGGAGCTCCTTTCAAGACTATTTTGGATCGACAAGTGGTGACCGCGCAAGAAGGATCTTGTCCTTTTATTCTCAAGGTGGAAACATACTCAGTTGATGCACAAAAACAATTAATGACATTGTTATAACTGGTATGTGCATAATTGGCCGTTTGAGCAGAGTTGGAAGAAGACGCTTTACCCTTGTCATGATCAAGCAAAGGAGTTTTGAAAATGGTATGATCAGTGTTAGAGGTCGGATGGGGTGGATCTACCTCAATTACTCTTTGCTCTAATAAATCTTGAATCATATGTTTTAATTGAAAACATGAAGCAGTTTTATGTCCTTTGGACCGATGATACTCACAGTATGCATTATCATTCCACCAATGCGGCTTTACCGCTGGTTCTTCCTTGATATCTGGTAGCTTAATAAATTTCACTTGTATTAATTGCTTCATTACTGATTCGATAGGCTCTCCCAATGGTGTAAACTATCGAGGGGGCCCATCCCGCGATCGGAAGGGTTTGCGTTGTTGATTTTGTTGTTGGCCTTGTTGTTGATTATATTATTGAGTATGCTGTTGTTGAGCATGTTGTTGATATTGCAACTGTTGAGCATGTTGTTGATATTGCGACTGTTGAGTAACATTGCTCATGGGTGCTTGATTTTGTTCCATAGTTGACATATTAGGAACACTCAATTTCTTGATTGTGAATGGGGGTTGATTTGCATTCACCGCTCTTGCATCAACAACTCCATCATTAGTGACATTCTTGTTCTTATACCAAAATCTGTTTCTGTCCCCTGAATAATTTGTGTTGTCATTGTCTTTATTGAGCTTGATAATTCCTTTAGCTACAAGAGCCATTTCAATGCTCATTCCTTTCTTAATGAGTTTCTCTATAGTACTAGGACTTTTTAATTTTAGCTCATACATCATTTCTGGGACCAAATTCTAGATAAACAGATTCACTTGTTGTTCTTCGGGTATATCGAGAGAAGAACGACTATACAAGCTTCGCCAGTGTTGCAAGAAAGTCACTAATGGTTCACCTTGCTTTTGCTTGGTATTGCATAAATCTGACATAGTCACGTCACTGTCGATATTAAACGTGAAATGAGATAAAAACTTTTGAGCCAATTCCGACCAAGTCTTTATATTTCCTGGCAGATGTGAATACCAATCCATGGCTTGTCCCGTGAGACTTCATGCAAATAATCGCATTAAATATGTCTCCTCATAGCTTACTTCAGTACATGCCGCAAAAAACGCTCGAATGTGATCTTTTGGATTGCCATTCCCTTTATATTTCTCAAAGTTGGGTGCCTCAAAATGCTTAGGGAATGGAGGCATGTATACACTCTTGTCAAATGGATTAGGACATAAATCTTGATCTGTATACAACTTCTTTGTTCCTTTAGTTTCTAATGCATCAACTTTTCATTGCAACTTCTCAAGTTGTTGCGCAATTGTATCAGATTTTAGAGGTCCATCATTAATCCCGGTTGGTACTCTTTGTTGATATATCACATTTCCGATCGGTTGTTGATACTCTGCAATGGTTGTTTTTGGCGTCTCCGGCATATAAAGTTCTTGGTACATCTCTTGTTGTTGCGGTTGTGCTATGCCTTGATATCGACCTTGTTGTTGTGCTTCTTAGAGCCTAGGTTGATATTGCAATTGAGTAGGCTATTGATATTGCATAGGTGCCAATTGCAGTTGTGAAGTAGGATAGTTGGTTTGCCTTGGCACATATTTTGGCACATGTTGGTGTTGAAGCTGACGGATCAGAATTTGTTGACTTTGTGCCAATTATTGTCATGGTGTATATCCCATTAGTTGTAAAAAACTTTGTTTAGATGGTTTTCGTTGCTTCTCCTTAGGATGGGGTATAGCACTTGCATTAACTTGCTGTGTTGTTTGTCCAATCCATTGTGATGGTTGCAAGTTTGCGTTAACTTGTAATGGTGCCGAAGGCACTGCAATTTGTTGTCGAATGTGAACTTCTTGTTGTTGTACATTGCTTGTTTGTACATTCGATTGCACTTTTTGTATATTATTCAATCGTTGCAACAATTGTTGTTGGTACAAACCACTATCCGTAGTTCTTTGTGTCGCCATTATCGAAGGATCTATCGCAATAGTGTTTGGCAAATATATTGAATTTAATGGGACATAAGAACTTTGTTGCATCGTGGAATTGCTTAGGACATCAATGATATGAGGCATTACAGTCGTGAAACTTTCTTGCATCTTAGATGTTGATCCAATTTTATGCATATTAGGAACTACTTCTTGTTGAGGGATATTTGTCAATATTTGTGTGGTCCTTGTTTGATCTTGTGTTGCAGGTGTTACATTGAATAGTGGATTATTTATTGTCTCAAATGGTGACTTTTGAGGAATAGTCACTGTCAATGCCTTTGAAGTACGTTTACTCATTAAGGTAGGCTGAGTTTCAGGTTGCACATTTTCTTCAGTTGGATGCGGAGAGAAACTTAACAACTCACCACCTTGTTGTTTTTGCACATTGACTTGTTCGCTTGAAGAGGTCACATTACTCATCATGTTAAGATATTTTTGTGGAAACATCTTAAAGACCTTACTCAAGAACTTATCCATCTTTTTTGTTATCTTTGGATTTTGAAAGAACATGTCAACATCATCTGAATCATTAGAATCAGATGAAGAGTCTGGTTGGATATTTGGATTTGTTTCTTGTTGAATGCCTTGGTCTAAACCAAATCCTTGTGAGAGAGTTGGTTCTTCATAAAATGTTTGTATTTCATGTTGCAAGCTGGGTTGATTCCAGTTGAAAGGTGCACTTCCTCTTGGAGTTGGTGGGACACTCCCATGTCCTAGTTTCATAGGTACAAACACTGGTTCATATAATGGTGGTGGTCCAAGTTGAACCATTCCATATGGTGGTAGAGATGTGTTTGATGAACCTTCAACTTGCACTGTTTGACCAGTTTGACACTGCGAATTTGCTATGTTGTCCATGGGTTGATACATTGGTTCACTCATCTTCTTAGATCTTGATCTTGTCTCAATAGGCATGTCACTTATGCAAATGCAATGTTTTTGGAATTTTTCAAAGACAATATATGATATGCAACTAAATGCAAACTAAATAAATGAAAATGCAATCTATGTTTTGGTTGTTTTTCAAGATTTTGACAAACTTAATGAATGCAAATCTAAGAGAGGACCCTTAGGAAATTGGAATGATATCTAGACCTCAAAGGACAAAAGGACTTAATTGACAAAGGATAAGATGACAATGTCTCCCCTATATGCTTGGATACTAAGCTAGGTTTGACGAAATGATATTGATGACAAAAGGACAAAAGATTGATAAGGTCTAGACTTCCTAACAATAACTTAGGGTTTATCAAAGATTTGGATTACTCAAGTATGACAAGACCTAGTTTTGACACTATATGCAAAAGAACAATTGCTATGAAAATGACCCTAATATGATATGATAATGACTCAATCTTAATGAAGAGACTTAGGGTATGCAAATATGAATGTATGACAATGGTATGACTTTAATGCAAGAGGACATATGCAAGTGGATGACTCTTATTGATATGCAAAAGGAGTATGACTTAGGTGAAACCTAACCTTGATACTCGACAATGACTTTGCAAAATGCAACCTAGGATGAACCTAAATGTAAGTGACATAAATGTTGAGACAAGTTTTTTGAACAATGTTGGATAACCATGTTTTAGGAAGATGATCTTTGAATCTTGTTGAATTTTTGTTGGATGAATGTCTCTTGTGTTTAATCTTATGTTAGATCAATGTGTTTGTTCTTGAAATGAGATAAAATTCAACTTTTGACAATCAAAGAATACAAGATATTGCAACTTAGACTCAAGACAATCATGCTCATTTCCACATTTCTTATGGTAGGCAAAGACATTAGGTACTTCAGAGGTAGACTCATTATGAGATTCAAGGAGAATACATAGATGCTTGACCCCACAGGCTCCCCTCCATGGCACTCACTTCTCAGGGCAGCCAAGCATCAGTCCCCATAGAAATCTCCCCATGGTGAACTTAGTATCTCTTCCAAGTATCCGAATTTGTCCTTCTCAAGCAACTAGAAGGGTTTTTGGTCTCTAAAAACAAGGTATGTAGTAAGGATTTCTGTTAAGCATTACTCCTTGATGTCATGCAAGTGTGATTGAGACATTAAGCCCATCAAGATACCAAAAAAATCTAGTCGTGCAAGCACGATTTAGACCAAGAGGCCCTACTTAGATGTTGATATGAGAAAGAGTTCAAGGGTCATCACTTCCCAAGTAACTGCAATTCCCACGTAACACTTCCTTCAAAGCTTTCGCTCATCGGGTATTTTTTTATAGTGAGTTAGAATGCCAAGGAATTATAGCTATACTCACTTTGGGTCATTCCCTTCTCATGATTATCACTTGCTTGCAAAAGCAAAGTGGTCGGGAAGGCAGGCCCTCTAAAGGAGACACTCAATCAAAGACACGAGCATGGTATCAAAGATCTGGATTTCTGATCACCCTAAGAAGGATGAGAGCATACTCTCCTACTCCAATGTCATACTCAACAATCAAAGCACAAACACATTTATTCCAACCTATTTATAAATCACTAAGTGCCTAATTAAAAATCACAAACATAAAAGTTTGGTTGTTTCTCTAAGGCAACCTGCAAAACCCAAGTTAGAGGTTTGATTTGTTGTCTTTGACTATCGATTCTGCATAACACATGTTAGTAGTTTGATTTATTGTCTTTGTCATGCATATGCCAATATTCTACACAAATAATTAGTACCAAAATCCAAAGCACAGAAAACAGAATGCAAAAATACAACAAATTTCAAGTAAACACTGCATTTTTTACCTCTGTTCTGGACTTTACACAGGCGCAGAAGTCATGACATAGGCACAGAATGTCTGACACAAGTGCAGAATGTCCTCTACATAAGTGCAGAATGCTCAACATAGGCGCAAGTTGTCTTACACAAGCGCAGAAGTCTCCCGAATACCTTGCACGGCCCTGTTTTTGGGTTTTTGACCTACAAATCAACTTCAAAGCACTCAAAAACACAGTAAAGGGATTAGAAGGTTAGTGTTCACATCGGGTTCATCAATTAATGTACGTTAGGAAATAGGAAATCATCACAAACAAATATATCAAAACATTAGTCATTAGCTCAATTACAAAAGCACTCATTGCAATGATCTAATCCTAAACACATTCAATAGAGACATAAAATGAAAGCATTCAAAAATGAAGATTATGCAAACCAAAGATGTGATTCAAATGCTCCTTCATGCAGCTCCATTGTTCTTCTTTCTTCTCCGAATAGGTTTGTTGTGGATCTCACCTTCAAGTGCATACACCTAATTGTGAAAGCAAGATTGACATTGACACAAGAATACTCGAAGCGTAAATTCAATAGTCTGATTAGCAATTACCAATTAGCCTTGATTGATGAAGACCATCCAATTTATAGAAGAATTGGAGAGCTGACAAGATTAGCATGATCCAATTCAAATGGAAATTGCAATTCAATTATGTCAATTATGACAAATTATGACAAATTATACACTTTCCATGCAAAATTTGTGGATTGATAATTTATGACAAATTATGACAACTTCTATGTCAAAATTGATTGATTGTCAATTATGACAAATTTATGACAAATTGACATGTCATTTCCATGAATTTAGGAGAGAAAGAGGAGGAAATTGAAATTAGGAATTAGAAAATTAGGAAATTAGAAAATTAAGAAATGAGGAATTAAGAAATTGATGGAAATTAGAAATTAGTGAATTAATCAATAATTTTTCATTTATTAATTAATTCATTCACCAAGAGGAATAATTAGCCAATTAAATGAATATTTAATTGTAATGAGAAAACTTAGGATAAATAAGTAATTTATTAATCCTAAAGGAAGAAATGACGCACAAGGTTAAATGATTAAATCATGAAACCCTAGAAGGTGAATTAGCAATGCGAGGATAACAATTAGGTCCTGATTGAAGATAATTAATGTCAATAATGATTTTGATTTAACAAAGGACCAATATGATAAATGATTTGATTGATAAATGCGCCAATTGATGAGGAACAATGACAAATTGATCCAAATTGACATAATTGAGACATACAATGATCGATAGTGAATCGGTCGCAAAATGACAAGATTGACAAAAGGACAAGAATCGATGACAAATTAGATTGCAAGATGACAAGATTGGAAATGACCACGATCGATGACAAATCGATCGCAAAAATGACAAGATCGAACAATGACAACAATCGATGACAAATCAATCGTAAAATGACAAGATTGATAAACCGATCGCCAGATGATAAGATTGAAAAGAGGACAAAACCCTAATTAGGATTGACGATGCCCAAAATGATAAGATTGATGATAAGATTGAAAAGAGGACAAAACCCTAATTAGGATTGACGATGCCCAAAATGATGACAAATGAATATGCACATTGATGTAACAGGGTAAGATCGATCAAAATCATGACTGAATAGTGTTGTCAACAAGACCAAATTTGAGAGCGAGATGAATGAAGAATGTAGAAGAATGACTCAATGTTCGCAAATGATAAAGACCAAGTGCGTGACATAGGAGAAATGTTAATGCGATGCAAAAACCTAAAATGAGGCAATGCGCAAATGTTAAAGTATGACCTCCAAAGCGTTGACCATTTTTAGGCGTCTACAGGGACATTTCATTTTGGCAACTTACTTGTGTTCTTAACTCTCTACTTCACTAAAGAGATACCCAACATTGGTCAAAAGGACTTTGGATATGACATCTCGGTGTTGGCATTATGTGAACTGATATGAGGACATGATGACATTGTATGTTGTCATTGATGTCAATATGCTGAAGAAGAGAGAACCAGTATGATACCAAGAACCGTTATAACATTGTGAACCGGTATATGTGCCAAAGTGAAGCGGTGTGTTTGTTTAAGGTGAATTGGCATGTGGTTATGGGAACTAGTACATGGAAGCTTTGTATGACTACTAGTTGGTAGTCTCAACTTTACGGTTTTCAATTGAAGTGCCTCAAGCTTGTGTGACTCAATCAGTGACTTTGTGTGATGAGTTAGCATTATAACGAAGAACAGATCATGTTACCACATCAGCCTTGTGTGCGTGAAGGATCTTGCATTAAGGAGAGTGTTGCTATCTACCTCAAGAATGTGTGAAGTCTGTAAATGGTGAAAATGTGTGTTGGGTTATCAGCCGCCATAAAAGCGGTGGAAAACAAATGATGGAGAACATCTTGAAATTGGTTCAAGACTATTGCATTTAATGCAATGTGCTCAACGGTTAGGATTGAACCGTTTGAATTACTTAACCTAACAGGTTTAGGGTTTAGGGTTTATGCTACTGACCTATTTGTTTCCTATAAGGTAGATGTTGTGTTTCTTTCTGAGGTTGTTGGCAAAAGTTGTGTGTGTGTATCCAAGTGAAGAGATACGTGATTCTTGCCAGACCAGAAGAGAGAAGTGATACCTGTAGAGTGTAAGTGCAGAAGGTGAAGAGGAGCTAAAGCAGATCTACATTGGCATTGGGTGCTACTACCAGATCATTGTAATACCTGTTGATCTCTAACCACTTCAATAGTTGGGAAATCCCTTAATAGGGTAGCTTTAACCGGCTTACTGTAAATCCTTTAATAGGGTGACTCAAAACCATTGAGTTCTAGAAATCCTCTAACAAGGTAACCTTTATCAGGGTTTAACCCTTAACCGAGTATTCTAGCCATCCCTTAACCGGGTGATCCCTAACAAGATCAGTTCCTAACAGAACCTATTGTATTAGTATTTAACCAAACAAGGCTCCTGACAGAGCGGACTTATAAAGAGTTCAAAAACAGCTTGTGGGTATTCATCCCCACCATGGTTTTTCCCAGTTGGGTTTCCATGTGAAAAATCTGTGTCATGTGTGGTGTTATTTATGTGATGGTTTGAGTGATTTGTGTCTGAAGGTAAATCATGTTGATCTAGTTGTTTATATATCTTTGATGATAGATTACCTGTTCATGCACTAGGGTGAAATGGAAATGAAGTATTAGATTGTATGAAAAGATAAGTGTCAACCGGTTTATGCTTGTCTTAGTTATTCTGGGTTTTGCCAGTTGTACTCTATTTAAGACCGGTGTTACTGTTTGTCTACCAAAGCACAGTGTTTACTGACAAACTGGTTTTAGGATTGTGTTTTTGCTTGTACTGATTCACCCCCGCTCCCCTCTCAGTACCAGTTTGGTACTATCCATTCATCATTGAGTTATCAATTGGTATCAAAGCATGCTCCAGGTCCTCTGTGTTATAAGCTTAACCACTTGAGGAAAAGATCCTAGTCTAATGATGAAGAGGGAAGGTCCAAAGTTCAATAGAGATAATTTCAGTATATGGAAAGATAGAATGAAGATATACATCAGAAGCATGGGTGCTCAACACTGGAGCTATGTTGAGAATGCTTATATTGCACCTACCGGTACTCTCATCGATGACCAAAAGAGAGAGATGCAGGAGAATGGGCAAGTCATGGAAGCCCTAATTAGTAGTTTATCTGACATTTAGTTTATTGATGTCCAAGATAAAGTAAATCCCACAAAAGTATGGGATACTCTTGAAAATATCTATGGCAGTGATGAGCATGTAAAACAAGCTGAGGAAGAAAGCCTTAGAGGGAAGTTTGAAGACATGTAGATGTTTGAAGGTGAGACCATTCAACCATATGGAATAAGAATCAAAACTGTTGTCAGAGATATCAAGAGTGCAGGTGGTAAAATGGAAGATTCCACTGTGGTAAGAAAAGTTCTAAGATCCTTATTATTGATCTATGCAATAAGGGTTGCTGCTATTCAGAAGTTGAGATCAATAGACAAGACTAAGGTATCCCTAGACTGCATCATTGCAAGGTTGACAGCCTATGAGCTAAATAGTTTTGATGGCAGTGTTCAAAAGACTGAATCAACTTTTAAAGCTTTTGTTGTACCATCTAGAAAAGGAAAAGAAGCTAGCACTAGTGGTGAACCAAGACAGAGCAGAGAAATGGATGATGAGGAGATTCTGATGGCATTTGAAGCTCTTCTTGCTAGGAAACTTCCTAGGAATTGGTAAATATAGAGGTAAGCTCCCTTTGAAAGCCTTTTCTTGTAATTGGATAGGACATATTGCTGTAAACTGTCCTAATGGTGACAACAAGGACAAATCGGAAAGGTTCAAGAAATACAAAGGAGGAAACCAAAGAAACTATTTTGTGGCAGTTGATGAAGGTGTCACAGATGAGGAATCAGAAGATGAAGAAAATGAAGATATTGTGTTTGTTGCTGTCAAGGAAGATGTGTCAGACAAGAAGACTCTTGTCTCCTGCTTTGATAATTCCAATGAGTGGATTATTGACAGTGGTTGTTCTCACCATATGACTGGTGACCAGAGCAAGTTTATATCCTTGGAAGAGTATGATGGTGGTGTGGTTCACTTTGGTAATGACGTACCATGTATGGTCAAAGGTAGAGGGTCCATCTCTCTGAATGGAAAGAGTAGTGATGACAATGTGTATTGGGTTGATGGTCTCAAACACAACCTTCTGAGTGTTGCCTAGCTGAATGATAGTGGTCTCACTCTAGAATTCAAGAATGGAGTGTGCAGAATCAAAGGAAAGAATGGCGAATTGGTGGCCACCGGTATGCAGACCAAAGGTAACCTATTTCAACTAAATGCAAATATAAGTACATGTCTTATGGCTAAATTTGATGATAGCTAGATATGGCATAGGAGACTCTGCCATGTAAACTTTGATAACATTGTGAAGGCCAATAAGATCAAGGCAGTTAGAAGGTTACCCGTGGTGAGAAAACCAGAAAATACCTTGTGCAAAGAGTGTCAACTGGGGAAAATGTCTTCCTCAACCTTCAAAGGTAAACCTTTCACTACTGACAATTTACTTGATCTTGTGAATACTGATTTGTGTGGTCCTATGAAAACTAGGAGTGTGCAGGGAGATAGGTATTTTATGATTCTTATAGATGACTGCTCAAGTAGATGACTGCTCAAGAACGATGTGGGTCACATTCTTGAAACATAAGTTTGAAGCTTTTGGAAAGTTCAAAGCTTTTAGAGCATTAGTGGAGAAGGAAAGAGGTAAAAGGATCAAGTGCCTTAGAACTGAGCAAGGAGGGGAATTCACTTCCGGTGAATTCAATAAGTACTGTGAAGAACATGGCATCAAGAGGCAACTATCTGCCCCCTGGACTCCACAATAGAATGGCCTAGTAGAGAGGAATAATTGGACTATGGTTGAAGCAATTAGAACTATATTGATTCAAGGAAAAGTTGCTGACACCTTTTGGAGAGAAGTGGTGAGCACTGCAGTCTACACAATGAACCGGGTACTCATCAAGAAAGGTAAGGATAAAACTCCTTATGAGTATTGGACTGGTAAGACACCTGTGGTTAGCTACTTTAGAGTGTTTGGTAGCAAATCTTACATCAAGAGGAGCGAACACCAGAGAAAATTTTATGCGAAATGTGATGAGGGAATATTCCTAGGGTATTCCACCAAGAGAAAAGATCTCAAATGTTTCAATAATAGGACTCAAAGAATTATGGAAAGAATCAATGTGAGAGTTGATGAAACCTCTAAGAAAACTAAGGAAACCAATAGTGAGCAAGCGGTAAATGAACTAGTTGCAACCTTCTAGGAACCGGTTGCCAGTCAACCAAGTACCAATAATAGTGTTCCTACACTGGTAGATGTAGATGTTGATATTGATGGAGATGAGGATGAAGAAGAAAAGAAAGAGGAATCTATTAAGACCATTCCTCGGTATGTCAAGCTGAATCATGATCCTAAGCAGATCATAGGAGATAAGGATGTAGGAATCCTTACAAGAAGAAAGGTCAGTGAAAACTCATGTATGATCTCTGAATTTAAGCCTAAATCATTCAAAGAGGCACATAAAGATGAAGACTAGATCAAGGCAATGGAAGAGGAACCTGACCAGATAGAGAGAAATGGTACATGGTCTTTGGTACCCAGACCAAAGCATAAAAATATCATTGGTACTGAATGGCTTTTCAGAAATAAGCTGAATGAGGATGGCACAGTGATTAGAAACAAAGCCAGATTAGTGTATAAGGGATATGCCCAAGAAGAAGGAGAAGACTATGGAGAAACCTTTTCTCCTATAGCCAGATTGGAAGGAGTTTGTATGCTTCTTGCATATGCAACTTTTAAAGGATTCAAAGTATATCAAATGGATATAAAATCTGCATTCGTAAATGGTGTACTTGAAGAGGAGGTGTATATAGAGAAACCAAATGGGTTTGCCCTATCTGAAGACAGTGACATGGTGTGTAGGCTACATAAAGCCTTATACGGTCTAAAGAAGGCACCTAGAGCATGGTATGAATGCTTGCACTCCCATCTTGTGAAGATTGGATTTGAGAGAACAAACAAAGATAGCAATATCTACTTGAAATCTGAAGGAGATTAGATCCTGATTTGTGAGGTATTTGTTGATGACATTATCTTTGGTGGAGATGACAAGATGAGTCATGAGTTTGTAGATGAGATGAAGAAAGAGTTTGAGATGTCACTCATAGGGGAGATTAAATTCTTCATTGGACTACAGATTCAACAGATGAAAGATGGAATCTTTATCACTCAGTCCAAGTATGTCAAAGAGGTGTTGAAGACCTTTGGCATGGAAGATAGCAAACCAGTTGGTACACTGATGGTGACTGGTTGTAAACTTTCCAAAGAGGATATCTCAACATTGGTTAATGAGAAGGAATACCGATCAATGATTGGTAAGTTGCATTATGTAGTGCATAGCAGACCAGATATTGCACATACAGTTGGCATTACTACAAGATTCCAGAAAAGTCCAAGAGAATCCCACTTGGTTGCAGTCAAGCGGATTCTTAGGTATCTGAAGGGAACTATTGATTATGGATTGTGGTATCCATATAGAAAGGATTTCAACTTGAAAGTATTCATAGATGTTGATTGGCAGGTAATGTGGATGACCGGAAGATCACAACTCGTGGTGCTTTCTTTCTCGGTGGTAGACTAGTCTCATGGATGAGTAAGAAGAAGAGTTGTATCTCTCAGTCTATAGCAGAAGTAGAGTATGTTGCAGCTTTCATGAACTACACTCAGACAATTTGGATGAAGCATGTATTAAATGGCTTTAGAGTTCCTATATCTGAACCAGTAAGTATATTTTGTGACAATACTAGTGCAATTAACATCTCTAAGAGTCCGGTTTTACATTCTAGAACCAAGCACTTTGAGCTTAAGTATCATTTCTTGAGGGAAAAGGTTCAGAACAAAGAGATTGCACTAGAACATGTTTCTAGTAAGGAGCAGTTAGCAGACATATTCACCAAGCCTCTCCCAAAGGCTACATTTGTGTACTTAAGAGGTGAATTAGGGGTGCTTCCCCTTCAGGAGTTGAACTAAAGGTATATGCTCCACATCAGTTAGGTATTGCATAGTCAAATTTTTTTTGGATTGATGTGTTGAAGGATGCTACTCCTCAGGGGGAGCAGCATAATGGAACAGGGAAGCTTGTGACTCCACTTTGGCATTGTTGTTAAATGGGGAGAAGAAGTGAAGTGGAGAAGATATCTATAGAAATTGGGGGAGAAGATGTGAAGCGGAGAGATATCTTTGTATATTGCCATCAATGCCAAAGGGGGAGATTGTTGGCATTATGTAAACCGGTATGAGGATATGATGACATTGTATGTTCTCATTGATGTCAATATGCTGAAGAAGAGAGAACTGGTATGATACCAAGAACCGGTATAGGTGAGAACCGATATAACATTGTGAAATGGTATATGTGCCAAAGTGAACCGGTGTGTTTTTTTAAGGTGAACTGACATGTGGCTATGGGAATTGGTACATGGAAGCTTTGTATGACTACTGGTTGGTAGTCTCAACTTTAGGGTTTTCGGTTGAAGTGCCTAAAGCTTGTGTGACTCAATCAATCACTTTGTGTGATAAGTTAGCATTATAACAAAGAACAAATCATGTTGCCATGTCAGCCTTGTGCGTGTGAAGGATCTTGCATGAAGTAGAGTGTTCCTATCTACCTCGAGAATGTACGAAGTCTGTAAACAGTGAAAATGCGTGATGGGTTATAAGCTACCATGAAAGCGATGGAAAATGAATGATGGAGAACATCTTGAGATTGGTTCAAGACTATTGCATTTAATTCAATGTGCTCAATGGTTAGGATTGAACCATTTGAATTGTTTAACCTAACAGGTTTAAGGTTTAGGGTTTATGCTATCGACCTATCTGTTTCCTATAAGGTAGATGTTGTGTTTCTTTCTGAGGTTGTTGGAAAAAGTTGTGTGTGTGTGTCCAAGTGAAGGGATACATGATTCTTGTCATACTAGAAGAGAGAAGTCATACCTGCAGAGTGTAAGTGTAGAAGGTGAAGAGGAGCTAAAGCGGATCTGCATTGGCATTGAGTGTTGTTACCAGATCATTGTAATACCTGTTGATCTATAACCACTTCAACAGTTGGGAAATCCCTTAATATGGTAGCTTTAACTGGCTTATTGTAAATCCTTTAACAGGGTGACTCAAAACCATTGAGTTCTAGAAATCCTCTAACAAGGTAACCTTTAACAGGGTTTAACCCTTAGTCGGGTATTCTAGCCATCCCTTTACTGGGTGATCCCTAACAAGATCGGTTCCTAATAGAACCTATTGTATCAGTCTTTAATCAAACAAGGCTCCTAATAGAGCAGACTTCTAAAGAGTTCAAAAATAGCTTGTGGGTATTCATCCCCACTGTGGTTTTTCCCAGTTGGGTTTCCACATGAAAAATTTGTGTGTCATGTGTGGTGTTATTTATGTGATGGTTTGAGTGATTTGTGTCTAAAGATAAATCATGTTGATCTAGCTATTTATATATCTTTGATGATAGATTACCTATTCGTGCACTAGGGTGAAATGGAAATGAAGTATTAGATTGTATGAAAAGATAAGTGTCAACTGGTTTATGCTTGTCTCAATTATTCTAGGTTTTGTCGGTTGTACTCTGTTTAAGACCGGTGTTACTGTTTGTCTGCCAAAGCACAGTGTCTGCTGACAAACCAATTTTAGGATTGTGTTTTTGCCTGTACTGATTCACCCCCCCTCTCTCAGTACCAGTTTGGTACTATCTATTCATCATTGAGTTATCACTCGGTAGTCTAGCAAATCATGTAAGCTATTAATGGTATGGGCTCTAATAGTGAAAACATTATAGAAGACTACTTCAAAAACTTCCAAACTAAGATGAGAGATAGAGAAAGGATACCACAGAGCATAATAGATAAGTATGATAAGAAAATCTATTTTATAATCAAATGAGATGAACACATGGATGGAGGCTATTACTCCTAGAACTTTTTGGATAATAGAAATGGGTTATGAAGTTGATCTAAATGTTCTTGAAGCATATGCTATGACACTTCTTGATGCACCTAAAGAACCATCTGAAGAAATTTTTGGCAATGCTGAGACTATTGAGAGTGTTGTTTTGATGTAGAAGCAGAGAAAAAGAAGAGGAAAGTTTATCAAAGATGCATCCAAGATGGCTAAGGAGGTTAAAGAAAATGTAATGAACTTGAGTGGTATATCTGCTAGTGAACTAGAAGGACTGAAATCAGAAGCTCATGTTTTACTGACCTTGTCACATCTTTGGATACAAACAGTGGGAAAGTAGCAGAGTTCAAAAGAGTTGAAAGAAAGAAGAGGAAACCTTCACTGATACCCTCTCCTTCTCCCAAAAGGACTAGAACTTTGAGGAAGAAGTAGTAGGATGTAAGGTAACTGAAGAAGAAGTTGACACCAAAGAAGAAACAGACTAAGACACCGAATACCCTTACACCAGAGGAACTGGTAAATGAGAGAACACAAGATGGCAATATTTGCAATGTAAATAAATACTATCATTCTTACAAAGATTCAGACAAGGAAACAATAGAGGCTAGTATAATTTTGCATTTAGACATCTATAAGAAGGTTTTGATTGAAGTTGCAGATGATCTACCAAATGACTTGTATCTAAGACTAGAGGCTAAAAGAATGTCAGTGATGGAACTAGATAAAAAGCTAAAAGTTGAAGCATTATTGGTAGTACATCCTATAAATTCTAAAGAGGAAATTGATGAACTAATTTCTAAAGCAAAACGGTTAGTTTTTGTGAGTGGGCACCGATAGGTTAGCCTAATGGTTGGGAGAGTGAAAGAGATTTCTAATGAAACTGTACACAAATGGGACATATTTGTTGTGGAAAAAGAAAAGAAAGAGGAAAGGGAGAGACAGAAAATGGACAAATCTTTTGCTAAGGTGTACCAAAAGGACATAGGTAAAGGCAATATTGGTGGTGTACCTACTATAAAGGTAACAGATAAAATCCCTCCACCAGCTCAAGAAACCCCTCCAATAACTTCTGAGACACCAGTACATACTGACAATCAATCAATTAAGGCAACTGAAGAAGTTACTCATGATGGCACTAACCCGGATTATGAAATTCTTTTCACTATGAATGTAGATACTCAAGATATTAACATTGTTGTGGATAAAGAGACTAGAGAGGTTAAGGTAGATGGTGCTAAGATTAGTGAGATCTCTGAGTCACTGGCACACACTGTTGACTCTCAGAACACTGAGATATCGGCACAAGCTGAGCAACCAGAGATTGAGAAACTGACAAAGGATAAGGTAACTAACATTGAGCAACTGAAAATAGAGAAATCGATAGTTGAAGAGGTTCTTATATAGAATGAAAAACCAAAAGAAGTAGAGGTAATTACACAAATAGAGAAACAAGTTGAAAATGTAAATAAAGAGGAGGTAATTGATAGAATTAAGGAAGAAATAGTGAAGGTAACTGGGCAAGTATCTGTTGAAAGGAAATATATTGCAAAATCAAGAACATCTATAGGAGAATTCAAACCCACCAATGTAACAAATGTTCTATTGGATTCTATTAAGAGGATAACAGATTGCAATGCCTTAGCATTTAAGGCTATTAATGATGCATTACCTATCTTGAAGATGATTGCACCAACCTGTAAGATAGATCACATTGAGGATTCATTAGATAAATTGGACACATTGTCCAAATTTATTGCTGAGAATGTTCTAACTATAGATAAGGTGAATGAGGATACTGTAAAGGAAAGAGTATATAAAGAGAAAAGTGAATTCTTTGAGAAAACCATCAAAGACTATACTAAGCACATAGATTCACTATTACCGGTACTTAACTCAATAATTTTGGAATATAAAGAGCTCAATAGAGAAGCTTGAAAGCCTCACCACCTGACTGAAGATATTGTTGAGGAAATCAAGAAGACACAAAAGGAGATAGATGACATTGCAGATAATATGATAGGTTCTTCGGGACTTATCTCAGTTTTTGAGTAAAAAATGATAGTTTTTGAGGAAAAGTTAGAGAAATTTGAGAAAGAGAAAGAAAGGATAAGGTTATAGGCCCAGGAACTCAAACGTAAACTTGGTCTAAGATTGGACAGTCTCATTACTCAGTGGGTTGAGCTATCAAAGGCAATAGTTCAAGGAGAATGGTCACTGGAGCAATAGATGCACTATCTAACTAGCATGACCCAGCAGACTAAGACCATTCTTTTTGACAATAACAAATTCATGCAGAGCGTAAATCTAATTTTGGTAGACATTTTTCAAATTGTAACCAACCGGTTACAGACTATGAGGTAGCATTTTTGTATTCTTTGATTCTTTTTGACATCCTTTTCCATTGATGTCAAAGGGGGAGTAATATGGAGATAAAATAGGGAGTAGTATGAAAAAAAAATGCACAGAGGAGATCACTTGCTCAGGGGGACAACACTTCTTTTTGGATTTCATTTTTGATAGCAGTTTTGGATTTTTCTCATGAGTGTTGCCATCAATGCCAACAGGGGAGATTGTTGGCATTCTACACTCTAATGATAATAGTTGATGTTGTCATTGATGGCAACCAGCTGGTAACCAGCTGGCAACCAATCGATAATAGGGTTCTACACAGGCATTGCCAGGCACTGGCATCGACAAGCACATTCGGTGGCATCCAGATTATACCAACAATGAAGTATACCGACTCTCAGGCTGAAATAAGACAAAGTTTTGTTTATATGAATTATATTGTAAATGTAATTAATTATTTGTAAGCCAACTTGGTATATTGTAAAGACTCATATATGTATGAGATCTTATAGATCATTTTGATATACATAGGACATTTGTTTGTAATAGCATGGAATAGAAGGATATTATGTAAAGATAGCGAAAGGTTTTTGGTTAAGGTATCTAACTGAGCTTAAACTGGTATTGAACTAGGCATTAGAGATTCTATTTTGAGCAGTACATTGTATTGGATTGAATTATACATTTTGTAGTTAGTGAGACTCTTCTATTGAGCAGTGAGCTCTAGGTTGTTGACCTTCCTGCATGTGTAGGCCCCTATTGTAAGTAATATTTATTCACATTGGCCAGTGAGTAGATATTGTAGGTCACAAATCCCACTGAGGTTTTTCCCACACTAGGTTTCCTCATTAAAATATTACGTGTTATGGTGTGCATTTATGTTGTCTCTATTATTTCTCTTTACTACATTATTTCTTGTTTACAAGTACATTGATTTGGGTTGCAAAGTTGTAAATTAGTTTGAATATATCACTAACCGGTTAGACATTGATTCACCCCCCCCCTCTTAGTATCTTTGGGACCATCATTGAATCTAACACTTTGTTCCATCTATCTATTTGTGTGGTGGTTCACCAATTGAAAGATCTTAATTCTTGCAATTTATTCATAGCTTCCATAGTTTTGTTGTTCAACACACCTACAACCTCACCCACAAACTTCTGGTACAGAGAATCAATATCCAAAATTTTGTCAACAATCAAATAATATATATCCTTTTGAGTGGGGTCCCCCCACACTAGCTGGTCTAATACTAATTTTATTGCTTCTCCAAAATCATTCTTTCATTCTTCTAAATCTTTTACTTGATTCCTAAATCATTCAATGTTGATTCCTAGTTTATTACTAAGGGAATCTCTTTAATAATCACATTATAATTTTTCCAAGTTGCTCCAACAATCTAGGGAGCAGAAGGCATGTTTTTCACCACCAAAATACTTCCTTCAAAATGGTGGCCCTAGGGTGTCATATGGCCTTTAATGACTGGAAGAAAGTAATTAGGTCCTATAATTGCTTGTGGACATAAAAAACATGTGAATATGAGGCATGAATCTCATCTAGTTTATTCAACATTTTATTAGTCATATGTGAAATTGTGCCTTTTCTATTTGCCAAGCATTTTTCCTCACCCTTATCTTTTATTTGTGCAAACCTTTTGTCCCTATTTTTGATAATCGTGGCCAATGCCCTATTTTTGAATGTTAATATTTCAAAATAAAGAATTAGGGAAGAAGTGATTTCCTCTAATTCACCCAACCCCACATGTGCTTACTATCTTTAGGGTTGTTGCTTTAACACAAATATAACAATCACATCCCTTTTTTCTATCTCCCTTTTTAACTTAGCATTTTCTATGTATAATTGGTTAAAAATAGCAAAAAGGGTTGCATGCTACTTTTTCAGTATATCATGCTTCCTTTCCTCTTCCTCTGTAGAAGCCTTAGCAAAAAATATGCATGCAATGAAATTGTGGTAGCTTCCACTATTTATGTATCTTTTAATGTTCTAACTATTGCATCACTAATCTTTTCCTCCACCCCAAACAACAACCTAGGCTTCTCTGTATTAGGGGCCTTTTCCCATTGTGCTAATGCCTTTATGCTTGGTTTGAATATTATAGGATGAGTGCCAAATTATTTGGCATAAATAGGGTCATCTTGCTTCATGACCTGATCTAATATAAAAATTCTCTACATATCCCATCTTGGGACTAACATCATCCCACTTTCTTTAATCATTTTGCTAGCCTCATTGGGAGTATAATTTGTTGGCAATTGACACTCATTTGATTGGTTTCATATGTTTTCATTGATGGCAACATGTTCCAGATTCATTCTTTGGTTTGGTTCTTCACCGACAAACACTTCACCGGTACCGGAAGGTATCTTCACCAGTAGGAAGGATTCTTTGGGTACTGATATTGGAGGCCGACATGATTTACATATAGGGTACTGGCATTGGAGGCCAACATCATTGGGAGATCTGGCAATCGGCAATTCATTTTTTTATTTATGTATATATGTAATGAGCCGACATGTATAATCATTTTTGTAATATTTATGTAAGCCGACATGAGTCATGAAGGACTATAAGGGTATATAGGTCAGATTGTTGGATCACTTTTTGATATATGAGTATGTGGTGTTGTTAGTAATGTGAAGATCATGTGTATGAGGTCATTTATGTATGAGATCAATATTGTAATGATTTGTAGATGATTTTGATGTGAAGGTTATTCTGGTAAGGGTTTAAGGTTACATAACTAGAACTGTCAGAGCTTGAACTGAAACTCAATCAGGCATAACAGATGCATTAAATGAGTTCAGTTTTATGTTTTCTTATTCAAAGTGATTATAGTCAGTGAGACACCTTTGTGTTGAGTAGTGTGCTCTAGACGGTAAGCTTTCCTGCATGTGCAGGCCCCCATATTATGTAATATCTTTTCATATGGCCAGTGGACTGATATTATGGGTCACAAATCCCACCATGGTTTTTCCTCTTTGAGGTTTTCCATGTATATATTCTTTGTGTTATGGTATTCATTTGTGTGATTGGTTCATTAATTTTTTTACTTCTTTCAATTATATATGTACCGATTTACCGATTGGTGAATGCATGTTTTAATAAGGTTAAAATTAAACATACTGGCAGAATACTGATTCACTCCCCTCTTAGTGTTCTTAGATTCCAACAATTGGCATCAGAGCCTTGTGCCTCGAAGGAAGTCTAACAGCTTGAGGAAGATCCTGAATCTGGAATCTATGGATATGAGTATGGAGAAGCAACTTGAGGTAGCACTTGAAGATTATGATGTTGAAAGAATGAAGAACTTGAAATTACAAGAGGAATTAAATTCTGCAAAGGAATTCATTCTTATCCTATAGGAGAGGTTGCCATCTATTCAAGCTAGGAGGAAGGAACTTCTATAAAATTAGGATGATGAAGAGAAAGACGTCCTTAATAAAAAATGTCAGAAGTTGAGTCAGGAGAATATGGTCATGAGGAATGAAATGCAAGCCCTAACTATGGGGATGTCAAAGGAGATTGAAGACCGAAAGAAGAATGAAGAAACCTTGGGAGATCTCTGAAAGATAGAACTGAAGAATGCATCTAGTGTTAGCGATCCCACAGATACTGAGAGGGGGTGGTGAATCAGTATCTAATCAATAATTAGAATTTCTTAACTTAAAACATGCAGAACATAATATAACAGTGTACTGGTATGCAAGAAATAATGCAATAAACAGAATCAAGTACATCCACATGAAAAGCACACCATAACACAAGATTTTAATGAGGAAACCCAGTGTGGGAAAAACCTCGATGGGATTTGTGACCCACAATATTCACTCACTAGCCAATAAGAGAATATTACTTACAATAGGAGCTTGCACATGCAAGAAGGCCAACTACCTAGAGCTCACTGCTCAATGGGAAGTCTCACTGACTTACAATAAGGATTATACAAATCCAATATCTTGTACTGCTTTACAATAGCATCTTCAATGCCAAATTCAGTACTGGTTCCTGCTTTGTTCTATACATATACCTCTTGACCTATATTTCACACAATAGGTCTGCCTAATATTTTCCTTTTTTGCTTCTACACCTCCATCATAAATGTCTACAATGATCTCTTTTATATATAAGAGTCATTTTACAATTTTCCAAGTCAGCTTACACATTTTTACAATAATAAACAAAATATAATATAACAAAATCCTGTCGGCCTCTGTGCCGGTATACTTATTTTCTTCTATGCTGATGCTAGTGTCCTAAGTGTTGGTGTAGAGTGTAATTTGCTGATGCCAGTATAATGCCTTTGTTGGTGCCATAAGATTGCAAGGTTTCCATCAATGACAAAACCTTCAATCACATACAATGTCTCATTGGAGTGTGCATATGCCAACATCTGGTTGGCCCATGAAAATGATGTGTTGAGAAAAAAAATAGTGCAATCCCAAAGCAATGAATAAGAACTTGAAAAATAGATGATAATCCTAAGAGATGATTTGACTATTGCAAGTGAGTACAAGGAAAAATTCAAGGTTAGTTTAGTACAACTTGATGAATTATTGAAAAGCCAAAGACAGAATGGAGATTCCAATGGACTTGGATTTGAACAAGTTCAAAGCTCTAGTACTACAAATGAAGATTAGAACTAGAAGGCACTGGTAAGGTAGCTCAATGCTTACAAATTCAAAGGTATAGGCTTTGTTTGTAATAAATTTGGCCATATGGTTAGGTAATGTAGAAATAGAGCAAATCAAAACTATATTTCTACTCATATTCAATGTTCTAAATGCAATAAGAATGGTCATAAGACAAAAGATTGCACAATGAATGTAAAATGTCATGCATGTGGAAAATTTGGACATATGGCTAATTAGTGCAGGTCAAGCAATTATACTAGTTATATCAAAGCAATTCAAAAAGATAATGTTACATGCTATGCATGCAATAAGATTGGACACATAGCTAAGTTTTTTAGAAGCAAAAATCCACTGATCAGCAATGATGGATCAAATGATAAAGGGAAAGAAAAGATCAATGAAATGTGGCAAGATCATACCAAGAGATGGGTCAAGAAGTCAGATGATCAATCAGTAGATGGAAGTGCTTTGGTTACTCAATCGACAAAGAAGATTACTCTTGCAACAGCAGGAAGCTCATCCAATAATTAAGGTAGATGCCTAAGGGGTAGGAAAATTTCATGAAAATAATGCATAAGCCCCGAGAAGGAGATCTTTAAGAGGTTCTAGATATTGTAAAAGGTTTATCTGGTATGGAGATGTTCAACCAAGTTTTGGTATGTTTCACCAGAAGTCATTCATATCAATGAAGGATTACAGTTTTGTGAAGGTTAAAAGGTTGAAATCCACTTCATTTTGATCACCTTGCATTCAAAGCGATTAAGAGTGATACCAAGCGAGTCTAAGGAGATTCAATGCGATCAGAAATCTTCATCAGTGATTCCACCAACACTCAGAAGAATTCTCTAGGGTTATTAACCGGCAACCATTTCTTAGGTATTTATCACAATCATCTATCATCATGGAAGTTGGATCATCCTCTGCACCTACTTTCATTGTAAATCCAACTATTGTCGAGGTTAAGGATTGTCCCAGACCAATTTTCAAGCAATGCCCACATATTGCCACCTTGGATGATTCGGTTGGTGAATTTTCTCATGTTCCAGAAGGAGTTGTTTATGTGGAGAACGTAAAAGCATACATTCACTGCCACATTGAAGATCTAGGTACCAGTGACATCAAGAATATGCACATGAATGAGATGGTGTGTGACTCCGGAAAGATCAAATCCAAATATAAGCACATTGAGGATCTAGGGTTTACTAGCATTCTTGATATCCTTGAATTTGAAGATGAGACCATCCAATATGTACTAAGAAGAGTTCATGGAAATTTCATTTGGTTTGATAGGCCACATAAAGGAGGCCATTAGGGCCATCACTAGTTTTCCATAGATTGGTCAGCATCTAGTGAAAAAGATTTCAAATGATCAAGTTAACAAACTCATCGACACAACTTTGAACTGGCGATCGATGAGGGTCAGCACCATCACTGATCGAGACATCAAATTTGGTAGCATGATCATTGGGTATAAGGTAACTCAATCCAATCATCTCAACTCTATTTCTAGCTCCTGCATATATGTTGCACATAAGATTATGAGGGAAAATGAGAAAATAGATCTTTGTGGATGGATGAATGATGAGTTGTTAATTAACCTTGGGAAGATTAAAGGAGAGAAAAAGGGGATATTATGATATGAGAATCTCATTGTCTGCTTAATTTTGTTTTTCCTTAATGAAACTTCCAGTTTTGGGAAGAGAGTGGGCATTTGATATCCTGATAGGCAGACAATTAAAGCAATCTATTGCTAGTTTGGGTATCCTTCAAGATGATAAGGTTTGGGGTTATTTCAAGGCATTTCAGAAAGCAATAAAATCTAGGGAGAGGGTTCCTAAACACATTGTTACTCAACCAAGATCTGGTTTATGGTCAATAAGGATGAAACCTTAATGGAAGTAGTTAAACCCCGTAAGATATGAATAGAAGAGATGGGATATGAGGTTGATGCTGAGATTTTGGATGCTTATGCCAAAATGTTGATTGATGCTTCTATTGATGAGGCTAAAAAGTCTTTTGTAACTGCAAATCAAAAGAAGCAAGAGGTTCAAACTAAATTCAATTGGAAGAAGAGGGAGAAATAGAAAGGCAAAGCCAACAAATTTTTTGAACAAGTATCCCAAGACATCAAGACCTTAATAGATGATGTTCCAACAAAAGGAAGGAAGAGGAAAGAGCCTGAAATATTCATTGAGCCTATTTCATTAGACTCTAGAACTGAAGATGACACTCCTTTAGCATTCAAGAGGGTATTGGGGAAGAAAGGTGAGGAGTCTAAGGAGGAGGCAAGGAAGAAACCGGTAAGAAAGGTCACAATCAAGGTACTGGCCAGCCAACCTACAAAGAAAAGAGCTCCAAAGGAAACATCTCTTACACCTTCTACACCATCTAGTTCTAGCAAAAGAAAGAAGATGGATGACATAGACCTTGCTATTGTTACCAGTAATGTATCTATAGTCCCTACCAAGACTTGTGCAGAACTGATAGATGAAATCACTAAGGATGGTATGTTGAAAAAAGTACAATATTATTATGAGCACTTAGATGACGATGAGCATAAAGAAATTGAGGAAGCAGTTTTGTTAAACCTGGATATATTTAAGAAGGCTTTGTTATAAATTGAGAAGAGAATACCGACACAACCATATGATAATCTAGATGCTAAGAGATTATCTGCTATGGAGTAGGACAAGCACATAAAAATTCTAGTCTTTGAGCTCCACAAAAAATTGGAGGGTAATCCTATTGCAGGTCTTAAAATAATAAAATCATGATGAGAAAAAGACCTATTTAGAGTGGATGGTTCTCAAGTGTATAATGATTGATGTTTTGTATTTAACTAAACTAAAGCATAATCCCATTTACCCTATAAACTACTAAGAACAAAAACTAATTCTACACCTATTTCTACAAACAAAAAGGAAATGATATTGATTTATGAATGACCCTGAAGCAATTCAGAAGGGAAGATTAGTGCTCTCTTACTAGGAACAAAGTCTAACTACAAATAAACCATACAAAATCAAAATGCATCTCCATATAACAACTCTTAACTTAACACTTCATGTTTTCCATATCATGTCAATTGAAACTAGTTCAAATCATTCTTAATATCACATTCAAGTGTATACATGTTATAATAATCTTGAAACAGAATTTAACTCTTTCATTAAAAGAGACACATTATCAAGAATACACATTCTTCATTAGATAAGACAAATCAATGTGTCTTTAACACAAAAAATCATACAATAGATACACACAATACAGACAACTTGAAACTAATTTCATTCATTAATTTTCAAAAATATTAGATACATTTAAATAGCAATTTACAATGTACTTGTAGATAAAAAACCCTCTATATTCACTTAGACTAACATCTAATATAATATACTTCTCAAAAATTTAGGATCCTTTCCTATTAGCCTTGATTTTCCTTTTATAGCACAAGGGAGAAAAACAAGCTTCAAGCAGATAGGACACATGTCAAAATTTGATTGCCTTACAGTAGAATATACTAAAAGGCATCTTTTACAAGTATAATGCAGAATCATCTTTGAAAGAGAGAGAGAGGGGGGGGGAGGGAGAGGGAGAGAAGGCAAGTGAGATAACAACTTCTTGGAATTGATGTTGAATGTTCCTAAAGGGAGTGGGATTGATGTGTCTTCATACTATTGCTCCTCTCCTTGTCCTAAATTCAAAATCTGGCATTGAAAATGGTGCGGTCTTTAGTTGGTACATGTTGAATATGAGGCAAAAAATGTACACCTGCAAAAGGGAAACCTACAAAAAGAATGTGATAGACAAAATCATGGCAATGACACCTACTCTTCTTCAATTTTCTCTTCCCCAATTGTGCAATACTCCTTGTGCTAGCTATCTATTTGTGTGGTGGTTCACCAACTGAAAGCTCTTAAGTCTTGCAATTTATTCATAGCTTCCATAGTTTTGTTTTCCAACACACCTACAACCTCAGCCACAAACTTCTGGTACAAAGAATCAATATCCAAAATTTTGTCAACAATCAAATAATATATATCCTTTTAAGTGGGGTCCCCCCACACTAGCTAGTCTAATACTGATTTTATTGCTTCTCCAAAATCATTGTTTTATTCTTTTAAATATTTTACTTGATTCCTAGTTCTAACAGTTCCTGCTTTACGACTACAAACACAATATCTTCATTGTCATCTTCTTCTTCAATCTCCTCATCAGTCACACCTTCATCTACTGCAACATAATATTGTTTCTTGCCCTTTCCTTTGAATCTTTTAAAATTTTCTTTCTTATTAGTGTTAGGGAAGTTAGCAGCAATATGACCAATTTTAGTACAAGAGAAACACTTCAAAGGTAGCTTTCCTTTATACTTACCAGTGCCAGTGCCTCTTGGAAATCTCTTTGCTAGCAATGCTTCAAGTTCCATCAATTTATCTTCATTGTCTTCATTTCCCCGATTACTTCTATGACTTGTCCTACACTCATGATTATGACATATATGTTTTCCTTTTCTAGCAGATGAACTGGTAACATAAGCTTTAAAGGTAGATTCAAAAGATTTTGCCGCACTATTGTGAAAACTATTTAACTCAAAAGCTGTAAGTTTACCAATCAATGAGTCAATAGTTACCTTATCCTTTAAAATAGATCTAAGTTCTTGGATTGTAGAAACTCTTATAGCATACTGAGGTTGAAGAGTTCTAAGCATCTTACTCACTATAGCATCATCTTCTATCTTACCTCTAGCATTCTTTATGCCACCAACAACTTCTTTGATTCTCTGACCATATTGTGCAATATTTTCTCCTTCAAGCATTTTTATGTCATCAAACTTTCCTCTCAAGCTTTCTTCTTTGGCTCTTTGTACATCCTTATCTCCTCCATAGATTGTATCTAGCTTTTCCCATACCTCTTGTGCAGTTTCCATTCCTTTAACATCAACATATCCAATGTCAAGAGAGCAGTACTAGGAGCAACATATCTTGTTTCAACCTGTTTCCAATATTGTGCACGAAGACCTTTAATGTGGATCTTCATTCTATCTTTCCAGATCTTGTAGTTCTCCTTGTTAAACTTAGGACCCTCTTTCTTCATCATCTTGACTTCCTCAAAATCTTTTCCTCAAGCGGTTAGGATTTTTGCACATAGAGGACCAAAGATCTGATACCAATTGTTAATACAATGAGGATTCGGTTAATACTAAGAGGGGGGTGAATTAGTATTAACAAAAACTGAAACTTTCAACACCAAAACAAACTTATCTCAGATCTAAAAACATTCATCACTTAAACCAATTCTTCATAATAGATTTCCTTATCTGATCTAGATAATCATTTCCACTTATGCAAACTTATTAATTAGATTAGCCACCAACTCAATATTAGATCAACAACACTATTACCAACTTATTAACTGATCAGAATGCTTCATCAACCATTTAACCATCAATAATGGTAACCACTTTAAGATTTCTAATAAAGAAACATAAACCATCTTAACCAGTAATCGGAAATAAAACATGAACATCACAAGAAAAGCATTCCACACATGAACTTTTGAAATATGGTGACTGATAAACAAAGTATTGTACACTTAGCACGTAATAAAACCCTAAAAAGGCCGACTTTGTTTGTTTCCCTAAAAATGCATGTTATAAGTGGCTAGGATGCTTAAGGCATTGTAATGTTGATGCACTATTTTTGCTGGATAATAAGAAAGATTGGACGACTGTGTATGGTGGGCATAACCCATTTTGGGTGAACCACATTAAATCTCTATGTTATCTGTGTCCTATTTTATTTCTTTATCTTTTGTATTTAAATCTACATATAATTGTTAGTACATATTTGCTTCGGATTTGCTTGAAACCCTAACAATTGGTATCAGAGCGAGGTTTTCTATAAATTGGCAGGACTTTCAGATTTGAGTGGGAGCAATGGAGGATTCCAAATTCAAGGTCAAAAAGTTTAACGGCCAGAATTATCAGTTATGGAAAATGCAGATGGAGGATTACCTATATCAAAAGGATTTATGGCGGCCATTAGAAGGAAAGGCAAAGAAAGCGACCACAATGTCAGATGAAGAATGGGACGTTTTAGATAGAAAGGCACTGGGATCCATTCGATTGTGCCTTGTACTGTCTGTAGCTTTCAATATAGCAGAAGCAAAAATGGCTATAGATTTGATGGCAACATTGGCTAAGCTGTATGAGAAGCCCTCGACTTTGAATAAGGTATTTCTTATGAAGCGTTTGTTTAATTTGAAAATGAGTGAGGGAGGATCTATAATGGAGCACTTAAATGAATTTAATACAATTACCAGTCAATTGTCTTCAGTAAAAATTACCTTTACAGAAGAGGTTAGGGCTCTCTTGATTTTATGTTCTTTGCCAGAAAGCTGGAATAGCTTGGTTATGGCTATAATTAACTCTGTCTCTGGTAAAAATACTTTGGTATTTGATGATATTGTTGGTGTTATCCTAAGCAAGGAAATGTGAAGGAAAAGAACAGGTGAGACTCCAACATCATCGAGTAGTGTTTTGAATGTGGAGAATAGAGGAAGATCAAAGGAAAGAGGAAAAGGCCCTTGGAATGAGAAGTCATGAGGGAAGTCAAAGAAAGGACACTCTCAATCTAGAGGAAAGAAAGATTGCTAGTACTGGGGAAATCCTGGTCATCTAAAGAAAGACTGTTGGTCTCAAAAAAACAAAGAAGGAGACAAAAATGAAAATGACAGTAAGGAAGCTAATATTGCAAGTAATACTTTGCAAGATGCTTTAATCTTATGTTTGGATAATGTTAATGATTCCTGGGTAATAGATTCTAAGGCTTCATTTCATGCTACACCCCATAGAAAATATTTTCTAGATTATGTTCAAGGTAATTTTGGATAGGTATATTTAGGTGATGATGAGCCCTGTCAAATTCTTGGAAAAGAAAAGATAAAGATCAAGTTGCAGAATGGTAATGACTGGTTTCTGCAGGAGGTAAGACATGTTCCTAACTTAAGAAGAAATTTAATTTCTGTAGGGCAACTAGGTAGTGAAGGTTACATAGTTACCTTCTCAGACAGTATCTGGAAGGTCAGTAAAGGATCATTAGTAGTAGCTAAAAGTGTGAAGGTAAGCACATTATATTTGTGTACTGGTAACACTTACTCTACCTTAGCTGCTACAGATAAAGTTACTGTAGGGACAACAACAATAGATGTTACAAGAATAGATTCGATAGTGTGGCATCATAGGCTTGGGCACATAAGTGAGAAAGGGATGAAAATCCTCCACTCCAAAAATCTACTGCTAGGACTAAAGAAGATTTATTTAGAGATATGTGAAAACTGTGTTTATGGAAAACAGAAAAGAGTCAGATTTCTCAAGTTTGGGAAAGAGAAGAAGAGTGAGAAGTTAGAGCTTGTGCATTCAGATGCATGGGGACTAGCTCAGGTATCATCTCTTGGTGGCTCTTATTATTACGTTATTTTTATTGATGACTCAACCAGAAAAACATGGGTATATTTCCTAAAGAAAAAATCAGATGTTTTTGAAACTTTTAAGAAATGGAAAGCTTTGGTTGAGAATGAGACAGGAAAAAGGTTTAAGTGTCTCAGATCGGATAATGGAGGTGAGTATTGCAGCAAGGAATTTGAAGATTACTATTCCTTAAATGGGATTAGAAAGAAGAAGATAGTTCCAGGAACTCCATAGGAAAATGGTGTGTCAGAGAGAATGAATAGAACTATCATGGAATGCGCGAGGAGCATGAGTTTGCATGTTGGATTGCCCTTACATTTTTTGGGTAGATGTTGTACATACTGATGTCTATTTGATAAATAGAGGACCTTCAACCCCTTTGGATGGTGGTATTCCAGAGGAGGCATGGACTGGTAAAAAGGTAAATTATTTTTTTTTGAAAACCTTTGGTTGTGAAGCTTTTGTCCATGTTGATAAAGAAAATAGAACCAAGCTTGATGCTAAATCTCATAAATGTACCTTTATTGGATATGGGATAGATGAATATGGCTATCAGTTATGGGATTTTGAAAATAAGAAAATAACTAGAAGTAGAGATGTTATATTCAATGAGAAGGTTATGTATAAAGAACAGATGTAGGAAAAGAAGCATGAACAGAACAAGCAAGAATATGTGGTGTTGGATGAGATTCCTGGAAATAAAATGCCACAGGTACCTGATGCTCAACAACAACAGAATGTCCCAAAAACTCCTGCAAGTGTTAGACATTCTACGAGGTCAAGTAGACCCCCTAAAAGATTTTCTCCTTCTTTGTATTCTATATTATTAACTGATTCTGGTGAACCAGAAGAATATGAAGAAGCAATGCAGGTGGATGCCAAACAATAGTGGGAGCTAGGCATGAAAGAGGAGATGGACTGCTTGATGAAAAATAAGACTTGGGACTTAGTCCCTTTACCTACAGAAAAAAGAGCCTTGCCTAACAAATGGGTTTATCGGCTGAAGGAGGAGGAAGGAGGTTAGAAAAGATATAAGGCCAGACTTGTGGTAAAAGGTTTTGCATAGAAAAAGGGTATAGATTATGATGAAATATTTTCTTCAGTTGTAAAAATGATTCAATTAGAACTGTACTTAGTCTTGTGGCTACAGATGATTTACATCTTGAACAATTAGATGTGAAAACAACTTTTCTCCATGGAGATTTGGAGGAGGAAATTTACATGTTGCAACCACAAGGATATGAGGTCAAAGGTAAGGAGAACTTGGTGTGCAGGTTGAAGAAAAGTTTGTATGGCCTAAAGAAAGCACCCCGACAATGGTATTTAAAATTTGATAGTTTCATGGCTGAACACGGTTATCATAGATGTTATTCTGATCATTGTGCATATTTTTAAAGATTTGATAATGGCAGTTATATTATCCTATTGCTTTATGTTGATGACATGCTTGTTGCTAGGTCTAACATGCAACATATAAATGATCTTAAACAGAAATTAGCCAGGTCATTTGCTATGAAGGATTTGGGTGTAGCTAAGCACATTCTCGGTATGAGGATTACACGGAACAGGAAAAATAGAACCTTGAATTTGTCCCAAAGTGAGTATATAAAGAAGGTGTTGAAAAGATTTAACATGTAGGATGCAAAAGCAATTAGTACACCTTTGGATAGTCATTTCAAATTGACTAAGGAGATGTGCCCAAAGGCATAGGAAGAGGTTAATAAAATGTCTAAAATCCTATATTCATCAACTGTTGGCAGTCTGATGTATGCAATGGTATGCACAAGGCCAGATATTGCACATGTAGTGGGAGTTGTGAGCAGGTTTATGAGTAATCTGGGTATGGAACATTGGAATGCTGTGAAATGGATTCTTCAGTATTTGAAAGGAACTACTATGAAGGCATTATGTTTCAAAGGATCTAATGCTGCTCTGAGTGGATTTGTTGACACTGATTTGGCAGGTGATATTGATTCATGGAGGAGTACTATAGGCTATGTTTTTACTATAGGGGGAACTACAATCAGTTGGATTTCTAGGCTGCAAAAGGTTGTTGCACTTTCAACCACTAAAGCTGAGTATGTTGCTGCTACAGAAGCGAGCAAGGAGATGATTTGGTTACAATGTTTTCTAGAGGAATTGTGTCAAACACAGGAGGATCACCCATTGTATATTGATAGCCAAAGTGCCATTCATCTTGCGAAGAACCTTACTTTTCATTCAAGGACAAAGCACATTCAGCTCAGGTACCACTTCATCCGGATTGTTTTGGAGGAGGGTCAGTTACGACTTGAGAAGATTCACACAAGTGAGAATCCTATCGATATGTTCACAAAGGTAATTCCATAGGAGAAGCTGATTTCTTCATCAGTTTCTGTTGGTCTTCTTGATTGATAATTGTGGAATGTATACCAGTCGAGTCCTACTATTTTTTCCAACAGATGTTGCATGTACAGTGGTGTCGTGTAGTTTTAGTCTCCAAGTGGGAGATTGTTCGGTGTGGAGCCTGATCAGTCTCCAAGTGGGAGATTGTTGAAATGTGGTGACTGATCAGCAAAGTACTATACACTCAGCACGTATCCTTGCCAAATATTTTTACCATTTTTTGTTGATGAAAACTGACATTGTAATAAAACCCTAAAAAGGCCGACTTTGTTTGTGTAGCGTCGTAAATTGTACGCACTCGCTAGGGTGGTACAATTTAACACCTAGTTTAGCACCCGCCTTAGCGCATTTTGCATTCTGCATTGCATTTCTCCTTAAGCACTTAATTAATCAAATTAATTAGGTCTAAAGTCTTATTTCATCATTCTCTACATCATAAAGTAGGGCCCTTTCACTAAAGCGCACCCTTCGCATTTTATTCCTCCAATACATCACTTAATCAAAAACCCTAATTAAGTCCTATTTCAAACTTGGGGGCTTGGTTTCAGGGTCTAAACATCTCGAAATCACCTGTAACTTTGGGATTCTCTCTAAAATCATCATATCCGACGGCCCTAAAAATTTGGTGAAAAGTTGTCGGGACCATGGCGCCCATGCAACATGGTCCCGGACATTTTTCCCGAAATTTTGGGAGCACGACCCAATCATAAAATAAAGCTTAACCCCAAGAAATTGGTGGGATATTCAATCTCTAGGTCGGCCAAAATACGAATTTATGACCTAGGGTTTCATACATAAAAGCTCTCTTTCCTCATTGGAAGGGATCGGATTTTTGTTTCCAGGAACTTCATATGCAGCGAAAGAGCAGATCTTTGAAGACTTCAACAACACTCAACATCATTCTATCAAGCATCTATCAAATTCATTCATTCATCCAATTAGGGCTTGGAAGACATTAAAGAACAATAGGAGATTACCGCCTGAAGATTGGCTTGTACTCCTCCCTTGAGGGTTGGGTATGATTTCATATTGTTTTCATGTCCTTACATAAGCTTTGATATATCATTTATTCATGCTTTAGATCACATTGCATCTTGATTTAGAGCATTTGCATTATCATTTACAAGCAATTAGGGTTTACTTTCTAGGTTGCTCTAGTTTGCTTTCTTGCATTTTGGACCTGGCACACACACTAGGTCTGCACACACAATACATTTTACAAAAAAACTTGGCTATTCGTGGAGGTGGAAATCACCAAAGCGGGGGTTTGACTAAGGCAAAACCCTATATAGCCGCCCTTCCCCCTTTTCAAATATTATTGCAGGTTTCGGGATTCGGACGACGCCGCAGGACACAGATCCGGAAAGAGGAGACTGAGACAGAACCCTGTGTGAAATTGCAGCTCAGAAGACCAGGACAGGGGCGCTGGGCGCCCTGGTCCCTGGGACAGAGGCGCTGGGTGCCCTGGTCCTCCGGACAGATAGCTTTCCGACAGTTTCCAGACAGTGTTTCAGGGTGCAAAACAGTGGTTTCCGGTGCAGTTTTCAGGACAGTGGCGCCCGCGCCCCCTTCCCGAACATTTTCAGTCTGATTTCGACTCCAGGTACATATCTGCATTCTTATTTTATCCTTACATTTACAGCTGTTCATTGTTTAATCTCAATTCTGCAAACTTGTTACTAGTTCATACTTACATTTCGAGGTTAGGGTTTGAACTTGTATCATTTTAGCTTTCAATTTCAACAAGGGAATAGAAATCCTAATAGATATCCCATGGCTCTCTCTTTCACCAAAAGAAGTAGCCAACCGTGCGATATCTCTAGGCTCTTTCGTATTCCGCAATGTGTGTCAAAAGTTAGGATTAGGGTACATTGTCCTAGTCTCGCTTTTTCCCCTACACATTTTGGTGAACCTGACGTGAATCTATCATTGCTTCCTCTTGCATTGCATTTGTTAGATATAGATCTAGATTTAGTGTGTTTTTCATTAAAAGAGAAAAAGAAAAAAAAAAGGAGAAAACTTGTGTTTCTTTGCATTGTGTGTTTAAATTTTATGCAATCTTTTTAAAATGTCAGATTTCTATTTGCAAAATGTTCATGCATTTGATGATTATTATGAGTATAGCCAAGATAAATTAGATGAAGCTTTAGATGAGTTTTTAAACCCTAAGGATGCTAAACCTTCATTTTATCAAAAACTCATAAACCTTGTTACTATGCCATTTAGGTGTGATGAGAAAGATAAGTCGAATGATTCCTCTCAAGGATACATTCCTATCCACTCTTCCCCTGAATCTAGTAACATGGTTGTTTTCAATAATCCCCTCTATGAGGAGATGTCTCCTTTTGAATCAAAAGACAAACCTTTTAACCGATATGATTATGCTTTGTTGGATGATGCCCTTGATGACTTTGTGGCTTTGTCGAAACCTATAAACAAAAACAAGACCTCTAAGTTGGTTAACATGATAAATTTGAATGAATATAACAAACCTCTCTTTGAAGTCCAAGGTGCTTATCCTTCTCCCACCTTTCAAATTCCTAAGACTCCTCTCCTTACTGTTCAAGGGAGGTATGATCATGATTCCTTTTGTACTCCGAATAAACCAATCATTACCGTACAAGGAAGACAACCTATAAGTCCTTACAATTATGCTAAGCAAATAACTAGAGAGAGTTATCATGCGGTTGCCCATACTTATCATACCAGAAATAATAAGCAACCCAATCCTCCTCCTGTTATTCCAGTTTCGCTTCCTAATCCTCAACCAATTCTTCCTCAAGCTCCTCATATTTCGCAAGTTATGGGTAAGGAATATGATCTCATAGAACAGCTTAAGGCTACCCCTGCTAAGATATCCCTTTGGGATTTGATTCAAACTTCTTCCGCTCATCATGGAATGTTACAAGATGCCTTGAAAGATTTGAATGTTCCTCCACCGAATACATCTAGTAATATAGCATCTTTTGTTAACTCTGTGATGAATCCTAAACCTCAAATTGTGTCTACGCAAGATGAGTTGCCTACTAGTGAAGTCCAACAACAATATGATCCCTTGATGATTGTGGTTGTCATGAAAGACACTGCTATAAGATGAACACTAGTATATAATGGCTCTGGCCTTAATGTGTGTAGCATCAATCTATTGCATAAGATGAATGTGGATACTTCTCTTATGGAGCCTGACTCTCGTTCCATTCGTGGCTTTGACAATGTGGCTAAGACTTCATTGGGTATCATCACCTTACCTCTCACAGTGGGACCTGTTACTTTGCCTACTCCTATCCATGTTATGCCGGGAAATTTAACATATAACTTGTTATTAGGGAGGCCTTGGATTCACAGCATGCAATAGACAAGTTAAATTCATTTATAACAATAAGACATATACTTTGATGGGAGATACTAATTTTCAAGCTTGTCTACAAACATCTAATTCCAAAGGAGATTCTTCTAAGCCATCCTCGTCTAGTGATGACTCTTTAAACAAGAAACCTATCGATGAGTCTTCGCTTTCCGATGATCAAAATCCTTGGGATGAATCTGGAATTCCTAAGGAAGATCCTTCTCATCTTGAAACTGCACATAAAAAGGATTTTGATCCTGAGAAGGTTCTCGTAGAAGATGATTGGGGATCTCTTGACTTTAACCCTACCTTTGTGGGTGAATATAAGATTCCTTCTAGAGAACTTAAAGTTGAAAAGAAGGAAGAAGCTGGAAATCACAAAGTTGAAAAGAAAGAAGAAGTTAAAAATCAATCAACCTTACCTGAAGCTATGAGTAATAATTTTGTGGCCGCTTCTCAAACTTCTTCTTCTCACATCTATAACTATGAAGAGTTTGATTCTTTGTCTTATGAAAAACCACCTTCTTTTCCTGAAATGGCTGATCGCTATGGTCGTGGTTTTCGCATTTTTGCTAAGCATGGGTATCATGGAAAAGGTTGTGGTGCTAATGAACAAGGGATTAGAGTTCCTCTAGAGACTAATTTTAAACATTATGCCTTTGGACTTGGTTATAATCCCTACAGACGTACTAAAGCCTCTAAAAGACCATGCATTAGTGTTAATGCCATCTCTACATCTTTATCAATACAACACCCTGAGTATATTGATGAGGATTCTTTGGGTGATTGTGCTCTAGATATCTTCCCTACCGACGACGCTTTAGCTGAGTTCTTGGGAGCCTATGACACTCTTCCTCATTATCATCACAATAGGGGACTCCCTTATTGTTTGAACACTGAAGCTTATTTTGGAAAAGAGATTGATAATGATAAGACTGTGAAAGAATTCCCTCAGTTAAAGGATACTCCTCAACAAAGTAATCTCCTCATAAGTGATACCCTTGATGTTAAGATGGATCCTTGCAACAAAGAGAAAGTCATTAAAATTGGAAAATGTTTGGATGAAGAGGAACAGAAACAATATGAAGAACTATTGCATGAATTCCCTGAGATCTTTGCTTGGGCATATTCTGACATGCCTGGTATAGATCCTAAGATTGTTACTCATAATATTGTCTTAGTTCCTGATGCTAAGCCCGTGAAACAAAAGATTCGAAAAATGAATCCTAAGATAGCTCTGCTTGTTAAAGCTGAGATTGAAAAATTATTGGAGGCTGGATTTATCCGCCCTATTGACTATTCCCCATGGATTTCAAACATTGTCACTGTGGCTAAACCAGATAACAAAATAAGAATGTGTACCGACTTTCAGGATCTAAATAAGGCTTCTTTAAAAGATGATTTCCCTCTTCCAAACATTGATATGATAGTTGATTCTACGGCAGGACATGCCCTCTTATCCTTCATGGATGGTTTTTCAGGCTACAATCAAATTTTCATTAACCCTCAAGATCAATACAAAACCGCTTTCACCACTCCTTGGGGTACGTTTTGTTGGATAATGATGCCTTTTGGACTTAAAAACGCCAGTGCAACTTATCAACGAGCGATGACCCTTATCTTTCATGATTATATGCATAAGATTTTAGAGGATTACGTTGATGATATTTTGGCTAAATCCTTTCTTCGCATGGATCATGTTAAAGTCCTTCGTCAAATCTTCGAAAGAATTCGTAAATATCACATGCGCTTGAATCCCCGAAAATGTGTTTTTGGTGTGGATAGTGGAAAACTATTAGGGTTCATAGTTTCGCATCATGGGATTGAGGTGGACACTAAGAAAATAGATGCTATTGTTAACATGCCACCTCCTCGAAATGTATCTCAACTTAAAAGCTTACAAGGAAAGATTCAAGCTATTTGTAGGTTTGTGTCTCAGCTTGTGGATCGTACCTTTCCTTTTACTCAACTTCTTAAAAAGGACATCACTTTTCAGTGGAATGAGGATTGTCAGCAAGCATTTGAAGATTTAAAAGTGTATTTAGCTAGTCCTCCTATTCTTCAACCTGCTGAACCTTCTAAACCCTTTATCCTGTATACAGCTGCTTCTTCTCATGCTCTCGCAGCATTGTTGGCCCAACATGATAAAGATGGTAAGGAATGTCCGGTTTATTACATAAGTCATACCTTACTCGATTATGAGACCCGATATTCTACGATAGAAAGACAATGCTTGGCCTTGGTGTTTGCGACTCAGAAATTGAGACATTATCTTTTAAATTCAGAAGTCCACGTCATGGTAAAGTTTGATCCTCTGAAACATCTTTTCTCTAAAACTGATTTATCAAGACGTCTAGCTAAGTGGGTTATGATGTTAACTGAATTTGACCTTAAATTTGTTTCACAAAGAGCAATTAAAGGACAAGCGTTGACTGATCACTTAGTTGAGGCTCCTTCACCTTTTTCATTCCCTAACCCTGAGTCCTTTCCTAATGACTTCATTCTTTCTATAGAGAAAGATGAAACTTGGGAGTTATACTTTGATGGCTCTAAGTGTCGTATGGGATCGGGGGCAGGTGTTGTTCTGATTTCTCCTACAAAGAAGTCTATTCCTTTATCATATCGTCTAAATTTCCTGTGTACCAATAACATTGCTGAGTATGAGGCTCTTATAGCAGGAATAAAAGCAGCCCTAGCTCTTAATATAAAACACATACATATCTATGGAGATTTGCAATTAATTATAAGACAAGTAACAGGAATATATCAAGCAAAACAAGACAAATTATCACAATATAAAGACCTTGCTATATCTTTATTACAAAATTTTGATTCTTATACCATGGAACCTGTCCCTCGAAAAGATAACCGACATGCGGATGCGATGGCATGTGTGGCTTCGTTAGTATCTTTAGAGGACCCTATGGTCGATCTTAACTTCGTTATTCACAATCTTACTTCTCCAGCTATCGAAGATGATTCTAGCTTGGTAACATGTTGTGACTTTGTAGACTCAGATGAATGGTTCTCGCATATTGTAAGATATTTGACCGATGGTACCTTCCCTGATTCTGCTAATAGGAACACTAGGGCTAGAATCCGCAAGCTGTCTGCTAGGTATATCATCCTTTCTAAGGTCCTTTATCGAAGGGGTTATGATGGTCTTCTTCTTCATTGTCTTAACAAGTCGGAAATCCCTGTTGCTCTTGAAGAGGCACATTTGGGTGCCTGTGGGGGGCATTTTGGGGGCAAATCCCTGGTTCATAGGTTGCTTCGTATGGGATACTATTGGCAAACTATGCAGAAGGATTCCTTCTCATTTGTTAAGAAATGTCACCAATGTCAACAACACAATAACCTGATTCATGCTCCTGCCCAAGAACTTCATTCTCAAGTAGCTTCTTGGCCTTTGTCCGCATGGGGTTTGGATCTTATTGGAAAAATTTCTCCTCCTTCATCTCAAGGATACACCTTCATTATAACCACAACAGATTACTTTACAAAGTGGGTAGAGGCTATTCCCCTTCGCTCTACTACTACTGAAGTGATTTGTCAATTTCTTCTAGAAAACATTATTTCTCGATTTGGGATACCTTCCACTATTATCTCAGATAATGGAACATCGTTTAAGAACAAGGACGTGAAGAAATTCCTTGAGAAGTATCATATCAAACATCGATTTTCTACACCGTATTACCCTCAGTCAAATGGTCAAGCCGAATCATCCAATAAGATAATTGAGCAAATTCTTCGTAAAACCGTAAATAAGCATGGTAAGGATTGGAGTAACCAGCTAATCTACGCTCTTTGGGCCTACCGAACGAGTGTACGAATTGCTACGGGAACTACTCCTTATAATCTTGTTTATGGTGCTGACGCTATTATGCCCTTAGAGTTAGAAATTCCATCACTTAGGGTTTCTCTTAAAGGTATAGTAGATGATGACTCCTATAGAGAACAACGACTTCAACAGCTTGAGATGCTTGATGAACAGCGTATAAACGCTCTTGAGCATATTCAAGTGTATCACAAAACTCTACAGCGAAGCTATAATGATAAGGTCATTCAACGTTCCTTCTCAGTAGGTGATTTAGTCCTTTATGAGAATCAGCGCAATGTGAATGCCTTGCCGGCCGAAAAGGGAAAATTTAGTCCTAATTGGCTTGGACCATATATCGTTATTGAGGATTATGGACCAGGTGCTTACAAAATAGCGGATGTAGACGGTACGCCTCTTAAAGAACCTATTAATGCTATGCACCTGCGTAGATATTATGTTTAATTCTTCATTTTTTTCATCTATCTTCTTTTTCAATTCTTCAACATTGGATAATATGTTAGTATTTCTTAATTAAAGCAAAATAGAATTAAATGTTATGTTAATCTATATTGCTTCGTTCTTGACAAGCATTTCTTCTTACTTTATAGTTTGTCTTGAATTCATTAATGTAAATTGTAAAAGGTTTACATTTTTATCATGCTAGCATATTATACAGTGTTTTTATGTGTTAAGTAGAATCGTATCATGTTGTGTTTAAGTTTAAAATTAAATCACATTAGTTATATGATTCTTAGACTTAATGCATATTTCTTCCTTATCATCAATGTCGTACTTGATTAAATATTTTAATTAAGTCACACATGTATCAATTTAATCATGGAGCATTGAGAAATCAATCACATAGAAATTAAATTCTGAACATACATGTACATTTACCAAATGTATTAGATTTAATCAAAACAAAATATACATTGTTTTAGGCATCAAAGATAACACATTTGAGACAGAATGAGAAGCATGTATATATACATATATATGTGTGGATCGTGTACAAACATAGGTCACTGTATATCCAAAATGTGATCTCTCTCTTACATCATACAATCATCTCCTATCCCTAGGGCTAGTGGCTGGAGAGTGTCGACTGGATGCTCCCTCCTGATCTGGCCGTGGAGGTGGACCCATGGGTGTGTAGCGCGATACAGATCGTGATTGACTCCGAGAGGAACTCCTACGATCCCTATCCATGAGGATCGCACGATAGGTGGTAGCCTCAGTCTGGGCCGCTACTAGATCTCGCTGCACCTGCTGGAGGTCCTCTGATAAGACTCTCTCTCTCTGCCCCGCCCGATGGAGATCCTCTGATAGGATTCTCTCTCTCTGCCGTGCCTGATGGAGATCGTCCGATAGGACTCCCTCTCTCTGCCGCGCCTGACGGAGATCCTCTGATAGGATTCTCTCTCTCTCCCTCCATATATCTACCTGTAATCGAAATGGGAAAAACAAATCCTCATGCCGACCCGCGTTCCCCTGAGGCCTGTAGGTAATCTGTGAGGAACTAGGAATCTATGCTATCATGGAGATGTCTGTCATTGCCTGCTGAATCAAGGAACGCCAGTCCTGCACATTAGCTGTGGCAGTAGAATAGATCTTTGTTAGTACCATTCTATATCATCACAGCATTAATCAATCAATATAAACCTACTATACCTGGATCTCCCTCGCCCCAGTAGGGATCATGATATGGTAGCATCTGTGACTAGGAACTGCTAGGCTCCCCTCGCTTGAATACTCTATCCATGATGGGTGTAGGCTAGACGGTATTGGTGACAGGTCTCCGTATCGCCTCCTGTTCCTCCTGTTGGGGAATAAAAGGTGGATCCAGAGCTATGGTATCGTCTCCTGAATGGTGGGGAGTTGCATCCGACTCCTCCTCATCATCTCTATCATCCTCCTCATCATCCTCCTCATCATCCTCATCCTCATCCGCATCATCACCTGCATCCTCCTCGTCCTCCTCTCTATCTGCATCCTCCTCCTCCTCGTCACTGGGCTGATCGCCTGTAGGTGGATCAGGATCTCCCGTCTCCTCATGACCCTCTCCCTCATCTGGCTCCTCTGACCTGGATCCCTCATCCTCGTCTCGGTCTCCATGTCTCCATGGGCCTGGATAGCCTGTCGGATGATCTAGTGGAAAGATAGGACCTGGATATGATCTCATGAACCATGAAACATATCTACGCTGTGCTCCAGGCTCTGCAGAATAGTCAGTGACTACATCCTGATCTGATCCCTCCAAGTCTGTCATCTTGATATCATCCACCGTCAGTCTCGCTACTGCTCTAGGTCTGGGAAGGACCCATGAGTGTCGAGTATAGATGGGCACATCGGTTGGAACACACTGCTCTAGTCCGAACTGCCTTCGTACTCGGTCGAAGTAGAAAGGGACTATGATGTGTGCATATCATCCTCGCAGTAGGCGGTTCCTCTGTAGACATGCTAACTGTCTCTCCATACCATCCCATCTGTGCATCAGTAGGTAAGGTCTCCACACTATCACCTCGGATGTCAGTCTGTCAATAGTCACTCTCCAATACAACAAATCCCCAAATCTCCACTCGCTGGTCAGTGGATAAGCGAACACCCTAGGTCGCTCGCTCGCTATACTCAGTGGATAGCCGACGGGCCTGGTGCATGTGAAGTGCTCTAAGATCCACACCTGCAGAAGTGTGCATGTCATCAAACTACAACCCTGTCCGAATACATACTCCTCAAGGTTGTGATAGAGATGTGCAAGCATACTCCGACCCCATGCATAAACTCTCCTATGTCTCTCCATCCCTTTGATACACCATGTGAGGCCCCCATGCATGTGTGTCCCTCTCCCATTAGGGCAGACGGCTAGTGCTATGATGGCTATCATGAGGCGTCTCAGAAGTGGTATCTCTCCTATAGGATGTAAGAGCCAGCTGACCATGATACGACCTCTCGTCTCGCTCGGCATGACTCTCCCTATGCAGTACATCTGCTCCCTCTGATGATCCTCTGCTACCCGATCAGTCGCATATGTGACTGTCGCTCCTCTGATAGGAAGACGCAGTATACGGTACACATCCTCGAGTGTGACCGTCAGCTCTCCTACCGGAACGTGAAAGGTACAGGTGTTAGGATCCCATCTCTCCATCAGTGCCATCAGCATCGTAGGATGAAATCGAATGGCCGGCATAAGAATCATGTACCACAATCCTACTATCGATAGGGTGTCTCTCTCTGACTGAGTCAGCCATGGAATCTGGTCTCGCAAAGTGTGAAGGATGTGTCCCGCTGTGTGCTCTCTCATGTACGGGAGACCCTGCAAAACGAAAACATGACCAAAATCAGTACTCAATCATCGAAATCGCAAATGCAAACTGTTGAACATTGAATGCTTGCCTTGTAACCCCTCGCCAGGCCCTGATTGGGGACCATGGCGCCCTGTCAGGGACCATGGCACCCTGTCAGGGACCATGGCGCCCTGAGGGGACCATGGCGCCCTGCAGGGACCATGGCGCCCCTGTCAGGGACCATGGCGCCCTGGGGGGACCAGGGCGCCCCTCAGGGACCAGAGCGCCCTAGGTGGGCCCCGGTCAGCGTTCAGGGTCCGCATTCGATCACGGAAAAGTCAAACATGCGAGAAATCAAAAGTCAAATGTTCAGTCAACTCACCTCGTCCAGTGGCTCGTCGTCGATCACGGCCTGGCGCAGGATCTCGATCCTCGTGGGACGCTCCGGTCGTCGTGAAGGCATGATGCTTAGGTGGGCTCCGCTACACTGAATAGTATCCTGAAATCGGCAAAGTGACAAATACAAGTGTCACTTTCAAAGTATATACTCTCGTTTGTCTATTCTTACTTCTCGAAACCCTAATTTTTCCCCTATCATTCATTTTATCATAACTTGGGTTTGGGAGATGCGATTTTCGAGCCGTTTGTTGCGTTGGAATCGTATTTTCCTTCTCCTACTCTCGGGATGTTCCAAAAAGTGCTCTGATGAAGCCTATTTAGTGAACACCCCTCATCAACACTCTATTACACAATTTGTCGCAAGTAAACATGCTACCCTGTTTCACCTCCCTAAATAAGCAAGTCGAAACAGGGGGGGGCATATAGCTACTCACAGATTTCATCACTTTCCCTAGTAAGCATTAGGTGATTTTGTGATCTAACGTTTGTTTTGTAGGGTGCGGTTCCTAACTGTGTACTGCAGATACCGCTGGGGGCTTCGTCCGACAACTTATGGATATATCCTTTTTCAAATAATGTTTACTTTTTTGTATTTTAGCTTGCATATGCACGTAGTACTCATATGACCGCTAAAGTGGGGGCTAAATGTAGTGTCGTAAATTGTATGCACTCGCTAGGGTGGTACAATTTAACACCTAGTTTAGCACCCGCCTTAGCACATTTTGCATTCTGTATTGCATTTCTCCTTAAGCACTTAATTGTTCAAATTAATTAGGTCTAAAGTCTTATTTCATCATTCTCTACATCATAAAGTAGGGCCCTTTCACTAAAGCGCGCCCTTCGCATTTTATTCCTCCAATACATCACTTAATCAAAAACCCTAATTAAGTCCTATTTTGAACTTGGGGGCTTGGTTTCGGGGTCTAAACATCTCGAAATCACCTGTAACTTTGGGATTCTCTCTAAAATCATCATATCCGACGGCCCTGAAAATTTGGTGAAAAGTTGTCGGGACCATGGCGCCCATGCAACATGGTCCCGGACATTTTTCCCGAAATTTTGGGAGCACGATCCAATCATAAAATAAAGCTTAACCCCAAGAAATTGGCGGGATATTCAATCTCTAGGTCGGCCAAAATACGAATTTATGACCTAGGGTTTCATACATAAAAGCTCTCTTTCCTCATTGGAAGGGATCGGATTTTTGTTTCCAGGAACTTCATATGCAGCGAAAGAGAAGATCTTTGAAGACTTCAACAACACTCAACATCATTCTATCAAGCATCTATCAAATTCATTCATTCATCCAATTAGGGCTTGGAAGACATTGAAGAACAATAGGAGATTACCGACTGAAGATTGGCTTGTACTCCTCCCTTGAGGGTTGGGTATGATTTCATATTGTTTTCATGTCCTTACATAAGCTTTGATATATCATTTATTCATGCTTTAGATCACATTGCATCTTGATTTAGAGCATTTGCATTATCATTTACAAGCAATTAGGGTTTACTTTCTAGGTTGCTCTAGTTTGCTTTCTTGCATTTTGGACCTAGCACACACACTAGGTCTGCACACACAATACATTTTACAAAACAACTTGGCTATTCATGGAGGTGGAAATCACCAAAGCGGGGGTTTGACTAAGGCAAAACCCTATATAGCTGCCCTTCCCCCTTTTCAGATATTATTGCAGGTTTCGGGATTCGGACGATGCCGCAGGACACAGATCCGAAAGAGGAGACTGAGACAGAACCCTGTGTGAAATTGCAGCTCAGAAGACTAGGACAGGGGCGCTGGGCGCCCTGGTCCCTGGGACAGGGGCGCTGGGCGCCCTGGTCCCTGGGACAGAGGCGCTGGGCACCCTGGTCCTCCGGATAAACAACTTTTCGACAGTTTCCAGACAGTGTTTCAGGGTGCAAAACAGTGGTTTCCGGTGCAGTTTTCAGGACAGTGGCGCCCACGCCCTCGTCCCGAACATTTTCAGTCTGATTTCAACTCCAGGTACATATCTACATTCTTATTTTATCCTTACATTTACAGCTATTCATTGTTTAATCTCAATTCTGCAAACTTGTTACTAGTTCATACTTACATTTCGAGGTTAGGGTTTGAACTTGTATCATTTTAGCTTTCAATTTCAACAAGGGAATAGAAATCCTAATAGATATCTCGTGGCTCTCTCTTTCACCAAAAGAAGTAGCCAACCGTGCGATATCTCTAGGCTCTTTCGTATTCCGCAATGTGTGTCAAAAGTTAGGATTAGGGTACATTGTCCTAGTCTCGCTTTTTCCCCTACACAGTTTGTTACCCTAAAATGCATGTTATAAGCGGTTGGGATGCTTAAGGCATTGTAATGTTGATGTACTATTTTTGCTGGATAATAAGAAAGATTGGATGGCTATGTATGGTGGACATAACCCATTTTGGGTGAACCACGTTAAATCTTTGTGTTATTTGTGTCTTATTTTATTTCTTTATCTTTTGTATTTAAATTTGCGTATAATTGTTAGTTCATATTTGCTTCGGATCTGCTTGAAACCCTAACATGAACACCATAATTTTGACATGGAAACCCAAATAGGGAAAAACTATGGTGGGAGTTGGTACCCACTAAAATTTGTACTCTTTTCAAGTATGCCCTGTTAGGAGCTTACAATAGCCCGATTAGGAGAAGACCTTGTTAGGAGTCACCTGATTAAGGGATTTACCTATCACTCTAGCTAGGAGCTTAATGATCTATTAGGATTGACCTCATGAGAGGAATTACCACCCTTTTTAAAAGATGTCCTGTTAGGGGACTTAAATGATAAAAGGCCTATTAGGACCTACCCGGTTAAGGGATTTAAGTAGTTGTAACTATTAGGGAACAACAGTGAAAAGTGATCTATTACTTTGCACTTTTAGCTTGCTAGATCAAATCCAGTTATGCTATCATCAACACTCAGACAGATCTCTATCTTCTCTGGGATGGCTTAACGCATTCTCCTAATACCACCGACACATAAAACATCAACTGTGTCATCCTAAATAGACATCTTAATTAGGTTGACCAATAAGCCCTAATTACATCTTGAAATTGCAATATAGATCATATCAGATCTTCATCTAAATCATTACAATAATTTACAATGCTAAATCAACCATTGGTTGATCATAACTCATCACAAAAATATCTGATCTATACCAAAGTCAAAACCTCAAAACACTCCACTAAGTGTTTCACTGTTTCCCAAGAAATTTTTCCTTGAATCGTGCAAAAAAAATATTTAAATCATCTATGTGGGTTGTACCATTTTATCTCCTCCATGTAGACTCACCTTCAATCACCATCATATCAATAATCATTATTGGTTGAGTGATTTCATCATAGGTCCTTAAACCCTTCTAAAACCCTAACAAAACTTCATCAGAAATTCAAAAAATGCCTTATAGTAAGCATCATAGGATGTGGTTCTGATTACATACTAAAATCCATCATAAAAGCTTATGTTTCAAACCACAAATCACCAAACATCACTAATCACCCGATTCTATCAAAACTTATCTTCTTTACCAGTTAAGGTCCTAATTCCCAGTCTTACCAGTAAACCCTATCAAACTCTAACTCTGGTAGACCAAATCACTTAGCCAACAAGTCAATCATCAAAAACCATCTGTAAATATCATCAAACATCAGTTAACCCTGGTTTCTGTCAATGACAACACAAATAACTAATCATGTCATCTTTCCTCTACTGATATAGTCATCCATCATCATCTCATCTTCATCAATTATGCCAATCATGCCAACAGATACCACTGAACCAATATTATGATTTACATTACATAAAATGGACCTAAATCAAGTAACCAAAAAATTATATCTATCGGGGATTCTGCTAAGACCAAAATCCAACACGCTTCACTTGCTAGTAGAAACCCTCAGTGAAAGTTTAATCGGATCCAAATAGGACCACCAAAATAGCACGAAATACAATGCAGTCACCAAATGCTTGAGATATGATCAAGAAGCACCAACAACATGATAGAAACTAATTCCATAAGTTGGACCCAAAATCCACTAACCAAGTCACCAAGTTAGCATACCGGTAAAGCTAACTGGGAATGCCAGATGCCAGTAAAGCCAAAAGCTAGCCGGGAAAGCCAAGAACAAGCTGGTAAACAGAAATACCAAAAGTGATAACCAAATCATGAAACCACCAGAATATAGAAAGCATATAACCACCAGAATAAGCATCCAAAATTGATTCCAAAGATCCGATCATACTGGATCAAAATCACAACCAAAACCAAAATGTCACCAAGACTAATCGGGATAGTCTCCAACTAGGATACAATGTTGACATCAATGACAACACTTAACCAAATCTAGCATATTGCCAACAATAGCCCACTTTGGCATTGATGGCAACACTGAATGTGAAAAACATCCAAGTGTCAAGGAATGCTAACGATATCCAAAATCATCAAAAGATCTAGCAATTTTCACATGAATACCTTCTCCCCCTTTGACATCAATGACAAAGGATGGATACTAAAGCAAGAGTATTGAACCAAATAGCTAACTACTCCCCCTGAGTAGTAGTACCATCTTCATCAACTCAAATCAGAAAAGTATGTCTGATAAACTCACCAGATTGATGCATCTTTGCATCTCTAAGTCTCTTCTGGAGGGTTGGTAACCCCCAGCTGATCTCTGAGAAATTCAAAAGTGTCTTTAGGCAATGGTTTTGTTACAATATCTGCAATTTGTTCCTAAGTAGGCACATAAACCAATTTGACTTCCTTTGCTTCAACCTTTTCCTTCAAGAAATTATACCTTATAGAAATGTGTTTTGATTTGGAATGAAAAATCGGATTCTTTGACATATAAATAGAGTAGTATTATCATAGTGAATAACAATAGGCTCATCATAACTTACCCTTATATCCTTTAACATCTGTTTCATCCATAAAATCTTAGCATAGTTGGTAACAGCTACAACATATTTTGCTTCAACTATACACAATGAAGTGTGTTGGGACTCATTAAAATAAGGTCAATTTTTGAGCCCCATTTCAAAATTTTGATATTGCATTTTCAGAAAGGCACCTAATCTCATTCAAGTGGCCTAGTTAGAGAGAGGGTAAAATGGAGCCAGGTGATTCTCAAAGGGTAAGGCTTGGGAAATTTGTCCTACACCTTTCATTTGGACTATGCAGTGATGTACAACTTTCAGATTTCAGTTTGGATCAATTTATCAGGTACCCATTTCGAGGGGTGAGCTGAAAGTGCATTTTAGGCAAAAATGCAGATTTTATTGAGTAGCCTACTTTGAATGCTTATATATTTTGCCTTGTTGATCGTCATGAATAATTTCAAAATGGATTGAATTCTATGCATAAATGTGAGTCAACATGCAAAATTCCAAGTCTCTAGCAATCCATTTGCTCAATTTTCAACGCTCGATCTGTTTGCAGTTTGTATGGTTTGACAAGTCCCTGTTTCAGGACTTAGTCGGAGCCCTGTTTTTGCATAAGTGTAAAATTTGCCTCAGTGCGTGTCATGTCAGAATGCTTGTTCCAGGATATTGTTGATATAAATGACAAGCTATGTTTCCAGTTTCAAGCTCCTGCCATTCCATTTGATCAGTTTTCAAAAGGGTTTCTTAGGCCATCTGTTTCAGTTATCCATACTTTCATTGTCGTATCAATTAAAGTAGCTATTTTCATGAGTGCACCATTTGCACCCAGTCAGACTTTTGGTCAAACTGAGAATTCTAAGTTTTGATATGTACTTCAAGGTACCTATATCTCATATTTGAGGGTCTACAAAGATCATTTGATATTTTTAAGATAGGCATCATGGGTTGCCTGCGCATTGACTTCATCAGGTCTGCAGTGCTGATAAAGCCAGTTGGTCATTTTTGAAAATTACTATCTCTTCACTCAGGAATCATCTTGAAAAACTGTTTGGTAGAGTTTATGCTTATATATTAGTGTACACGCCTGTCAGATGGGGAGGTCCAGAAAGGTGTTTTGACCGGTTTGAAAATTACGTCTTTGCGATTAAATGCGAAGATGTGGCATAAGTGTCTGAAAGTTGCAAAACTCAATTTGATGATCCAAAAATGGTGTCAATCGATTCCAGAGGTAATTTTAAGGTTCTTGAGGAATTTCAGAGGTCAGTTGCATGAAAATGAAAAAAAAATTTAGTCGGACCTACTTTGGGGCCCGACCTGACTCGTGCCCGTGCATTATTTTTTATGGCGAAAATATTCTTAGTACATGACTTCATGATGCATAAAGATATGGGATTGCATAGCAATGTTATTATAAATTCTTGTTGACTATTCTAGGCCTGGTATGGAAGAGGAAGACATTGACATGGTCAACAAGACAATTGGCAAATGAACCTTAGACTTGAAAACAACATACCATATTGTCATTAAGAATGTAAAAGATGGAGGTGGAAAAGAAATATGTAGTCTTGGATAGTATAAAGCTGATCTCAAACTCTATAAGTGACTCTGTGGTGAGATATCAAAGCTCACATACGAAAAAATTGGCTTCACAGCTAGATAACCTCATTTTGGATGTTGTCTCTTGCTTAAAGGATCCGAATGGATCAAGAAAATATGCAATTGCAATGTACATTGAGGAGACCCATACTACACCTCCAAACTTCATAAGTTTGTTGTCCACACATTTAGATTCATTAACAACAAGTGCAAATTGGTAGGTCACGTGGGGGGTTTTACAATTTTAGAGCAAGTGCTTTTCACAGGTGTTAAACCTGCCCATTTCTCATGTGATGGCTATTGGGGAAGGTTTTAGAATCCTTCAAGAAAATTAAATCAAACACCAACTACGCTCCCTCCTCCCACACATGGTGAATTACATTTCAAACTCTAGTAAAGGCAACATGGTAGGCATAAACCTGTGTGTGGGCATGTTTGAAGCTGCAGAGAGATTAAACCAAATGCATTGGCAACACTCTCCTTCCTCTGCATGACATTGAGGTAAGAGAGCAGCATTAAAAACTTTCAAGACAATGTAATCAATAGTTTAGTCTCCTGCGTGGAGAGTGGGAGAGTGTGTGGTTTTAAAGCAAATGCCAATGACATCAGAGTAGGTGCACAGTCAACATTTCCCTCGCGTAGCTGCTACAAGACTTTAAAATTCACTAGCAAACAACATTGGCATTGGTTAATGGCATCTAAAACATGTTTCCATCCTTTAGTGTGGAGAATATGGAGGGTTAAAATGAAATGCTAATGGCAACTCCTATACGTGGTTGAAAAGAGGCAACGTGAACTCCAGAAAATATAGATTTAACAGGTGTGTGGTGTTGGGAAATCCATTAAACTACAGTATCCTCCCTCTATGTGGTTGGTATGAAACCCACCAAAGCTTCCAAGCAATGCAAATGCCAACGCAAATTTGGTAAGTGTGAACTCAATAGTCCCCTATGTATTTTCTGGAAGGGGCACTTTTAAAATTTAAACAAATGCAAGCAAAGTGCATTCTGCAAGGTGTAAATGCCAAACATGTAGGCTATCATGTGAGCAAGGTAAGTTGGACAATCACATGAGGAAGGTGCATTCAAGTCTCTGAAGAAAATGCCATTAAAACACTCAGAAAACCTTCAAAAGTGCAGTCCTAGGCATAAGTGCATTATCCCACATTGGTTGGCAGGGAGCATTTTTGAGTATTTATAAGCAAGGCTCCACACTACCATAGTGTCAAATCCTTGGAGGCTTTTGATGGATGGTGTTGGTTGGGCACCCAAGTAGACCCCACGCGAGCGGGTGCGTATCCCAAGGTGACCAGATGGACCCCACATAGGCATGGATCTCAAGGTAGGTGTGTTTTTTAGAGAAAAGGCAAGTTAAATATCGATCAAGTTGCTGAAGATCTACTGTGTGCGTGGATTCACGAAGGGAAGATGCTCGAAGAATACCCTTCACAAAATAGTGAAAAGCACATGCAAAAAACCAAGGTTAAAGACCCTATAGGTTCAGCAAGCTCTGACGGCCGGTGTGACTTTGTGAACCGAAGATGCAAGCTCGTTAGCCATGGTGAAATGGCAAAAGATGATGTGGAGGTCCAACTCACAGGTCCCATTGAGATGTCACTGAGGTGGCGATGAGGTGGCTGACAAGCAAGCATACAAGTGGCATACATGTGGTAGTGACATGGTAGACATGTGGTGGATTGATGAGGTGTCATCCGAGGTGGCACCCAGTGGACCCTATCAATGAATCGGAGGCTGCTACATGGCAGGGCGTCACACCAAAAATGGAGTGAAAATCAAAGTTAAATGATACACATGAAGAATTAATTCACTCAGAGGCTCATTTTTTCCCAAAATATCAAGTATTATATATTGTCGGAAATCTCTAAAGATGAGGAATCCATTTATGAAGTTTTTTTCAACAAATGCTGGATATTTCGAGAGTAGTTTCCATGGGAAAGAGAAAGGAAAGTGCAATTCAGTTAGAAGAAAAGAAACTTGGCAAATTCTAATGAATTTTGATATTTTTCCCTCCTCTTCTTATTCCCATTTTCTTCTCATTGTAATGGTTCCATAAATTTGGAGAATCGCTTCATATTTTCATGGTTTCCAATTCTGAGTATTCTTGAAGATTGTACAGGGCAGGGGTTTTCTTTCAGTAATGGAGTTCAATTCTTTGCTATAGGTGTTCTTAGTTGCAGGTTCTTGTGTATGTAAGGCATGCACAAATTTGCACATAATTTGTCTCTGAAATGTATTTTTATTTTTATTCAAATTTGATTCTTAAGGAGGATCAAGTTGTTCATGACCAGTTGTGTCTGTGAGTGTAATGTTGGTTTGTAGGTAATCTTCAAGGAAGATTTTAAACTCTATGAGCAAACATTAATAAAATAGGGTTTATGTTTCTAGATCTGATATTTTCTATGGATGAGCTGAGTAATGCATTTATGTAAGGCATTAAATGTAGGAATACTTAAGAATGAAGATAGATCTGTAGTATAAGTTTTCATCAATAGTTTGATTTGTGACTCTATTGCCCTTGGATAAGGCACTTATCTTGCAATTAAGGGGATTCTCAAACCAATTAAAAATTCAATTAAAGAATATCTTTTCCCTTTATGTCTAGGGGTTTGTGTTCTATTCTTTTCAAGCTCTATTTCATCCTATTGTTTGTACAGATCTAGCCAATCTATAGTGTTTCCTAGCTTGTTGATCTTGTGAAATGATATGTCTGCTTGTTGTTTGATGTTGTCATAAGTGTGTAATGAGTCAATTTCATGCATCAAAAGGGTGTCCCTCCTAGGTCTAGCAGAACCTAAAGTGCAAGAGGATCAATTAGGGTCCTATGTTATGTTGTCCAAGCCCTAATGTGTTTCATAGACTAAAATTGGCCATTTGATAGAAGGATTGCAAATGTACTTGGGTTAACCAGATTTGGTGAACAAAAAAAATGGTGACTCTACTAGGGAACTAATGGATTTTAAATGTTTTATTGATAAGGTTAGAAGTTGAATGTATTCCTCATCTTGTCAATTTCATATCCAACCATTCTATCCATTGTATATGCACAGAGTTTAAAATTAATTTTCTAGTGAAAGAGAATGTTCCTTGTTCTGGATCTGTAAATGATATGTTATTTCATGTCATATTTTGTAATGGAGTAACAGTAAATTCATGTTGCTGAGTTGTGAGCAAGTCCTTGCAGCTGTATGCAAACTTTTCCCCAATTCCTTATTTGGGTGGTGACTCCATGGTTTATACCAGTGTTGAATGTATGCAATTAGTATTGCATAAGGTTTTATGTTTTTATATAGTGCAGAGATATGAGCTATCATTGCTAATGTAGATAGACATAATTTCTTCATCATAAGAGTTTTATAAAAGGTGCAGTAGTAAGATACACATAGATGTGGTGTGATTTTCCCAAATCCACATGTGTTAAATAGCCTGGAAGAGTGTTTATTGCAGCGATATTGAAGGAGACAATAAAGAATTTAATATGCGGTGAATAGCATTCTGTTGTTCAAAATGTCCTATATGTAAGAGGTGGCAACTCTAAGGTAAAAGACTATGTTGAAAGTGGAAGTTAATCTTCAGATCTACAAGTCCTACAACTGCAAACACCTAAGTATTTTCAGAAGTTTCAATGCAAGACATCTCTTCAGAAAATTTGAAAGAGCAAAATAGTTTCCCTATCTAGTGTTTTGCACTTTGTTGAAAGGGAAGAAGATCAAAAATATTTGCATATTCAAAGTGTTGTTAAGTTTCAAGTTCTTATATGTTTTCCTATGATATGCAAGTATCCATGAGTTTTATGTCAAAAAGTGAAGAAGATAAATCTGTAGCTTGACATATTTAGAAGTTGTTGAATTTTTGGTGGGGTTGTGTATGAAGTCTGAGAAGTCACAATGTGTAGTCAATTAGTTCAGCCCCAATCTTATTCACATATGTCCAGTAAACTAGAACAACCATGTGATAGAAAAGTTTAGAACAACCATGTGATAGAAAAGTTTTAGTATGAAGTATTATGCTGCTCTAAATTTCAAAGATGTTCCAGGTTACCCAAATCGCATACCCACAAAGATTAGAAAGTATTTACCCATATTCAGTGGTAAGAAATCAAAATTAGCATGTCAACATGTGAAAAGATTTTCAGATTTGATAGGAGAGTTTGAAATTTGTCAAGAAGATGTGTGCATGAAGTTATTTGTCCAGTCACTTAAAGAGGATGCAAGGGATTGGTTCTCTTTTTTGCCAGCAGATTGTATGTCCTCATGGGAGGAATTAATTTCAGATTTCATAGACCAATTTGATGAAAAGGTGAGTGATTATGATATGCTGAAAGAATTCATTTACATACAAATCAAGGAAGATTAATTGGTACCAACATTTAACATCAGGTTTTCACAAATATTGTTTAAAATTTCCAGAAAGTATAAGTTTGATGATAAAGTATGTCTGGATATTTATATGAGTTCTTTTGACAAGAAAATAGGTTTCTTATTAAGAAACAAAGAACCCAAAACTTTGTATGAAGCCTTTAACACAACTAGGGACATTGAAAATAATTTGAAATTTGGGATCTCAAAGAGCTTTGTGTCTACTGTTGTTTCTTGCCAAAACACCTTCAATGGTGAAATACCATGTGAAGCTGAACAAATCATTCCTTGTCCAAATATGTTAAGCTATGCTGTTCCAAATGGTTTTGTTGATACATGTGTTTCAAATTTAAATGAGAGTCAAGAATCTTTGATGTTAATGCTGGTGGAATAATCAGTGGGAAATGTTGTGATAATGTTGATATAGAGTTAGATTTGTATAAAAGATATGTACCATTTGATTTGTATGCCAGTTATGTTGATTATGTGACTGCAAATTATCAAGTAAATCATGTATCTCCCAAGGGTAATAATAAAGAAATTAAAGAGGATGATGACCATTGATCTTTACATGCTAGTGATGTATTTGATGTTGAAGTACCAAATATTGAAGGACCACTAAATGTTGTTGATTATGCAAGTAAGGATGTGCAATATGATGTAAATCAGATTTTGGTTAAGTCTGATAAAGCTGAAAATGAAATTGTGGATGATGCTGATAGTGTTTTCAATGCAAGTATACCCAATGATGAATGTGTTTCAGGATGGAGTGGTGTTGTTAATTATGAGCACACTGAGTTCAATTTTCAGCACCTAGAAGGTATAGAAATGAACAATGAAGAGCAATTTCAGAATATGAATGATCTTGACACAAGTTATTTACTTTCTTTTGATCAGCAAATGAATGTCAGTTATGCAGCTGATGATGGTTATGAGAATTCTTATTATTTATCTTGTGAAGATGATATAAGAGGAGACCAAGTTATATACTTCAGTCATGAATCTGAAAATGAATGTATTTTTGAAGATAAAAATGTATGTGAAAGTGCGGATAATGTTCTATTTTCAGATTTAAATGAACCTGTATTTGAATGTTTTCAAAATTTCAAGTACCATGAAGAGAATGTGAATGTTGATAGTATGCTTGAACCGGATATGGAGTTCTTTTCCTTTGATATTAATGTTCATGGTGTTGATTTCATTATGGAAAATGCTGAAGTTTCCCCTTGTGTTGAACAAGTTTGTAATGTTGATGTAGTTCCGAACAGCAGTAGCATGGGTTGTAAAATTTTACTTCATGATGAAGATAAGAGGCATGGGTTGTGTGAGGACTACTTCAAACCACAAATGGAATTTTTTTAGGTGGATGTAAGTCTGAATGAGAAAGACTTAGTTGAGGATTTGCTTCAGCCAGAGGTATGCATTATTTTCCATGAATGGGATATTAAGAATGTTGATGTATTGAGTATGATAAACAAGGATAGTATAGAGTGTGGTTAGCATGGTGAAGTATCACATCTGGATCGTGATATTTATGTTCCTTGTTTGCATCAATTGGTTAGTAATGCCCCCAATTCTATGACTTTAAATGATAATAAGGCATGTGCTGATGAGAATTACAATATTGAGATTGAATGCTTTATTTTTGAAATTGAGAGTGATGATGCCTTTGCAAATGATAGAATTGATTGGGATAGTGAAATGTATGGCAACTTGTGGGAAGGTCTCTATTGTGAATTGTCTCATGATTTTACTTTTGAAATAGTGTGTGATTACAAAGTTCAAAATCAGACAAAAGGTATGCACACTAGCTGTTATGGGAATGAGATGAAGGAAGTTGATTATAAAGATTATGCTCAGTTGTTTTTAAAGGTTCCTTTGTTTGGATCATGATGTCAGGTGATGAGAATCAGATTTTTGACAGAGGTAAATGCTGAGAATGTTTGGAGCAGTTTATATTTAGTTGTCAGTATGTTTGTATATCTTGTATAGTTTCTTTGCTTCAGTTGTGTGGTTTTCAATAAAGTGCCCTACTATTTGGGTTGAATAGGAAGCCCTGTTTTTGAGAAGAGAAGAGAGTGATCCATTTTTGGGTGGTCTTCTTAACCAAAGATTCTAGATACTTGTGTTGATCTTGCAATCAACCATCCCCACTCGGAGCCATTGTTAGGACTCATTAAATTTGGGTCAAGTTTTGAACCCCATTTCAAAATTTTGATATTGCATTTTCAGAAAGGCACGTAATCTCATTCAGGTGGCCTAGTTAGAGAGAGGGTAAAATGGAGCCAGGTGATTCTCAAAGGGTAAGGCTTGGGAAATTTGTCCTACACCTTTCATTTGGCCTATGTAGTGATGTGTAACTTTCAGATTTCAGTTTGGATCAATTTATCAGGTACCCATTTTGAGGGGTGAGTTGAAAGTGCATTTTAGGCACAAATGCAGATTTTATTGAGTAGCCTACTTTGAGTTCTTATATCTTTTTCCCTATTGATCATAGTGAATAATTTTTAAATGGATTGAATTGTATGCATAAATGTGAGTCAACATGCAAAATTTCAGGTCTCTAGCAATCCATTTGCTCAGTTTTCAAAGCTCAATCTATTTGCAGTTTGTATGGATTGACAAGTCCCCGTTTCAGGACCTAGTCGGAGCCCTATTTTTGCATAAGTGTAAAAGTTGCCTCAGTGAGTGTCATGTTAGAATGCTTGTCCTGGGATATTGTTGATATAAATGACAAGCTATGTTTCCAATTTCAAGCTCCTACCAATCCGTTTGATCGGTTTTCAAAAGGGTTTCTTAGGCCATCTGTTTCAGTTATCCATACTTTCATTGTCATATTAGTTAAAGTAGCCATTTTCATTAGCGCACCATTTGCACCCAGTCAGACTTTTGGTTGAACTGAGAATTCTAAGTTTTGACATGTACTTCAAGGTACCTATGTCTCAGATTTGAGTGTCTACGAAGATCGTTTGATATTTTTAAGATAAGCATCATGGGTTGCCTGCGCATTGACTTCATTAGGTCCGTAGTGCCGACAAAGCCAGTTGGTCATTTTTGACAATTAATATCTCTTCACTCGGGATTCTTCTTCAAAAACCGTTTAGTAGAGTTTATGCTTGTATATCAGCGTACACGCTTGTCAGATGGCAAGGTCCAAAAACCTGTTTTGACCGGTTTGAAAATTACATCTTCGCAATTAAATGCGAAGATGTGGCACAAGTGCCTGAAAGTTGCAAAACTCAGTTTGATGATCTGAAAATGGTGTCGATCAATTCCAAAGGTAAGTTTAAAGTTCCTGAGGTATTTCAGAGGTCAATTGCATGAAAACGAAAAACTTTTTTTGTCGGACCCACTTTGGGACCTAACCTGGCTCGTGCCCATGCATTATTTTTTATGGCGAAAATGTTCTTAGTACATGACTTCATGATGCATAAAGATATGGGATTACATAGAAATGTTTTTATAAATTCTTGTTGAGTGTTCTAGGCCTGGTATGGAAGAGGAAGAGATTGACATGGTCAACAAGACAGTTGGCAAATGAACCTTAGACTTGAAAACAACATACCGTATTGTCATTAAGAATGTAAAAGATGGAGTGTGGAAAAGAAATATGTAGTCTTGGATAGTATAAAGTTGAGCTCAAACTCTATAAGTGACTCTGTGTTGAGATATCAAAGCTCACATACGAAAAAATTGGCTTCGCAGCTAGATAACCTCATTTTGGATGTTGTCTCTTGCTTAAAGGATCCGAATGGATCAAGCAAATCTGCAATTGCAATGTACATTAAGGAGACCCATACTACACCTCCAAACTTCAAAAGGCTATTGTCCTCAAATTTAGAATCACTAACAACAAGTGCAAATTGGTAGGTCAGGTGGGGGGTTTTAGAATTTCAGAGCAAGCGCTTTTCGCAGGTGTTAAACTTGCCCTCTTCTCACGTGATGGTTGTTGTGGAAGGTTTTATAATCCTTCAAGCAAATTCAATCAAACACCAACTACACTCCCTCCTCCCACACATGGTGAATTACATTTCAAACTCTAGCAAAGGTAACGTGGTAGGCATAAACCTCTGCATGGGCATGTTTGAAGTTGTAGAGAGATTAAACCAAATTTATTGGCAACACTCCCCTTCCTTTGTGTGACATGGAGGTAAGAGAGAAATGTTAAAAACTTTCAAGCCAATGTAATCAGTAGTTTAGTCTCCTACATGGAGAGTGGGAGAGTGCATGGTTTTAAAGAAAATGCCAATGGCATTAGGGCAGGTGCACAGTCAACATTTCCCTCACGTAGCTACTACAAGACTTTAAAATTCACCAGCAAACACCATTGGCATTGGTAAAGGGCATCTAAAACATCTTTCCATCCTTCAGCGTGGAGAATATGGAGGGTTAAAATGAAATGCTAATGGCAACTCTTGAGGCAACATGAACTCCAGAAAATGCAGATTTAACAGGTGTGTGGTGTTGGGAAATCCATTAAACTACAGTATCCTCCCTCTGTGTAGCTGGTATGAAACCCACCGAAGCTTCCAAGCAATGCAAATGCCAACATAGATTTGGTAAGTGTGAACCCAGACGTCCCCTATGTATTTTCTGGAAGGGGCATTTTTAAAATGTAAATAAATGCAAGCAAAGTGCATTATGCAAGGTGTAAATGCCAAACATCTAGGCTATCACATGAGAAAGGTAAGTTGGATAATCACATGAGGAAGGTGCATTCAAGTCTCAGAAGAAAACACCATTAAAACACTCAGAAAACCTTCAAAAGTGCAGTCCCAGGCATAAGTGCATTATCCCACATTGGCTAGGCGGGAGCATTTTTGAGTATTTATAAGCAAGGCTCCACACTACCATAGTGTCAAAGCCTTGGATTCTTTTGATGAATGGTGTCGGTTGGGCACCCAAGTGGACCCCACGCACATGGGTGCAGATCCCAAGGCAACCAAGGAGGTTGACAAGTGGCGACCAGGTGGACCCCATGTAGGCACAAATCATGAGGCAGGTGAGTTTTGCAGATAAAAGGCGAGTTAAAGATCAAGCAAGTTGTTGAAGATCTATGGTGCACGTGGATTCATGAAGGGAAGATGCTTGAAGAATACCCTTCACGAAATAGCGAAAAGCACATGCGAAAAACCAAGGTTAAAGACCCTATAGGTTCAACAAGATCTGACGACCGGTGTGACTTTGTGACCCGAAGATGCAAGCTCATTAGCCATGGCGAAATGGCAAAAGATGACATGGAGGTCCAGCTCATGAGTCCTGCTGAGATGGCGTTGAGGTGGCGATGAGGTGGCTGACAAGAAAATAGACAGGTGGCATACATGTTGTAGTGTCATGGCAGACATGTGGTGGATTGATGAGGTGTCATCCAAGGTGGCACCAAGTGGACCATATCGGTGAATCAAAGGCTACCACATGGCAGGGCGTCAAACCAAAGATGAAGTGAAAATCAAAGTTAAATGATATAGTTGAAAACTATATAAAAAAATTGAAAAATTTAAATGATTGTGCACACATGAAGAATTAATTTACTTAGAGGCTCATTTTTGCCCAAAATATCAAGTATTTTATGTCGTCAAAAAGCTCTTGAGATGAGGAATCCATTTATGAAGTTTGTTTCAACAAATGTGGGATATTTTGAGAGGAGTTTCCACGGGAAAGAGAAAGGAAAGTGCAATTCAGTTAGAAGAAAAGACACTTGGCAAATTCTGATGAATTCTGATATTTTTCCCTCCTCTTTTTATTCCCATTTTATTCTCATTGTAATGGTTCCAAAAATTTGGAGAATTGCTCGATATTTTCATGGTTTCCAATTTTGAGTATTCTTGAAGATTGTACAGGGCAGGGATTTTGTTTCAGTAATGGAGTTCAATTCTTTGCTATAGGTGTTCTTAGTTGCAGGCTCTTATGTATGTAAGACATGCACAAATTTGCACAAAATTTGTCTCTGAAATGTATTTTCATTTTTATTCAAATTTGATTCTTAAGGAGGATCAAGTTGGTCATGAGCAGCTATGTTTGTGAGTGTAATGTTGGTTTGTAGGTAATCTTCAAGGAAGATATTAAAATCTATGAACAAACATTAATAAAATAGGGTTTATATTTCTAGATCTGATATTTTGTGTGGATGAGCTGAGTAATGGATTTATGCAAGGCATTAATTGCAGAAATACTTAAGAATGAAGATGGGTCTATAGTATAAGTTTTCATCTATAGTTTGATTTGTGACTCTGTTGCCCTTGGATAAGGCACTGATCTTGCAATTAAGGGGATTCTCAAACCAATTAAAAATCCAATTAAAATATCTTTATTTTATGTCATGTTTTGAAATGTTTCATCTATCTCATGCTCAAACATAGTTGAGTTTAATGTGTAGATCTAGCCTATCTACAGTAAACTACTTGTTATTGAGCCCTGGTGAGATCTATCTATTTATGTTGATGTTGTCATAGGTGTGTAATAGGTTTAATTCTAAGCGTCAAAGGTATACCCGCCTAGGTTTTGTAGAGCCTGAACTGTAGAAGGATTTAGATCCTTGTTATGTTGTCCAAGCCTTGAGGTTCTTCATAGATTGAATTGGATACTTCATAGATCAATTGTAGGTGTACTTGGGTTAATCAATTTTTATGAACAACAAAGTGCATGATTGTTTCTTACTAAGCCATAAAACCAACTTCTTCCCAAGAAAGAATGCACTGCCAGTAGTGCTCTTCCGATCATCCACATCTTCTACCCAATCAGAATCTGTATATGCACATAATGTGAACTCAACATTCTTTGGATACCATAACCCAGAGTCTGTTGACCCTGTCAAATATTTGAATATCCTCTTGATAGCAATATCATGAGTTTCTCTATAATGATCTGACTAAAATCTAGAAGCAATACAAACAACATTCATTATATTAGGTCTTGTTTGAGTTAGGTACAACGAACCACCAATCATTGATTTGTATTTGCTCGGATTCACTTTAAGTGATTCATCATCCTTTGACAATTTGCAACCGGTTATCATAGGAGTACTGGCAGGTTTATAATTATCAAGTCCAAATTTCTTAAGTAACTCCTTCACATACTTAGTTTGACAAATGAAAATACTTTTATCAGTCTAACTAATCTGTAATCCTAAGAAATTTTTTATCTCACCAATCATAGACATTTCAAATTCATTCTTTATATCATTAGCAAATTTCATGCATAGACCTTCTTCCCCTCTAAAAATGATATCATCAACAAAGAATTCAATAATCAATATGTCATCATGCTTAATTTTGTTATATAAGTTACTATCAACATTACCTTTACTAAAACCAAGCTTTGAAAGATACTTATCCAATCTAGCATACCATGCTCTAGGGGCCTGTTTTAGTCCATATAAAGCTTTCTTTAATCTGCAAACCATGTCCTTGTCTTCTGATAAAGAAAATCCATCAGGTTGTTTAATGTAAACTTCCTCTTCAAGATCTTCATTCATAAAAGCACATTTAACATCCATCTGATATACTTTGTAGTTCTTGTGTGCAGCATAAGCAAGAATAAGTCTTACTGCTTCAATTCTAGAAACCGAGGCAGAAGTTTCCCCATAATCAATTTCTTCTTCCTATGAATAACCTTTGCAAACTAATCTATCCTTGCTCCTTACAACTTGACCTCCCTCATTCAATTTATTCATAAGAACCCATTTAGTTCCAATAATATTCTTATCTTTAGGTCTAGGTACAAGTTCCCATGTCTTATTCTTTTCAATCTAATATAATTCCTCTTCCATTGCTTTTATCCAATTTTTATCCTTACTTGCTTCAATAAAAGATTCCAGTTCAATTTGAGAAATTAAACATACCTCTTTAGAAACTAACCTTCTCCTAGTCATCACACCTTTCCTTTTATCTCCAATAATTTGATCTTCAGAATGCTTTAGTTTTACATGCCTGGGAGTCTTTGAATTTTCTTGATTTGCTAACTCATTTTGTTGTTCCTCTGTCACTGTTAAATTTTTTGACGCTACCGGTGTCACTGGTTGAATTTTCTGAACTGATTCTTACATTACTAGTTCAGGTCTGATAAATTCATCTTCGGGTCCATAATCATATGGTCTAATCTGATTACTGTCATAATCATCCACCTTGACATTTATGCTTTCTAATATCCTATTCAATCTTTTATTATAACATCTTTATGCTTTTCTCTTAGTAGAATAACCCAAAAATATTCCTTCATCACTTTTAGGATCAAACTTTCCTAATGCATCATCTCTTCTAATGTAACATTTGCTTCCAAAAATTCTGAAATATCTGACAGTAGGAGTATGACCAAACCATAGTTCATAAGGACTCTTATCGGTATCGTCGTTAATGTGTACTTTGTTGAAAGTGTATACAACAATATTGACAACCTCTTTCTAATAGATATTAGGTAATTTAGCTTTAGTCATCATAGTCCTTGTAGGATCCAAAATTGTTTTGTTCTTCCTTTCCACTAATCCATTCTGTTGTGAAGTCCTAGGTGCATAAAGTTGTCTCTTAATACCATTCCTTTCACAAAAGTTGTTGAACTCGCCAGATGTAAACTTACTGCCATGATTTTATCTTAAGTACTTTGTCTTCGGTCCTATCTCCATCTCAACCATATCCTTAAAGATTTTGGATTTCACAAAAGCTTCAAATTTTTCTTTCAAAAATGTCACCCACATCATTCTAGAATAGTCATCAATAAGTGACATAAAATATCTATCACCTTGAAAGCTTTTAGTCCTTGCCACTCCATATAAATCAATATGAATAAGATCAAGAATTTCAATAGATTTATCATGTACACTTTTGAAAGAATTTTTATCTTTCTTACCCATATGACATTCTCTACATACTGGATTATGAGGTTTAACAATCTTGGGAAAATCTATGACAGCCGGTATTGAACTGATCTTTACTATGCAATCAAAATTTACATGACACATCCTCTTATGCCATAACCAACTTTCCCCAATCTGATAAATCAAGAAAGACTTCTCACTGGAGTTCAAATGAAAGATATTTCCATTGGTCTGAGTTTCAGAAGCAATCTCCAATCCAGATTTATTAATGATCTTGCATTTTCCATCCTTGAATTGCAAATGAAATCCTCTATCCACCATTTGACCTACACTTAAAAGATTATGATTTAAGCCTTCAACATAATAAACATTGTCAATATTACTCTTACCATCCAATGATATTGTTCCTTTGCCTTTGATCCTACATTTTTTTTTGTCTCCAAATATGTCCAATCCACCATCAAATTCTAGAAATGATAAGAACATTCTTCTGTCACCTGTCATGTGATGTGAGCATCCAATTTCTATAACCCATTCATCCTTCTCTTCAATTTTAGCAGCCAAGGCATTTTCCTCAATAAGTGTTGTTTCAATGACAGATTCTAGAGAATCATCCTTGATAGCAATAAAGACCCAATATTTGTCGAATGAGGCACCATTACCAAATCAACCAAGGTTCATCATCACCATCACCAACATACTAGCATGATTTATCCTTATTTCTTTTGAATTTAGGTCTTCTCTAATATTCAATATTAGGCTTATAATTCCTCATAAATCTTTCATGATTCCTAGAATCTCTTTCAGGACATCTAGATGCAAAATGACCAATCTTATTGAATGAAAAACATTTTAAAAGGAATTTCTCTTTCTTATTTCTCAATTCCCTCCATATCTTTAGCATACATCTCTTTCCAATATATCTTCTATTTACCAGAGACAGATGCTCTAAATGCAGTCTCAGTTTTAGCAGCACTCTGATCTACAAGTTCTTCAAGTTCAAAAGCCATCAATTTCCCAAGTAGTGTATCTATGGTCACAGGGGTACTTGACATTGTCTGGAGTTCATTGATAGTGTAAAACGGAAAAATCGCGATCGAACCCTAGTTGTTCTCCCCTCTTCTGACTCCGAGGAGAGAGAAGGGAGGTTCGCTAGGATTCGATGGTTTTTCACTTAGGGGAGAGACTTTACATTCAAAAGAGGGGTTGAAACTCATAAGATCCAATCCCACGCAATGCAAGATTGGATGCTAAATGAATTTCAAGGGTTAGGAAAGCAAGGCTACCCTCTTTTGTAAAGAATGTTGTTAAGGAAATTAAGCTAAGCATGCATAGAAAGTCATAAAGATTCGCTTATAAACTGAGTTTGGGTTATAGGATGAAGCTGCGGACCTGGAATTAGCAGTAAAATGTTGATACGGCGTTGTCCTGCAAATTTGAGCAAAAGTTGTCAGGACGATGGCGCCCGGCGCCACGGTCCTCTGAAAAATCCGCAAAACGAAGGGGGATCTGTTTGTCTCTGCACAAGGATTCCAGATCTTCAATTTCAACCGCGTACCTACAACCTACACACAGAAAAGCGAAGACGATTGGGGGTTTGCCTTTAGGTCAAACCCCGGTTTTGGAATTAACCAAGAAATGAGCAAGAGCTATAAATGTAAATGACTGTGAAACAAGTACTAATACCTTGTTCTAAGGATGTTTGTATCCTTATGTGCGAAGGTTTAGATGTTGTATGTTGTATGTTGTATGTTGTAGCATGTAGTATGTGATCTCCTCTTCAATGGTTGAATCCTTGTCTTGAATGCAACACTTAGCCTTGAATGGAGACTTGAAATGATCAATTGCTTGAAAGAATGCTTGAATGCTTGAATGCTTGAGTATAATTTCCACGCTTTTTCCATCATATCGAATGAAAGAGGAAAATGTCATTTATATACTTGTCATTTAGGGCTGATAGACTGATTTTCCCGACCTTAGGCCGACCAGGGAAAGTTAATTTCCAAATTGCAAACAAAAAGACCCGAGCCCCTTAGGAGACTGGGCCCAAAATAGGACCCAGGGACCAGGGCGCTGGGCGCCATGGTCCTGGGGACCAGGGCGCTGGGCGCTCTGGTCCCACCTCCCGGGACAGTAGGGTGCAAGGAGGTTCAAGCCAGGGTGGTTGAAAAATGCAGTTTTTGGTGTCGTGAGCAAGTTTCAGGGTCTCCATTCAGGTTGCGTGTTGCATCGCCATCATGAAGACCGAAATGCAGTCGAAATTGCAAGTGTCGCAATTTTAGGACGCTACATTTAGCCCCCACTTTAGCGGGAGTATGTATGCTCATACTTCTGGTAAAGTACAAGGAAACAACATTGAAAGACTTTCACCACGTCAAGGAGGCAAGATACACCGAGCCCCCAGTGGACTAAGGATCTTACGACTTCGATTGACAAAGTAAAAGGGAAGATCATGAGGAAGAACCATGACTGTCAGTAGTAAGGTTCCCTCACTATGAGTCATGCAAGAAAGATATCAAAAATTTTCAAGGCAAGGTTAAATTTACCAAGAAATTTTCAAGTATCTTGAAAAGATATGAACGGGATGTATGCCCCCCTACGTTAAAGCGATCGCACACGCCTCACCGGGGGTGATTGTTTTAACGTAGTGATACATATAAGAAATGAGAAAGGAGCACGTTATCGCAAGGATTTAGCCCCCAAGTGTGAGATAAACCCAAGGATAATAGACACAAAACACAAAGCACGAGGTGACTTCGCTTTCCTCGGGGTCAGTATGCTGTATGATAATTCATGTATATATATCATATGTATGTATGCATAATTGTTCTTCATTCCCCAATCAAGGAAGGTCACCTAGAAGAAGGGAACACATGTGTCTTTTGAGTCAACATGAGAGAGATCGAGAGATCTCAATGCTTTGCATCGTCCTCAAGTAGACAACACCAAGGACAACAAATAGAAGAATGAGAATAACATATAGAAGAAGTAACAAAAGAGAGGGGGAGAGAGTCTACTATGCTAATGTAACTAGTCTAGCACGTCATCTACCCCCCGATCTTGCTGATCAATGTTTCAGGAAGGCAGGGAACACGCTAGAGGAGGAACATCCAACACAGCAGATGGAGCTATCACAAGATCCAAACAAGGGCTATGTTCATGTTCCGAGCCACGTTGTTCTTGTCTAGGAGCTAGGATAAGTGCTTTAGAAAATTCATTAGATAAATGGTTATCAATATCAACAAGTTCATATTCACTATCAGAAGCAAGAGAAGTAACATTTTTCATCATGAACAACATTTTCATCCATATCATCATCAAGATTTATAAAAATAGGATCTTTAACTCGCACAGGATCAAGACCATCATGCATCTTATGTTTAGGAGATTTAGGCTCAATGTCCGGCTGAGGAGAAAATGGAATAATGCTTGTTGAAGGTGTTTTTGGAGATTGCAAAGTTTGAGAAGCAGCTGCCTGAGCTCTAAGATGACGCTTTCGTCGGCGTTCACGTGCAGAACGATTTCGTCTAGTCTTAGTAGGAAGTGGAGAAGATTGAGGAGGAGGAATGTTCTCATCCTTAGCACTTGGGTGTTTAGGTTGTGGTCTCTTAGGCTAGATAATAGGAGAAGAAGAAGGTCTCTTCTCTCTATAAAAAGGAGGAGGAACTTCTCCATATAAAGGAGGAATATTTGGTTTAGGGAGAAGACCAAGTCCATCATGACGAGGAGGTATAGGTCTACTCTTAGGAAGTTTATTAGGTATAGACATAGTCACATCCATAGGGATGGGTTGGGAATCTTCTTGAGGAAAGACATTAGTTTTATCTTTCAAAGGAAGAACTTCCTTCTCAAGAATGATAGGAATGTCAAGTTTAGGTGTTCTAGGTTCACTTAGAGATAGGATCATATATGTTTTCCACTTTTGATAAGATTTGAAAAGATGATCGCTTCGCGGAGGAAGAGATTGGAATTGTTTAGGCCAAAAATAATCAATAGGAACACTAGAAGTTCTTTCAGCTGGTTTAAAGAGACTATGATTGACAGTAACAACTTCACCATTGTGGGGAAATTTCAAACACTTGTGAATAGGAGAAGAAATAGCTTTCATGGAAGATAGCCAAGGATAGCCAAGCTTCACACGAAATTGTTCGGAAGATGGAATAATAGCAAAGTTCACATCAAGAGATTTGTTATGGACCTCAATAGGCAATGTAATAGAACCAATTGCAGGAGAAGAAAATGCATCAAATAATTTCACAATCACATCTGTTTTGTCATAGATCACTTGATTCAATTGCAAAGTAAAAAGAAATTCTTCAGTAATAACATTAACCATGCACGAAGGATCAATAAGCACTCCACGGCAAGGTGTATTCTTGACTTTTGCAACTATATATAAAGGACCATCAGGTGCCCTAATGGTTTCACTGGAATCAAATGTGATGGAAGGTTCTTCAGGGATTTCTTGCTGCTCTACGAAGTTAATCACATTCGGAGTCATAGACACAAGACCATCAGATGAGAGAGAGGAATCATTAGCCTCAATCGCATTAGAGGTATGAGAAGGCAATGGATCAGTGAAAATCTGAAGATTTTGATTAGGAGGAGCTACAGATGTATTGCCTTTATCATTCACTCTAGAAACAGAAATAGTATTATTATCAATCAAATCTTGAATTTTACCCTTTAAAGAAAAACATTTTTCAGTATCATGCCCAGGCTGACGATGAAATTGACAAAAGGCTTTGTTATCAAAATAAGGTGAAGTAATCTTTGCAGGATCAATTTGTCTTAGAGGAGGAAGAGTAAGCACATTTTGTTCCAATAACTTATTCATAATACTATGCAATGATTCATTCAAAGGAGTATACTTTCTTTCTTTCTTGAAAAATTTAGAAATAGGAGGCACACCTGATGCTGCATTCACATTGTTGTTGATGATTTTTTCATTGAATTTGATGGAATCTCTATTCGGTTTAAACTTCCCAAATGGTTGTTGACTGCTATCACCCTTATCACTCGGAGCCATTGGATGTGATTGTTCCATTTGACTCACAGTCAGTTGATAATTGTGAAGAGTGGCGCACAACTGTTGGAAAGAAGTAAACTCAGAAAACAAAAGTTTGTCTCGAATATCTTTTTGTAAATTAGAAATAAAGATTCTTTGAATATCATTGTCAGGCACTGGAAAAGAAATTTGAGCATACAAATGCTTATATCTACCAATGAAATCAGTCACTTTTTATTTAACACCTTGTTTACAATGCATTAAATCAATCAAAGTAACTTTAGGACTTATATTGTTTTGAAATTGTTGAATGAAAGAATTTGCAAGTTGTTCGAAAGAATTAATAGAATAGGAAGGCAACGAGCAATACCATTGTAGGGCTTTGTCTCTTAATGTTCTAGTAAATAGTTTTGCAAGCAACCTTTGGTCATAAGCAAAATTAGTACAAATTGTTTGAAAAGTCTTAACATGTGTTAGAGGATCTCCTTTACCATTATAAAGTTCCAAATGCGGGATTTCAACATGTTTAGGAGGAATAGCTCGGACAATGTCAAGAGAAATTGGGCTCGCAACATCAAATGTGGGCACACTAAACTTAGATTGATTCATAGAGACAATTTGTTGCTGTAAAGAAGAGACAGTTTGTGCTAGATTGTTAATGGTCGCTTCAGTCGAAGAATTCATATTAGATGTGTTAGATTGAGATGGAGGTGTTATGTTATTGAAAGAAGGTAGAGAGTAAGGTGGTGGGACCCTATGATAATTAGTCATAGGAGATGATTGGACAGGAGGAACACTACAAGGAGGAATAGAATGATTAAATGAATTGCCCCCTTGCGTCATGTTCATTTGTGATGATATAATAGGCACACTCATTGAAGGGACGAATGAAGAAATCGGATTGAATGAAGGAATAGGTTTAATTGAAGAAGAGGGATTGCCCCCATGACTGGTGATCATAGGAGGAATGTCTTGTGTAGAAGTAGCCATTATGTTTGATGTAAAAGTAGGTATGCTAGCAATAGAAGTCATCAAAGGAATAGAATGATTGTCTTGTGTAGGAGGTTGTGTATAACCTAAGGTTTCGGCACAACTCTTCATAGGCATCACATTTGAATCCACAATGTGTGCAATACCACGCAAAATATCAATTCCATTCTTATCACTTTGAAGCATACGTTTTAGACCCTCAATTAAAGGAAGAGCTTGACTATCAGGGTATTCTTGAGACATCCATTGTCGAAAATCATCAAATTGGTTATCCAATTTTGAAAGTTGTTCTACAGAAACCTCATGGAGAGCTTCTTCATCATTAGGAGGATTAGAGGAATTACCCATGTCCTCGTTAAAAAGGCTATTCAAATTAGGTTCCATCTCCTCAGTAATTAAACTTTGGAAAGACTTAATTCTACGGCTTCGTCTAACGGGAATAGTGTAAGTAGGGCTTATTGTTGTAAAACTCATGCACTAGAGAAGGAGAGAAAATTTTGAATTTAGAGGTAGCAATTTTCAGTAAGATCAACCAATTTTCTGGATTTAAGCTGTTAAATGCAATCACAACAGTCTCCCAAAATTTCGGAAAAAATGTCCGGGACCGTGGCGCCCAGAGTGCAACACGGTCCCTGCAACTTTTTTTGAAATTTGCAGGGATGAAAGGTATGATGATTTTAGAGCTAATCTGAAAAAATTGAGTGATTTTACGATCTGTAGATAGGCCAAATTAAAGTTGCAAATTCAAAATTGAACCCTATCAAGATTGTCGAAAAATGCAAAATTTGAATTTTGAAAAAGAGAGGGAAACTGAAATTTTGAATTTTATGATTTTAGAGGGAATGTCAAAAGCAATGCAAATTTTGAAATTCAAAAATTGACTCAATTTCACGCAAAATTCAATTTTGAAAGCGGAAATCGAAGTTGTTGTAATTAAGCACTTAATTTCAAAAGTCACAAAATGCAAGAATTTGAATAAAGCACTGAAATTTTTAATGAATGATAACACACTTTTCAGATTTATGATAATAAAAATGCAATTTTGACACAAAATTTTAATTTCAATGACTTTTGAATGATTAGAAGCCTTAGACCAAGCAATCGCAAGACCAACTTTGACTATAATTTTGAAAGTGTTATAATTGACAAAATCAGCCAAAATTCTGGATTTTAGCAGGAAAATACAGCAAGATCTCGCTCCCGAAATTTTGGAAAAAATGTCGGGGACGATGGTGCTCGGAGTGCAACACGGTCCTCGCAACTTTTTTCCAAATTTTCAGGGATGAAAGATATTGTGATTTTATTGTGGAATCCAAAGTTACAGCTGATTTGGAGATGTTTTGATTGGTCAAATTGTCGGACAAAGGTTGAATTAAGAGGGTTTCAAAAATTAGGGTTTTGACATTTAACCACTTAATTTTCAGAATTAAAGCACAAATATGAATTGAAAATTTGTAATAGAAAGGCAGATCTGAAACAGGCATTAACATTTAGACATTTCGCAAGTTCAATTACCAAAAAGAAAATTTAGGGTTTTTATGCAATCACCTCTAAAATTTTGCAAAAGATCAAACATGGAAATGTAATCAATTTTTTCAGATCTAAGCATGAAAAATCAGAAAGGATGTTCACGTCGGGTTCACCAAAATGTAAAGCGGAAAAATCGCGATCGAACCCTAGTTGTTCTCCCCTCTTCCGACTCTGAGGAGAGAGAAGGGAGGTTCGCTAGGATTCGATGGTTTTTCACTTAGGGGAGAGACTTTACATTCAAAAGAGGCGTTGAAACTCATAAGATCCAATCCCACGCAATGCAAGATTGGATGCTAAATGAATTTCAAGGGTTAGGAAAGCAAGGCTACCCTCTTTTGTAAAGAATGTTGTTAAGGAAATTAAGCTAAGCATGCATAGAAAGTCATAAAGATTCGCTTATAAACTGAGTTCGGGTTATAGGATGAAGCTGCGGACCTGGAATTAGCAGTAAAATGTCGATACGGCGTTGTCCTGCAAATTTGAACAAAAGTTGTCAGGACGATGGTGCCCGGCGCCACGATCCTCCGAAAAATCCGCGAAACGAAGGGGGATCTGTTCGTCTCTGCACAAGGATTCCAGATCTTCAATTTCAGTCGCGTACCTGCAACCTACATACAGAAAAGCGAAGACGATTGGGGGGTTAGGGATTGGGGGTTTGCCTTTAGGTCAAACCCCGGTTTTGGAATTAACCAAGAAATGAGCAAGAGCTGTAAATGTAAATGACTGTGAAACAAGTACTAATACCTTGTTCTAAGGATGTTTGTATCCTTATGTGCGAAGGTTTAGATGTTGTATGTTGTATGTTGTATGTTGTAGCATGTAGTATGTGATCTCCTCTTCAATGGTTGAATCCTTATCTTGAATGCAACACTTAGCCTTGAATGGAGACTTGAAATGATCAATTGCTTGAAAGAATGCTTGAATGCTTGAATGCTTGAGTATAATTTCCACGCTTTTTCCATCATATCGAATGAAAGAGGAAAATGTCATTTATATACTTGTCATTTAGGGCTGATAGACTGATTTTCCCGACCTTAGGCCGACCAGGGAAAGTTAATTTCCAAATTGCAAACAAAAAGACCCAAGCCCCTTAGGAGACCGAGCCCAAAATAGGACCCAGGGACCAGGGCGCTAGGCGCCATGGTCCTGGGGACCAGGGCACTGGGCGCCCTGGTCCCACCTCCCGGGACAGCAGAGTGCAAGGAGGTTCAGGCTAGGGTGCTTGAAAAATGCAGTTTTTGGTGTCGTGAGCAAGTTTCAGGGTCTCCATTCAGGTTGCGTGTTGCATCGCCATCATGAAGACCGAAATGCAGTCGAAATTGCAAGTGTCGCAATTTTAGGACGCTACAGATAGAAATAGCCTTCATCTTGTAAGCCGAAGGTAGAACCCTTAGAAATTTTGACATTATCTCTATTGGCCATTTGGAGGAATTGATTATGTGTTGCATTAATGTTTTATCATTGATGTCAACACTAGATGTTTTGGATGCTTTATCGGCACCCTTCTAGTCTCGGTAGGATGTTTGGTTTCTGGTTGGATATGATCCAGTATGCTCTAGTATGTTTGGGTTATGGAATGGGCCTATTCATGCTACTCAGATTCATGTTCAGTTAGTTAGTTTTAGATTTGGTGATTAGATGCTATCTTGTTTGCTAGAAAGCTTGGTTTGTGGTTCTCGGGAGGGTTTCACCGACATATCTTTGATGAAGATCTTTGATGTTATGCATAAGTGGTGTTGGTGCAGCTCCTAGTATGGATTTTGGATGTTGATGGTTATCACATTTGAGACTTGGCAGATTGAGATCATTGGTTTAGCATGTATGGGCCTATATTGGGTCCCGGTGTATCTAGGTTATGGACCGACTTAATGTAATGTGTGGATTGGACCTCTCAATGTGTTTTTGGGATGTCTTATGGGTTGGGTATTGTTATTTTTCTCTAAGGCCAACATGTTTTGTAATTATGTAATTGTTTTATTGTCTGGTAACCAACCTTATTGTTTATGGTCGACGGTTTGTATATATATGATGTAAGATCTCATTGTAGATCATTATTGTGAGATATATGTGTGTGAGGAAGTATTGAGTGAATAATGTAATATTCATTCAGGCAGAGGATCTAGTCGATCATTGGAGATCAAGTTGGGTTTATGTAAGAGGATTTAGTCCTTTGGTATTGAGCTTAACTGAAACTATACTCAAGCATAGGAGATGCTTGTTAGGCCCAATATAGAAAGCTAATGTACTAAGAGGGGAGGGGTAGATCAGTACTCCAAAACTTTTCTCTGATAATAACCTTATTGTTATGCATAGACAGAATAGTGCAGTAACATAAAATAAAACTGTAATCAATAGATAACAATCCTACATGATTCACTCCATAACACATATATTTTGGTCACACAGAGACTCTTGGTTAGAGAGAAAAACTGCGGTGGGGATGGCACCCACAACTTCACTACTGCAATAATAAAGAATGCTCAGTTAGAGCTACATTTAGCTATATCTGATAGCTTACCCTATTAGGAGTATCAAGATCAGTTAGATCTACCTTACTAAAGGATTTTTTTACAACACTATATAAGTGTAGCACCTGGTTAAAGGATTTAAAATTTATAGACTTGGTTAGAGTCTTTTACCCTATTAAAGGTTTCTCTTACAACTTCAAAATATTACAATAAAATCATTACAAATATCTGCAACTTTACATCTGAAATGCTAAAGTAGATTCTATGTGCTCTGAATAAGATTACCTAGCTTGTAGCATACCTCAGTAACCCATAATAAAACTCGGTAAACCCTTCTGTTTACTTTGTTCTTCGACTGTTCACTTTGTTCTTCGACTGTTCACTGATAACCTTCTCGGTGACCTCTCTATGTCTCTGTAATAGTTTTCCTTCATGCATACACTCTATTATCTCTTATTGCATCTCATATATCTAACCCTAGAATCATGCTATATAAATATATCTCTTATAGTGGTGATATGATTCATTGCTTCAATCTTACAAAAGATTCTTTGAATGAATAACTAAACAAAATATCTCATTGGTTAGATTGACCTTGTAATCATACACAATCTCATAGTGCAATTCCCAATGCAAAAATGGTTAGATGTGCCTCAATGTTGTGACATGTTTTCATGTGCATGTCTAGGTTCAATGTATCTGGTAAAATGTTTCACTCAGTGAATATCAACTTGGTGAGTTAACTTTACCACTCAGTAGCCATGAAACTTTACTCGGTAAACAGCTCGGTGAATACTGCGTTCTGTGACTTCTTTCTTCTGTAACCGACTAGACTATTCATATCGACTTCTCTGAGTGTACCGACTGCATAATTTGGTAATACTAACCAATTAGAATATATAGTATGAATTTGGATATGAAACTAAAGGAAATTTGATAAGTAGTAACAATCTCCCCTTTTGACATTAGTTGAGATGTTTGACAAAAACTACTTACAAAGTCATAACTCAAAAACTATATACTTGTCAAAATGACTATACTTGACAATATGTACAATAGTCAATAAAATAGTATATGCAGATATACTCCCCTTATCATTATTCTATACATAACTTTGAATTTTGCATGTTCGGTTATGTTCTGTACTTGTGTACTCTGAGTGCTCTGTATATTCTGCTCGGTATACTCCCCTTGTATACAATAATCAAAATTGTGCTACTCTCCAAGTGTAGAATTACTCCCCCTTTGCTCTACTTTCCTCTTTGTAGTATCATAATATTACTCCCCCTTTTTGACAAACATTAAAAACTTAATTTCCATCTGGAGGCGGTAACTGATCAAAAATAGTCTTATACTTGGTCCGGGCATTGGTGAGGGTGATTGAGAGTGAGGCCTTGAGACTTTCCATAAGGGAGTTTTGTGCTTGAATATCATATAAGAGTGATATCAAGCCATCAAGAGTGCTTCCCTCTTGTGTAGTTGATAAGCTTGTAGCTCAGTTGAGCTACTCTTGTACTGATGATAGATGAGGAAGGAATAATGTTTGAAGGGTCATTATATCCATCCTAATTTTATGCTCTTCATTCCTCAGTTCTAACTATTGAGCCATGAGCTATTGTAGCTTTTTGTAAAAATTCTAAACTGAATTAGGCTCAGTGGTCAACTTGGATGAGAGATCGGTGATCTCTTTCTCAATTGCATCAGTTTTATTTTTGATATCTTTAATAAATAAAGAAAATGTACATAATTTCTGAAATAAATAAAGAATGTGCTTGAGTTGAGGGGACAACTCAGCAATGAATTTAACAAGTTTTACCTTGCCAACAGCAATTGATTTTTGTACTTCCTCTATCATTTTCACTATAATCTCTTTATCCTTGAGCTTGCTTAAGTACTCGGATGCATCAACTCCAGATGTTTCAATCTGATTAAGGAGTTCATCTAACTGAATATGGATGGCTGCATCGGTTGACACTGTTGCTGATGGTAGCATTTCTGTGAGTAGTGTCCTAACCTTCTGAAGTACTTTGTTCTTTTTCTGTATGGCCAGTCACTTCTCCTATTTGGCCTTTTCTTTGCATAGTTCACCAAATTTAGTGAGTGCTTGCCCTTTCAATTTGGAAATGTCTACATTGGGCAACATGATCGGTTTAGATAAGTCAAATTTAAAGCCATGCTTTCTCACCTTCTTCTCTTTTCCTTTGGTCTGTGGCACTAAGACAAGTGCTTATGAGGCTTGCTGACCCTCGGTAGGTTGCTTAGTAGATGCAACACTTTGGTCTGTACCTGTAGCAGTTGCAGTGTCTTTGGGTGGTTCAGTGCTAGGGGTCTCAACTGTAATATTTGTAGTGCTTGTCTATGCTTGAGATGTTTGATCTTGGGTTGTGTCACCTGCAGCTTCATATTTGTTGCCTTTGGTAGCTTTCTCAGTGTCCTTGGGAGCTTCGGTTGAGATTGGTGGCTTCACCAGCATATAAGGCTAAACTTGTTCTAAGACAGATTCACTAGAGACAAGTTTTGCATAAGTGGTGCCTTCAATCATTTCCTGCTCTGGTGCTCCTTCATCAATTACATCTTCATCAATTTGTATAGTGTCAACCGGGTCTAGACCTTGCTCGGTGACATCTGGATCTTGCTCAGTGACATCAACAATTTTAATTTGAGATTTTTTGAAGATCTCCTTTTGTTTGAAGATCTCCTACCACTTGGCTTTAGTCTCATTTTCCACATCAATATATAGCCCATTCATCAATTTTAAGGCTCTCTATTTCATAAGAAATTTTGAATTGTATGTGGACAAATGCTCCTTGATTTCAGCTACGGACATGTTAGGAAATAGATGGACTAGACTTCTTTCTCTTATTTGTCTCTTCGAATCCATTGCATATTTCCATATGTTGTCAATATGTGAGTAGAGTTCACTCAGAAGTGACTTTGCTAGTTCTAATGGTACTAACCGAAACTTCAGAATGTACATATGACAACTTCTTCAATCTATTGTTTCTCATCATTATTCCTAGACTCATACTTAACATATCTGAATCCTGCAAATCCACCGTATTCTTTGAGATTGGCACAAAAGTTTTCAACACTGTGAATGTTTACCTTTTTGCTTTTCACAACCTGGAATTTGTTTGCATCATCAAACTCTGTATCACTTGACTCTTTTGCCAAAATGAGTCTTTGAGTAGATTTCTTGTAAGTCTTAGTTACCTTAGAAATGGCAGCAGTCTTTTGTTTCTTGCTCAGTGATGTAGCTGATGCTCTGGTGTTGGGTCTCTTTGTTGGTGGAGTCAGTAGGGCCTTTGTGATGTCCTGTTTCTTTCTTTTTAGAACTTTTCCCTTTGGCAACTCTGTGCTCAATGTTATTGCAGCCTCCTATGCTTCTGATTCTTCCTTGATAATGGCAAGATTTCCTTTGACAAGTGTAGAGGAGGATTCTTCTCCAAATTTCTCAGATAAAGCCTTTATCATCTTTGTAGCCTTAGGAACTACAATGCTCATTTTTACTTTCTCCTTCACCTCTTCATAGGTTCCATACCTTAGTTCAGTTGCATGCCTTGGCTATGATAGATAGGCATCAATTTGTTGTTGTGTGATATCATAATCAATTTCATAACCCATTGGTTGCAATGATTGAATCCTCGATTCAACAACATTTACATAGCAATAATCAATGTCGACTTCAAAACATATATTGTCCTTGTATTTTTCAACCAGCTGTGGTGGGATCTTGTCCCTGTTGTGCATTTTCTCTTGGAATTTGCTAGAGTAATCATCCATGATATCATTAAAGTTATCTCCTAACTTCTTGATGTAGTCATTGATCTAATGGGTGATAGGTCGGTGTAGCTCCCATACTACTTTACCGACTGAGGGAAAGAACTTCTCAAAATAGAAAAACATACATATAAGTAGTGAACCGAACTTTAGTGTGTTTGCTGAGTTTTTCTTCTTCGGCTTCGTTATTGTGTTTAGGTTCTCAAATAATTTCTTTAGTAGCACTTCACATAAGTCTACTTTCATTCCCTTCTTTACTATTTTGTAGGCCAAGTCCACTGTAGCACATGGTACACTATTTTCCCTTGCAGATTGGAAGAAATAGTAACCAATAACTCTGATTGCAAATTTTAGTTCAACATCAGTGACATTATTCAATTTTAGTCCTTGGTAATTGGATTCTACTCCAGTTAGACTAATTAGCTCCTTTTGTGATATCATTTTTTGTGCATGAGCATGATCATAGATGGGATATCCGGTGATCAGGTGAATGACTTCCTTCGCGATCTTGAACAGTTTCTCTTGTAGCCACATAAAATCATCATGTACTCTGCTCAATACAAATTTAACCCATTGGGGTTTGAACACATGGGGATAGACTAGGGCTTCAGTTAATCCCTTGATTCTGATATGCTCGAATTTGCTATCTAGTTTGCCATCAATGCACAGTTCATCATATGTGTCACTAATCTCTACATGACCGAGTTCCTCAACATAGTATTTGGTAAAGAATCTGACATCTTCTACCAACAAGACTCGATCCGAGATGAGTGAAAATGCAATTTTATCATCCGATTTTGAGGCAACTTTAGGAGTTAGGGAATATTTCAGTGAGGGCTTCTCCACAATTTGGACAACTACAGGGTCTTGGATCTTGGGTGCCATGGTAGATTTCAGGTAAGATTCGACAAGTTATCCTTAGGGTTTACAAGTGACTGACTCTTCAAACTCGGTAGACAATAGCAATTTGACTAGATCGGAAATCAGCTAAACAGTGTGAATAGACTGATGTAAATACCTTGAAATTCACTCTGAATGAAGTTTGATCACTTTGATTCACTCTGCTCTGCTTCTTGAAAACTTGGGCGAATGAAAATGACCGCAAAAACATTTTAAGTACTCAAAAATACCTTATCGGGCTCCTTGCAAGTTAGCTCAAGATATTAAATGCACTCGGTTCACCCTTTACCGATTTACTCCATTTTTTGTTTTCACCAAGTACCCAACTTAGCTTCATTAACCAACTTGATAGGTTTCCTGTATACACCGACTTGACAGGTTTCCTATATAGTATATAAACTGACTAATTGCATCTTAACTATGCAGATTTTGAATTTTGTACATAATAGAATAGGAACTGTTATGATTCAACTTTTAAAGAATGCAGTCCCTTCATACCTTTTCTTTACTAATTTGAAATAGGTTCACCTAACTTAGTAGGTAAGGTTCTTTATTCATCAAACATAATTTCTTTCTTTTTCTAAATCATCTTGAATTTTTCTTTTATCTCTTCAGTGTCTCTTCTCGATTGATCTCTGCAATCTCCAGCTAAATGTCTAGCTTTGTGACAATGAAAACATGCCATACCGGGATTTCTCCATGATCTCTGGTTGTTCATTCCAAATCCTATAAAATAGTTGGCACTTATATGTCCATATATTCCACAACATTTGCACCATATCCTTGTATTGTAATCCCATGGTACTGCTGCATATTGTCGGTAAGGATCTATGTGAGTTCGGTAACCTCCAGTGTTTTCTCGGTGTGGATACTTCATGTAGTTCTTTTGCTTAAACCAGCACTTCTCGGTACTATGTCCATATCTATTGCAGTTTTTACAGAACCTTTGAATTTTGCCTTCTGATAGTTGTTAATAGACTTTGTCCTACATTGATTAGGTGTGTGACCATATTTATTGCAATTATAACAATATCCATTGGATTTAGAGATATTCGGTTGCTTACCTTTTCTGATCTGGCATATGTTGCCAGTATGACCTTTATTTCCATAGTAGTAGCAAACAGGCTTCTTCCTTTTGATGTTATTCCTTTTTCTAGCTTGTTTTGATGATTCTCCTCTCTTAGTAGTATGAATTCCTTTCTCGGTAGAGTCTTTTCCTTTGTAACCGAGTCCTCCATCTTTGTAGAGTCTTCTTGTATTCAATTGCTCATCCAACATCTTTGATGCTTCATAACTTTTTTTCAATGATTCTTTGGATTTCTTTTCTGTTTCAAGCTCACCAGTCAACCTTGATACTTCAAGTTTCAATGATTGATTTTCATCATTCTTCAAAATTGCTTCATGATGTGTATAACCTAGTTGATCTACCATATTTTGTTGAATACCAGTTAACCTTATGATTTCATCATCCTTTTCAGATACTAGAGCTTCAAGTTGTTGTTTCTCTCTTTGTAGATTTCTTGCTTTATCCTCAACTATCCTTAATGCATCTAGATTTTCAGTCATTTGTGTACTGAAATGTTCATGTTCTCTTTTCATTGCTTTTAGTTGATCAACCAATGCTTTGTTCTTTTCTTTCAACATTCCAATCATTTCTTTAGTCTCTTCAAATATACTATTCTCAGATGATGTCTTGATTTGTTCTACTAGCTCTTGAGAATCCTGCAAGTCATCAAATAATCTTCTCCTTACTTTCAAAGATTTTTGCATTTGCCTCTACATGTCTATAATCACTTGATTTGCATTATCTAGCTCTTCTTGAAGATGCACAATCCTCTGAGATTGTTTGTAGCCTTCCATTGCTAACATATTTCTCTTTAGGTAGTTAAACCCTTTTCCAAGATTCAATCTCTGATACCAATTGTTAGGCCCAATATAGAAAGCTAATGTACTGAGAGAGGAGGGGTGAATCAGTACTCCAAAACTTTTCTTTGATAATAACCTTACTGTTATGCATAGACAGAATAGTGCAGTAACATAGAATAAAACTATAATCAATAGATAACAATCATACAAGATTCACTCCATAACACATATATTTTGGTCACGTAGAAACTCTTGGTTAGAGAGAAAAATTGCAGTGGGGATGGCACCCACAACTTCACTACTGCAATTATAACGAATGCTTGGTTAGAGCTACATTTAGCTATTTCTGATAGCTTACCTTGTTAGGAGTATCAAGATTAGTTAGATCTACCTTACTAAAGGATTTTTTTACAACACTATATAAGTGTAGCACCTGGTTAAAGGATTTACAATTTATAGACTTGGTTAGAGTCTTTTACCCTATTAAAGGTTTCTCTTACAACTTCAAAATATTACAATAAAATCATTACAAATATCTACAACTTTACATCTAAAATGCTAAAGTAGATTCTATGTGCTCTGAATAAGATTACCTAGCTTGTAGCATACCTCGGTAACCCATAATAAAACTCAGTAAACCCTTCTGTTTACTCTATTCTTTGACTATTCACTGATAACCTTCTCGGTGACCTCTTTGTGTCTTTGTAATAGTCTTCCTTCATGCATACACTCTATTATCTCTTATTGCATCTCATATATCTAACCCTAGAATTATGTTGTATAAATAGATCTCTTACAGCGGTGATCTGATTCATTGCTTCGATCTTACAAAAGATTCTTCGAATGAATAACTAAACAAAATATCTCATTTGTTAGATTGACCTTGTAATCATACACAATCTCATAGTGCAATTCCCAATGCAAAAACAGTTAGATGTGCCTCGATGTTGTAACACATTTTCATGTGCATGTCCAAGTTCAATGTATCTAGTAAAACATTTCACTCAGTGAATATCAGCTCGGTGAGTTAACTTTACCACTCGGTAGCCATGAAACTTCACTTGGTAAACAACTCGGTGAATATTGAGTTCTATGACTACTTTCTTCTGTAACCGACTAGACTGTTCATACCGACTTCTCTGAGTGTATCGACTGCATGATTTGGTAATACTAACCGACTAGAATATATAGTATGACTTTGGATATGAAACTAATGGCAATTTGATAAGTAGTAACAATGTTATCTTTGTAGTTTGTTCATTTCTCTGGATTGTAGTCTAGATTTTTATGTAGTCAATGACTCCCTTTGTGATGATCAGTGTGCTCTAGGTTGTTGGCCTTCCTCCAAGTATAGGCCCCTCAATTGTAATTCACATACTTACTATGGGTAGGCTTCCCACCGTGGTTTTTCCCTTTACCGAGTTTTCCATTTATAAATCTTGGTGTCATGTGGATGGTATTTATTCTCTGATTATTGCTTATGCTTAATTATTATATCTGCTATTTCGGTATTTGGTTTATGCATTCTAGTATTGATATTTTGGGTTTTGGTATTAACATTTTAATTGCTAAATGTTCTGGTAATCTGAGACAATTGATTCACCCCCCCCCCTCTAAGTTGTCTTCCAGTTATTTGAATTGTCTAACAATTGGTATCAGAGCACTGGTCCTCTTTGCATTAGCTTAACCACTTGAGGAAGATCCTATGGCAACTAATAGTTCAAGTTCATCGAGTTCTTCTGGAGCTATCTTTTGGAGAGATATTCCTAGGCTTGATGGAACAAATTATAGAGTTTGGAAGATTTGGATGGAGACTCATCTGAGATGTCTCGGTAAGGAGATTTGGAAGATCATAGAGAATGGTGTTACACCTTATAATCCCGCATCTGGAAACCCTCCTCTTGTGTGCACTTTTTTATCAGCAAATAATGGGATTAGCTAACAAATCATCTGCAAAGGCTATATGGGACAAGTTGGAGACTCTTAATGAAGGCGACCCTACAGTTAAGATAGCCAAACTTGATGGTTATCAGGTGAAATATGAAAACCTAAAGATGGAAGAATATTGTTATGACATTTCTATGTCGTGGAAAGGATAAATGAGAGTGTTATGGGAATTCGATGTTGTGGTGGAACTCTGAGTGAAGATGAAATAGTTTCTAAAGTTTTGAGAGATTTTCCACTGGCTTACAAGATGAAGGCTATTGCAATTAATGAATTGAGAAAAATGGCTAATACTTTTGTCAACAGAGATACCTTGGTTGGGAAATTATCTACTTTTGAGATTGAATAATTTGGACCTTCTGGAGCTGTGAAGTCTAAACCTGCTTTTCATGCATCTCCATCATCAACCATCAAGCAATATTGGAGAGCTTTATATGCAAAGGAATTGGATGATATGAAGAGAGAAGATGAATAATTTGAGAAACTTGAAGTCCTATTTAATAGAAGAGTACCTAAAGGACCAGTAGGAAGTAAGTATGAAGGAAAAACACCTTTTAAATATTTTACATGTAATAAGATTGGTCATTTTGCTTCTAGATGTCCTGAAAGGAATTCAAGATTTGAAGAGAAAGATAGAAGATCTTTTAAGCCTAACCTTAGATAGCAGAACAAGTATAAGTACAAGAAAAACAGATATAAATCATGCTACATAATGGATGAGGAAGGTGTGACTGATTATGATGATGAACCAACAGAAGAATCTGCTAGTGGTTTCGGCAATGTAAAGGAATGGGTGTTCCTAGCTATCAAGGAAGATGTTCTAGCACTGGAAGAGAATATATCTAAAGAGAAGGCACTTGCTGCTAAAATTAAAGATAAAGATGAATGAATAATTGATAGTGGAAATTCACATCATGTGGCTGGAGATAAAAGGAAGTTTCTATCATTGCAAGAAATTGATGGTGGTCTAGTTAGATTTGGAGATGACAAAGTATGTATGATCAAGGGAAAAGGAACTATATCATTGGATGGTAAGCACAATACTAATAATGTTTATTATGTTGAAGTTTTAAGGCATAATCTTTTGAGTGTAGAACAATTGGTGGATAAGGGATTTCAATTATAGTTCAAGGATGGAAAAAGAAAAATCATTAATAGATCTGGTTTGGAGATTGCAACCGGTACATAGACAAAAGGTAATATACTTCATTTAAATTATGGTGAGAAGACATGTTTGATTGCACAAATTGATGAGAGTTGGCTATGGCATAAAAGGTTGTGTCATGTGAATTTTGATTGCATTGTAAAGATCAGTTCAACTAAGGCAGTTAGAGATATACCTAAAATTGTTAAGCCCTATAATCCGGTATGTAAAGAATGTCAAATGGGAAAATAGGTTAGAACCTCTTTTAAAAGTATACGAGACAAATCTAATTATTTTTTTGATCTTATTCATAATGATTTGTGTGGCCCTGCTAGAGTTAAAAGTTTTCAAGGTGATAGATATTTTATGCTAATCATTGATGATCATTCTAGGATGATGTGGGTTACTTTTTTAAAGGAGAAATATAAGGCTTTTGAAAAGTTTAAAATATTTAAGGCTAAAGTTGAGACAGAGACATGATTGAAGATTAAATGTTTAAGGTCAAATCATGGTGGAGAATTCACATCTGGTGAGTTTAATAACTTTTGTGAGAAGCATGGTATAAGGAGACAATTTTCTGCTCCCCGGACACCTCAGTAGAATGGAGTTGTGGAAAGGAAGAACAAAACTATGTTGGATGCCACTAGAACTATGATGATGGAAGATAATGTACCTCATATCTACTGGAGAGAAGTAGCAGTCACATCAACTTATACATTCAATAGAGTACATATCAAAGGAGAAACCGGTAAGACACCTTATGAATTATGATTTGGCAATACACCTATAGTTAAGTATTTCAGAATCTTTGGTAGTAAATGTTACATCAAGAGAGATGATATCACTATAAAATTTGATGCTAGATGTGATGAAGGAATTTTTCTTGGTTATTCTAATGAAAGAAAAACATATAGAAGTTATAACAAGAGATTGCAGATAATTGTGGAGAGTTCTAATGTCAAGGTGGATGAGCTAAATAGAAGTCAAATCAGAGTTTATGAGCAAGAACCAGCAGTGGAAATGATTATAATTGAACTGGTAGCACCTTTACTAGAATAGAATGTTGAACCAGTTACTCTAGCAGTATCAAAAAATTCAACAGTAACTGAAGAACCAGGAAGAGGAACAGAGAGTCAAAAGACTCCTAGGTATGTGAGATTGAATAATTCAGAAGATCAGATCATTGGGGATAAGAACAAAGGAGTGATGACAAGAAGGATATTAGTAGCTAATGACGTATGTGTAATTTCTCAAATTGAACCAGTATCAGTAATTGAAGCATGTAAAAATGAACATTGGTTGAAAGCTATGAAAGAAGAATTAAATCAGATTGAGAAAAATAACACATGGACTTTAGTTCCTCAGCCTAAAAATAAGAATGTTATTGGAACTAAATGAATTTTAGGAATAAAGTGAATGAAGATGGACAAGTTGTAAGGAATAAAGTGAGATTGGTCTATAAAGGATATTTTCAGAAGGAAGGAATTGATTATGGAGAAACTTTTGCACCTATAGCTAGGATTGAAGCTGTAAGATTATTTCTTGCCTATGTTGCACATAAAAACTACAAGGTTTATCAGATTGATGTAAAGTGTGCATTTATGAATGGGGATCTTAATGAGGAAGTTTATATTGAGCAACTTGATGGTTTTTCACTTTCAGATGATAAAGATATGGTTTGTAGGTTAAGGAAAGCTTTATATGGATTGAAACAGGCACCTAGATCTTGGTATGTAAGGTTAGATAAATATCTTTTGAAGCTTGGTTTCACTAAAGGTAATGCTGACAATAATTTATATTATAAAATCACTAATCATGATATACTGATTATTGAAGTTTTTGTTGATGAAATTATTTTTGGAGGTGAAGATAAGTTGTGCATGGAATTTTCTAAGAATATGGAGAAATAATTTGAAATGTCTATGATTGGGGAAATGAAATTTTTCTTAGGTTTGCAAATTACTCAGATTGATAAAGGTATTTTCCTCTGTCAAACTAAGTATACTAGGGAAATGTTGAAGAAATTTGGTATGGAAGATTCTAAACCGATAAGTGCTCCTATGGTTACCAGTGAGAAATTGTCAAGGAAAGATGAATCTACACCGATAAATCTTTCAAGATACAAATCTATGATTGGTGGTCTGCTATATATGACTCAGACTAGGCCTAACATAATGAATGTTGTTTGTATTACATCTAGATATCAAAGTGATCCTAGAGAGAATAAAGAGAGTGCTATGAAAAGAATTTTTGGATACTTGAAAGGTACATCTAAATATGGTTTATGGTACCCTAAGGATGATAAATTTATTTTATGTGCATATATAGATGTACATTGGGTTGGTGATGTTGATGACTAGAAAAGTACTTCCGGTGGAGCTTTCTTTCTTGGAAAGAAGTTGGTTTCATGGATCACCAAGAAGCAATCATGTACTTCTTTATATACTTCTGAAGTTGAGTATGTTGTTGCTGCTACGAACTGTACATAGGTTATATGGATGAAGCAAATGTTGAAGGACATTAAAGTGCATTGCACTGGACCAGTAGTTATTCACTATGATAACTCTACTACTATTGACATATCAAAAAATCTGGTATTTCACTCTAAGACAAATCATATATCTATCAAGTATAACTTTTTGAAGGAGAAGGTGGAAGAAAATGAAGTTAGATTGGTTTATGTGAATACAAAAGAGTAGATTGCAAATATTTTTACTAAACCTTTGCATAAAGAATCATTTGAGTACTTGAGAGACAGATTAGGGGTTTTTGTTGATGTTATTATACATCAGTCTAGTATGCATTATTAGAGATATTATTCATTTCGGCATTGATGTGGGGATGATACTACTCAGAGGGAGTAGTTAGCCTTGTGGTTCAATGGTTTTTGTTTTTGCTTTGATATTTTTGTCAGATTTTTGAAATTGATATCCAAGGGGGAGAGATATTGATGTGAAAAAACTTAAGAAATTATATACATTAAGGGGAGAGATACTTATGTGTAATACAGAGTTTTACAGTGATATCATTCACAGGGGGAGTTTGGTCTTTGTTTTAGAACTTCATTGATATATCTCTATATGGGAGATTGTTGGCGGTCTTCCATTGCAGGAAACTTGTTTAGCATTTATTGGCACTTGGATATTTTTCACATCTATTATTGCCATCAATGCCAAAGGGGGAAATTGTTTTGATTAATTAAAAAATAGGTTTTCAGAACCCGAAACCTTTACAACATAGATAGAGAAAAAGCACTAAGAAGAACAGTGCTTTAAAGTCAAAGGGGGAAATTGTTGGCCATTTGGAGGAATTGATTATGTGTTGCATTGATTTTTTGTCATTGATGTCAACACTAGGTGTTTTGGATGCTTTACCGACACCCTTCTAGTCTCGATAGGATGTTTGATTTCTAGTTGGATATGATATGCTATGCTTCGGTATGTTTAGGTTATAGAATTGGTTTATTCATGCTACTCAAATTCATGTTCAAATAGTTGGTTTTTGATTTTGGGATTGGATGCTATCCTGTTTGCTAGAAAGCTTGGTTTGTGGTTCCAGCGAGGGTTTCACCGACAAAGCTTTGATGAAGATCTTTGATGTTATGCATAAGTGGTGTTGGTGCGGCTTCTAGTATGGATTCCAGATGCTGATGGTGATCATGTTTGAGACTTGGCAGATTGAGATCATTTCTTTAGCATGTATGGACTTATATTGGGTCCTAGTGTATCTAGGTTATGGACCAGCTTAATGTAACGTGTGGATTGGACCTCTTGATGTGTTTTCGGGATGTCTTATGGGTTGCATATTATTTGTTTGGTCTCAGGCCGACATGTTTTGTAATTATGTAATTGTTTTATTATCTGGTGGCCAAACTTATTGTTTATTGTTTATAGTTGAGGGCTTGTATATATATGATGTAAGATCTCATTGTAGATCATTGTTGTGAGATATATGTGTGTGAGGAAGTATTGAGAGAATAATGTAATAATCATTCAAGAAGAGGATTTGTTCGATCATTGGAGATCGATTTGGATTTATGTAAGAGGATTTAATTCTTCGGTATTGAGATTAATTGAAACTGTACTTAGGCATAAGAGATGTTATCTTTGCAGTTCATTTATTTCTTCAGATTGTAGTCTAGATTTTTATGTAGTCAGTGAGACTTCTTTTGTGATAAGAAGTGTTCTCTAGGTTGTTGGCCTTCCTACAAGTGTAGGTGCCTCAATTGTAATTCACATACTTACTGCAGAAGTATTATCTTACTGTGGGTAGGCTTCCCGTCGTGGTTTTTCCCTTTATTGGGTTTTCCACATATAAATCTTGGTGTCATGTGGATAGTATTTATTCTCTGATTATTGTTTATTCTTAATTGTTATATCTTCTATTTCTGTATTTGGTTTATGCATTTTGGTATTGATATTTTGGGTTCCATTATTAAAGTTTTAATTTCTAAATGTTCTGGTAATCTGAGACAACTGATTCACCCCCCTCTCAATTGTCTTTTGGTTATTTGAACTGTCTAACAATATCATCTTCACTAATAGATCCACCACAACATTTGATACTCATGACAATCTCATTCTCTATCCATGAAAGAACTTATCTTCTCATCTTCTTCCATCTTCAAAGTTTCATATCTTACCTAGAAGCCTTCAAGTTTAGCAATCTTAACAACCTGGTCACCTTCATAAAGAGTTTCAAGCTTTGTCCAAATCAGCTTAGCATTATCCAACTCTATGACATTCAATATCTTTTCATCAGATAGGGTACTCAACAATTCTTCTTTTTACTCTCACATCATTTTCAACTCTCTTCTATTCATTGGTAGGTGTCGGTGCTCTAGAATTAGGATCATGAGGTATATACCCTTTCTCCACTATCTCCCAAACTTCAGCTCCAAGACATCTAAGATGAATCTTCATTCACTCCTTCCATATCTTATAATTTGTACCATCAAATCTGGGACTCTCTTTTTGGTAAGGATTGAATGTGGAACTAGATGCAATTGCCATCAGATCTCCTCAAGCGGTTAAGCTTCTACAAAGATGACCTTGCTTTGATACCAATTATTGGAATGCACTGATGCCGACAGTAAACTGAGAGGGGGGTAGGGGGGTGAATCCGTTTACTAACAATAACAACAATCAATTCAATTATAAACCTTATATCAAAGCTCAACACAATGAAAGATATATCATGAAATCACAACACACATAACACCAATATTTTAAAGTGAAAAACCCAGAAAGGGAAAAACCATGGTGGGAAACCCTACCCACAATCAGATGAATACTTTGCACTAGTATTATGAATAATTACAATGGGGTTTGCACATGCAAAAAGGCCAATAGCCTAGAGCATGATGCTCATCACAAAGGGAAGTCTCATTGACTTATGTAAACATCGAACTACAATACGAAAAGAAATAAACTGTGAAAGTAACATCTACTAATGTCTGATACCGTTCTGGTTAAGCACTGATGCCTTCTCTACAATACAAAACCTTTCCAACCTTCTCCTGAAATGATATGACTTTATTCACACATAATCCTTTCTCTGATAATGTATACTTAACCACCCATATCCAAATTACATGAATAAGTCACCTATAAATATAGATCATCAACCTTATTGACAAGGTAAACTAAACCCTAAACCCATAATTACAAAAAATCCATCACATGATACCACCAGACCAATATTATGATTTACATTACATAGCATGGATCTAAATCAAGTAACCAAACAATTATATCCATTAGGGATTTCACTAAAACCAAAATCCAACATGCTTCACTTGTCGGTAGAAACCCTCAATGAAAGTTTAACCGATTCCAAATAGGAGCACTAGAATAGCATGCCATCCAATGCAAAGTTGCCAAATGCTTGAGATATGATCAAGAAGCACCAACAACATGATAGAAATTGATTCCATAAGATAGACCCAAAATCCACTAACCAAATCACCAAATCAGCATACCAAGAATGCCAGAAGCTGGTAAAGCCAAAAGCTAGTCAGGAAAGCCAAGAACAAGCTGGTAACCGGAAATACCAAAAGCAATAACCAAACCATGAAACCACTAGAATATAGAAATAATGTAACCACCAGAATAAGCATCCAACACTGGATCCAGGGATCTAATCATACCAGATCAAAATCACAGCCAAAACCAAAATGATCACAAAGACTAACCAGGCTATATCCAACCGGGATATTCTCCAACCGAGATACAATGTTGACATCAATGAAAACACTTAACCAAATCTAGCATATTGCCAATAGTATTCTCCTAGTCATCATAGTTTTATTCAGATTGTCACCAATAATCTGATTTTGTGAATGATTCAACCTTACATACATAGGAGTTTTAGGATTTCCTTGAATCTTAGGCTCTTCAACTCTTTCTTTTGTATTAGCATCCACACCTTCATTTTTCAGCTTTTTTGGAGCAATCTGAACTTGACTTTGGGTCTACACTTGTTTTCCTTTATTTGAACTAGCATTATGATCATCAGAATCATATCCGCAAGATTTAATCTGTCTTACATTACCTTCATCAACCTTCACATTAGCACTTTCAACCATCTTTCTCAAATTTTTATTATAACACTAGTAGGCCTCTTTCTTTGTAGAATAACCAAGAAAGATTCCTTTATCACATCTAGCATCAAAATTTCCAAGATCTTCATCTCTTTTGATATAGCATTTACTACAAAAAAATCTGAAATATCTAATAGTAGGAGCATGACCAAACCATAACTCATAAGGAGTCTTACCAATATCACCTTTGGAATTTACTTGGTTAAGAATGTATACTACAGTCTCACAGCTTCTCTCCAAAACACATGGACAAGATTTCCTTCAATCATCATGTTTCTAGAAGCTTCTTGAATTGTTCTATTCTTCCTCTCCACAACACCATTATGTTGTGGTGTCCTAGGAGTAGATAATTGTCTCTTAACTCCATGCTCTTCACAGTATGCATTAAACTCACTGGAAGTGAGTTCTCCACCTCTATCAGATCTCAAACACTTTAGACTCAGTCTAGTCTCAGTCTCAACTCTAGCTTTGAAAGTTTTGAACTTCTCCAATGCTTCAGACTTCTTCCTTAAGAAGGTAACCCATATCATTCTTGAATAATCATCAATCAACAACATGAAATACCTGGCACCCTACAAGCTTTTCACTCTAGAAGGACCAAATAAATCAGTATGCACAAGATCCAATAATCCATTAGAATTATATTGTTTTCTCTTATAAGTAACTCTTATTTGCTTCCCTAATTGACATTCCTTACATATCAGATTATAAGGATTTATTTACTTTGGTAGATCTTTCACTGCTTGAGTAGAACTTGTCTTAACCATTGAATAAAAATTTACATGACACATCCTTTTATGCCATAACCAACTTTCATCAATCTGAGCAATCAAACAAATTCTACCACTAGCATTCAAGTGAAAGATATTACCTTTATTCTTTGTCCCTAATGCAATCTCAGTTTTGGAGCTACTCAAGATCTCACATTTTCCATTCTTGAATTGCAAGTTATATCCCTTATCAACCATCTAACCAAAACTCAAAAGATTATTCTTTAAACCTTCAACATAAAACACATCATCAGTATTGTGCTTACCATCAAGATAGATAGAACCTCTACCATGAATTACACAAGCTTTGTTATCACTAAATCTTATTATACCACCATCATACTTTTCAAAGTTTACAAATTTATTCTTATCACCTCTCATATGATGAGAGAAACCACTCCAAATTACCCATTCATCTTTCTCCTCAACTTTAGTAGCTAAAGCCTTCTCCTCATTAATGCAGCTTGTAGAATCTGTAGTTACAAGATCATCTTCTTTGATAGAAATGAGCACAAATTCATCTCCTGAATTTCCCTTATCTGACTCATCATCTGTCACAAATTCATCATCAACATAATAACACTTCTGGTTGGAAACCAAGAACACTGAGAGGGGGGGGTGAATCAGTGTTTTGCCAATAATACAAGATTTTACATTTTTATAACATACACATATAAACTAGTAAATGAAGAAACATATAACATGAAGTAAATAAACCAACCACATGAGTGAACACCATAACACAAATTTTATACGTGGAAAACCTCAAAGAGGAAAAACCACAGTGGGATTTGTGACCCACAATATCAATTCACTGGCCATATGAAACATATTACATAGCATGGGGACTTGCACATGCAAGAAGACACACTGCCTAGAGCACACTGCTCAACACAAAAGAGTCTCACTGACTACAAGCTTCTGTTGAGATAAACCGATAATGATGAACTCACAAATTTTTTTTGTAATGCCAAAAAGAGTTATGGTTATTGCTCTATTCTGTACCAATTCATAAACCCTTTTGTTAGTATCTCCTTTCCTCCTAGAATGCTTTACAAACCATCTATTGATCCTTGCATTATATAACTTTCACATACAAATGACTTACATGCATATCCTTCACATCACTTTATTCTACTTCCTTGTCATATATATATTGTCCTATTATAAAATGTCCTAACAGACTGACTTATATACCCTCTACAAACAATATGCCTTATGTCGGCTTACAATACATTACAAAAGATATTCAATGTCGGCCCTATACAATAATTACAAAATGAATTTACAAATAAAACTTTTTTGGATCCCAGACTGATGTCGACTTCACTGAACTGCTGGATGCTGGTGTCGGTGTCGGTGATGACCTTGATTACTCTAATGCTGGTATCTACTAGTGTATGCCTCCAATGTCGCTATCTTTCGGTATATGTCTTCTATAGAATCTTGTTGCCATCAGAGAAAACATATGAATCCAGTGAGTGTCAATTGCCAACAATCTCCCCCTTTGGCATTGATGGCAACATTCATGTGAAAAATGGATTCCCTGTTGGTTCAACTAAAACATGATCCCCCTAAGAAATATACTCTCTATCTGATATCCTCCCCCTAGGATTATATACATATACATATTTTTCACATACATATACTCCCTCTTTGGCATCAATGCCAAAGATTACTTTATCGGAGCTTGACCAATTTCAAGATTTCTGGATAAGCTTTCTCAAGTAACTATATATAGGTATCTGTTAGGAAACTCACAGATACTGAGAGGGGGGGGTGAATCAGTATCTAACCGGTAATTAGAATTTCTCAACTTAAAACATGCAGAACATATTATAATAGTGTACCGGTATGCAAGAAATAATGCAATAAACAGAAATGAAAGAAACCACATGAAAATCACACCATAACACTATGATTTAACGAGGAAACCCAGTGTGGGAAAAACCTTGATGGGATTTGTGACCCACAGTATTCACTTACTGGCCAATAAGAGAATATTACTTACAATAGGGGCCTGCACATGCAGGAAGGCCAACTGACTAGAGCTCACTACTCAAATGGGAAGTCTCACTGACTTACAATGTGGATTATACAAATCCAATAACTTGTACTGTTTTACAATAGCATCTTCAATGCTAGATTCAGTGCTAGTTCCTACTTTGTTCTTTACAGATACCCTTTAACCTATATTTCGCATAATAGGTTTGCTTAATCTTTTCTCCTTACTTTTTTGCTTACATCACTTACTTACAAAATGTCTACAATGATCTCTTTTATATATAAGAGTCATTTTACAATGATATCAAGTCGGCTTACAAAGTTTTTCAAATAATAAACAAAATATGATATATCAAAAATCCTGTTGGCCTCTGTGCCAATATGCTTCCTTTCTCTATGTCGGTGTCAGTGTTCTAAGTGCCAGTGTAGAGTGTGTTCTACTGATGCTGGTGTAATGCCTTGTCGGTGCCATAGGATTGTAAGGTTGCCATCAATGACAAAACCTTCAATCACATACCATGTCTAATTAGAGTGTGCATATGCCAACAGTATCCCAGCATTTTGAATGTTTAAGATATGGATACAAGTCCACTCAATAAGTGCACTAGTGTTTCTTTCTCAATGAATTTTGTTAGTGTGGGCTTCGCAAGCATATCCATACATTCCCTCTTATGTACACCAAGTGAATCCAGTCTTGGACTCACCAAACCTCTGAGACTTCTTGCTCTACGAATAATCTTGTCTCTTTCCTTTTCAAAAGCAAAAATTTGGTTCTCCACAGTCAAAATTTGTCCATCAGTGGATGTTGTAAGTGAAGTTAGTCCATCAAAAGAATTTACAATATTAGCAAGCTTTTCTTGTAAGTCCTTTATCCTCTTATCTACATTTTCTATAAGAATTTATATATTACAATAGACCTTGTAGATGTTAGTACCTTGTTTCAAATAATTTTCAATGTATAAGTTTTTCTTCAACCTTCCTCTTCTCTATCTCAATAATCTAGTCAAAAGCGGCTTTCTTAGCCAAAGTAAATCTTTCAAGTGCTTGTCGGTCGGAAATTTGCTGCAATGATTGAAAGTTTTTAGATATGTTCTATGTCAATGCCTTAAGCTGGCCGGAAGGGCTAGCTTTATTTTCAATTACACAATTAGGAATCAATCCATGCAAATCTCTTATTGACTGATCTATCATTCCTTTGTCTGCAGATCCCTCCTTCATTAGCTTTTGAGTAGCCATCATCATTAGCTCTATTGGACTCATCTCTGCAATTGATTTCTTCTCAACTTGATAAATGTCAATTGCCAAAAATTTTGTTGGTGAATCAACTACCGATTCAATCTCCTTTTCCTTTTCTACCTTTTCCAGTGTATCCCTTTTCTCATCCTCTTTTGCACTGGTGGCTTCACCACTTGGTGTAGTATTTGTTACTATCAATGGAGTATTATCCACAATATTATCAATATCATGTACATTATCTATATTACCTTCCTCAGACTATACAAATGTTGTCTCTATCTATGTACACTCTTGTCCATTTTAGGATTATCTAGTGGTTCATTCAAAATTTGATCTGAACTTCCCAAAATTCTTTTCCCTTTAGATTTGTCTGAAATGGTGGGAGTTGTTCCCTTAGCAAATATTTCTTGAGAAGTAAGGAAATCGAGATTCTTTTGGAATAATTTATCCCAACCATCTCTAGTCTCATTTATTATTTCATTGACTCTACCCATCATTAAGCTTATTTGTCGAGGTTTGCTACTAAAGATTGTTCTATTTGCAACTTCTATACATCTTTTCATTTCCTCATTATTTATAGAACCACACATACTCAAAAGCTCAACTTCTTTAATCTCTTTGTCCCTCTTGATTGCATATAATCTCCTTGCATCTAACTTATTATACAATGATAAAGGGATTTCCTTTAAAATCTCTACCATAGCCTTCTTATATATGTCTAGATGTAACAAAATTGCTTCTTCTATTTCATTTTGCTCATTATCATCTAAATCTTCATAGAAATTTGACACATTATTCAAAATTCCATCTTTAGTTACCTCATCTATCAACTCTACACAATTCATTAGGGGGATGATGGTAACATTACCAGATTCAATTGCTTCATCTATCACACTCTTTTTCTTCTTCTTGGGGGTTGCAGGAGTGGATGGAGCAGGCTGCCTCTTCTGAGTAGGTTTCCCTACTAGAGGTTTGGATGTTGTTGTCATCTTTCTTACTAGCTTCCTCCTTGGTTCCACCTTCCTCTCTTCTACTAGAGGCTTGTCATATTTCTTCCTTTGTACCCTTTTGAATGCAAGAGGTTGATTATCCTCTAGATCAGAGTCAAAAGTGATAGAAGAAATGAAAGTCTTAGGCCTCTTTACCTCGGGAGCACTATTCATTACAATTGTTGTAGTTGCCATTGCCAGTTGATCTGCCGGTTTAGATCTAGAACCTAGTTCTGTATCTATCCTATGAATTACATCTTGAACAAATGCAGACATTTTGTCTATTTTCTTTTCCCTCCTTTTCTTACTGAAACCAATTTTAACCTCAAGAGCCTTCTCCTTTGCAGTACCAAAGTGTTCGGCCTTATCACCCAAAGGAGCATCAATCACAATTTTAGCATATAGTTCCAAGATGATGTCATCAACTTCATAACCCAATTCAATGACCCATATTGTTTTAGGTTCCACTACTTCCATGAGTGTCTCATATGTTTTTATCATGAAGCAAATTTTAGTGGAGTATTTCTCTATAATGTGTTTGGAGATTCTCTCCCTCAGTCTCATGTTCTCTCAAAAAGTTTTAAAGTAGCCCCAAAGCTTCTCATCCCTTTTACTACCAAGATAGATGATTGCAATTTTGATCTGCACACCTACTAGTATGTCATGAGCCCAACGTTTCTTTCCCAAACCCAGTAGCTCATTCATGAAGTATAACATCAAGCAAACAATAAGATTGCCAAACCTAAATGTTCCTTTCTTAACACCTTTGATTTTGCCAAGATTCAACATTAATTCACTTCTTAACCATTCACACAAGTCATACTTTCCATCATTTTTTATCATTTGCTATGCAACATGGATACAAGAACTAGCAAAAGAGTTCAATTGACTTGATTGAGTTACCTTGTAGCCGATGATCATGCTGGAAAATTTCACATCTGTATCATTTATGGTGCTAACCCTCATCGATCTTCCATCATGGGTTGCATTGGTGAGATTCTCAACCGTAGTATTGGAGATCTTCTTCCTTGGTTCCTATCCAACTTTGGGTAAGCCAATGACCACCTGAATTGCTTCTTTGGTGATCATATGAGGTCGGTCCAGCTAGATGAATTCATTATTGACCCTTCTTAGAACATATCTAATCACTTCGTCCTTGAATTCTGGTATGTACAGGATTCTGATTAACCCTAGGTCTTCAATGATTTGATATTCTGGCTTGATTTTTCTGGAGTTTCCTAGTATCACAAATTGATACATTCCCTTGATTTCCCCAATGCCTAAATCCTCTAAGGTGCACTGAATATAGGCCCTGACATCTTCCACATAAACTACAACATCGAGAACCCTCAAAAATGCACCAGTAGAATCTTCCTTCATTGCAATTTGAGGAACTTCCTTGAAAACATTTCTAAGCCTATCCTTAACCTCGAAAACAGTGGGATTCACAATGAAAGTAGGAGCAGATGATGATCTGGATACCATTTCAAAGAAATACATGGATAAAAGTCATCGGTTGAAAGATTTTGATTACTTCTCAGATAACTGTTAGAAATCCTTTAGAATGCGTTTGCTCCCTCTTGATCACCTATGATTTGCCTTTGCTTCACTCTAGTTTTCTCGAGTGTTGGGTGAGTGAATATGAGTTCATTTTCCCTTTTTATCAGTGATTAAAACCTAATTCTTCATTGTCATAAATACTTAGTGGTGTACCCTACCGGATGTCAGTTTCACAGTTTTATACTAAATAAACCTGTAGCTAGGAAATAGGAAATCATCACAAGCAAATCAATATTAATCTAGCTCAATCACGAAAGATCAAATGCAATGATCAATCCTAAAAACATTCAATAGAAAAAGGGAAATAAAACATTCAAATGCAAATGCAAACCAACGCAAACATGAATGTCTCCTCCAGAAATCTCCATTGTCCTTCTTTCTCCTTCAAATAGCTTTGTTTGTGGATCTCACCTTCAAGTGCATAAACCTAATGTGAAAGCAAGATTGACAAGTAGCGCAAGAATACTCAAAGTGTGATTGATTCAACTAGGTAGGGATCTTGATTGAAGAAATTCATCCAATTTATAGACAAATTGGAGAAAAGACAAGATTAGCATGAATTTGATTCGAATAGAAATTTCAAATCAAGAATGACAATTATGACAAATTATGACAAATTTGCACTTTCTATGCAAGATTGATTGATTGATAATTTTGACAAAATTATGACAAATTTCTATGTCAAAATTGATTGATTGTCAATTATGACAAACTATGACAACTTGAAATGTCATTCCCATGAAATTAGGAGAAAAATAGGAGAAAATTGAAAATTAGATGAAATAGAAACTAGGAAATTAGGAATTAGAAATTGATGAAAATTAGGAAATTAGGAATTAGGAGAAATTATTAAATGAAGAAATTAGGAATTAAGTGAATTAATTAACAATTTTTCATTTATTAATTAATTCACAAAGAGGGAGGAATTAGTTAGCCAATTAAATGAACATTTAATTGTGACATGAAGACTTAGGATAAATAAATAATTTATTAATCCTAGAGGGAGAAATGACAAACAAGGTTAAATGATTAAATCATGAAACCCTAGAAGATGAATTAGAAATGCAAGGATGACAATTAGGTCTTGATGAAAGATTGATTTGATGTCGATTTGATCATGATTTTGAATTGATAAATGACCAATGTGATAAATGATTGAGATTGGGAAATGTACCAATTGATGAGGAACAATGACTAATTGATCCAAATTGACATGATTGAGAAAGACAACAATTGATGACAAATCGATCGCAAGATGACAAAGTTGACAAGAGGACAAGGATCGATGACAAAGTTGATAAGATGACAAGGATCAATGACAAAATAGATTGCAAAATGACAAGATTGAAAATGACCTCGATCAATGACAAATCAATCGCAAGATGACAAGATTGAAAATGACAACGATCGATGACAAATCGATCGCATGATGATAAGATTGAAAATGACAATGATCGATGACAAATTGATCGCATGATGATAAGATTGAAAATGACAACGATTGATGACAAATCGATCACAAGATGACAAGATTGATAAGAGGACAAAACCCTAATTAGGATTGATGATGTCCAAAATGATGACAAATGAGCATGCATATTGATGCGACAGGATAAGATCGATCAAAATTATGACTGGAGATTGTTGTCGACAAGACCAAAATCGAAAGTGAGACCAATGAAGAATGCAGAAGAATGACTCGATGCTTGCAAATGATAAATATCAAGTGCGAATCATAGGAGAAATGTTAATGCGATGCAAAAACCCTAAAATAAGGCAATGCGCCAATGTTAAAGTATGACTCTGCAATCATTGACCATTTTTAGACGTCTACATTTTTCCCCTCTTTGAGGCAATGCGATTCTAAGTGTTGTTTCAAAGAACAATACTGAAAATGCCCTAGACAACTGACAATGACATATGCATGCCCCCTCAAGGAATTGGCTGGAAACATGCAGAAAAGAGGCCAATTGATCGATAAGAATGATATAAAATGATAGGATCGAACAGACTAACAATCGGAGATCGGATACACAAAGGATAGGCACTTGATGGTGCAAAAGACCACGACTAGCATGAGATGGAGAGAGTGCACATCCATCTATGCACTGACAAAGATCTATAAATGAGACAAAGAGAGTGAAAATTGCTCATTTGCACTAGCCAAAGAGGAGAATTTGTTGCTCTGGAAAAGGACGCTTGCAGAGAGATGGTGAACATTCCAATGGCAGATCACCTCAGAGAAAGTGTACGCACATACAGATGACCGGACGACATGGTAGCAGTGGTATGTGTCTCAAAAACCCATATTGCCAATTTCATGATTTTGACTTGCTTGTGGGACATTGCGGGGCCCATAGGGAATGCATAAACTAACTTCTGCACTTGTGTGAGTGCATCCTGCACTTGTGTAGGGTCTTCTGTGCTTGTGTAGGGTACACAAGTGTAGTTTGTTGCTACATAGGTGCAGGAGTTAGCACACAGGCGCAGTTGTGCTCTGGCAACCCTAATTTGGTCAAAAATGGCATGCGAATGATCCGAAAAGGGGGGATAAGAATATGATAGGTCAAAATAGATTAGAAACACCCTAATTTGGACATGAAACAAGGAAATGCAGCCCATAGGAATGAACCCTAAAACTAACAAAATGTGCCCCAATTATGATGTAGAGTCGACAGTATCCATTGATCATGCGAGAGAACCAACCGGACTGTTTCATGTTATGACATAGACTCAGGAGCACAGACAAAGATACATTAGCAGGACTTGGGATAGGAGGGACACCATCCATGAGACATGGTAGGGATGAGGAGGACAGAGGGAGCACCCAGTGACAGAGGCACGTGCTCCTTATGATAGATAGATGTAGTTTGACATTATGTAGTCAGCTTGTGGACCATACTTAGGAAAGACAGTCCAATTTTGTACTCCGATATTATTTTGACATATGATATGCATCGATATGATGGGATGCAATGTGATATGACTTATAGTTGTTTTCCATGTATGGATGACTTATGCACTATTTATGAATGTATTTTTATGTGTTTTTGATGCATTTATAATATGAAATGGATAAAATGCTTAATGTGATGCTTGATGTGATATTTGATATAATACAAATGTACTAACCAATGAATGCAGGATGTAGCATATGTGTTTGGAGATCGGAGCACTAGACCAGACTAACTATCCAAACTGACGGAAGAAATGTTAGTAAGAAGAAATGAGACAAAGGATAGTTAGAGATGAAGAAAAACTTGCTTTCAGTAATGCACTTTGTAGGTGAGAACCTTTATTTTAATGTAGCAAAATGGATGCGTACCATCATGGCATTGAAAGCCAAAGCTGAAATGCAACCCTTTTTGCAAAAGACAGACACATCGCAAACAAACAACAATCACAACAAAAAAGAAAGGGACCATGAACCATCCCGGTCACTCTAAATCACCTAGTGACATCATCGAGCAACATAGGAACATGATCGAAGATAAATCAATAAATGATAAGACTCGCTAATTTCAACAAGGCAAACAAACATCTTGGTCTTCATTGTCAAAAGTTGAAAGTGCTGATAGGATGATCATGCTATCTGGTTTCAGGACATGTGGTACCCCGTCTAAGATAGGACACAGTCTGGTTTCGAGTATACCACACCCTATATAAGACCCATGATAGTGTGCCAAGGACGAATGATATTGATGTTGATTGATTGATATGACAGTTGTGATTAGTTTGAATGTCTGGTTTGATTGAAAAAGTTCATCTGTTAATGCATGATCTCATTAAAGCACAATATTTGATTGATTGTCATTGGAGGGATGCTCAGTGATCTGTGTATGCACAAAAGGGATATTTTTTTGGATTTTAATGTTTTGAAAAAAAAGTTTGTGTTCATTTTTTTCAGGACTTTATTTGATTTTTAGGGATTTATTTCAGGACATTTTTCAAATTTTTTGGATTATTTCAGGACTTTTTTTTATTTTTTTGGATTTTTTTAGGACTTTATTTTATTTTTTTGGATTTTTTCAAGACATTATTTGATTTTTTTAGAGATTTTTTCACGACATTATATGATTTTTAGGTATTTTTTCAGGATATTTTAGCTGAAAATGAACACATGATTTTTTTTTTGATATTTTTGAATGTTTTCAGGATGTTTTCAATTTTTTTGATTATTTCAGGACATTTTTCAATTTTTATGGATTTTTTTCAAGACATTTTTCAATTTTTTAAAATTATTTCAGGACATTTTTCAATTTTTTTTTATTATTTCAGGACATTTTTCAATTTTTTTTTATTATTTCAGGACACTTTTCAATTTTTTTGATTATTTCAGGACATTTTTCAATTTTTTATGATTTTTTCAAGACATTTTTCATTTTTTTATGATTTTCCCCCAGTGTCTAGCAAGGCAAGGAATATGACAGGTGAATAAATAGGCTTTCTGAAATGATGGTGTATAGAGGGAAGACAAAGGCCTTTTATTATGGAGACAATACAGATGCAATTTTCAAGGGCTATTGCGTGATGGGACAAGAGACTGGATATGACAATGTAAAGCAGTAACATGGCATGAGGGACATGTCAAGAGGATTTTGAAACCATGTTTAAGTTTTGCATCCTTATGTCAGATCAAGATCAAGGAATGAAAAAGAGTGTATGGATAGTGATAAGATATGGATAGGATAAGCAAGACCAAGAATGAATAAGGGACATGGACTGAAGGTTAGGGTAGGATACGAGATAGTGGCAGAAAGTTGCAATAAGATAGAGAATATGGATGAAAAGTTTTAATAAGAAAATGGATAAAGACCAAAAGCTATGATGGACTAAAAGTTGCAAAAAAGATGCATGATGCTCATGATGATCCTCAACCTTGTCAAGATCAAAGGTGGAAAGGGAAACTGGACATGAGGGACAATAGGATATGAAGGGTAATGATAGGAGTTCGATAGGATAATGGAACAATGAAGGACAAAAGGATATGATAAGAGGAAACCTGCCTCCAAGTGTGGTGTGCAAGAAGTTCATAGATTACGCATTATTCCTGTTTGCCAGGTTTTCATCACGGTACTTGCCCAGGGTGCTTGTTTGCCAGGTTTTCACCAGTGGACGAATTATTTTTGCTTTACTTTCTTTTTTCTTTTGTCTTTTTTTTTTCACTTTTTTTTTTTTTTTGTATTTTGACTTTTTCAATAGAAGATGGACACATGATAGGGGATGAAAGAAGGACTCAAACATCTTTTTGTTTGGATAGTAGCCTTGAAAAAAATGGACCATGACCTTTAAAAGTATGCTCAAAGATGTTGGTAGGATAAGGACATGGAAAAAGAGATGAAATTAAGGCTAGGATTTATGCAAAGGATTGGACCAGAGGGATGGAAGGATGGAAAATATGCATTGGATAATGGATAGGGTATTGGAAGAATTGGGCTTCAGTGGATGGAAATGTTGGCAAGATTGACATTGGCACACACCTTGAGGGGTGGTGGATTGATGGAGGAAAAATGGATCTCAGATTGTGAGATTTGGATGGAGGAATAGCTTGGGATTTGTGGACATAAGGACCCAAAATGGAAGAAGGAGGTGATGGAGGAATAGACTTGGAAAGTTTGGATGGAGGAATAGCAATTTTGGATGCCAATTTTGGTGTTTCTTTAGGCTTTTGTGCTTCAAGAAGCCGCTTAGGGATCCACATGGTTTTTGATTTTTCATGCTTTTGTGGTTCCTTGGAGTGCATTGCTTGCACAAGGGATTTAGGAACCCATATATATTTTGACTTTGCTTTATTTTGCTCAGTGGACCTTTGTGGCCTTTTGGATATTTCTTTTTATTTATAGATCATATTGTTCTTTGTTTTGACATGTCGATTATATTGGACATGTTGAGCCTTGAATACATGTGGATTGCTAGACTTATGACGTTTATACTTGGCATCCAAATTGCTTGGAGGGGGAAAGGAATGCATGGATGGATATGAATGAAATGGAGTTCTTTTGGATGGATGGAATTTACTCAAGGATGTGTGCCTTTGCTGACCTTGCATAGAGGACGAAGGAATATAAGGACCTAAGATGGATGGAAAGTATGATGGGGAAGGTGTATGTTTTGATTTTGATGGAGGGATACCAACGTCTTGAGAGTGAGTTGTGTAGACATGACCCTTAAGATCTTCTTTGATATGGAGGGGTTCTTTCTCATGAAGGTCTACTCCTTTTCCTTTATGAATATCTTGACTTGTAGGATACTCTTTTCTTTGGGAAGAAGACGCGAGTCCATTATGAGGTGGATATGATATGAGAGAAATAATGAGATCTTGAAGTGGATCGGATTGCACCAAAGTGGAAGAACCCATTATGCATGTCGAGGGTTCATGAACATCTTGCACTAACACGTTAGAATCATGAGGGGGACTAGGATTGTGTAGTGGACATGGTTCAATGACAGGCTCTTCAAGAGATGGAATGGGATCTTGGAGTGTATATGGAGCATTAAGACAAGGAGATGGAGGAACAAAAGGATCTTGTGGAGGATTTAAAGGAATAATTTGATCTTGACAAGGAGGAAGATCATTGGAATCCTCTTTAAAGGTGCTTTGCTCTTGATTTTTGATGGGATCATCGGAAAGGATGGAAGGGATATCTTGATCTTTCTTAGGAAGTGGAATGCCAATGGGATTTAAAAGGACATTTTTTTTGTGAAATGGAATGGGATCATTTGGGATTGGATGGACTGGGATATCTTGATCTTGCTCAGGGAATGGAGTGTCAATAGGACTTTGGATAGGATGGACAAGAATAGGGGAATCATCATGAGTGTCTGGGAACATGGGGTCCTGGTCAACAATTGGATGGGATGATAAGGTTTCGGGATCTTGATCTTGATCTATTTTAAGACACGTTTCTTCATGCTCTAAATTATCCTCTTGACATGAGGTTGGACTTTGGATATGCATGGGGGATTCTGACAAGGAATCAATGTTTTGGCATGAAGGAAATGCACTTTGAACATTTGTGACGGATTCTGGCAAGGAATCAATGCTTGAACATGAGGAAGAAGGACTTCGAATGGGGTCCTCTAAAACAAGTAATGGCAATAAAGTGCATGGTGGCATTGGGTCTTGTATTTCTGAAACATGACAAGGATGTGCATCATGAATTGGATTATCTTGGCAATCAATTATGGATAGCCCTTGGGTAATTTCATCCTTGGTGTATTATTTGATGAGGACAATATGGAAGGTTCTTGTGAAACTTCTACAGGTGTAGGGATAGATGCCACTAGGGAGTCAATTTGTTTGTAGGGAGATGAGGCATTGATAGACATAATTGTATTATCTTGATCTTCCACAAAGAACTCACTTGGTAGTTTCCTTAAGATCATTGCAATAAAGCCACCTTTCTTTCGAGGTTTTGATATAGTTGAATCTGGAATTTGAACTTGTTTGGCAAGGAGTTGGTTCTAATCTGATGTCATTTTTTGATATTGGACTTGGTTCAATTGTTCTGACATGTTTGAAACTTGGGTTGGTGTGTGCTACAACCTTTGTTTTTGAATGTTTGGTTGTGGTTGTTGACATTGATATTCCACCATTGGCTAAACCATTTGTGGACATTGTATAGTTGGTTGGACATATTGTTGAAATTGGACCATTGGTTGTATATGTTGGACCATTGGTTGTGTCTGTTGGAAATGTTCAAACTATTGAACAATTGGTTGTGATGGTTGAAAATCTGATTGATAGTAAACACCTTCTTGTTCTTGTTGTGGAGGCACATAATGTTGAAATTGATGTTGTCTCTTTTCTTGAAATTGTTTCATCGTCTCTATTTGGGAGAGGAGAGTTGGTATGTCTGATCGTTCAAGAAGAGATCTTACATCAATTGGCTCAATCTTTGGATTTCGACCTGGAAATTTTCAAAACATTTTGGACATTTGTGATCTATTCTTCTCAATGTTTTTCACTCTTTGTTCCAATATCTCCTCTTCTTGAGCTAGTTTCTCCTCTAGTTTTTGTATATGGACATTTACATCATAAAGAGTTTGATCCAAGTTCTGAGACATGTAGAGATTGGATTGACATGATTGATTACTCAATTGTGATGACATGGCTTCGTAAGAAGGTTGAGACCTCATTTCAACAAACATGTCACTATGCAATGCAACTAATGGGATTGACAAATGCAACCTAAAGGATGACAATGCAACTTAATGTTTTTGTTGTTTTCCAAGATTTTGACAAACTCATGAATGCAATTATAAAAATGAGACCCTTAGGAAATTGAAATGAAGTCTAGACCTCAAAGGACAAAAGAACCAAGTGATAATAGGACAAAATGACAATGTCTCCCCTATATGCTTGGATACTAAGCTAGGTTTGACCAAATGACATTGATGACAAAATGACAAAAGTTTGATAAGATCTAGACTTCTTAACAATGACTTAGGGTTTATCAAAGATTTGCATTACTCAAGTATGACAAAACCTAGTTTTGACACTATATGCAAAGGGACAATTACTATGCAAGTGACCCTAATATGATATGATAATGACCTAAACTTAATGAAGAGACCTAGGGTATGCAAATGCAAATGTATGACAATGGTATTACTCTAATGCAAGAGGACACATGCAAATGGATGACCCTTATTGATATGCAAAGGAGTATGACCTAAATGAAACTTAACCTTGGTAGTTGACAATGAATTTGCAAAATGCAAACCTAGGATGAACCTAAAGCTAAGTGACATGAATGTTGAGACAAGATTTTGAAAAATGTTTGACAACCATGTTTGAAGGTGTTTGAACTTTGTGAAATGAAATATTCTTGTGTTTAACCTTGTTTTGAATCAATTTGTCTTGTTTTTGAAATTAGACACAATTCAACTTTTGACAAGCAAAGAAGACAAGATATTTCAACTTAGACTCAAGACAATCATGCTCATTCACACATTTCTTATGGTAGAAAAGGACATTAGGTACTTGAGAGGTAGACTCATTATGGGATTCAAGGAGAATACATAGATGCTTGACCCCACGAGATCCCCTCCATGGCACTCACTTCTCTGGGAAACCAAGCATCAGTCCCCATGGAAATCTCCCCATGGAAATCTCCCCATGGTGAACTTAGTATCTCTTCCAAGTATCCGAACTTGTCCTTCTCAAGCAACTAGAAGGGTTTTTGGCCTCTAAATACAAGGTGTTTAGTAAGGACTTTTGTTAAGTGTTACTCCTTGGTGTCACGCAAGCGTGATTGAGACATTAAGCCCACCAAGATACCAACAAATGTAGTCATGCAAGCACGATTTAGACCGCGAGGCCCTACTTAGATGTTGATATGAGAAAGAGTCCAAGGGTCATCACTTCCTAAGTAACTACAATTCCCACGTAACCCTTCCTTCAAAGCTTTTGCCCATTAGGTATTTATTTATAGTGAGTTAGAATGCCAAGGTATTCTAGCCATACTCACTTTGGGTTGTTCCCTTCTCACGATTGTCACTTGCTTGCAAAAGCAAATGGTCGGGAAGGTAGGCCCTCTAAAGGTGATACACAATCAAAACATGAGCATGGTATCGAAGATCTAGATTTCTGATCACCCTAAGAAGGATGAGAGCATACTCTCCTACTCCAATGTCAAACTAAACAATCAAAGCAAACATAAGTTCATTCCATCCTACTTAGCAATCAAAAACTAGGTGCCTAATTATGAATTACAAACACAAGGTTTAGTTGTAGTATAAGGCAACCTACAAAACCACCAAGTCAGAAGTTTAATTTGCTTAGTCTTTGATCATCGAACGTGCATAAAATGTGTTAGTAGTTTCATTTGTTGTCTTTGTCATGCATAATGCCAAGGTTCTGCACAAAGAATTAGTACCAAAGAAAACCAAAATGCAAGAATAGAATGCCAAACAAAGTAATTTGCAAGTAAAAACACTGATTTTCACATCTATTTCCTACCTTACACAGGTGTAGAATATCTTACATAGGCACAGGATGTCTTTCTTACACAAGCATAGGATTACTCACATAGGCGTAGGATTACTCACATAGGTGCATGATTTCTTACACAGGTGCAAGATTACTCACACAGGCACAAGATTGCTCACACAGGCGCAGGATTACTCACACAGGCGCAAGATTACTCACACAGGTGCAGGATTACTCACACAGGCGCAAGATTACTCACACAGGTGCATGATTACTCACAAAAGTACAAGATTACTCACACAGGTACAGAATTACTCACACAGGTGCATGATTTCTCACACAGGTGCAGGATTACTCACACAGGCGCAAGATTACTCACACAGGCGCAAAAGTGTCCAGAAAGGTCTGAATTGCTCTGTTTCTTGGGTTTTTCATCTGCAAATCAACTCAAAAGCACTCAAAAACATGGTTAGGGGGTTAGTTCATGTTGGGTTCACCAATTAATGTAGCTAGGAAATAGGAAATCATCACAAGAAAATCAATATTAATCTAGCTCAATCACGGAAGCTCAAATGCAATGATCAATCCTAAAAACATTCAATAGAGAAAGGGAAATAAAGCATTCAAATGCAAATGCAAACCAACGCAAACGTGAATGTCTCCTCCAAAAATCTCCATTGTCCTTCTTTCTCCTTCAAATAGCTTTGTTTGTGGATCTCACCTTCAAGTGCATAAACCTAATGTGAAAGCAAGATTGACAAGTAGCGCAAGAATACTCGAAGCGTGATTGATTCGACTAGGTAGGGATCTTGATTGAAGAAATTCATCCAATTTATAGACAGATTGGAGAAAAGACAAGATTAGCATGAATTTGATTCGAATATAAATTTCAAATCAAGAATGACAATTATGACAAATTATGACAAATTTGCACTTTCTATGCAAGATTGATTGATTGATAATTTTGACAAAATTATGACAAATTTCTATGTCAAAATTGATTGATTGTCAATTATGACAAACTATGACAACTTGAAATGTCATTCCCATGAAATTAGGAGAAAAATAGGAGAAAATTGAAAATTAGATGAAATAGAAATTAGGAAATTAGGAATTAGAAATTGATGAAAATTAGGAAATTAGGAATTAGGAGAAATTATTAAATGAAGAAATTAGGAATTAAGTGAATTAATTAACAATTTTTCATTTATTAATTAATTCACAAAGAGGGAGGAATTAGTTAGCCAATTAAATGAACATTTAATTATGACATGAAGACTTAGGATAAATAAATAATTTATTAATCCTAGAGGGAGAAATGACAAACAAGGTTAAATGATTAAATCATGAAACCCTAGAAGATGAATTAGAAATGCAAGGACGACAATTAGGTCTTGATGAAAGATTGATTTAGTGTCAATTCGATCATGACTTTGAATTGATAAATGACCAATGTGATAAATGATTGAGATTGGGAAATGCGCCAATTGACGAGGAACAATGACTAATTGATCCAAATTGACATGATTGAGAAAGATGACGATCGATGACAAATTGATCGCAAGATGACAAAGTTGACAAGAGGACAAGGATCGATGACAAAATAGATTGCAAAATGACAAGATTGAAAATGACCTCGATCAATGACAAATCGATCGCAAGATGACAAGATTGAAAATGACAACGATCGATGACAAATCGATCGCATGATGATAAGATTGAAAATGACAACGATTGATGAAAAATCGATTGCATGATGATAAGATTGAAAACAACAACGATTGATGACAAATCAATCACAAGATGACAAGATTGATAAGAGGACAAAACCCTAATTAGGATTGATGATGTCCAAAATGATAACAAATGAGCACGCATATTGATGCGACAGGATAAGATCAATCAAAATCATGACTGGAGATTGTTGTCGACAAGACCAAAATCGAAAGTGAGATGAATGAAGAATGCAGAAGAATGACTCGATGCTCGCAAATGATAAAGACCAAGTGCAAATCATAGGAGAAATGTTAATGTGATGCAAAAACCCTAAAATAAGGCAATGCGCCAATGTTAAAGTATGACTCCGCAAGCATTGACCATTTTTAGATGTCTACAAAACCTAATACAACTCTTTGGATCTCTTTCTAGATCTCTTCTGGGGAATATGCAAGATTTGGAATGAATTTGCCAACCCCTAAGGCATATGCCTCACTTACCAATTAAATTTCCTGCATGTGTAGGAATGCTCGATTCTACCGGTGGAGTCACTGGTGCAATTATCGATATAGTCGCATCTCCACTTTGTTCTTCAAACTTTCTATCCCATCTCTTGGTGTGATCTTATTGTATTTCATCTACCTTCTGCTTTCCTTATTCATTTGCTTTATCATTGCTAACTAGTGTAGTCTTGCTTCTGCAATACTTAGCAATATGACCTATTTTATTGCATGCATAACATGTAACATTATTCTTTTGTATTTATTTGACATATCCGGTGTCATTCCTTGACCTACATTGACTAGAAAAATGACCAAAATTTCCATATGCATGACACTTAACATTCATTCTGCAATCTTCTAACTTATGATCACATTTCTTGCAATTTGTGCAATGATCAAGAACTGAATTGTAGTTTTGATTTGCTCTATTTCTACATTGTCTAGCCATATGCCCAAATTTATTACAAACAAAGAATCTACCATTGAATTTGTAAGCATTATATTTCCTTACCAGTTTCCCCTGGTTTGATGAGTTTTGCATACCAATTGTCTGATCTTCATTTGCAGTACCAGATCTTTCGCTTTGTACAAATCCAAGTCCTCTAGAATCTTCACTTTGCCTTTGTCTTTTCAGTAAATCATCCAACTGTACAACACTAATCCTGAATTTTTCTTTATACTCACTTGCAGTAGTCAAATCATCTCTTAGAGTCATTATTTGTCTTTCAAGCTCCTATTCATTATTCTGGGATTCCACCAAATCATTTCTCAATAGATTTTTCTCATGAACCAATCTACCACATTCTTCAAATTTGTTCTTCAGAGATATAGAAAGATTCTCTTCCTTCTTCTTTCTATCCTCAATGTCTTTTGACAACCTCATAGTCAGGTCTTTCATTTCATTCTTCATGAGCATGTTTTCTTGACTCAGTTTCTAACATTGTTCCTTAAGTGCATTTTTCTCTTCATCATCCTAGTTTTGCAAAAGTTCCTTCCTCTTAGCTTGAGCTGATGATAATCTTTCTTGCAGAACAAGATTGAATTTATCAGTAGAATTCAATTCGTCTTGCAGCTTCAAGTTCTTCATCCTTTCAACATCATAATCCTCAAGTTGCTTCTCCATAGCCATGTTCAATGATTCTAGTTTTAGGATCTTCTTCAAGCTATTAAACTTCCTCTGAGGTACCAGGCTCTAATACCAATTGTTGGAAACCAAGAACACTAAGAGGGGGGGTGAATCATTGTTCTGTCAGTAATACAAGATTTTAGCTTTTTATAACGTACACATATAAACTAGTAAATGAAGAAACATATAACATGAAATAAATAAACCAGCCACATGAATGAACACCATAACACACAAAATTTTATACATGGAAAACCTCAAAGAGGGAAAACCACGATGGGATTTGTGACCCACAATATCAATTCACTAGCCATATGAAAGATATTACATAGCATGGGGGTCTGCACATGTAGGAAGGCACACTGCCTAGAGCACACTACTCAACACAAAAGAGTCTCACTGACTATAAGATTTTGCTGAGATAAAACAATAATGATGAACTCACAAAATGCATCTGTAATGCCAAAAAGAGTTCTGGTTATAGCTCTGTTCTGTACCAGTTCATAAACCCTTTTGTCGATATCTCCTTTCCTCCTAGAATGATTTACAAACCATCTACTGATCCTTGCATGATATTACTTTTGCATACAATTGACTTAGATACATATCCTTCACATCACTTTAATCTACTTCCTTGTCATATATATTTTGTCCTATTATAAAATGTCCTAACAGAATGACTTATATACCCTCTACAAACAATATGCCTTATGTTAGCTTACAATACATTACAAAAGATATTCAATGTCGACCCTATACAATAATTACAAAATGATTTTACAAATAAAACTTTTTCGGATCCCAGACTGATGTTGGCTTCACTGAAGTGTTGGATGTCAATGCCGATACTGGTGTCAGTGATGACCTTGATTACTCCAATGCCGGTATCTGCAGATGTATACCTCCAATGTCGATATCTGCAGGTATATGCCTTACATAGAATCTTTTGGCCATCAATGACAACATATGAATCCAATGAGTGTCAATTGTCAACACTTTTGATATTTAGTCTTATATGGCTTAAATGGATTCTTAGGATTTCTATCTCTTTTCAGACACCTTGATGCAAAATGTCTTATTTTATTGCATGAAAATCATTTAAGAGGTAACTTTCCTTCATACTTACTGGTACCTTTAGGCAATCTTTTGGCAATAAGTGCTTCAAGCTCCTCAAGCTATCTTTCCTCATATTCTATCTCTTTCAACTCTATCTCATATCTACATAATCTTGTAGAACTTTCTCCCAAACCATATCTTTGCTTCTCGGAAATAGTAGCTTTGAATGTAGATTCAGTCTTACGATGAGTCTCCAAACTCACTTAGCTCAAAAGCAGCAAGTTTACCAATCAACATATCTCTTGTCACATTTGTCATAGTCTGGATCTCATCAATAGCAGTAGCCTTATGTTTGTAAGAAGGTTGCAAGGATCTCAACACTTTAGAAACAATCTCAGATTCTTCTAATACTTCACTGGCACATTTGATTCCACACACAAGCTCTTTCACTTTCTACATAAAAGAAGTAATGTTCTCATCTTCACTCATCTTTAAGTTCTCATATTTACCCTTCAAGATCTACAACTTAGCAATCTTAACATAACTATCACCTTCATGCAAGGTCTCCAATTTTATCCAAATCTCATGAGTAGTCTCTAAGTCCATCACATTCATCATCTCAGAATCCGATAAGGCACTCAACAATGCTTCCTTAGCTCTAATATTGTATCTTGCTTCCTTTATCTCATCCAGAGTAGCGGGACCAACCTGAGGAATATTATATGTATTCTTAATAATCTTCCAGTATGTCTCTTCCCCAATGCATCTCAAATGACATTACATCCGGCTATTCCAAAAAGTGTAGTTCATTCCATCAAATCTCGAACTATCCTTCTTAAAAGAAAAGGTTGTCATCCTAGATCTCCTCAAGTGGTCAAGTTTCTTCTAGAGGATCTAGATCTGATACCAATTGTTGGCAAAAATACAACAAACTGAGAGGGGGGGTGAATTAGTTTGCACAAAAAAAAATTTGCAACTTAAACTACAAATCAGATTTTATAATTAACAGTTAAAACATTAGACAACACCACATCAATAACACACATAACACTAAGGATTTTGATGTCAAAAACCCAGTTAAGGGAAAAACCACAGTGGGAACCTACCCACAATGTGTTAGCAAATACACACTCCAATGAGAAATTGTAGGTGATTGAAGGTATTGTCATTGATGGCAACCTTACAATCATATGATACCAGAAGGCAAACACAGGCACCAGCACCGACAGACTTTACACCGGCATATAGAACACCGACACCGAAAAGGAAGAATATCAGCACCCTAGCCGACAACAATTTTGTATAAATGTATTTTGTAATTAATTATAAAATCCTTTGTGAGCCGACATGGAGGATTGTAATATGACTCATATATGTATGAGATCATTGTAGATCATTTAGGATATGATATGATGTGAAATATGAATAGAAGGTAGCAGACCTAATATGCAAATCAATGGTTAAGGGTTTATGTATGTAGCAGAGCTTAAACCGGTACTGAATCTGGCATAGCAGATGCTAATCTAAAGCAATACAAGACATTGGATTTGTATAATCCATTTTTGTAAGTTAGTGTGACTTCCTTTGTAACTGAGTAGTGAGCTCTAGGCACTTGGCCTTCCTGCATGTACAGACCCCTATTGTAAGCAATAATATTCTCTTATTGGCTAGTAAGTGAATATTGTGGGTCACAAATCCCACTGAGGTTTTTCCCACACCGGGTTTCCTTGTTAAAATATTGTGTTATGGTGTGCTTTTCATGTTGTGGTTGTTATTCTTATTTGCTGGGTTATTTTTGGTTTACTAGTACACAGTTTTAATATGCTTTTCATGTTATAAGTTAAGAAAATATTATTACCAGTCAGATACTAATTCACCCCCACTTCTCAGTATCTTTGGGAATCCTAAAACAATGAGATAATACCATATTAGGAGTAAGTGATATATTAAAATGGGGAATGCACATGCATTCAGGCACACTCCCTAAAGCTCACTGCTCAAATATGAAAACCCAAAAAGGCTACAACCTTTAAGGAAGGCTCATTACCTTATTGGAAGTCTTACTGAATTACAAAAACATTCAAACAACAATCTAGATTACATGAACTATGAAAATAACATCTCCATATGCCTGAGTACAGTTCTGGTTAAGCACACAGTTTGTGCTGCAACACTTCTCTTTTCTCCTTCACACTTTCAAAAGATCAAATAACTTGTTCGCAAATACAACTTGATCATACACATCTTCAAAGATAGCAGACATACATCTTAGATGATTATTATATTTATTTATACAAGACATAAACCTATATCTCAAGGTCGGCTAAACCCTCAATACAAATTACAAAATAATAGCTTCACATGCTACAACAATGCATACAAACCAAAACAATATTGTCTAAGACATAGGTTGGACCCAAATCAATACTGCAAATGTGCAACACTTCCAACAATTATGCCTTGATCATCCACAACACGCTACAATCACCAAGTATGTTACATAACATAAAGAATAACACGGAACAAAGAAAAATATTCAAAAACACACACAATAATCAATGCAAACCACAAATACACATAGAACATTATCTAGAGATATTCACAAGGAACGTAAATTGCATCGCAACAATTCCAACAACTCAAATTACTAGAACCATCATCATCTCACCACCGGAGCTCAAGAACACCATCATAAACAACTCTCAACCTAGAAGATTCGCTTGTGGATTTCCAAATTATGAACCAGTCAAGTTGAGGACACACATTAATATATAAAACATATCCCATATATCTACAAGTAAAGATATAGCAATATTGGAGCAATTCGGAGCATAAACCATAGTACCGAATAACATGAATAATTGAATATCATCCTCAATACCAAATCTCACAACTTGATCAAAACATTATGTGGACCTCTACAAATCAGAATGAACCATCTACAAACAACATAACAAAACCTTTTAATCTGCATCATCTCATCTGCAATACACAGGCTAAACCAACTCATTCAATCAAACTGCAACACTAGAATACACAGAAGAATAGGTTGACATCAATGACAACACATCATTCTATAAAACTTCTTAGCAACATCCAAAAAACCAAATATCTCAACCACTAATGTCATTCTCAAAATGCTATCACAAGAACACAAATGGACACATAAAAAGAGAAAGAGTATGCATCAAGTGATGAATCATGATCCACAAATAGAAAACTTATAAGCTCATGGGGAAGAGAAAAGAGAGAACATAGAATCCATAGGCTAGCAAGTTGTACTATACTAGGTGATCCATGAGAAGAAGAGCATGAGCGGTTATGGAATTGATAGGATAGTAAGTTGTGTTATGCTAGGTGACCCATGAGAATATGAATACTCACAAGACAACAAGATGTGTTATGTTGTGTGATTCATGTAAAGAATGAGAGTTGGAATTGTCTAGAAAGTTGTGTTATTCTAATTCCACTAATCTTGAAAAAGGAAGAGTTGAACAGTCTAGGAAGTTGTGCTATTTTAATTCCACTAATCTTGAAAAAGGAAGAGTTGAATACTCTAGCAAGTTGTGTTATGATAGTCAACTCGCCCTTTTGCATAAGTCATTGCCTAGTTTCATGAGTTAAGCATCTCGACCAATAATTGGGTTTGGTTTCAATCATCCAAAAACCTATATAAGACATGAAATAAATTAAAAAATATGCTTGGTTTTGGGAATGAAGCGTCTCATATAAGAATTGGGTCTGGTTTCAAGAATTATCACCTCGTATAAGATATGCAAAATAAAAAAAATATTATAGTACAAAGAGGGAGTTATGTATGCCCCTACTTAAGATGTCAACATAAAAGTATGTTGATGTATTAAGGAAGTTAGAAACAAGGATATACACCTTCAACACCAAGGAGATCCTTTAGGAAACAATGTGTGTAAATCCAAGCTAAAGAGGTAGGACTCTTAGAAGCAAGGAAAAGATAGTTGTAAAAGAGATATCTTGCAATAAGTGTAAAGGGAACCCTTTGGATAAGAAGGAGGAAAAGATATTTTCTCAAAGAAACCTACCTCCAAGAGGAGATTTTGAATAAAAATAGCACCATTGATCAAAAGGAAGGAGAATAAGAATTCATACCTTCCTCCTATTGCTAGGAAAAAAGTGATTCTTGATGAAGGATGACACACATTTGACCCAAAGTGAAGGGTTTGTTTTTCATAGATATGCATTTCCAAGTGAAGAAGTGGTTGTACACAATGATGCATACCTCTTCATAAGAGAATCATTGAGAAAACAAATAACTTGATGATAAGTTGATACTTTGTCATGTTTTTATCATCAAAACTCTTAGGTTTTTGACATATTTTGGGTTGCATTGTGGTAGTGAAGTATTGTGAATTGACTATATGTATTCCATGTGTTAAACCTGAACTTATGAAATCATGTTTGAACTTTGTCAGTCTATTCCTACAGCCATGCCAGTTTATTCCTGCAGCCAAGTGATTTGTTCCTGTTGCTATGCAGATTATTTGGGATAGTGTCATATGTGAATTAATGAATGTATTAATTAAGTAAAATACATATTCATGTCCTTGTATGTTATTTTTGTTTTAGTGCAGATAATAAATCATGTCACAGTGGATATTCTCCTTTTGTGCCTAAAGAAGGAAGAATTACGTATGAAATAACTAGAGATCAAATTGAAGAGGAGCCGAGCAAGTGCAAGGTATGGCATAACTAGAGCAGCCATACATCACTATGGGAGTTTAACTCTAGTGGGCATTGAATTCACAAAATATCGCTATGGCATGCAAAGATTGTGGTTCGGTTTAGATCCACGTTTCCTGCAGCCAAGCTCTAGTTATCTTCTTCATCTATCAATCATTTGCCTCTTCTTCTAGGCATGATTTGAATTGTCCATTGTAGTTGATCTTTGATTTATATAAGCTCTTCCTTTTTCTTAGAAGTTAGATAGAATAGAAAGGAATAGAGCAGAGAATTTTGGCAAGCATTTTGGAGTTTTTCTCTTAGAACATGTAATCATTTTCAAGAAGCAATGAATGAAAGATATGTTGTTTTGATCTGTTAAAAGTATTTTTTATGGAAGCTTGATATCACTCATCCAAGGGGGCCCACTTGGTGAGTGATCATGTGTTTATGTTCATTGAAATTAGTTCTTCTTTAGTTATAGTAGAACTTTGTGCCTTGCATGTTCTTGTAGCCATAGGAAATAGATCCGCTGACTATTCCTGCAACCAAGCTAGAACAAAGTGATTTTTGTTATTTACATTAGATCATTCGAGCATTGTTTTTATAAGTTTTCATGTAGCCTTCTATGATCTCCATTAGCATAATGTTAGTTACGGCAGCAATACAAAATAGCCATTGAAGGAGCTTAGTGCATATATAGTGCAGACCCATTTCAAGTTTTATGTCCCTGGGTTGATAACTAAATGAACACTAGCCATGAAAATAGTAACTTTACCAGATGAATGTCCAAACTTCGGATTGAGATTTCAATTAGAGTTATTATTATTATAGTTGGAGTAGACATTTTTGGCATCGTTGTTGGGGATGGTGTCAAACTAAGAACCTTCCACGGTTATTATAGTTTGTAGTTAATTGTTTTTTATATTCTTAATTGTTTGAAAATTTCTTGAATCTGCATGCATAGCAGAAGAAGAGACCCCAGAGGTAGATTTTTGCCCACTCATCCTAATCATGCAAAAGATAATTTTCTAGATATAAATCCTTTTGCTGAACTTTACCAAGCCCCACAGAATTTGAATCACCCTGAATCTGAATTTCTGGAAGGTAGTCTTCAGTTCCTTTTTGGTCCTCAAGAAGAAGAATTTCCTATAGTAACAACCCCCACAAGTCTAATGCAAGGGAACCCTCCTCCTGGTGGGAATAATCCACCACCACCACTAGGTCCAACGTTTGAGTTTCCCATCTCTGATCAGCATGATAATACTAACCTCAAGAACATTCCAGCATCTTCACTCCCTAAATTTTATGGATTGGTGACAGAGGATCCGGATACATTTTTTTTTGAGTTTGATGTTCTCTGTAGGAGTTTTGACTATACTACAGATGCCCATAGACTCAAAAATTTTCCTGCCACTTTGAAGGAGTCATCCTTAAGATGGTTTATAAGCCTGGGTAGTAGCACAATCAACACATGGGATGAGATGAAATGGTTGTTTCTTGCAAAATACAAAGATTATTGTAGAGGTACTGATCGTCATGGGGATGATATCTTTAGAATGACACAAACTGAAGATGAGAGTCTTGAAGATTATTTGGAAAGGTTTCTGTTTAGTGTCAAAAAGTCCAAGCATAGCACTATCAATGAAGATTCCCTCAAATTGATATTTTTGAGGGGTATCGGTTATGAATGCACTGATTCCTTAGATCTTATGGGAGGAGGTGACATTACACAATCCACTTGGGCTGAAATAGGACAAATTTGCAAGAAGTATTCCAGATCTACTTCTAAGAAGAATAGGAGATTTAAGCTAGGGGCACCATTATCAGCATCTGGAACTAGAGTTTCTAGATTGGAACTTAGTCATCTGTTAAAGGATTTCAAGGAGAACATTATAAACAATATGGCTACCTAGTTGGATACACTGGCAACTAAGAAGAAGCATGAGGAAGTTGATGCATTCCTTGCAGAATTTTGTCCTCATTGTAAACAGCAAAAGAAAGATTGTAGATGTAAGATGGCTACAAACGTGGAGGTGCCTGACTTCAAACCAATTCAAGGTGAGGATGAGAAAGTCTTCTATGTTGCTCAAAGAAGACTAAATTTTCAAAGACAAGGTATGCCACCTGATCCACTTTCTTTTTCTGGTTATAGTGGTAATTCTTATGCACCAAATAACCAATGGCAACCATAGTATTCTCAAAATTTTGGTAACTATCCACATTGGTATGGTTCACAAGGCCAAGGGCAGCAATTTTCTAATCAAATACCATAGTGGCAGCAGCCACAGGGGAACTAGTATCCATCTCAGGGTCAAGGAAACCAGTTTCAAGGGAATTGGCAACCTACTTCTCAATGAAGGGGAAACCAATCATGGCTAGCCCAATCTTCTGGTTATCAGCTACCTATTCAGTAGCCACAACCTCCTACTTTAATGCCTCCTCCTACAGCTATAGCTGCAGTGCCTAAACCAACACAATTGCCTACTCAACCATTGCCAAATCCAAATATCAAATCTTAGCAACAACAACAAGCTTATTCAAGTTATGTTAATCAGTACCTAGCCTATTCTTTATCACTAGATGGCATTCACCTCCAATCTAGAACAACTTTACCTAATACCTCTCATCCAGTTATCACTGAGGTACAAGAGGAGCAAGAAATCTCTAATCCAATAGATACAATACCCTAGAATCAAATATTGCCACCATTTCCCCATTATTAATCAACTGAAGCACATTTGTGTTAAAATTCCATTGTTGCAAGCAATAAAGGATATTCCCATATATGGTAAGGCATTGAGAGAAGCATGTCTAAAGAAATCTGGCAAGAAGAAAAAGGATCCACAAACAGTGCATGTTATGGGTCAATTGGCTGATATTATGTTAGGTAAAATTGCCATTCCAAAGTATTCTGATCCAGGTAGTCCTGTTGTGAGTATAGTCATTAATGGCAGTCAAATAAAAAATGTTTTGATAGATCTAGGGGCAGCCATTAATGTCATGACAAGGGAAGTAATGAAACATTTGGAGATCAATAGTTTAAGGGCTACACCCACAATTCTACAACTTGTTGATGGCTCTACAGTGAGACTTGACGGTATCATAGAGGATGTAGTAGTTATTCTAGATTCCTGGGAATATCCTGCAGACTTTATGATTTTATCTCCAAAAGCAACATTGGGGGGATATCTGATCATTTTGGGTAGACCTTGGCTTGCAACAGCTAATGCATATATTGGGTGTAGATTAGGCGATATGACTATTTCAGATGGGAGTTCTACAAAAACATTAGCCTTGTATTCTCCAGCTCAACCCCAGGTTGAACAGCAACAAGTTGTTTGGCCTATCTTGGGAGAATAATCTGAAGAAATTGACTCTATTAATCACCTTATGATGATTAATCGGGGACCACTCATGCATTTATATGATGAGGAATCAATTCTTTATAAAATACTGATAAATGACTTTATAGAAGAGCAAAAATTGCAGGAATTGGTTCTGAATATTGCAGGTTTGGACCTTCCTGCAGCCACTGATATCTTGCATACTCTATTGCCGTAGAAATTATCTTTTTCTCATTTTTCTAATATAAACCAAATTGATCTTACTATTAAGATAGAGGTGGAATTGAATAAATATTTGAATATCAATATAGATCTATCAGATACTCAAAAAGAGGGCCTTGTGGACTTGCTGAAACTTCATAAAAATGCTTTTGCATGGGATTACAAGGATATGAATGGGATTGATCCAACAGTTTGTACTCACCATATTTATATAAAGGATGAGTGTTTCCCACTCAGACAACCTCAAATAAGAGTCAATCTTGCCTTGAAGGAGATAGTTAAAGAAGAATTGCAGAAATTGTTGAAAGCTGGGTTTATCTATCCTATCTCTAACAGTCAATAGGTATCACCTCTGGTGATAGTACCTAAAAAAGGAGGCAAATGGAGGGTATGTGTTGATTATAGAGATTTGAACTTAGAAAAAAGAAAAGATCATTTTCCATTGCCATTTGTGGATCAGGTATTGGATTCTTTAGCTAGTAAGAGATATTTTTCTTTCCTTGATGAATTTAGTGGCTACAATCAGATAGAGATAGCCCCCGAGGATCAAGAGAAAACAACATTTACTTGCCCATGGGGCATGTATGCATATTCTATTCTTCCTTTTGGGTTGTGTAATGCTCCAGCCACTTTTCAAAGAGTAGTGATCAGTATTTTTTTTGATATTTCTCAAGATATTATGGAAATTTACATGGATGACTTTACAACTTATGGTTCTGAATTTGATCAAGCATTGGGTAATCTGAAGAAATTTTTGCAGCGATGTGAAGACTACAATTTGTCTTTAAACAGTGAGAAGTGTTTCATCATGATGGAAGAAGGAATAGTCCTTGGTCATCATATATCTATACAAGGCATTCAGGTGGATCCAGCAAAGATTGAGGTTATTCAGCATATTAATGACCCTGTGAAGAAAAAATATGTGAGAAGTTTTCTTGGTCATGTTGGATACTACAGAAGGTTTATCAAAGATTTCAGTAAAATTGCAAGTCCCTTATATTCATTGCTTACTAAAGATGTAGAATTTAAATGGACCCCAACATGAAATGAAGCTTTTTTAAAGCTTAAGCATGCTTTGACTCAAGCACCATTCCAAATCCATACAGATGCATCTGATTAGGCAATAGGAGTAGTGCTAGGACAAAGAATTGACAAATTGGAAAATGCTATATATTATATTAGCAAGAATTTGTAGGAACCTGAATTGAATTACACAGTTATTGAAAAGGAAATGCTAGCTGTCATATATGCACTTAACAAATTTAGACACTATATCACAGGGTATCCCATATTTGTGCATACAGATCATACTACAATTAGATATCTCATGAATAAGCCATCAATCACTGGTAGATTATCTCGCTGGTCATTATTGATGTAGGAATTTGATATCACAGTTGTTGATAAACTAGGGAAGTCTAATGTGGTTGCAGATTATCTTTCACGTCTTCAATTGCAAGAAGATTCCACAATAATAGACGACACTTTTCCATATGAACATTTGTTTCTCAGTAAAGCTCACACTCCTTGGTATGCTGATATTGCCAACTATTTAGTTGTAGCTAAGATGCCAATTTATTTCTCTCCTAAGGAAAGAAGGTTGCTAGTTGAAAAAAGTTTTAACTTTTCATGGATTGTTGATTGTCTATTTTCTACTGGACCTGACCAAGTCATGTGAAGATGTGTCAAAGAAGATGAAACATATGACATCCTACATGCATGTCATAATGAGCCATGTGGAGGTCATTTTGCTGCCAAAAGAACAACACTGAAAAATACTCAATATAGGATACTATCGGCCCACATTACATAAGGATGCAGCTCAGTACACACAGAAATGTGACAGATGTCAACGAATAGGAAAACCTACAAAATTTGATGAGATGCCACTATATCCTCAAATATCAGTTGCACCATTTGACAAGTGGGGATTAGATTTTGTTGGCCCAATTGATCCACCTTCTAATGGAAAATCTTATATCTTGGTATGTACAAACTATGTAACAAAATGGGTAGAAGCTCGAGCCATGACACATGCAAGAGATAATAAGGTGGCTAAGTTTCTTTATGAAGAGATATTTACAAGATATGGAGTACCAAGGGAAATTGTCTCAGATCAGGGACCTCAATTTACTTCAATATTGATAAAGGCTTTGGTCAATGAATACAATATAATGCACAAGAAATCTACTCCATATCATCCATAGTCTAACGGATAGGTAGAAGTTACAAATAGAGAGCTTGAGGCTATTCTTACAAAAATAGTGTCTATTCATAGGAAAGATTGGTCTCACCAGCTTTCAGAAGCAATTTGGGCATATAGAACAACTTGGAAAACACCAATTGGTTTCACACCTTTTGAGATGGTTTATGCAAAAATAGCAATGATGCCTATTGAATTTGAGCATAAAACTTTGAGGACAGCTTTGCAATTAAATATGACATTGTCTAAAGCACAAAAAGACCGCATCAGCAATTAAATGCTCTAGATTAATGGAGAAAGATAGTTGTTCAACAGATAGAATTGATTCAAAATCAAAGAGCAAAATGGCATGATAAATATATCAAGGAAAAGAAATTCAAAGCTGGTGATTGGGCACTACTGTATGATTCCAAATATAAAGATGCTATGGGAAAGCTTCAAACCAAGTGGTTAGGCTCTTATGAGATAGAGGAAGTTTTCTAGAATGGAGCAGTCTATTTGTCCATAATTGATCCTGTTCAATTTAAACTCTTAGTAAATGGACACCGACTAAATCTATATCATAAGCCAGCTACTAGAGAAGAGTTCCTGTAGCAGTTTGCTCCACAAAGTGACATAGAGGTTGCTGCAGCAACTAACAAGGTTCCTGCAGCAACTGACAATGACTTTGCAACAACTCATGAGCTTCCTGTTGCAATTGAGAAAGATAATAAAGGTAATGTTCTTGCAGCCTTTGCAGTGAACATATTTGCCATTTCATAACCATTTTATATGGGAATATTCTTCTTCATACATAAAATACCATCCACGACATTCCATCCCACATTCTTACTTGTCATTTCATTTCATTTCACCTTCATTGTCATGCAATTGCAGGTACGTGTATATAGTATTTTATTTTAATTATGCATTTATTAGTTCATTATGATTATATCCTGCTTAAATCCGCTCCACTACTCGAAATCTTGTCAATTTGTGTGGACACGTGCTAGGTTAAGTTGGGGGGGGGTACTTTATGGTTCATTTTCCAACGTGATTAATTATCAATCCTTTTTGGTACTCCAAATCAATTTTCTCCCCATCATTACTTATTATGCTATTACTTCATGCAAGCGAATAATAAATTTTGCCACCAGAATTAAGATATGTAAGAAAATTTCAATTTTAGTAGGGTTGTCAAATATTTTGGTTCAACTGTAGAGAGAAAAATATCAGAGTAAAAGATGGGTGGTGACCTAATTCGCCATGAGCCAACGGTTCATGAAGGGTTGTTGCAGGATGGTCTTTGTGAGCATTATTTTAGAAACCATGGCTGGTTGGATTACTTCTTGAAAATCAAGGATTACAATGAAGAAATTGCTACAAAATTTATGCATTCCTTTAATGAAGGAGAAGCTACAGTTAAAGGTTTGAGGGTTATTGCTATAGAGAAGCGAATAGTAGAAGTTACGAGGTTGCTACAGGAAGGAGAACTCTTTCTAGAATCAAAAGATGCAAGGAGTGCCAAGGCAGAGTTCACAATTCCAACTGATGAACCCTTAATGGTGGATAGAGAAGGAACTAGAAGGGTTTCTCTACCAGCACATTAGCCTCGAGTAGCTTTGTATGTTATGAAATACATTACATGTGAAGGGTGATATTCAAATTTGCATTCACCTCATTTTAAGTTACTTAGTCATCTGCGGCATGGTCAGCAAGTTAATGTTCCTAATTTCTTATACCATCTCATTTCTACAAGTGCTAAGGAGATGTGAAAAAATGGAAATCACTCTGATAGCCATCATGGATTGGTTAAGCTACTTGTACAGCGGTCCCTAAGAGATGTTTCACAAATGGAATGGGGTGTATTTGAGGATATACAACAATTTAGGGTTGATGATGCCCCTGTTACAGATAACCCACCGGTTGAAGATAAGGATTTTCTTGTTGCTAAAGGAGTCGCGGTTATTATGGAAGAAAATATTGAAGCAGAATCAATTGAAGGAAAACCCTTTACTTCTCTTCAAAGAGATTCGCTAGTTTTACGAAGGAAGGGAAAAGAGTTAGAAAAGGGTGAAATGGATGAAGAACTTATTACCCAGCCGCAGGTAACTCAGATTCCTCCTGCAGCTAAGAGGCGTAGGACAAAAATAAAAAATTTTGTAGCCATTCCAAAATTTTATGTAAGAAGAACATGTACAATGACACAGAAGACTCATCCTGTGGGTAATCCAGCAGAGGTTATTCCAGTAGAAACTTTGGAAGAAGGAATCCTTACGAAGGATGAAATTCAAGAAAATGTTGTTGAGGATAAACTAGCAAATCTTGCTTCTATGGCACTGCAATTTGAAGAAACTGCTGAAGATATTCTATAGCAGCCTGAGGAAAATATTGGAGATATGTCAGCTCAGATTGAGGAGTTTATTGAAGAAATCTCATGATCTAAGGTAGTACCTATTAGACCTCCTTCATCCCTAAGTAGTTTATCTATTGCTTTAACATTTTATAGACAATGGGAAATAGAGAAGGATAGGTTGCAGGGGATTATTGATAAACAAAAAAAAGAGATTGAAAAGAGAGATAACAAAATTGAGGAATTAGAGGCTAAGGTAGAAATAATTTATGGTATGGTTCCTGAGTTGATGAAGTGTAGGGCACCTCCAAGAGTTTATGGAGTACATTTGAAAGAGTAGTATCTGAACTTCAAACTAAACTGCATTGTTAGGGACCTTAATCCCTCTTTAGAAACACCTGAAGAATTCTTTTATGCTTACCAAACCTCTCCACCTGCTTTGAAGAATTTGGTATGTTAATTATACTTACATAACTATGTTGTACCCTCAGACAGGGAGTGGAACCTTTTATTGTATATTGGGGATATCCATATCAAAGCTTTAATGTCATGGATCCAAAATGAGATTATCATAGGGCCACAAGTCAGGGAGTATGAAAAATTAGAGCTTGATTGTCCATTACCATTAAGGGAATCACAAGCACCAAGGGTTCTTTATTATGATTGGCAGAAGTTACTGGTAAGAGATGATGTTAGTAAATTAGTGCTTCCAATGAGAGAGGAATTCTATCAAGCATATGAGCATTTGGTTCAGACTGACAGGACAGCTGCAATAGAAGGGTTAACTCAGCATTGGAATAATCTACCAAAACAGTTAAAACAGGGAGAACCTTACTCACTACAAAATTTTCATGCAGTCATGCAAAGAGCCCGTAGATACATATAGTTAGGTGGGGAGAAAGCCAACAATTGGCTACCATTGATCTTTCAACCTCCAATCCTTATGCAGCCACTTTTGGCATGTCAGCCAACAAAGTAGAACTATGATGTAGTCACAGAAGAAACAGCTAGATGGTCCAGGCTGGAAAAAATGAAAGGACTTTATTGGAACTTGGCTTCAGGGGGGACAGGTCAGGGTACTGTTGGTGATTTAAGAGTTACAGTGAGAATCAAAAATTTTCCTTTTGCTACAGGATCAGCAAACTCTTAAAGTTGGGGGGCATGATAAGTTGATACTTTGTCATGTTTTTATCATCAAAACTCTTAGGTTTTTGTCATCTTTTGGGTTGCATTGTGGTAGTGAAGTATTGTGAATTGACTCTATGTATTCCATGTGTTAAACCTGAACTTATGAAATCATGTTTGAACTTTGCCGATCTATTCCTACAGCCATGCCAATTTATTCTTGCAGCCAAGTGATTTGTTCCTGTTGCTATGCAGATTATTTGGGATAGTTTCATATGTGAATTAATGAATGTATTAATTAAGTAAAATACATATGCATGTCCTTGTATGTTGTTTTTGTTTTAGTGCAGATAATAAATGATGTCATGGTGGATATTCTCCTTTCGTGCCTAAAGAAGGAAGAATTACATATGAAATAACTGGAGATCAAACTGAAGAGGAGTTGAGCAAGCACAAGGTATGGCATAACTGGAGTAGCCATACATCACTATGGGAGTTTAACTCTAGTGGGCATTGAATTCACAAAATATCACTACGGCGTGCAAAGACTGTGGTTCGGTTTAGATCCATGTTTCCTGCTGCCAAGTTCTAGTTATCTTCTTCATCTATCAATCATCTACCTCTTCTTCTAGGTGTGATTTGAGTTGTCCATTGTAGTTGATCTTTGCTTTATAATAAGCTCTTCCTTTTTCTTAGAGGTTAGATAGAATAGAAAGGAATAGAGTAGATAATTTTGACAAGCATTTTGGAGTTTTTCTCTTAGAACATGTAATCATTTTCAGGATGCAATGAATGAAAGATATGTTGTTCTGATCTGTTAAAAGTATTTTTCTAGAAGCTTGATATCACTCATCCAAGGGGGCCCACTTGGTGAGTGATCCCATGTTTATGTTCATTGAAATTAGTTCTTCTTTAGTTACAGTGGAAGTTTGTGCCTTGCCTATTCCTATAGCCATTGGAAATAGATCCGTTGACTGTTCCTGCAGCCAAGCCAGAACAGAGTGATTTCTGTTATTTACATTAGATCATTCCAGCATTGTTTTTATATGTTTTCATGTAGCCTTCTATGATTTCCATTCTTTCCTTTCCTTTTTGTATAATGTTAGTTACTGCAGTAATGCAAAATAGCCATTGAAGGAGCTTAGTGCATATATAGTGCAAACCCATTTCAAGTTTTACGTCCCTGGGTTGATAACTAAATGAACACTAGCCATGAAAATAGTAACTTTACCAGATGAATGTCCAAACTTCGGATTGAGATTTCAATTAGAGTTTTTATTATTATAGTTGGAGTAGACACTTGACACAAGGAGTAATATCGTATCATAAGAAAACACCACTCAACATAACAAAAGTGGATCCTTGGAAAGAATAAGAGAAATAAATGCCCCCCAAGCATAGGGACAAAGATAATGATTACACACCCTCCAAAAACAAATTATACATAGACGATGTAACATTTAAAGAAAAGAAAAGGTCCTAAGAAATTAACACACATGCACACACATGAAGGAAGATTCAATGCGAGAAAAGACATCAAGATATGAAAAATGCAACTCAAGAGAAGAGGTAATCTTCAAAAGGAGATAAGAGTAAATATACCATCCATGGCCCCCAAGCGAGGAGACAATGATGAATTATATTGTTGTCCAAGTATGATTTGAAAATTAATATGCATCACCACATATGACAAGGATCCCCCAATAAGGTTAAACTAGTAGTTTCATAGAGTGAGGAGCAACATAATAAGATGAATGGAGTGCTAAGGCACTACCTCTTCACCAAGAAAAACCTGTAAGATCGGTTGTAAAGGCTATTCAAGATAGACAATATTGGTTTTTAAAAACATTACAATGTCCAAGAGAATGGTAATAAATATGATGAAAGATACAATACACTTATCCATCTTTATTCTTGTGATAATTGATGTCTTATGCGAGGAAATGTAACATTTTTACTACATTTCAACTTCCAAAAGACTCCCACATAGGTAAAAAAAATTTACTGTCAACATAGGTAAGTCTTGTCTATTGATATGTAGGACAAGGTGTGCTAGAAGAAGGATTGATTTCTATTATCTTGATAGTTTCATTACCAATGATTCCTTGTATTTCATTTTGAAAATCGGGACATTCATATGTATGATGATATGTGCATAAAGGATACTTTGAGGAAGAAGAATGTTTTGAAAAATACCCCTTAAGATTTTTAAATTTAAGGAGAACATCCATAGGTGAATGATGAGAATGTCTTATAACTTCATTACTAGCTTATGAAGGAGTGTTTATAGGGACTTTGATTCCTTGTTCATATTTTCCAAGTCCTTGTCCACTATATCCTTATTTTGAGATTATATTATAATAAATCCTATAAGAACTTTTCAATTACGAGGAAATAGTATTATCATGATTTTTTTTAAAATTTGTAGTGTAAGGGCACATGGAGGGATCAAATGGATGAGTAGGTGAAGAAGGGATATCCTTTGCATGGAATTTCTTTATTTTATCATCATTCATGTCCTCTTTGATAGTTTTGGAAGGAAGGTCCTTATCATCTAAAGATTCATCTTTTTTTATTGTTATGTGAGGAGATAGGTCATGACTAAAATGCATAACATAATCTTCCCTACAAATGTGTTGATGATTAAGATAAGAGCTAGGAGAATAAGGAGGATATAAAGAGATTGATACACCAACATTCTGATCTTGTCCCCTTGCACTAGAGTATACACATGAGAAGAGGATGTTGCCATGTTGCTCTTCAATGCTTTCTTTCCATTAGAGAGATCATTGATATGAGTATTGACTCTTTCCTCATTCACATGAGATACCCTAGGAGAGGTACAAGTGTTATCTTTTTTGGTTGAAAATTTTATAAACTTGTGAGGTTTACAAAATAGTTGTTTTAGCTGGAATACATGAGATTGAATCTCTCCTAATTATAAGGGAAGGCTCCCCCTTTTCTTATTGTCTACAAAATATTTTATGTGATCTACGTATGTAAATCATTTTCTTAAAATTACCATCATAAAACAACATACAATATGGCTAAAAGCTTTGATAGATGATTTGCAAGTAGGAAATTTATTTCAAATTATAAAGATGCAATATGCAAGAGTACAATGGATGAAAATAAGTAATGTAAAATGAAAGAAACCATTATCCAACACATAATTTTGATACATGTAACCAAGAAACAATGTAATCATGTATGAAATAGTAAACCAATCAGATTTAGTGAATTTCATTATGGACACCTCAAATCAAATCTAAAACTATAATTGAAAATTATGCAACCCACAAGTCAATATTAGAAAAATAAATTAGGGTTTCTATGAAATTAACCACTAAATTCAAATAATTCGATTGCAAGTATGATTTATGAGTAAAAAATTTAATGTTTAAATTCCTATAAATCATATATGAGATCACAAGTTAGAAATAAGCATGTGAGGAGTTGGGTTCACCAAAATGTAATGGTGGAAAAACTAGGGTTTCACCAATTAGGATAGTAAGACAACTAATTTTACCTTGGGAACCACTACATTGAAAGAGGTGTGAATTCAATAGATCTAGCCACAATCCTAATGAGAAAAGGGCTGAAATTTGGATTAGATTCACTGGTTATTTATTTGTTCCTTCTTTATTAGTCGAAATTGGATGGTAATTGTGAAATTAGGGTAAAACAATGAATAATTGAAGTAGATTGATAAAAATAGACTGCTACAAATATCCCACGGAGCTGTAAACTAAGATCTGGACAAAAAAAGATGTTTAAAAATGTTGGATATTGTTGCTACTAGGACATGTTGTTGTCATTAATGTCAACATATTCATGTGGTTTAGTATTCCAGTGATTGCAGAGAGTTGATTTGATTGGTTTATTTGTTTGATATAATAAATAAACTAGAGATATTTGAGTCAGTGTTGATTTCATGATGATATGTGGTGATTTGATTGGGTTATGGATTCTGGTATGAGGATTAGTTTTTCAGTGTTCAGTATTATAGTATTCTGGTATTTGATACATTGTGCTCCGAAATGATTATATCTTGAGTTATGGATTTGGGAGAGTGTTTGGGATATTCGTGTGTATCTTCAAATCAAATGGTTCATGATTTGATGCTCCACAAGTTATCTTTCTAGTCCCAGTTGCTATTATTGGGTGTTTTTGAGTATCATCATGTTGATCGATGAAGATTTGATTAAGTCATGTTGGTGCAGCTATTGTGGATGGTTCTAATGTTCTTTTTGGTGTTTCCTAATCATTTCCTATTTATTTTGATGGTCCTCATTGATCATTGTGCGCATTATTGAAGATCTTATGGGTCTAGTGATGTTCTTCGTGTGATGCGACATTTTTGGTGGTGTATCATGTTGTGGATGATCTTGGCAATATTTCTGGTAGTGTTGCGAGTTCGGTGATTTCATCATGCAGAGCATCCAATAGTCTTAACCAAATAGGGAGATCATTCTCCCAACTCACCTACTCAAATAGGTGATTACTCTTCAGAAGGCGATAGGAATCCTTACAAGGTTATTAGCCTCACTAATACTCAGCTCACATCATAAAATAGATACCCTCAAACAAATTAACCCTTTGACACCCTTACATGGACCTTCCAAAAAGTACAACCATGACCCTTTAACCTCCCAACCACCCATAAGGTCTCAAGATATGCTACTGTTGCAACACTGTCATTTTATGACAGTCAAGTATGCTAGTAGACTCAACTCCCAATACCAATTAGGCACACACCAACCCAAGGATATTCAAGGAAACATCAATGAATATCTCTCCCATAGCCAAAACACAAATCTTAACCCTCTCTTCCACCCTAGAAGGAAACATAACACCCTACTGTCTTAACACTGTTCATAGGGCAAAAGCAACTTTAGGACAATCATGTAAAGGACAAGGATAGTCATAATTGTATGGACCATACATTGCTCTCAACCCTTCAAATGAAAACCATTCTGATAGTGATCCACCCTAATACCTCTTTTACTTCCAAGTTAAACCCAAATCCACTCCAAAACATATAAAGTGCAGTGTTCCTATTCACTGTCAAACTGTGACAGTCAAGCATCAGATTTTAGGATAGTCAAGGGTATTCAATTTCTTTGTCTTGTTCATGGTTACCAAAGTTGGGAACATTTCATTAGACTCTCCAAATGCCTTCCTATTCCTTCACCACCCTTCCAAGGATCTCACTTTTTACTCACCACCTTGCCACAACTTCAACTTGTTGCCAATCACAGACTAAGACACAAAATAGGCTTTGTGTCTTCCTCAACATGTGCCAAAACCTTCATGGAGTCTTGCAACCATTAAGATAGGAATAAAATGGTATTTAATAATTTTTCACCCTTTGGTGAGATTATTCAACTTGGAAACAAAACAAAAAACATATTAGCACAGTCTTGGGTTACCCTAATCTAGGGTTTAGACTATTTTTACAAAAATTGTGATAACTTTGTCCAAACAATATGAAACTTGATAAAAAAAAATTAAATTAAATTAGATTCATCCCCTAAAATTATACAATCAATTTCAAAGGAAAATTAATAATTTTCAATGATGAACGATGAGTATTTTTTAGACTGATATATGGTAAAACTCAGAAAAAGTGCAGAAATCTCTAATTTTATTGATTCTTTTTGCCATACAATTATCATCAACTCTTCCACAGAGTTTTTACAAGTTATTATAGGCTCATAAAACAACCATAACTGTAAAAAAAAACTAATTTCAAACTCCTCATAACCGTTGGAGGTACTAATACAACTTTCTTTGTGTTATTAACATTTTGACAACTTTTGTATGTTAATACATAAGGCCTCCAAACTTTGCATAGATGCCTAAAATGAATTGAAAATGATGAAAACATTAATACCATCCTAATTGCATCAAAAATAATTCCATGGAAGGCTTATTACACCTTGAAGTCCTCATGACAACATAAATAGGACTTTTGACAATTTTTAGATTCATAACACCAAATGACTTTCAAACACACAAACCTAACCTAAATCCATTAGAAATGGTTTATTACACCTTATTCATGACCTTACTACCTATCCAAATAATGAAAAACTCAACTTGGCCTCATTGAGGCATAGAACCAATTATGTGCTCCTACACCATACACCGCCCCATGAGTAAAATCCAACTCCATGTTGTTGTTGCATCCCTAGGACACCTGCAACAAAAGGATACATAGAAGAATACAAATGTATATCAGACAATAAAGGATTACAAATCAATGTCATGCTTGGTCCACACCAAGGGGTTCCATGAGGTTCTTGCACTTGCACCCTTTCCACCACATCTTCAACTCTTTCTCTCTAAACCTGACCTTCTACACCTGTAATCTTTGTTTCTTGACTGATTTTTTCCACTGCAAAAGGACACATGATTGTCCCAACCATCACCCCTTCAAGCAACCCAGTTGACTCAATTTTCTTAAGCCTTGAAATAGATTCAACCTTCTCACTTTTGGTAGGTTCCTTCCTACCAAACATCACCATCTTTGTTGTACCCTTAACTTTCTCATCTGCCTACAAACATGTCAATTTGCATGTTTTTCCATCCTTTTTAATAAGATAGGTGTTTTCATAGCCATCATATATTGCCTCCATGTCAAATTTCCAAGGTATTCCCAAAAGCACATGACAACAATCCATAGGTGAGACATCACACAAAATCATATCCTTGTATTCACCAATCTCAAAGTCTACATAAGCTTGTTCATTCACTAAGAGCGTTTGACTATCATTCACCCAAGAGACTTGATAAGGGGACTCATATGGTAATCTATCTAAATCCAACTTAGTCACCATCTCACTAAACACCATATTATCCTATGACCCTTAATCAATGACCATCTTACATACTTTACCTTTGCACTCACATGCAATTTTGAACAAATTCCTCCTTTCGCTCATATTCCTTTCTTTAGGTGCCTGCAACAAAATTGTCCTTACCATTAAAGTTTCTCCTCCACTTTTAGGAGAAGCATATCCAATTGGAGAGTTAACACTCTCATGTTCCTCTTCTTGCACATAGTGGATCCTCTTTTCTCTTCTTCTATCACCACCACTGGTTCAGGAGCCTTTCTTTTTAGGACACTTAAATGTTGGGTGCCCAATCTCCTGGCAGTTGTAGAATCTACCAGTAAAGACATTGGATTTTCTTCCTCCTCCAAATATTTCCCTTGATCTCCTAAAGCCACATCTTGTATAAGCACCTTTCTCCTTACCCTTACTTGATTCTTCTTGATCCTCATGATATTGTTTGCTTGTAGAGAAAGTTTCTTTTCCTCTTGCATTACTGCCTTTTCCTTTGGTAGATATCTCTTGTCTTCTCTTTATCTTCTCCTCCACCTTGATAGCCAATTGAAAATATTCTTCCACATTTTTGGGGTTAGCAATAACCAATTCATCCTTAATATTAAATCTAAGACCACTAAGGTACCTAGCCACATTCTCAACTTCATATTCATCTCTACCTACCCTTATGCTCAACTTATAAAACTCATTAGTATATGCCTTCACATCTAAATCCCTTTGTTTTAAACATTCCATTCCCTTCAACAACTAAACTTCATAGTCTCTAGGAATAAATTTACCTTTAAGTTTTGCAATCATCATGTCCCAAGATATGATCTTGGCTTTACCTTTATTTCTTCTTTCCACTTGCTCATAGTTCCACCATAGAAGTGTATGTCCCTTCAATTTGGTCTTTTCCATCTTGGCCTTCTAATCATCTGGTACATCTTCACTCTCAAAATAAGTGTACATGGTTGTAATCCAATCAAGTAACTCTTCTTCATTCAGATTCCCACCATACATAGGTAGGTCAACTCTCGCCTTATACTGATCACCTTTCACTGCCTTTAACAATCTAAGTGTCTACTTCTCTTCAGGATCTATTTACTCCTCCTCTTGTGCTTCTTGGAACTCCTCTTCTTCTTCCTCCTCACTCACATCTCCTATATCAACATTCCTTATTTGATTAAATTCTAAGGCTTCAAACCTTGCCATCATAGAATTGTAGGATTCTTGCAACCTTGTATTCTTCTCCTTCAACTCCTGTAACTCTCTAGCAGTACCCACACTCTTAGGAGACATCTTGTCTTCAAACCCCTACTCACTCTTCTCTCAAATCCCAACTTTCCTCTTCAGGGACCTACTTCCTTTCTCTAATATGAATATGATGCAGAGCATCCAACAGTCTTAACCAAATAGGGAGATCTTTCTCCCAACTCACCTACTCAAATAGGTGATTACTCTTCACAAAGTGACAGGAGTCCTCACAAGGTTACTAGCCTCACTAATGCTCAACTCAAATCATGAAATAAATAACCTCAAACAAATGAACCCTTTGACATCCTTACATGGACCTTTGATGCAGAAGCATCCCCGATTCACAACAATCTTGCATCAACCAAAAACATTTCCTTTCTATTTTGTTTGCAGTTTTAGTTTTCCTTTTCTATGTATCTTGATTTTGGCTCACCAGATCCTATGGAGTTGGATTCTACTTGAAGATTTGATCATCTTTCTTTCTTTCAAACTGCATCTCATTTGGATCACTTTTTGACAAGTTATCGCTACCAGTTTCCATGATAGTTTCTTGTTCCCAGTTGTTCCTTTGTTACTTGTTGCCTGAGACCTATTATGGGGATCTACCAGAACCCATTCTGAAGCTTGTGAAGCCTTGGACATTGATCTCAATGTTTCTTGGTGTGTGGTTGACCTTCTACCTTTCATCCTTTGGATTTTCTGTGGGAATCTCTTGGTAGAGGCTGGTCTTATTCTTTTTGCACGTTAGGTCTTGTTCTTCGGGTTTTGATCCCTTTTTGGGCCGACTAGATCCTTTGGATTGAAATATATATATATATATATAATCATTCTTAGGAATGTAATCAATTCAGAATCAAGAAGTATCAGATAGACATATTGTGCCTAGAAGATAGATCTTTTCAATTCAAGGTCCCGGTGAGACCTATGCTACTAGGCCTGTGTGTCAGTATGTTGTAACCCGATTATTGCCGGTTGGATGTAATTGAAATTCATGCAATAAAACTATCCATTCTACATTGCCTCCATCATATCTGTGTGTTTCCATTGTGTTTACTCTTGCTGACCAGTTTGGACTAATCTCCTTGAGGTCCCTCCTCACTGGTGACTTCTTCAAGTGGTATTAGAGTGAATTTTCACTCCGGAGGTTGCATATCCTAAATTTTATTGTAGGGTCATAGATTGTGGATCCGGCCTACAATTGTAGAGGACTAGCATGAATCAATGGAATGAAAAACTATGAATGGTGGGGCGCATGGGAATGCAGACACAGCTATGATGGAGATGTTGCGAGGAATAGAAACCTAGTTAGAAGTCATGTAGACAGCCCAAAGAAGAGGCCGACATATTGAAGATGTAAGTGAAGATGAAGGAGAAGAAGCCTCGATAGAACAAGTGAACCTACCAATAGTTGATCTAGATGAAGAAAGGTTTTTAAGGGTTTTGAGTAGGGTGAACACTAAACCTCATTTTATCCCACTGGAATATAATGGGAAGTTAGATTCGAATGAATTGATGGACTTGATCTCAGAGATAGAGAAGTATTTTGATTTTGAAAAAACTGTAAAAGAGAGGAAGGTGAAATATGCATGTACCCAGTTGAAAGGTCATGCATCTATCTGGTGGGAGCATTTGCAGGTTGATAGACAAAGGATCTGAATATCTTTTCAATGGATGAACTATTTGTCTCTTTAACAACCTATGAGATGAGAACAGTTGGTGATGCTTCCTTAAGGAAAGAAGTAGCGTTCAACACAACCCAAAAGAGAAAAGAAGTAGCTTCTCATAAAGGATCCAGTGAAGAGGTAAAGAGAAGATTAAGACATGAGATTGGATGATTGCTTAGTTAAAATCAAAGTTTTTTCTAATGAATTATCAAGTGGATTTCTTTTGGAAATTGGAGAACTTGAGACAAAAGGAATCTAGTGTGAAGTAATACACCAAATCATTTTACAAGCTAAACATCATATCCGGACATGTTGATGATGAAGTTGAACAAATTAAAAGATATGTGAATGGATTGCAGATGTCTATACAAGATGAACTCAATATGATCAAATTGGAGAGTGTTGAAGAGGCTTACCAATATGCACTAAAGGTTGAAGAGAAATTGAACAAAAGACATGAGCAGAGACAAAGAGGTAGAGGTGGAAGGTTCACCGGAGGAAGATTTCAATGAGGAAGAGGATATACTAGAGGAAGATGAACCAGCAAAGATCAGAACAAGGACAAGGAAGCGAGAAAAGAAGGTAATTCATACTAGAAGGATGATAGAAACTTCTACTCGAGGAGAGAACTAGATGGTTACCAGAATTATAACTTTGGAAGACAAGACAAGAGGATATTTAAAGGAACTTACTTTAAGTATGGAGGAGAAGGAAACCATGCATTTGAATGTAGGAAGACAGAGGCTATCGGAAGGGTAGTAGTGGTGGAAGAAAACCCCACCGGATCAGACAATAAACCAAAAGATGGAGAACTATTGATGATGAGGAGAGCTTTGTGTCATACCAGAGGAGATGAAGAACCCTTGCAAAGGAAGAACCTGTTCAAGACTAGATGAAAGGTATCCGGTAAGTGTTATAAATTTGTTATTGATAGAGGTAGTTCAGATAATCTTGTTTCAGAAGAGATGGAAAGTTTAAATTTGAGAGATTGAAACACCCTAAGCCTTATCAAATAGCATGGATTTAGGATGAACATAAGTTGTTAGTAAGTGAATAGTGTTTGGTAAAATTGAAAATTGGGAATTATCATGATGAAGTTTTGTGTGATATTATGCCTATGGATATTTGTCATCTTTTGTTGGGAAGACCTTGGCAATTTGATAGACAGGCAGTACATGATGGAAGGAAGAACACATACACTATTGTATGGGATGAAGCAAACCTTGTTACCTTTGGAGGAACTTTTGAAGGGTGAAGTCTATACAAATACCAGAATATTTTTAGTGGATGGGAGGAAATTCATGGATGGACTAAGACATGAGAATGTGTGTTTTGCCTTAATTCCTAAGAAGACTGAGAGACTAGAACCGGAAGGAGGACACCTAGCAGAGATAAGAGATTTGCTAACACAATATGAGGAAATCATTTCAGATAATGTACCTGATGTATTGACACCTGTTAGAAGTATTAGTCATTGCATGGACTTGGTTCCCAGAGCTAGTTTGCCTAACAAAGCTGCACATCGGTTGACACTGACAGAGAATGAAGAACTGAATAGACAAGTGCAGGAGTTGTTAAGAAAATGTTTGATTAAGGAAAGTCTGAGCCCTTGTGTAGTACCAGCAGTATTAGCACCTAAGACGAATGGAGGATGGAGGATGTGTACCAATTTAAGAGAAATAAATAAGATCATAGTGAAATACCGATTTCCTTTGCCTAGGATGGATGACATAATGGACTGTTTGAGTGGAGAAAAATAATTTACAAAGATAGATTTGAAGAGTGGATATCATCAGATCAAGATCAGACAAGGTGATGAGTGGAAAACAACATTTAAGACAAATGAAGGACTACATGAATGGTTGGTGATGCCTTTTGGATTGACTAATGCACCTAGTACTTTCATGAGGCTGATGAATGAGGTATTAAAGAAATTCTTGGGTAAGTTTGTTATTGTATATTTGGATGATATTTTGATTTTTAGTAGAACAAAATAGGAGCATTTGTTGCAGTTAAGACAAGTTTTACAGAGGTTGAGAGAAGAAAAGTTGTTGATCAATATCAAGAAGTGTACTTTCATGAAGGATGAGTTAGTCTATTTGGGCTTTGTGATATCTGAGGATGGTTTGAGGATGGACCCCGAGAAAGTGAAAGCCATTGTTGAGTGGCCCACAGTAGAAAGCATTAGAGAGGTAAGATCATTTCATGGGTTGGCTAGTTTTTATCGGAAGTTTATCAAGAATTTCAGTTCAGTTTGTAACCCTATGACTGAGACCATGAGGGGAGATAGGAAGGAATTTAAGTGGACCATCGAAGCAAACAAAAGTTTTAAATTGTTGTAGCAGAAAGTAACTGAGCAGCCTATGTTAGCTTTATCAAATTTCAATAAGGTATTCCAAGTAGATTATGATGCAAGTGGAACAATAATAGGAGTAGTTTTGAGTCAAGAATGGAGAGCAGTAGCATATTTCAGTGAGAAATTGAATGATGCTCGGAAGAGATATTTAGTGTATGATCAAGAATTTTATGCCATAATTCAAGCCTTGAAGAAATGGAGACACTACTTGTTGCCTAAGGAGTTTGTGTTGTATACAGATCATCAAGCTTTGCACTATTTAAACAGTTAGTGTAAGTTGAATCAGAGACATATTAGATGGGTAGAGTTCTTGCAGAGTTACACCTTTGTCTTGAAGCATAGAAGTGGGAAATCTAACAAATTTGTTGATGCATTGAGTAGGAGAAGGAATTTGTTGATAGAAATGAGAGTGACAGTATTAGGTTTTGAAGATTTGAAGACCTTGTATGATGAAGACCCAAATTTTGTAGAACCTTGGAAAGCATGTATAGAACCGGTTATGGTTGATAGGAGAAAATGGTTGGATTATTTCATTTAGGATGGGATGTTATTCAAGGGAGTTCAGTTATGCATACCTAAGAGTTCCATGAGAGAGAACCTAATCAAAGAGAAGCATAGTGGAGGTTTAGCTGGACATTTTGGTATTGATAAAACTGTTGCATTGGTGAGTGAGCAATACTTTTGGCCCCAAATTCATATGGATGTTAAGAGATATGTGCAGAGTTGTAGATTTTGTCAAGTTGCAAAAGGTAGTAGTCATAATGTGGGATTGTATAAACCTTTGACTATACCAGTAAGACCTTGGGAGGATATAAGCATGGATTTTGTACTAGGATTGCCTAAGACATCGAGAGGGAATGATAATATATCTGTGGTAGTGGATAGATTTTTGAAGATGGCTCATTTCATACCTTGTAAGAAGACATCAGATTCATTACATGTAGCAGACCTATTTTTCAAGGAAGTGGTGAGATTGCATGGATTGCTTAAGAGCATATTTTCAAACATAGACACTAAGTTTGTTGGCTATTTTTGGAGAACAATTTGGAAGAAGATGAAGACAAATTTGAAGTTCAGTTCTACTTTTCATCCACAGACTGATGGACAAACATAAGTAGTTAACCAGAGTTTGGGAAACTTGTTGAGATGTTTAGTGGGAGATAAAACCAGAAGTTGGGCTTTGATCATTGCACAAGAAGAGTTTTCCTATAACAATTCAGTGAATAGAAGTACCAGAAAAATACCTTTTGAGATTCTTACCAAAGTGCATCCTAGAGGAATAGCAGAATTGAGAGACATTGGCAATGAAGACCGAAAGAGTTCAGAAGCAGAAGATTTTGCAGATCACATGGTAGCATTGCATATTCAGGTTAAACAAAATTTGGAAGACATGAACAACAAATATAAGGAGAAGGTAGATGAGAAGAGGAGACATAAGTAATTTCAAGTTGGCGGTGAAGTGATGGTATACTTGAGAAAAGAGAGATTCCTGGTTGGAACTTATAGTAAGTTGTAGGTGAAGAAGTTTGGACCCTGTAAGATTTTGAGAAAGTTCAGTTCTGGAAATGCATATGAAGTAGAGCTATCGGATAGCCTAAGTATTTCACCTATATTCAACATTGAAAATGTTCATGAGTACCATGAACCAGAATTCAATAAGGCCAGTGTTGCAGACTTGGAGAAACAATTGCCCCGGAAGGAACTAGGTTAGATTGAAGGTATTTTGGACATTAGGATTGGGTGTAGTACCCAGAAAAGTTAGTACAAATAATATCTTGTGAAGTGGAAGAACAAACCTGTTGAAGATTCATCTTGGATTTCTTAGGAAGAGGTAGACCACCTTGGTTTCCCTCTGACCCCACCAAAGTGAGAGGCTCACTTTTTCATTAACCCTGGATGTCTGATGCAGGAGAATCCCTAGTTCACAGCAATCTTGCATCAACCAAAAACATTTCCTTTCTATTTTGTTTGCAGCTTTAGTATTCCTTTTCTGTGTGTCCCAGTTTTGGCTCAATGGATTTTGTGGAGTTGGATTCTACTTGAAGACTTGATCATATTTATTTCTTTCAAACCCCATCTCATTTGGATCACTTTTTGGTAAGTTATCACTATTGGTTTCCATGACAGTTTCCTATTCCCATTTGTTCCTTTATTATCGGTTGCCTAAGACCTATTTTGGTGATCTATTGGGACCCATTCATGAAGCTTGCAGAGCCTTGGGCATTGATCTCAATGTTACTTGGCATGTGGCCGACCTTCTATGTTTTATCCATTGGATTTTCCAGAGGAATTCCTTGGTGGAGGCCGACCTTTCATTTTGCACGTTAGGTCTTGTTCATCGGGTTTTGATCCCTTTTTCGGCTGAATGCATCCTTTGGATTGATATATATATATATATTTGTAATCATACTTAAGAATGTAATCAATTTAGAATCAAGAAGTATCAGATAGATATATTGTTCCTAGAAGATAGATATTTTTGATTCAAGGTCCCAGTGAGACCTATTCTACCAAGCCTGTGTGTCGATATGTTGTAACCCAGTTATTTCCAATTGGATGTAATTGAATTTCATGCAGTAAAACTATCTCTTCTACATTGCCTCCATCATATCTATGTGTTTCCGTTGTGTTTACTCTTGCTAACCAGTTTGGACTAATCTCCTTGAGGTCCCTCCTCACCATTGACTGCTTCAACCTTCCAACAAGATCAACCGTGACCCTTTAACCTCCCAACCACCCATAAGGTCTCAAGATATGCTACTGTTGCAACACTATCATTTTATGGCTTTCAAGTATGCTTGTAGACTCAACTCCCAATACCAATTAGGAACACACCTACCTAAGGATATTAAAGGACAAATCAATGAATCTCTCTCCCATATCCAAAACACAAATATTAACCCTCCCTTCCACCCTAGATGCCAACATAACACCCTGTTGTCTTAACACTATTCATAGGGAAAAAACAACTTTAGGACAATTATGTAAAGGATAGGGATAGTCATAATTGTAGGGACCATTCATTTCTCTTAACCCTTAAAATGTAAACCATGTTGATAGGGATCCACCTTACTACCCCTCTGACTTCCAAGTTAACCCCAAATCCACTCCAAAACATATAAAGTGCAGTGTTCCTATTCATTGCCAAACTGTGACAATCAAGCATCAGGTTTTAGGAAAGTCAAGGGTATTCAGTTTCCTTGGCTTGTTCATGGTTACCAAAGTTGGGAACATGTCATTAAACTCTCCACACACCTTCCTATACCTTCACCACCCTTCCAAGGCTCTCACTTTGGATTCACCCTCTTGCCACAACTTCAACTTGTTGTCAATCATAGATTGAGACACAAAACAAGATTTGTGTCTTCCTCAAAACATGCCAAAACCTTCATGGAGTCCTACAAACATTAAGATAGGAAATAAAATGGTATTTTACAATTTTTCACCCTTTGGTGAGATTATTTAACTTGGAAACAAAATAAAAATCATATTAGCATAGTCTCGGGTTACCCTAATCTAGGGTTTAGACTGTTTTTACAAAAAATGTGATAACTTTGTCCAAATAGTATGAAACTTGATGAAACAAAAAGTAAATTAAATTATATTCATCCCCTAAAAGTATCCAATATATTCCCAAGTCAAATTAATAATTTTCAATGATGAACAATGAGTATTTTTCAGACTTCTACATGGTAAAACTCAGAAAAAGTGCAGAAATCTTCAATTTTATTGATTCTTTTCACCATACAATTATCATCAACCCTTCCATTAAGGTTATAAAATTTCTTGTAGACTCATAAAAAACCTAATTTCAAAATCTTCATAACTATTGGAGGTACTAATACAACTTTCTTTGTGTGTTATTGACATTTTGACAACTTTTGTATTTTGATACAAAAGGCCTCCAAACTTTGCATAGATGCCTAAAATGACTTTAAAATTATTAAAACATGAATACCATCCTAATTATATCAATAATTATTCCATGTAAGGCTTATTACACCTTGAAGTCCTCATGACAACATAAATAGGACTTTTGACATTTTTTGGACTAATAACACCAAATGACTTTCAAACACGGAAACCTAACTCAAATCCATTAGAAATGGTTTATTACATTTTCTTCATGACCTTATTACCTATCCAAAGCATGAAAGACTCAACTGGGCCTCATTAAGGCATAAAACCAATTAGGTGCTCATGCACCATTTGATTTGGGTCCATGCTATGTCGTCATGACATTGTATTGGTCTAGTGATTGATTTATGTATTGTGTGATGTAATTTTGTAATTAGGTGTTAAGGGTTGAGCCAAACTTGTAGTCAAGGTTGATTATTTTTATAAATAGGTTTCATATTCATGTAATTGGGATATAGGTGGTGTGTCTGCACTATCAGAGAATATATCTTTCGATGTGAAGTGTAGAGAAAAGTGTGTTGCAAGGTAGACAATTGTGCTTAACCGAAATTGTCATCAAGCATTTCGAGATGCTATTCTTTCTATTCATCTTAACCAAATTGTAGCATGAATTTTATTGTAAGTTAGTGAACCTTCCCTAAGGGTTGTAGCCTTCTAGGTTATTATATTTTGAGAAATGAGCTCTAGGCAATGTGCCTGAATGCATGTGCATTCCCCATTGTAATATTTTCACATACTACTGTAGAGTATCATCTTATTTTGGGTTGGTTCTCACCATGGTTTTTCTCTTAACCAAGTTTTCCACATCAAAAATCTTGGTGTTGTGTATCATTGTTATTGTGTTTTTCTTTGTTCTTGTTGCAGTTAATTAGATTTGAAGTTGTGCTTAAATTGTTTAATCCGGTGAAAATTGATTCAACCTCCCCCCCCCCCCCCGCCCCTCTCAGTTTTCCTTCATTGTTGTTGCCAACAAGAACCTATTCCTATAAGTTTACCCTACTCCATTGAATTTTACTTCATCAAAAGTTGAACCTATTTGTCACCATCAGCATTGTTGGAATCTTTGAGTATAGCTCTTTAGCTTGTTCATTTGAGAGATCATTTGCAAGTAGGAAATATCTTTTAAATTCTAAAGATGTAATATGCAAGAGTACTATTGATGAAAAGAAGTAATGTAAAATTAAAGAAACCATTATCCAAAACATGATTTTGATACATGAAACTAAGAAACAATGTAATCATATGTGAAATAGAAAACCAATTAGATTTAATGAATTTCATTATGGACACCTCAAATTAAATCTGAAAACATAATTGAAAATTATGCAACCCAAAAGTCAATATTATAAAAATAAATTAGATTTTTCATGAAATTAATCATTAAAATTATATAATTTAATTGCAAATATGATTTATTGGTGCAAAATTTAATGTTTAAATGCCTACAAATCAGATTTGAGACCACAAATTAGAAATAAGGATGTAAAGAGTCAGTTTCACCAAAATGTAATGGTGAAAAAACTAGGGCTTCACCAATTAGAATAGTAAGGCCACTAATTTTACCTTAGGGAAAGAGGGGTAAATCCAATAGATCTAGCCACAATCCTAATGAGAAAAGGGCTGAAATTATTATTAGATTCAGTGGCTCTTTGTGTTTTCCCTTTTTCTTAGTTGAAATTGGATGGTAATTATGAAATTAGGGTAAAATAATGAATAATTGAAGTAGATTGATGAAAATAGACTGTTACGAATATCCCACAGAGCCACAAACTAAGATTTGGGCAAAATAAGATGTTTAGAACATATTCCTAGAAGTTCAGTTGCTTTTTCAAGACCGGGTAGTATAGATTCGCCCTCATCCTCTAAATTTCGATCCATCAAAAGATGAACTTGTTTGTCGTCATCAACTTTGTTGGAATCTTTGAGTGCATCTCCTGAACCTATGACCTACAAATAGAAAGAGATGCAAAAGTGTTGTGGATAGTGGTTTGTCTTAGGTCAAACCTCAGTTTAGGAATTAACCTTGAATTGAATAATGTAAATATTTAAGTAAATGCTAGGAGATATACCTCTGATTTGCAATTGTTGATGGAAGGATTGATGATGTAATTCTCTTTGAACCTAATCACAAATGTTAATTTAAAGACATGACAAACACATAAACATGAAAACCCTAATCAAACACACATGTTTGCATGAAGATTAATGTAAATTTGCTCCATAATTCTTGAAGGATGGGATGCTACCTTGAATCTCTAAAAATGCTTGATGATGACTACTTAAGTTGGATGCATGAATGATAAAGTATATGAGTGATGGAGTCTTAAATCTAAAATGAATTGATTAGATATCTTTATATATGGCTCCCTAGGTAAATTATTGATTAGGGAGACCTCCAATGGTCAAGTGTAGCCATGGGGACCAATATCCATCGGGGAGGGGGAGTGTCTGCATCATTTCAAAATGGGTCTACATTAAGGGGGACTGGAGCATTTTGTGGAAATAGGACCAACCAATCGATAAATAGGAGAGGATGGCAATCAAGATGGGGCCCACCCATTGGTGTCAATAAGTGACATAAAGGTTAGAGCAAAAGGGGGCCAAAAAAACCCTAGGGGAATGGAGATAGGACACACTAAGGTAGGAGCACAAACATGAGGTGTGAATTATACCAATTACAATTTATGACACTACAAGAACCATCTACTTAATTACAACATTATCTAATAATAATTTTAGATCTTTAAATGTTGTAAAGGGAAACCCCCTAGGTCTAATAGAGCTTGAAGTGCAAAGGATTACAACCTTGGTGGTTGAATAATGTTCATTGGTCACTGATCAAAATACCTATTGATATAACTTGGCTAATTCTTAAGTATGTTTGGGCAATTAATAGAAACACCAACAAACACCAAGATGGAGAAAGGAATCCATCTAGATCTTGTGGTTGGAAATCTTTTGTTAAAGCTACTTGTAGGCTCAGTGATGGAGTGGTTGAATTCATGAGGCCTACTAAGTGGTTGACAAAAATTTTAAGTTGCATAATTTATGCTTTCAATATCTCCTTAGTACTCTCATTTTTTTGTGTACACCGTATAATGGTGTTCAAAACCATTTTCAAAGATTGTTTCTTGTTTTCTCTAGTTTGGATTCCAAAATCTACATCTTGGATTTTGTAATCTTATAGTTTCATATCTTCCATAGGTTTGTTCACCAGTGGTATAGAAATTTGAGCAATTTTATGCTCAAGTTGGTCAATAGTCAATGAAGTCATCCTTCTTGCTCCCTTTCATTTAGTGCTAGGAATTTTAAGTGCTTCATCTAGAATGTAAAATACTTCTTCATTTGGTTCCTTGTAAATCCTTTACCTCCTTTGAACTACTTTATATAACCTCAATTTTTGTGTCTCAATCAAATTGACCCAAAAGTTTAACTGCTTGAATTTTGACAAAATGATAGTCAATCTTAGGTTTTTTTAACATTGTGAATGTGATGGAAACCTCCCTTTGAGCCTAATGTGCACATAAAAATTATTCAAGGATAGAGACCTCAAGGATATGGACATGAAATTAATAGATATGCTCTGTACCATGTAGAAGTTGATGATACAATCACAAAAGTTAAGAATCATTTACAAGCAAAACACTTGTCACATAAGAGAGATGAAGAGAGAACATTCTGCTAAACAACCTGAAAAAAAATTATTGATTACAAAAAAGAATATGATTGCAATGAATGAATGAATCCTTATAAAAGAATGAATGAAACCTTGGATGCAAAACCCTAAAGGTAGAATAAATAAGCTAGTGCCAAATGTTAAAATCATAACAAATGAGACAACTTAAGATATTATTATTCTAATTTAATAAAAGGAAAAAACACCTTAGTTTATCTTAAGTGAAAAAGTAATTAAATGACCCAATTAATGAATAATGAGATAAAGTGCCCTAATTACTCTAGTAGTTAGAATAATGTTTCATGATAGTAGAATAAAAATGATTATTGGTGTGTTGCATATGTTAAACACATCATGAGACTGAGAAGGGCGGGGTGAATCAATCTAGACATCAAAATACTCTAGTTTTGATCTTTTAACTTCAAACCATAATTAACTTATTACTGCAATTATGAAAATTGAAAGCACAAAGCACAATAAATAGATGAACACTATATTTGTATAGAAAACTATAAACAAGGAAAAACCACAATGAGAATCACAATTTCACAATATGAATATCTGATTATAATGTTTTAGGCTCAAGGCCAAGGAGCTCACTACACTTGATTGGACTTGCAAGACAAAGGAACACAATCGTAGGGCAAGATACAAGGGACTATACACTTTCTTCCAACAGGTACATGTAGTAGAATTAAAATGAAAAAGAGAGCTCTTGATCATAAAATTGTCCTTGAACAATAATGTCAAGAGACCAATATCATGGGAAACACATTTAAGGTCAACCAATGTCTCAAAATATTGTCACACTGAATATATCATCATCAAAATTATTCACAAACTAACTTTTACACTTTTGTTACACCAAATCTACTTACATCATTCGCAACTACTTCATATAATTTGATACACATTTCATACCTCAACTCATACATCCACACATCTAGATATACAATATCACTCATTAAAACCCTAAACTAGGTTTGTCGCAAACAAAATATACAATATTAGATAAATTAGGCCACCCAAACCAAATAACACATAATGCAGACCACTCCAGGAGATAAGGAGGACCCAAAAACATAACAACACATCCCTCTAATTTTATTCCAATGAACCTCACATGCTAACACATTCTCCAAAGTTAGCATCAAATAAAATGTGTAAATAATCAATAAAGCAAACTACCTAGTCGACCCAAAAATATCCTCCAATACGAAATACACAATGTGGATCTACACACACCACAGTGAGACCCATATCAACATCCAAATCAACCTCTAATGCATATCTAGACCAAAGGAGGATGACCTAAATAAGGTAATCCAACTGGGTAGATTAGAAGTCTACTCGACTAATTATGTCAAACACATAACAATATAACTTCACTTGCCAATCAAACTAGCTCTAGAAAAATGAACTATAACATTTTAGGAACCAAATGAACATTTCCCCTAAGACACAACACTTGAATCGACATATCTAAGAACCACCAAGTATTCTCTAAACTAATTCTGACAGACAACCTCACAGTTAGAAGCAACACCCAACTCTACCATTTGAGAAACAAAGGACTTGAAAGCTTGATAGTGAAATATACATAGATCATAAATATTAAATCCAAAACCATAAGACACAACCTTCAAAAATAAAAGGAATCAAAATAATTCTTCCACTAGGACATTAAATACTCTTTCCTACATATAAATATTGTTTCCTACATATTGAATCTCCAATTCAACTTGTTTGAAGGTATACAAGGCATAGACAACCATCTAGAAGGCATTCACCTGATGACTATAGATGTATTTTTTCTTTGAATACTAATGTAAATAAACCTAGATCCATAGAAGAGGCATTAGGTATGAATGATGTAGAACCCTAAAAAACTTCCTTGGATGAAGAAATGATAGCTTTGAAAAAGAATGATACATGAGATATTATGCCATTTCCTAAAGGATAAAAAACACATTAGTTGCAAATGGGTGTTGAATAAAAATATTGGTTCATATGGAGGTATTTAGAAGTATAAAGTAAGGTTGGTTGTGCAAAGCTACCCTTGAGTTGAGGGTATTTAGAACTATAAAGTATATGGTGTAGGGGCACCAAACTTATTTTGCTAATATAGACAATTTTGGTTTTTCATAGGTTTTAGGTTTTTTAAGTCTTTTGGTTAGGCCAATAATGTCACGATGGACCATTTAGTATGTAATTAAGAGTCTTTTGGGTCAATACTTTAAAATTGAAAAATCTTGTAATTTTGTCAATTAAGTGAGTTCACATTGTCAATAGTTGTCATAAGGGGTCTAAGTTTGTGTTTGAGCATTTATTTGATGTGATAAGGCCTATCAAGGCCATTTGTCATATTAGAGGGTCAAATATGTTAGTCTTTAGGCAAGTTTCCTAAATTGTCACAAAGATGTAAAACATTGTCATAATGTAAAATTGCAAAATATGGAAGGCCAATGGTAACGTATTTGAAATTTAGTTCTAGACCGTTGGGATTCAGTTGGCATGTGTTTAAAAGACCTCAAAAACTTAGAGGTAAGTGTGGGGAAGGATGTAAAAGATAACTGGGAAGAAGAAAACCAATAAGATACTATTGTTCCTTTGCAATTTATTGTTATTTTACTATTATACAAACATGTACGACCTTGTACAGTCTAGTGATGTTGAAGAAATCAATCACATGTGATAGAAAATTGATTTTTCCTCCAATTGTAACTAGTCTTGTGTATTTTCATAAATTTTAACAAAAGTTATTGTATTTACATTGTGACGGGTCAAAAACCCTAGCAAATGAGGGTTTTGAGACAAAAATAATGATTTGTCTTCTTTTCATCAATGGGTACCTCCTATAATTTGGTTGTTTGAAAGTTTAGAGGGTCTATTTTATGATCTTTAAGATGGTAGTTAATAATTTTTATTTTTTTTTGAGGGAAATGGTGATGCCCTATGCGGATGACTTTGTGTTTTGTCTAGTTGAGAGGGTTGTGACAAGGGTTCATGAAATAAGAAACATTAATCCTCTTTAAGTCAGAAACTTGTGAATTCATATTGTTTATAAAATTCTCTAACCCCTGGAGTGCAGTATAGAATATTGGGAGAAAGTATTTAATGAGTGGTTGTGTAAAAGAGGGCTAATTTGAGTCCTAATGTAGTGAGAAAGCCCCATTTTTGATAGACATGTTCCAAAATACCCCATAGTTATTATGGGATATTATTTAGAACTTTTAAAAGGGTACCTAAATCTGGTTTCAGTTTGTGAAGATAGTGGTTATGTAAAGAGATCTTTCTAGAAGTCCTAAAAGGGAGGGCTAATTAGGTCTAGGTTATACTACAATAGTCCTAATTTGGACCACATAATCCAAAAGAACCATAGCTCTATTTTTCATATGTTTGGTAACTTCCAAAAGGATATTTTAAACTATGAATATTTTGAGGAGATTCAATTTTTATTGAAAGATATGTTAGTTTTTGTCACTGTCAAGGGCTACAAGCCAGGTATGGGATATTGAGGGACCTATTATATTTGGAGGTTGGGAGGCCAAAAATCTTGTTGGATTAGGTGTATAAAGGTGTCATCAGACCTATGAAATCAACTTTAACAGTAAAACAATGTTGGGAAGTCACACTCTCAAACATGTGTTGTGTCACCTATTAGGTGAGTTGGGAGAAAGATCTCCCTATTTGGTTATCTGTTGTAGGAAGTTGGAAACCAATTTGTAGGTGATATTTAGCACCTTTCCATCCTCTGCATCAATTATTATCTGAGATTAGGGAGTATATCTCTTGGAGAAGATAGATTGAAATTTGAGTAGAAGGAAAGTTGGAATTTGAAAGGTCAAGATGCCACCTAAGAGGAATGCCACTACTAGAGAGTTGTAGGAGTTACAAGAAACATGCTAAGATAATGGAGTCTCATAATGTTGTTTAAGCCAAAAAAAAATTCCTAGAGTCAAATCAAAAAATAAGTATGGTGTTGGATGATGAAAGTGAATCCGAGGAAGAAGAGGGGGAAAGAGAGAATGAAGGACAGGAAGAGTAATTGGACCCTGAGGAACTGAGGACAATCAGACTTCTGAAAGTAGTTCAAGGTGATAAACATAAGGTGAAAGTTTATTTGCCTATGTGTGGAGGGAATTTGAATGATGAAGAGCTTCTAGATTGGATTGCAGCTATGGACAATCACTTTGAATGCGAGGATGTTCCTGATGAGCAATAGGTGAAGATAGCAAAGAAAAAGTTGAAATAACATGCATTATTATAGTGGGACTATGAACAAACTAAAAGGAGAAAGAGAGGTAAAGAAAAGATAGTTTCTTGGGATAGAAGACATAATGATTGCTAAACTTAAAGGTGAGTTTCTTCCTTAGGACTATGAAATTCAATTGTATAAGAAACTCCAAAGTTTGAAATAAAAAGAGTTAGATGTCAAAACTTATACTTATAAATTTTACAAGTTGAGCATAAGGTCAGGTAGAATGGAAGGTGAGGTTGAAAAGGTTGCTAGATACCTTGATGGACTTAGGTTTAATATTTAGGATGAACTAGTGGTGACAAATCCAAGGATGGTTGAAGATGTTGGGAAAATGGTGTCTCAACCTTGCATTTACATAAGGTTACTATTTATAGTAAGTTTTCATTTGGGCATGAAATGGTGCGAAATTCTCCCCAAAGCTTCTAGTTGGATAGATAAGCATTCTAGTAAAGTTACGTCACAAGATCACATCTAGTTTTGAAGATATTAAATTTTTCATTTTGGAGGGGTCCAATGAAAGGCTTAAATTTGACTTTGAGGACTTTAGAGGCCCCAAAATGCCCTGAAAAGTGGGCATAAATGGAGTAGCAATTTACATGGCAATAGAGTACTTCACAAGCTTTCTGATGCTTCAAACAATTCATCAATAGGACACACGGTACTCAAGTTATGGCCTCCAAAAGTTTGTATTGAAATAGTAAATATAAAATACATCAGACACATCAATGAGTTATAAAAAGGGAGGGACACATCATAGGGCATCTAGAAGGGAGATAAGGTTGGCTACACCTTATTGGGTGGTTTTAGCCATGGTTTTGTAATACTATTTGATGGTTTCTTATATTGTATCTCCTATATATGAGGTGTGTGAGATAGAGGTTGTGTGTAAGAGTCTTATGGCTATTGAGTTACCTCTGAATCTCTGGTTAGTGGTACTCCTGCGAAGAGCTTGCTTTGCAAGTATATTGTAATCTATTTTTTATTGTTGAACAATATATTGGGTGGATTTTGGAGTGTGGGGTTTTTCTTTCAAAAGGGTTTTCCCCATGTAAATCACTATGTTATGGTTTGAATGTTATTATATCTATTTATGTTTTTTATAACTATTGTCATGATCTGAAACTTTTTTACATTACCCTCCTCTCAAGGTTAGTGTAGGAAGTTGTTCTGCTACTTAACTTCCTTACAAGTGGTATTAGAGCTTGATCACCTTTGTTTTCAGTTGTGGGTTGTTGGGTTTTTTGAACTAATCCTTATTTGAGTGGGAGCTTGTGCAAAAGACACTTTTTGATCTTGTTGCGGGAATTTTTAGATGGAATGTTCATCAGGGAAAATAGAGGTGGAGAAATTTAATGGAACAAATTTTGAGATGTGGAAACTGAAGATGGAAGATCTTCTAATAGATTGAGATCTATGGGATTCTTTTGATGCGAATGTCCAAAGGCCCTCAAATCTTACTATGGTGACTCAGTATGATGTTAGTGATAAAAAAGCCAAGGGTCTAATCAGACGGTGCATAGAAGACTCTATTTTGATCAATTTCCACAAAGAAAACACTGCAAAGAAGTTATGGACTAAGCTTGGTGAAATTTATCAAGAAAAATCTTTATTAAATCAGATTTTCTTGAGGAAGAAATTGTATTCCTTAAAGATGGAAGAGGGTGGACAAATTACAGACCACCTAGAAGCATTCAATATGTTGGTGGCTCAATTAGTATCTCTTAGTGTTAAGATGAACGAAGAGAAGAAATGCCAAATCTTTCTTTATTCTTTGCCTGATTCGTGGGATTCTCTTGTTATGGCTATCGGTGGTACTTATGTTGTTTTGAAGTCTGAAGATGTGGTGCGTGCCCTACTTGGTCAAGAGTTGCGAAGGAAGGTATCCCACAGTTTGAAGGAAGCCCTAACTGTTCATGGAAGACCTAAGGATAAAGGCAAGAAGAATGAGAAGTGTGATAAGTCCAAATCAAGAGGGAGATCGAAATCTCCTGGAAAGTCCAAAGTCATTTTCTATAATTGCGGTAAACCAGGTCACATCTGTAAGGACTGCAAAGAAGAAAACAAGAAGAAAAAGAAGAAGATTGATTCTAATTCTAAGTCTGAGAAGGAATATGGTGATGCATTTATTGCATCTTTGGTGACTCATGCAGGTAATGATGCCTGGTTAATTGACTTGGGTGCATCTTTTCATATGACTACCAATAGAGATTGGTTTTCTAAATATGAAGAATTTAATGGAGGTAAGGTGTACTTGGGTGATGATTCACATTTAGACATTGTTGGTCAAGGTAAAGTTAGAATCAAGTTTTTTGATGGTAGAATAAAAAGGATTAATGGTGTGCTGCATATCCCTAGTTTAAAATGAAATTTTTTATTTGTGAGCAAATTGATAGAGGTTGGTGTGTAGGTAGTCTTTTCTGAATCAGGATGTAAGATGATTAAGGGTGTTATTGTAATTGCTAGAGTTGTCAGGTTCAACACTTTGTATAAGCTAGACACATACACTATTGAGTGTAATGGCACTTCTATAAAAAGTAAATCTATGGAAGATTTGAGGGTTTCACCTTCAGTAGATGGAAATGGATTTTGGGTACCTAAGGGTGCTCTTTCTTCTAAAGAAAAGTTACCTGCAACAAAGACTATGTTATGGAACTAGAGGCTTGGCCACATTAGAGAAAAGGGTCTAAGGATGTTGAAAAATAAAAACCTTGTTGAAGGTTTGAATGATTGTAATCTTGACTTTGATTTTTGTGAGCATTGCATTTGTGAAAAACAAAACCACGTTCAGTTTTACTCAAGTTCTCATAAAACTTGTGGTGTTTTGGATCTTATTCATTTTGATGTGTTTGGTCCTGTAGATGTTATGCAAGAGCATCCCTGGTTCAAAAAAGTCTTGCATCAACCTAAAAAAAAAATTCTTTTTATTTTGCTTTTTGTTTACAGTTTCAACTTTTCTTTCTGTGTGTTCCGGTTTTGGCTCACCAGATCCTATCAAGAGTTTAATTCTACTTGAAGACTTGATCATCTTTCTTATTTCCAGACCGCATCACATTTGGATCATTTTCTAGCAAGATATCACTATCGGTTGCCTTGACAGTTTCCTGTTACCAGTTGATAGTTCTTGTTACCGATTGCCTGGAACTATTTTGGTGATCTACCAGAACCCCTTTTCAAGCTTGCAGACCCTTGGGTGTTGATTCTGGTGTTCCTTGGTGTGTGGCCAGCCTTTTCCTGCAATTTACACTTCATCCTTTGGATTTTCTAGAGGAATCTCTTGGCGGAGGCCGACCTTATTAATTTTACACGTTAGGCCTTGTTTTTGGGGTTTTGATTCCTTTTTGGGCTGATTGGATCCTTTGGATCGTATATATAATTTTGTAATTGTTCATTAGAATGAAGCAATCGAAGAATCAAGTAGCGAGACTATAGAAGATAGATCTTAAGATTCAAGGTCTCGGTTGTGACCTATTATGTATGTTCTACCAAACTTGTGAGTCAGTTATGCTGTAACCTGGCTGTTATTGGTTGCTTGTAATCAATTTTCATGAAATAAAACAATCTATTCTGCATTGCCTCCATGATATCTTTGTGTTTTTATTGTGTTACTCTTGCTAACCAGTCTAGATTGATCTCTTTGAGGTCTCTCCTCATTGGTGACTACTTCAAGATGTTCCTTCGATTGGAAAATCCACATATTATGTTTCATTTATTGATGATTTTAGTAGGACATGGGTATATTTTCTAAAAAGTAAATCTAAAGTTTTCAGTTGATTTAAAGAATTTGGTTGAGTTGCAGACTGGAAAGAAAATTAAATGCTCGAGGACTAATAATGGTGGTGAATTTTGCTCTAATTATTTTGATAGATTTTGTAAAGACTATGGCATTAAGAGATAAAAGATGACTTTGTATTCTCCACAACAGAATGGAGTTGTAGAAAGAATGAACAGGACACTGATGGAGAAGGCTAGGAGTACATTGAGGGGTACTGGTCTAGAACAAAAGTTTTGGGCTGAAGTTGTTGCCACTGCTTTCTACCTGATTAATAGGTCTCCTATATCAACCCTTGTTGATAAAATGCCTATGGAAGGATGGTCGGGTCACAAGCCTTCATTGAGACATCTTAGAGTTTTTGGTTCTATGGCATATGCACATGTGCCAAGGTTGGTTGCAAAAGGCTACTCTAAGGTTGAGGGTGTTGATTATGGTGAGATATTTTCTCTTGTTGCCAAAATGACATCCATTAGATTTTTTATTTCTATTGTTGTTGCTTATGATTTAGAGGTTGAGCAAATGGATGTGAAAACTACTTTCCTTCATGGTGATTTGGAGGAGGATATTTATATGATACACTCAGAGCACTGTGTTGGTGAAAGGTAAAGGTAATTTGGTCTGTAAACTAAAGAAATCTTTGTATGGCCTCAAACGGAGTCCTAGGATGTGGTACCATAAATTTGATACATATGTGTTGAGTTTGGGATTTGAGCATTCTAAATCAAATCATTGTGTTTATTATAGATCTGATGGTGATTATTTAATGTACATTGCATTGTATCTTGATGATATGTTATTCATTGGTAAAGTGAAAGGTGTGATTTCAGAACTAAAGTCTTAGTTTGCTGCTAAATTTGAAATGAAAGATCTTGGTGCAGCGAAACACATTCTTGGGGTGGAAATTAGAAGAGATGGAGTGAACAAAAAGTTATGGCTAGGCTAGAGTAAGTATGTGAATTCAAAGTTACAGAGGTTCAACATGCAAGATTGTAGACCATTGTGTGTTCCTTTTATAATTGGAACAAAATTATCTGTTGCAGATTGTCCCTACATCCCCATCGCAGATGGAAGACATGAGAAGAGTGTCTTACCAAAGTGCAGTTGGAAGTTTGATGTATGCTATGGTTTGTACTAGACCAGACATTGCCCAAGAAGTGGGACTTTTGTCTAGATATATGTCTAATCCTGGTAGAGTTCATTGGGATGCAATCAAAAGAGTCTTCAGATATTTGAAGGGTACCTCAGAGTATTATTTGTTTTATCATGGTAATTCAGTTGGAGACATGATTTCCCTTGATATTCATGGTTATGTGGATTCAGACTGGGCAGGTGATATTGATAACAAAAGATCCACCAATGCTTATGTGTTTACTTTATTAGGAGGTGCAATTAGTTGGATGAGTAAGTGATAGGTTGTGGTTGCTTTGTCCACTACTGAAGTAGAGTATATGGAATCTACTCATGCTTGTAAAGAAGCCATTTGGCTAAAGAGATTGTGTTCAAACATTGGAATAAAATAACGAGATGTGATAGTTTATTGTGATAGTCAGAGTGTGATCTGCCTAGCTAAGAACCCGACATTTCATGCTTCGACCAAGCACATTGATGTTCAGTATCATTTTGTCAGAGATATGGTCGAGGATGGTAGGGTGAAGTTCGTTAAGGTAGAAACTTTGATGAATGTTGCAGATGCTTTAACTAAGGTTGTGACCATAGAGAAGTTTAGATAGTGTTCAGAGTCTATGGGCCTAATGGCCCCTAGAATTGATTTATTGTGTTGATACTCCATTTTCTCTTGCAAGGTGTTCAACAAGTGGGAGATTTGTTGGGAAAATGGTGTCTCAACCTTGCACTTACATTGTGATAGGTCAGAAACCCTGACAAATAAGGGTTTTGAGACAAAAATAATCATTTCTCTTCTTTTCATCGTTGGGTACCTCCTATAATCTGGTAGTTTGAAAGTTCAGAGGGTTTATTTTATGATCTTGAAGATGGTAGTCAAGAATAATATTTTTTTTGAGTGAAATGATGATGCCCTAGGTAGATGACTTTGTGTTTTGTCTAGTTGATGTTGGCATATGCACACTCCAATAAGACATTGTATGTGATTGAAGGTTTTGTCATTGATGTCAACCTTACAATCCTATGGCACCAGTAAGGCATTACACCGGCAAGATAGTTCACCAGCATCAACAGATCACACTCTACACCGGCACAGAGAAAGGAAGCATATTGGCACAGAGGCCAATAGGACTTTTGTTATATTACATTTTGTTTATTATTGTAAAAACCTTGTAAGCCGACTTGGCAAGTTGTAAAATGACTCTTATATATAAAAGAGATCATTGTAGACATTTTGTAAGTAAGTGATGTAAGCAAAAAAAGAAGACATTAGGCAGACCTACTATGCGAAATATAGGTTAAAGGTTTTATGTAAAGAATAGAGCAGAAACTACTCCTGGATCAGGCATTATAGATGCTATTGTAAAGCAGTACAAGATATTGGATTTGTATAATCCACATTGTAAGTCAGTGAGACTTCCCATTGAGCAGTGAGCTCTAGGCAGTTGGCCTTCCTACATGTGCAGGCCCCCTTTTGTAAGTAATATTCTCTTATTGGCCAGTAAGTGGATATTGTGGGTCACAAATCCCACTCAGGTTTTTCCCACACTGGGTTTCCTCATTAAATCCTTGTGTTATGGTGTTCTTTTCATGTGGATGTTTTTAATTCTATTTATTTCATTATTTCTTGCATACCGGTACACTGTTATAATATGTTCTACATGTTTTAAGTTGAGAAATTCTAATTACCGGTTAGATACTAATTCACCCCCCCTCTCAGTATTTGTGAGTTTCCTAACAGTTGATAGGGTTTTGTCAAGGTTTTCATGAAATAAGAAAAGATTAATCCTCTTTAAGTTATAAGATTGTGAATTCATGTTGTTTATAACATTCTCTAATCCCAGGAGTTTAGTACAGAAGGTTGGGATCAAGTATTTAATGAGTGATTGTGTAAAAGAGGGCTAATTTGAGTCATAGTGCAACGAGAAAGCCCCATTTTTGATACACATGTTCCAAAACACCCCATAGTCATTATGGGATATTATTTAGAACTCCCAAAAGAGTACCCAAATCTGGTTTCAGTTTGTGAAGATAGTAGCTAAGAAAAGAGAACTTTCTAATAGTCCTAAAAGGGAGGGCTAATTAAGTCTAGGTTGTACTACAATAGTCCTAATTTGGACCACATACTCCAAAACAACCATAGATCTATTTTTCATATGATTGGTAGCTTCCAAAAGGTTATTTGAAACTATGAATATTTTGGGGAGATTCAATATGTATTGAAAGATATGTTAGTTTTTGCCACTCTCAAGGGCTACAAGCCAGGTATAGGATATTGAGGGGTCTGTTGTATTTGGAGGTTGGGAGGCCAAAAATATTGTTGGATTAGGCTTATAAAGGTCTCATCAGACCTATGAAATCAATTTTAACAATGAAACAATCTTGCAAAGTCATACTCTCAAACATGTTTTGTGTCACCTATTAGGTGAGTTGGGAGAAATATCTCCCTATTTGGTTATCCATTGTGGGAAGTTGGAAACCAATTTGTAGGCAATCTTTAGCACCTTGCCATCCTCTGCATCAATGAATATCAGAGATTAGGGAGTAGATCTCTTGGAGAAGATATACTAAAATTTGAGTTGAAGGAAAGTTGGAATTTGAAAGGTCAATATGCCACCTAAGAGTAATGCCACTTCTAGAGAGTTGCATGAGTTAAAAGAAAAACATGCTAAGATAATGGAGTCTCATAATGTTGTTTTAGCCAGACTTTTTTCCCTAGAGTCAAATAAAAAAATAGGTATGTTGTTGGATGATAAAAGTGAATCTAAGGAAGAAGAGGGGGAAAGAGAGAATGAAGGACGTGAAGAGTAGTTGGACCCTAAGGAAATGAGGACAATTAGACTTCTAAAAGTAGTTCAGGGTGATAAATATAAGGTGAAATTTGATTTTCCTATGTATGGAGGGAATTTTAATGATGAAGAGCTTCTAGATTGGATTGCATCTATGGACAATCACTTCGAATGTGAGGATTTTCCTAATGAGCAATAGGTGGAGATAGCAAAGACAAATTTGAAAGAACATGCATTATTATAATGGGACTATGAACATATTGAAAGGAGAAAGAGAGGTAAAGAAAAAATAGTTTCTTGGGATAGAAGACATAATGATTCCTAAACTTAAAGGTAAGTTTTTTCCTCACGACTATGAAGTTCAATCATATAAGAAACTCCAAGGTTTGAAACAAAAAGAGTTAGATGTGAAAACTTATACTAATGAATTTTACAAGTTGAGCATAAGATTAGGTAGAATGGGAGGTGAGGTTGAAAAGGTTGCTAGATACCTTGATGGAAAGGTTTGATATTCATGATGAACTAGTGGTGGCAAATCCAAGGATGTTTGAATATGTTGGGAAAATAGTATCTCAACCTTGCATTTACATAGGGTTACTATTTATCGTAAGTTTTCATTTGGGCACAAAAATGTGCGAAATATTCCCTGAAGCTTTTGGTTGGCTAGATAAGCATTCCGGTAAAGTTACTTCGCAAGATCACAACTAGTTTTGAAGATATTAAATTTTCCATTTTTGAGGGGTCCAATGAAAGGCTTAAATTTGACTTTGAGGACTTTAGATGCCCTAAAATGCCTTGAAAAGTGGGTGTAAATGGTGTAGTGGTTTACGAGGCAATAGAGAACTTCGTGATCTTTCTGACGCTTCAAACGGTTCATCAATAAGACACACAGTTATCTAGTTATGGCCTTCAGAAGTTTGTACTCCTAATATAGGAAATATAAAATACACTGAACACATAAATGAGTTGTAAAAACTAGTGAGGGAAACATCATAGGGCATCTAGAAGGGAGATAAGGTTGGTTATACCTTATTGGGTGGTTTTAGCCCATGGTTTTGTAATACTATTTGACAGTTTCTTGTATTGTGTCTCCTATATATGAGGTGCGTGAGATAGAGGTTTTGTGTAAGAGTCTTATGGCTATTGAGTTACCTCTGAATCTTTGATTAGTGGTATTCTTGTGAAGAGCTTGCTCTGCAAGTATATTGTAATCTGTTTTTTATTGTTGAATAATATAATGGGCAACTTTTGGAGTGTTGGCTTTTTTCATCTGAAAGGGTTTTCCCCACATAAATCACTATGTTAGGTTTTAATTTTATTATATCTATTTCTATTTTCTCTAATTGTTGTGACGATCTAAAAACATTTTGCATTACCCTCCTCTCAAGGTTAGTGTAGGAATTTGTTCCGCTACTTAAATTCCTTACAAAAGAATGTTATAAAATGGCAATAAGAGTGGAGGAAAAGATGAAGAGAAGGCAACATAAGTCAAGTAGAGGTAGAGGTAGCTAGGGTCAGAGGATCATTCCCTACTACAATACAGCCCAATGAGAGCCAAGAAGATGCAAACAAAAGTCAACATCAAGGTATAGATTTTAGAGGTAGAGGCACAAGGGGCAGATTTGGTGGAGGTAGGAATTCCAATTCATTTTCAAGTAGGTTCTATGATTTTCAAGAGTTTTGACATCCAACATTAAAGTGTCCTGAGAGACAAGGATCTTCATCAAGTGGTGGTGGAAAGAGAGTCCAAATTGTGCAAGAAGATGAAGGTGAAAGTGTCAATTCTCCAAGTAGTTTCACTACTCTAGAAGTAGGGGAATCATTGATGCTGAGAAGAACACTTTTGAAGGAATCTAAGGAGAAGGAGATGACTCAAAGAAGGAGCTTGTTTAGGACCACATGCAAATGTAAAGGTAAAGTATGCAAGGTAGTAATAGATTCTGGTTCCACTAGAAATATGGTGTCTAGAGAGATGGTAGATAAACTAAAACTAGAAAGGATCCCTCATGAAGAACCATATAAAGAATCTTGGGTAAATGATAATTAGTCCCTCTTGGTAAATGAATAGGCCTATTTTGAGTTTCAAATTGGATGATATAAAGATAAGGTGCTTTGTGACATTATACCCATGGATTTTTGCCATTTACTTCTTGAAAGGACATGGCAATTTGATAAGTGTGCATTATATGATGAAAGGGATGACAGTTACACTATTGATAAGGATGGACATTCTTTTATACTAAAAACATTGCAGGATAATGATGAGGCAAAAGGAAAGGTAGCAAAGGTCATCTTGTTTGGCAAGAAAGAGCTTGTGAGGATAGAAGAAGAAAGGAAGATGGAGTTTGTAGCCACTCCTATCTTTGAGGATATTAAAACACTGAGTTTGAAGAGTTAAATGAGGTTGAGAGGTAAAAAGGATGAAGAGATGGCAAGGGCAGTCCAAGTTAGTAGTGGAGAAGTAAGATTGGCATGCTAATATCATTATTGGGACATTGATTTGTCCTTTTGTTGGAAGCAATGTTAATACATTATTAGGATCTACAAATACAATAGTATATAGGTCTGATAAAGCAGATAACTTGAAGGTAGAGATAAAGACCAAAGGTGAAGTGAATTAGAGTGTTTGGCAAAAACAACTTGGACAGATCAAGTATGCAATAAGAGGAAAGGACTAGATAGACAGGGATAGAGTTGGACAAGGATTGTTTGCAAGCACATAGGCAAGTTTTACATTAGTTTCAATGGTGGAGAGGTCAGAGACATGGAGTATTCAAAGGTGGACAAGTTGCAAAACCATTTACAAGGGACTTGGAAACCTTTCAGGCAGGTTGTATGGTGTAGGGGCACCAAACTTATTTTATTACTATAGAAAATTTTGGTTTTTGATAGGTTTTACGTGTTTTAAGTCTTTTGGTTAGGCCAATAAGATCATTGTTGGTAATTGATACTCATTTGGTGACTTCTGGTAGTTTCTTATTGGTCTAGGGTTGTCATTGATGGAAACTCTTCTTGAAGATTCGATCTGGGAATCATGATTCCTCCTATCCGGAAGAAGGAGTTGACTGGTGGGCAATTAACCAGTAATTCAGGGCTATCTTAGTAATGTTTTGGTCCAAAAATATTTCTGATGATTGCGGTGATCTTGGTGATTGATTTTGTGATCTCAGTGAATGGGAAGATCCTTAGGAAGTGTGTGATTATATTCTTTTGGTCTGGTGCTATGTTTTGTTAAAGATTGAAGCCAACTTGAAGCTACACGTTACACTTTTTGAAGCTAACTTGAAGGAGATTATTTTTTGTTAAGACCAGATATATGAGATCGAATTGGCAATTTTTTTTGGTGTATTACTATTGTGGATATTTGTTTTTTTGCATTGAGCATAGTTTCACGTGCGCATTTGGTTCACAAATAATCTAGTAGTTGACTAAGATAGAAATAGAGTATTTGCAGAGTGAGGACAGTCTAAGATCTAGTGCTTAATCAAAACTCATTCTTGCATTATTAGATGCTATTTCAGAGTTCATTTCATTGTATTTCCTCCTTGTATTCAAATTGTAAGTCAGTGAGACTTCCTTGAAGGTTGTAGCCTTCTAGGTTATTGTAATTGAGCAGTGAGCTCTAGGAAGTGAGCCTAAATGTATGTACATTCCCCATCTATGTAATATTTATGTACTCCTGGCCATAGTATATGAATATTGTGGGTTCTAGCCCCACCATGGTTTTTCCCTTTTCGGGTTTCCACGTAAAAATTTTAGTGTTGTGGATCTTGTTGGCAGTGGGCCAACATCCCTTGTGGGGATTCATGACATGGTTTAATAGACTCTTGTGGGTTCTATAAGTCTAGTGGTTGTATTGGGCATTGATAGGTTGATCTTTTGGTGCAATACAAACCCTAGCTTGTAACAAGTGGTATCAAAGCTTAGTCACAGGTTTGAATCACATAGACCATGGCGAGTAATGTTGGGAGGGGGATTGTTGGCACTAGGTCAGTGTCCCTCTTGGGAATTTGTGATATGGTTTAACAACCTCATGTGGATTCTATAAGTCTAGTGGTTGTATCGGGTATTGACAAGTCAATCTTTTGGTGCAACGGAAACCCTAGCTTGTAATAGATCTGTGGTTTATTTATTGATTGTTTATGTTCTTTACTAATATGCATTGCTAACCAGTGAATAAAGAATAAGTTTGTGGATTTGATTTTCGACAGATCACTAATTCAACCCCCCCACCCTCTCAGTGATCCCTGATTCTAACAATCATGATGGACCATTTAGTATGTAATTAAGAGTCTTTTGGGTCAATTCTTCAAAATTGAAAAATCTTGTAATGATGTCAATTGAGTGAGTTCACTTCAGCAATAGTTGTCATAAGGGGTCTAAGTTTGTGTTTGAGCATTTATTTGATGTGATAAGGCCTATGAGGGCCATTTGTCATATTAGAGGGTCAAATATGTTAGTCTTTAGGAAAGTTGCTTAATTTGTCATAGAGATGTAAAAAGTTGTCATAATGTAAAATTGTAAAATATGGAAGGCCAATGGTCATGTATTTGAAATTTAGTTCTAGACCATTGGGATTAAATTGGGACATGTTTAAAATACCACAAAAAATTAGAGGTAAGTGTGGGGAAGGACGTAAAAGACAATTGGGAAGAATAAAATCGATAAGATGCCATTATTTCTTTGCAATTTACTATTATTTTACTGTTATATAGACCAATACGACCTTGTACAGTCTTGTGATGTTGAAGATGGTAGTCAAGAAGAATATTTTTTGTGAGTGAAATGATGATGCTCTAGGTGGATGACTCTGTGTTTTGTTTAGTTGATAGGGTTGTGATAAGGGTTTCATGAAATAAGAAAAGATTGATCATTTTTAAGGCATAATCTTGTGAATTCATGTTGTTTATAACATAATCTAACCCCTCTAGTGTAGTACAGAAGGTTGGGAGCAAGTATTTAATGAGTGGTTGTGTAAAAGAGGGCTAATTTAAGTCTTAGTGCAGCGAGAAAACCCCATTTTTGATAGACATGTTCCAAAACAACCCATAGTCATTATGGGATATTAGTTAGAACTTCAAAAAGGGTACCTAAATATGGTTTCAGTTTGTGACGATAGTGGCTGAGTAAAGAGAACTTTCTAATAGTCCTAAAAGGGAGGGTTAATTATGTCTAGGTTGTACTACAACAGTCCTAATTTGGACAATGTACTCCAAAACAACCATAGCTCTATTTTTCATACATTTGGGAACTTCCAAAAGGGTATTTTAAACTATGAATAGTTTTGGGAGATTCAGTTTGTATTGGAAGATATTTAGTTTTTGCCACTGTCAAGGGCTATAAGCTAGGTATGGGATATTCAGGGGTCTGTTGTATTTGGAGGTTGGGAGGCCAAAACTCTTGTTGGATTAGGCTTATAAAGGTTTTTTCAGCCCTAGCAAATCAATTTTAATAGCGAGACAATCTTGGGAAGTCATACTCTCAAACATGTGTTGTGTCACCTATTAGGTGAGTTGGGAGAAAGATCTTCCTATTTGGTTATCTATTGTGGTCAGTTGGAAACCAGTTTGTAGGTGATCTTTAGCACCCTCCTATCCTCTACATCAATCTTGGATTGGAGATAATTTGTATACCACTTTTTGGGTGGTTTTATCTCATGATTTTGTAATGTTGTTTGATGTTTTCATGTATTGTATCTTCTATTTATTAGGTGTATGAGATGGAGGTTGAGTGTGAGAGCCTTATAATAGTTGAGTTAACTCTAAATTTTTAGTTGGTGATACTCCTGTGAGAAGATTTACCTACAAGTATATTGTAATTTGTTGTTAATTTTTGAATAATATATTGGGCAGCCTTTTGGAGTGTGGGGTTTTTCTTTGAAGGGTTTTCTCTACATAAATCACTATGTTGTGGTACATGTATTCTATTTATATATGTTTATGTAACTATTGTAAAGATATTAAAAGTTTTGCATAATGCTCCTCTCAAGATTAGTGTAAGAAGTTGTTCTGCTACCTTTACTTTTGTCATGCTTGTGAAGTGTGATACCTATAGCTGCAAGACAAACACTCAATAGATCATTACAAGCATGGTTAGAAAATAATAAGCAAACAAAGATAAACCATAACAAAGCAACCTATCACCTCCTAAGAGATGTGAGTATGGATTTTCTTTCAGATCTGGATAAGCAATCTCAGTGACTTGACTACACCTAGACGGAGGATTTGAGATGATAATGATATGCAAAGGTGAGATTGATTATGCTAGATTGATCCAAGAGACTAATTAAGCTAATGATATGCATGATTAAGCTAGAAAAGAGATTGATTAAGCTACATGATTCAATAATTATGCTAGAAAATGATCAAATTAAGCTAATGTAATTGCCTATAGCAATGATGCTTAAATGATATACCTATAGTAACAATGCCTAAATTGATAATGAGATTGGATCCTTATTTCTCCAAAATGGGGGATATTTATAGGATTTCCAAGGCCAGGGATGAGGTGGCAGGAATCAACAGTCAATATTGAGTCTGAAGATATCAAGGGTGAAATTGGAGGAGGTTGGAGAAGAGGTTGAAGGGAGGGACACTTGTCATCTCTATGGTGACAAGTGTCAAGGAGCCTTGCTCATAAAAGGGCAAGTGTCCAAGAGAGGAGACATGTGGCCAAAGTACCATGTGTCTCAAGAAGAAAATATCCACACCATAGGATGTTAGGATAAGGAGGTTAGGATGTGCAAGATAAGATAGGGTTAGGCAAACCCAATGTTAGGGGATGGTTAGGTTAGGTGGTTAAAAGTTAGGAGGCATGTGGGTAATTTGAATTTAAAAATTCAAATAATAGGAAAAGACTAATTAATTATAAACAACTCATAAATTGATTTGTTTTAATTAATTAGGGGATTAGAAGGAATGAATTAAAATGGGGGGAGGATTAATTAATTTGAATTAAATAATCAAAGGGGACTATTGAAATGAACTTAATGAATAAATCCTTAGATTTATTAATAAGTAGATGAAAGGGAGAATTTAATCAAATTGCCTAATGAATTAAATTAAATTGGGAAGGGGGGTTAATTAAATAACTGTTTATTTAATTAATTATCTTCAGACCATTTTTAGGTGTATACATTTTGCCCCTCTTCGAAGCGAGGTGTGATGATGCATTGATTCAAAGAATAATCTCATTTTGATGATGATGAATAAATCCTTAGATTTATTAATAAGTAGATGAAAAAGAGAATTTAATCAAATTGCCTCATGAATTCAACTAAATTGGGAAGGGGGTTAATTAAATAATTGCTTATTTAATTAATTATCTTTAGACCATTTTTAGGTGTATACATTTTGCCCCTCTTTGAAGCGAAGTGTGATGACATGTTGATTCAAAGAATAATCTCATTTTGATGATGATATTGGTTCGATAGGATGCCCCAACTATTGATTGATAAATTGTGGTACGATGATGCCCCCTCAAGAGATCAATTGAGATAATTGACCTTTGGAGGTTTTGGATCTTTGCGAAATTGATATCCCGATTAGAAATGATTCGATGTCTATAACTGTGGTTGATGAAAGTGCGAGTTCTACGATCACAGTGATGTGGTTTTTTATTATTGATAAATCTTGATTGATTAGATTGATAAGATCGAGATTCAGTCTATTTTCAGGAATGACACCTCCTGTATAAGACAAAGATGATCAAAGCATCTGGTTTCAGGAATGATATATCTTGTATAAGACTTGATCAGAACATCTAGTTTCAAGAAAGATACATACTATATAAGACATGATAGAATCGATTTAGATGTGATCAGTTGATAGAATTGATAATGTTGAGAAAGAACTGACAAATTTGTTGATATCAAGTTGCAGGAAGATTTAGATATGCTGATTTTGATTCTGTTGAGGATAAGATTTTTGCTAGGCCAATAATATCTAGAGAGAGATGAGTCATCATTCTGATTGTGTATACACTCGTGATGATACCTTGATGATTCCTGTAATAGATTTAACCTTGGATAAAATGAGCATGTGGGATCCCATGCAATAATGAAATGCAAGCTAAATGCAAATGCCAATGCAAAGCTACGACGGGACTAGTCACTGGGTTATTGCGTTTTTGTCATCATTGAGATTTTTAAAATGTGGGAAGTAAGTGCAAACATCGATGGTATAATTAAACCATGATGACCTGAGAACGACTTTCCTAGATTTTGATAACATCTAGGTATAATTGAACCGAGATGACCTAAGTGTTGCTTGCGTAAAATAGGCAGTATTAATCATATCAATACACAAATAGGAAATGTCTTTGATGATACTCTGATGATCATGTCCTGAGACAAATTTGCACATATTAATGATTAATTTACAAACAATAGACAATAAAAATATCATGTTCCTTCCTTGTTCCTCCAGTCAAAGACATCCTAGAGTCACTCAAAAATCATGATAGCGAAAATCAATATTGAAAAGTTGAACAATCATGTTAAAATCATTATCCAAAAGATACCATCCATTGAAAAGTGTGTGATGTTCTTAGACTAACTTTGTGATAGTTTGATGGTTGATAATTTGTTCTCATGTTCAACATTGGATGTGTCTCAGTTTTCACTTGATAAGGGTTGCCTAACTATTGTTCTTCCTATTTAATTAAGCTCAAAATGATAAAAAAAAAAATTGCCCCCATCTAGGTGCAAGATTTTGCCCCAAGCCCAGAAACAAATTCAATATGATATACCCAATGATCCAAGTCATGGTGAGAAGCCATCGAGGATGCCTGCATATGTACAAAGGCTTTATTATGGATATGAATAGCGGTGATGGAAAATGAAATGCAAGCGGAAGGATGCATGAACCAATAGATGGAAGAGCTAGTGAACAGATAGCGCCTGTTCACCAAGTTTTCATCTGTTTTTATTGCACTTTTTCTCATATTTGATTTTTTTTGGGGGGGGGCGGATTTTCTACTTTTTCACTTTTTGGGGATTTTTCTGCTTTTTCACTTTTGGGGGGATTTTTTAGCTTTTTCACTTTTTTTTGGATTTTTCTACTTTTTCACATTTTTTAGGATTTTTCTGCCTTTTCACTTTTTGTTGGATTTTTCTATTTTTTCAGACATAAAACTTCTTCAGATGCATGCTATTGATCAGTTCTTCAAGTTGATCCCCATCCTATGTTGATAGTTGATATGCTCCTGACCCAAATATTATTGTGACCACAAACTGACCTAACCAGTTTGGTTCAAACTTTCCTTTCTTTTCTCGATCTGCCTGTTTGCATGGATTTTCCTTTAGCACTAGTTCCCCAACTTGAAAGATTCATGGTTTAAACCTATGATTATAACTTTGGCACATTCTTTGCTGATATACCTTTAAATGATCAAAGGCATTTTGTCTTCGTTCATGGATCAATTCTAACTCTTTCAATCTAGATACTCGTTGTTCTTCATTTGGGATAAGACCTTTTAATGACACTCGTAGAGAAAGTATCTCTACTTCTATTGGCAGTATTGTTTCTGATCCATAAACAAGAGAGAAAGATGTGGCACCTGTTGGTGTGCGGATACTAGTATGGTAGGCCCATAGAGCAGGGTTCAATTGAATATGTCAATCTCTGGCAACATCATTCACTGTCTTTTTGAGGATTTTCAGAATAGTTTTGTTTGATGCTTCTGCTTGCCCATTCCCTTGTGGATAGTAGGGTGTGGAAAATCTATGTTGGATCTTGAATTTCTCACATAGCTCTTGTACATCCTGATTCTTGAATGATTGCCCATTATCAGTGATAATGGTCATGCGTATCCCATAGCGATAGATGATATAGTTCAAGATAAATGTAGCAATTTGTTTTCCTATGATATTTGTGAGAGGTACTACCTCAATCTATTTTGTGAAATATTTTATAGCTACAAGGATGAATTTGTGACCTTTAGATGAAGAAGGATTTATCTTTCCTACTAGATCAAGACCCCATTGACAGAAAGGCCAAGATGTTGCCAAAGCATGAAGTTCTTGTGCTGGTGCATGAATCAAATTCCCATGGATCTGACATTGTTTGCATGTTCTAGTTATCTAAAAAGAATCTCATTCCATAGTTGGCCAATAATAGCCCAAGCATATGAGTTTTTTCGAAAGGGTAAGACCACTTGAATGAGTGCCACAAATTTCATTATGGACTTCATGCAAGGCCTTCTCAGATTCTTCTTTTTTGAGACATCTTAAAAGAGTACAGTCTAGACCTCATTTAAACAGGGTATCTGCGATGAGAGTATAATGGGAGGATTGGTGAATAAAGTTTCTTTTTTGATTTTTTGATAAGTCAAGATGGAGGATATTATCTTTCAGGTATGTGTAAGTTTGGCCATAGTGGTAGGAATCATGTCCAGTAAGGTGACAGATAGTTTGGGAATTAGGACAATTATGAGCAGGGTAAAACAACTCTTCCACTAGGAATTCATAACACTGTTGATTTTCCTGTGTCTAAAGGAGAGAAGAAAGTGTAGCCATGCCATCTGCTGCTTTGTTGTCATTCCTTGGACTCTGCTGAAAAGTTATTTCTACAGTGTATTTCTTGATATCATCAACCATCTTTTTATAAGGCATTACATTTTCATCCTTTATTTGATAATCGTCATTGATTTGATTGATGATGAGTTGAGAGTCTCCAAAGACTTGAAATTGTGTAATGTTCCATTCTATAGCCATTCTAATACCTATAACCAAAGCTTCATATTTTGTTGTATTGTTGGTGCATGGAAAGATTAATTTGTATGCTTTTGGAATTGTATGACCTTGTTGTGTGATGAATAGAATATCTGCTCCTGATCCATGTTGTGTATATGAACCATCAAAGTATAATGGTCATGTTTTTGTTGTGATTGTTAGGATATCAACATCGGGAAATTCAATATGCAAAGGACGATTATCCTGAAGCAGTGCCTCAGCTAGTTGGTCTGCAATGACTTATCCCTTTATAACTTTTATGTCAACATACTCAATATCAAACTCACTCAAGATCATGATCCATTTTGCTAGTCCTCCTGTTAATGTTGCCTTGCTGAGTAAATACTTCAATGGATCAATTTTAGCTATCAACTTGATGGAGTGAGATAGTAGATAATGTCTTAATTTTTTAGAAGCAAAAACTACTGCCAAGCATGCTTTTTCTATTGGTGAATAGTTGATCTCGTATCCCACTAATGTTCTGCTGATGTATTAGATAGCTCGTTCTTTTTCTTCATTATCCTGTTTTACGAGCAGAACCCCTAATGATACTTCAGTGGTCGATACATAGAGTAATAATGGTTTTCCTAGAATTGGCGACATTAAGATAGGTGTTTGCATGAGATATGCCTTGATCTTGTTGAATGTGTCTTCACATTGATGGTCCCACTTGAAATGAACATTTTTGTGCAATAGATGAGTAAATGGTTGACATTTATCTGCCAGTTGAGCAACAAATCTTCTGATTGACTGGAGTGATCTGAGTTGACTGATATTCTTGGGAGATGCCATTTCCATGATTACTTTGACCTTAGCTAGATCTACTTCGATACCTCTAGTTGAAACAATGTATCCCAATGGCTTGCCTGAAGTGACACCAAAGGCACATTACTTAGGATTTAGTCATAGCTTATATTGTTCTAACCTGTCAAAGATCTTTTATAGTATTCCTATGTGGTCTTCTTTGTTGTATGATTTGGCCAAGATGTCATCCACATAGTCTTCCATGAATGTATACATCAAGTCATGGAATATTGTTGTCATAGCTCTCTGATACATAGCACCTACGTTCTTTAGTCCAAAAGGCATGACGTTTCAGCAGAAAGTACCCCACAAGCATGTGAAAGCTGTCTTTTCTTGATCTTCAGGTGCCATTTTAATCTGATTGTATCCAAAGAAACCATCCATTAGAGAGAAAATGGAGTGTCCAGCAGTTAATTCTACAATGATATCAATGTTAGGTAAAGGAAAATCATCCTTTGGACATGCATTATTAAGATCTCTGAAGTCTATGCATATTCTGATACTTTTATCTAGTTTGGAAATAGGAACGATGTTGGATACCCATTGAGGATAAGCTACAAGTCTGATGAATCCGATGTCCAATAATTTCTTTAATTCTGCTTTGACTAGAAGAGCAATATGTGGATGCATTTTCCTTAATTTCTGTTTAACTAGTTTGGCTCCTGGACTGACATTTAAGTGATGCATAATAAGCTCTGGATATAATCCTGGCATGTCTGCATATGACCAGGCAAAATTGATTTTCCATCATTTGAATAATTATATATATTGTTGCATTTCTTCTTTTGATAGAGAAGTTGTTGGATGTAGGATCTTTGGTGGCTCTGTTGTCCCAATGTTAACTACCTCTGTTGGTTCAATCAAAATGGATGACGTTACTTGATAGTGTGCAGGTAAAGTGTCAAATCTCCCATCTTCTGGTGCCTTGAGGAGGTTTTCACCATTAGATGTGTCCTTTCTTTTTACTTTTTCCTGATCTAATGTTGCCAAGAAATAGTTTCCAGCATTAGACCTAATATTGTTTTCTTTATTTTCCTTTTTCTGACTGGGAGATTTGGCACCCACTTGACTAGAAGATGTGTTGCTGAAATTCCTGGTGAAAGTTGTTGTGGGTTCGATTGCATTAAGATATATGGATATGGCGTGGTCATTCGGAAAGGTATCAATGGCAGTTTGTCCTTCATTTTCCCAATCAATAAGTTCAGGGTGGATTAGAGGTAAGGGGTCATCAGGTTGAGATGTTTTGAGAGTATCAAGGGTCATGATGGATGTATCAAAGTTTTTGATATGTATGTCGATTTCTAGAACGGTACTCTTATCAAAATGACCTCACACAAGAAGCTCCTGATTGTCCTCGATTAAGTCCAAGTCAGCCAATGTGATTCTAATTCAAGTAAACTAGTTCCTAACGTTTCCCTGCATGCGTGTGAACTACATCGACTCCTACATCTTCTTCAAATAAATTTTCTTCAGCTAATTCTTTAGAGTGATAGGAATCCCATTCCCATTCATTATAATTTGTCTCACTTGTAGCCTGCAATCTAAAATTTTGTTCATATAGTGTTTGATGTGTTTCTTCTATTTTTCTTGCTATATCTTTTCTTCTTTCATATTCAACCTCTTCAGGACTGAGATTAAGTTTTGTCAACCTTGCTATGAGCTCTCCTTGATTAGTACCAGGTTCATTCTTTTTTTGATTGAGATTTAAGGCTACGTGGGAGGTGCTTTTAGTTTGTTTTTCCTATTTATTTGAAGATTGCTTCTTTTACCATTTCATGTTTGCTTGTGCTTGTTTCTTTGCAAATGCTTCTTCTCTTTAAATTGCAAGTTGCTCTTGTCTATTTTCATATTCTTGTTGTTGTTGGTTAGACGATGTGTCTTGTGGTAAAGTAGCTTGTCCATACCCTAAGCCTGCTTTGTCTGTAGCCTGTTGAGTATGAGTTTGGATAGGTTCTGATATACCTTCTTTTTTTTTCCCTATAGGACCTATTCTAGTGTATCCCATCTTTCTGAGAATGTTAAATCCTTTTCCATACTTTTCTGTAGGTATGCGAACATTGTTGATCTTTTGTTGAACTTCTTCATCCTTGTATAGCCATTGTAGTACATCTTTGTCTTTTGTTTCTTCTGATAAGGTCCCAGCACTAACAAATGCTCCATCAAATATTGGAAGATGTTTCACAATTGGTTGTTGTTTAGAGTTTGATGGTTTTCCAAAGGATTTAGGAGAAAGTGGTAATTGTGATATTGAATATTCTCCATTCCCTCAATCTCTTAGCTGCATTTTTTTTTCCATACTTGACAAAATTGAGGCAAATGAATTTTCTTTAGATTGTGTGTTTGAAGATGATGCCTCCCTATTATGAGGAACAATGACTTCTTGAGCTGGTTTAAGATTACTACAATATTGAAATGGATTTGAATCTGCTGAGATCATGATTTCCTGCCCATTGTAGGGAAATTTTAGGCACTGGTGATATATCAATGGAATAGCTTGTATGTCATGTATCCAGGGTCTTCCCAAGATTATGTTGTATGATAAGTCTAGGTCTAGAACTTGACATGCTGTGTCTTTCTGTAAAGGTCCCACTTTTATGGGTAACATCACAATTCCTTTTAGAGGAATGCTCTTCTTCATCATAGGCTTTAATGGTGATCTTTTTCTAGGGATCAATTGCATCTTCTGAATAACCTAGAGCACAGACTAGACTCAAAGAGAAAATGTTTAAGCCATCTCCCCCATCTATTAGGACACGTTTAACTCATGTCTTATGAATGATGAATTCAATATGCAAGGGAGCAATAAGGGGATGTTGCAAGGACATGTCGTCTTCTTCAATGAATGATAAGCAGTGAGGGGTTGTGAGGTGTCCCACCATGGTTTGGAATTGATCTATATCAATATCTTTAGACACTGTTGTATCTACTAAGGCTCATTCAATAATTTCTTTGTGTGTAGGTGAAAGCTTTAAAAATTCTAAGATGGATATTTGCGCAGGCGTTTTCTGCAATTGTTCCACTAGATTATATTGTTTGGTAGTGGATGATGTGTTAGTGGTAGGACCTAGCAAAATAACTTTAGCTTTACTTCTTGTGATAGCATGAGAAGGTTCTTGATTTTGCTTTTCTTTAACTACAATCACATTTACCACATTATCATATGTATGAGCGTAGTTTACCTTCGCTTTACCCGTACCATTATTTGTTGTTGATGATTCACCCTTCTCATAGTTTGGAAGTGGAGTTTTAAAATTTGTATGAGATTCGTTTGTTGTATGTCCATCCACAGTTATTACTCCATTATCAATCAAATCTTGGATGACATGTTTCAACCGCTGACAATTATCTGTGTGATGTCCCTTGTTTCAATGGAAATTGCAATAATGGTTATCATTCCACCAAGGGGGTTTTACTTGAGGTTCGTAGTTCCTTTCTTCTAGCAAAGTAATCAATTTGTTTGCGAGAAGTATCTTTAGTGCTGACCCAAGGGGTTCGCCAATGTTTGTAAATTGCCTTCAAAAGAAATTTTTGATAGTTGCTTTTTGGTGATTGTTGTTTTGTTAAGCCGCTGCTGAGTGATTGGATAAATTAAAAACTGGTTGTTTTGGTTTCATATTTTTGTTATCCACTATCCCATCATTAACGACATTATGATTTCTATTCCAAAACTTTGGCTTATCACTGTGGTTGTTGTTATTAGTGTTGTTAGGAGGGTGAACTCCTTCTTTGTATATTTTCAACTCACCCTTCTTTATCATGGCTTCCTCCATTCTAATTCCATTATCAATCATCTTTCTAAAACTTTGATGTCCTTGTATTTTTAGATGATAACTCATTTGATTATTTAGGTTGTCGATGAATATGTCCATTTTTTCATCCTCGGGCACTGTACGAGGATATCATGAAGCTAACCATCTCCATCTCTGTAAAAATGTCATGAAAGGTTCTCCACTCTTTTGTTTTGAATTATATAGGTCTAGCATTGTTACTTCATGTTGTATGTTGTAAGAGTATTGTGAAACAAACTTATCCACCAATTCTAAGAATGATCTGATTCTAGGTGGAAGTTTGGAGAACCATTCCATAGCTAGTCTCATTAAGCTTTTTGGAAATAATCTCATCAAGTAGGTATCCTCATGTGCAAACTCCATACTCATTGTGCAAAATTCTCATATATGATCTTGAGGGTTAGTGCTTCCATCATATTTTTCGTATCTAGGATTTTCACAACCTATAGGAAATGGTATCATGTTTAGATTTTTGTCGAATGGATAAGAACAGATTTCTTGAAGTGAGTATCTTCTAACATTTCCTCTCTGCATATCTTGAATTTATGTTTGCAGTATTTGTATTTGTTGTGTGAGAGTTGTGATAGGATTATCAACATGATTTGTTCTTGCATAACCATGATTTTGCATTCTAGGAGGATCTTGGTCTCTTCTTGTATCCTCTCTACCCCTTCTTGTATCTTCATTAGATTGAACGTTATTTAGAATTTCTATGTCATCTCTTTTGGGAATGTAAGTTTCCTCATTGGTTATGGTGTTACTAGGAATTAACGTGTCATTCATTTTGAGACCAAAAATATCCTCATATTGTTCATTATTAGGGGGAGGGTCACTTTTCTTTTGTGTCAATTTGTTCACATCAAAATCTTGGGGGAGGCTAGCACCAATTCATGCTAACATTAGGAAGTATTTTTGTTTGTCTCCCTCCAATATTTTCTCCATAAATTTATCGAATTGTGGATCTTTTCTTATGTCTCTGACATATTGTTTTGTTATTTCTTCTTCAACTTGTATTTCATCTTCATGTTCCATGGTTCTATGCTCTTCAATTATTTTCAATGTTTCAATTTCCATCTCTGCAATCTTTCGTCTCTGAGCCCTGGTTAAAATGGGCATGCATGTGTCTTAGATATTGTGCTAGGATTCGATTGTCCAAAAGTTGTTTTGATAAGTGATCAATTGTCAATGTAAATGTGATATAGTGATATGACATGAAAAGATGATTCAAGTGTTTAAAAGTTTGCAAGTTTTTTGATCTTCAGTTTTGGAGTGCAATGATGATGATTTTGATAAAAACCAACTCCAATAGGAACGATATATCCTACGATGTGGGACAAGGTTATCCTAACCAAACATTGTAAATTCGTGATAGAGGATGATAGTTCTTGATGAGAAACTATGTTTTTGAGTGATCAATTTATCAAAGAGGGTGATGATGCACTTTGAGATGTTTAGATCTTGAACTTGTTGAATGTGAATACTTGAAAATTTTGAGGTGTCTATTTCTAGAGTCTGATTTGACTGATGATAACTTGACTAAGCGAACCAAGGAGATAATCTAAGTACAGAATGACAGATAATAGGTGTTTATGCTCACTGTAAATTGACCAAGAAAATATGACCGATCTGAAAAAGACATGCAATAAGACAGTTTTGGGTAGATAGAGACATAAATTCGTACAACAAATTACATAGTCTTGAACAACAATTCAGATAGGCTTATACGACAAACCAGAAATCTCACATGAGCTTTCTCACAGAACCAGATGACAAATGATGACACAAAATTCTCTGCTAAACTGGCTCGTACGAAAATTCTTATTAGACCGAACGATAAAAGATAACACAAATTTTTCTGCTAAACTGGCTTGTACGACAACTCTCACTGGACCAGACGATAAACTAGATGCCTCATACAGCAAACTAACAAGCTTGTACAACAAAGGATAGAATAGAGATAAAAACTTTGTTTGGACAGATTTTTGATCAATAAAGTTTGATGTTTTGCTTCTATTTTCTAGTTTCTTAGATGTCTGATTTTCTGTTTTAGGGACGAAGACACAACAAACACGTGATATGATAAGTGAACTCAAGCACAGTACACTACCTAAGGAAGTTGGCTGAGAGAGAAAACCTTTGCTTGCAAACTTAGATACACACCCAATAGCTAATCAGAATACGGCCGCTGAGTCTCATGTAATGGATTCTCAACGCCGTATTATCCGACTCCAAATGCTAATGGGGGCACGATATGGCAAGTGTCATGGGAGAGTTACTATCTCTCTTGCACAAAGATTATCCCCCTTTTGGAGGTGAATCGGGTAGCTTCTAATCTTAATTGGAACTAGTAAGGGATTCGTTCAACGCGTCGGGGTATAAACTCAATTAAGAGGTCTCCCAGCCTTGAAAACCAAGGTTTGATATACCTGAAGGTACGGAGGAGAGCTATTCCCAAGCACTATCGTTGACTTGATTTTAATAAAATCACATTTATTTTATAGTGGGTTGGAGTACTTGGCGTTAGCCATTCCCACTTGGGTTGTTCCCCTCTCATCGACCTTAATGGCTTTGGCCTTATATGCTCCTCGGGAAGGCAGGCCCGCTAAAGATATGCACTAATGAAAGAAAAGGATGAGTCTGGCTTTATGATCACCCAAGAAAGGTGAGAGCATACTCACCTATCATCAAAATGCATAATACACGTTTGTTCATTCCCTTTAGCAAAAAAAAAGTGTGCCTAGAAAACTTAAAGAAGACATAAAGTTTGGTTGAGTCGTCCTAGGCAACCTGCAAAATAGATACATTAGTAGTCATGATGTTTGGATGAAATGAAGCTTTGACAAGCGTAATCTTTGACAATCATCCTTCAAAAACTAGTTAGGCTACCGAAAAACTCACAAACAAATCAGGGTTAGCATTAGTAATAGTCAAATTGAAGCATGAAAACCCTAAAATGCAATTTGTTTTGAAAACACAAAAGCAGAATTTCATATGACAATTCTCACATGCTCATACGACAATTCTCCCTACTCGTACGAGAACACAAAGGAACTCATATGAGGCAAAAGGGGAACTCGTACAAAATTCTGAATCGGACCCGGCTAGAAACCTGCTAAATTTGAAATTTGATGATGCTAAGAGGCCAAAAATGAGATTTTTGACCCCATAGTGGGCGACAAAATGTCATGCCTATGAAGTGTGATACCTGCAGCTGCAACACAAACACTCAATAGATCATTACAAGCATGGTTAGCAAATAATAAGCAAATAAAGATAAACCATGACAAAGTGACCTATCGCCTCCTACGAGATGCGAGTATGGATTTTCTCTCAAATCTGGATAAGCAATCCCAGTGACTTGACTACACCTAGACGGAGGATTTGAGATGATAATGATATGCAAAGGTGAGATTGATTATGCTAGATTTATCCAAGAGACAAATTAAGCTAATGATATGCATGATTAAGATATGACGATGATGCAATTAAGCTAGAAAAGAGATTGAATAAGCTACATGATTCAACAATTATGCTAGAAAATGATCAAATTAAGCTAATGCAATTGCCTATAACAATGATTCTTAAATGATATTCCTATAGTAACAATGCCTAAATTGATAATGATATCGAATCCTTATTGCTCCAAAATGGGGGATATTTATAGGATTTCCAAGGCCAGGGGAGAGGTGGCATGAATCAATGGTCAAGATTGAGTTTGAAGATATCAAAGGTGAAATTGGAGGAGGTTGGAGAAGAGGTTGGAGGAAGGGACACTTGTCATCTCTGTGGTGACAAGTGTCAAGGAGCCTTGCTCATAAAAAGGCAAGTGTCCAAGGGAGGAGATGGTGCAAGAGAACCCATGGTGTAAGGCAAATATATGGTCAAAGTCATCATTTGAAATATAATTGATATTTGAAGGTGATTTATAATGTATTTGAATCCATTTGGAATGATTTGTATGGCTTGGAAGCCTAAAAATGTAAGCAAGTCCTGATTATGTCCTAGTTGTCCATATAGGCCCTTATAGGTCAAGATGGTCAAAATTGTATAAAAGGCCATGAGAAGGCTATAAATTATGTAAAAGGTATTAAGTAGATTATTTGGACATGTTTAGGGGGTTTTTACAATTTGGAGAGTCATTAGGAAAAAGTGTCAAAGTTGCAAGAAAATTGCAAAAGTGCAACATTTGCAAAAATGTAAAAGTGCAAAAATTGCACATAAAGTTGTAAAAGGGAAGATGAAGGGTCATAAAGGTAGTTGGATGGTTTATAACTACCAAAGAGTCTATAAATATGTTGTATTGGTCGAACGAAATCATTTATTGGAAGAATAGAGAAGGAGGAGAAAGTTTTGGAACATTTGGATGTGTTTGAATCTTGCATTTTGTTAAGTTTCTTGTGTTAAATCTGTGTTTCCAGGCCTTGTACAGTTATGTATGGCCTAGAAACTTTGTAATATAGAAATGGTTAGATAGAAGGGTGAATCTTCTTTCTCATTCTTTTTGTTTGGGTCAATTTCATAAAGAAATAAAGAAGATATGCATGTTTTGGTGAAAGTGGTTGTTTGCAACTTTTAGGTTTCCTGAGAACAGTCATGTTGCAGCATTTTGTACAAATGCATATGGAAGAGTTAAGACCTATAAGTGGATTCATTGGAAATATATGTTAATAAAATTTCATTTTATTTTGGTTTGAGTCATTTTTATGCATATTTGTGAAAGTTATGAAGGTTTTGGTGGAAACTGGATTTAAGTTGTCTTAAATGGAGTTGCTGGAAAGGGTTTGTAGTTATCTCGTGATTTCACCATTGAAAAATTAATGGCTTGCATATTCTAAAAGTAGACTCAGAGGATTTTCATTTGAATATGGGTTTGTTTTCATTTTGTTAAGTATTTGTTGAGATATTTGATGCCCTAGCAGGCTAAATGGTGATTTTTTCTAAGTTGTTTATGATAGTAAAAATAGGTCTTAGTACGGGGGGTATAACTCACAAATGAACCGTTGGATTGTTCTGAATTTTTGATATGACTTTGAAAACTAAGTTTTGTACAGCTTCACTAATGCGATCTTCCAAATATACTCTGGTTTGAAAGTTATTAATGTCTGTGTGAAGGTATAGAAAACTATCATGTGAATGACAATCACTTTGATGATAGTGAATTGGATTCTTTCAATGAACAATGAAGTTTAATGGTTTGCAAAGGTATAAATGATTGGATATGTTTGAGACATCATTAATGAACCCCTGTAGCATGTATGAAAGTATGATGATAGATTGATATTGATGGAGAAGTTGTTTTTATGCCTTAAATGAATAGTTTGGAATGAACCTTGAAGGGTTCTTGAGTGAATGTGTTTTGGAACTATGGTGCTCTACATCAAATTGGTATCAGAGCTAGAAGAGCTTGAGTGTGTGGGTTGAGCACCGAAGGAGGCAATCCACACGAGGACCTAGCCCATGAGATTGTTTATTTGATTCTTGTGATTAAAGTTTCTTGGTTGTAGGTTTGGTGTAGGTTCACTCAGGTGCAAGTGGGTGGATAGGAAGGTCTACCAGAGGGGGGCATAGGAGATGGTCCAAAGGGCCTGAGAAGGAGGTCCAGTTTGTCACCAAGAGTCTGGGGGAGAGAGGCAAGAGAGGACTCCCAGGTGAGGGACAGAAGTTGTTGGGTGTTTGTAGCAGCTTGGAGGAGTGGACTTCAGATGAGAGATGCACCATTGGAAGAAGCCAGTATAAAATCCATTGATAGGACTCTTGATTGAAGCAAAATGTAGCAGAGGCATCATGTTACTCATTTCCAAGAGACTTGGAAATCTTTCAAGACTGGTAGTATGGTGCAGGAGCACCCATGGTGTAAGGCAAATATATGGTCAAAGTCATCTTTTGAAATATAATTGATATTTGAACATCATTTATAATGTATTTGAATCCATTTGGAATGATTTGTAAGGCTTGGAAGCCTAAAAATGTAAGCAAGTCCTGATTATGTCCTAGTTGTCCATATAGGCCCTTATAGGTCAAGATGGTCATAATTGTATAAAAGGCCATGAGAAGGCTATAAAGTATGTAAAAGGTATTAAATAGATTATTTGGACATATTTAGGGGGTTTTTACAATTTGGAGAGTCATTAGGAAAAAGTTTCAAAGTTGCAAGAAAATTGCAAAAGTGCAACATTTGCAAATATGTAAAAGTGCAAAAATTGCACATAAAGTTGAAAAAGGGAAGATGAAGGGTCATAAAGGTAGTTGGATGGTTTATAACTACCAAAGAGTCTATAAATATGTTGTATTGGTCGAACTAAATCATTTATTGGAAGAATAGAGAAGGAGGAGAAAGTTTTGGAACATTTGGATGTGTTTGAATCTTGCATTTTGTTAAGTTTCTTGTGTTAAATCTATGTTTCCAGGCCTTGTACAGTTATGTATGGCCTAGAAACTTTGTAATATAGAAATGGTTAGATATAAGGGTGAATCCGCTTTCTCATTCTTTTTGTTTGGGTCAATTTCATAAATAAATGAAGAAGTTATGCACATTTTGGTGAAAGTGGTTGTTTGCAACTTTCAGGTTTCCTGAGAACAGTCATGTTGTAGCATTTTGTACAAATGCATATGGAAGAGTTAAGACCTATAAGTGGATTCATTGGACAGATATGTTAATAAACTTTCATGTTATTTTGGTTTGAGTCATTTTTATGTAGATTTGTGAAAGTTATGAAGGTTTTGGTGGAAACCGGTTTTAAGCTATCTTAAATGGAGTTGTTGGAAAGGGTTTGTAGTTATCTCATGATTTCATCATTGAAAAATTAATGCCTTGCATATTCTAAAAGTAGACTCAGAGGTTTTTCGTTTGAGTATGGATTTTTTTTCATTTTGTTAAGTATTTGTTGAGATATTTGATGCCCTAGTAGGCTAAATGGTGAATTTTTCTAAGTTGTTTATGACAGTAAAAATAGGTCTTAGTACAAGGGGAATAACTCACAAATGAACCGTTGGATTGTTCTAAATTTTTGACATAACTTTGAAAACCTAGTTTTGTATAGCCTCACTGAAGCGATCTTCTAAATATGCTCTGGTTTGAAAGTTATTAATGTTTGTGTGAAGGTATAGAAAACTGTCATGTGAATGACAATCACTTTGATGATAGTGAATTGGATTCTTTCAATGAACAATGAAGTTTAATGGTTTGCAAAGGTATAAATGATTGGATATGTTTGAGAAATCATTAATGAATCCCTGTAGCATGCATGAAAGTATGATGATAGATTGATATTGATGGAGAAGTTATTTTTATGCCTTAAATGAATAGTTTGGAATGAACCTTGAAGGGTTTTCGAGTGATTGTGTTTTGAAACTATGGTGCTCTACATCAGGAGACATGTGGCCAAAGTGCCATGTGTCTCAAGAAGAAAATATCGACACCATAGGAGGTTGGGATAAGGAGGTTAGGATGTGCAAGATAAGATAGGGTTAGGCAAACCCAAGGTTAGGGAATGGTTAGGTTAGGTGGTTAAAAGTTAGGAGGCATACATGGGTAATTTGAATTTAAATATTCAAATAATAGGAAAAGACTAATTAATTCTCAACAACTCATAAATTGATTTGTTTTAATTAATTAGGGGACTAGAAGGACTGAATTAAAATGGGGGGAGGATTAATTAATTTGAATTAATTAATCAAAGGGGACTATTGAAATGAACTTAATGAATAAATCCTTAAATTTATTAATAAGTAGATGAAAGGGAGAATTTAATCAAATTGCCTAATGAATTCAATTAAATTGGGAAGGGGGGTTAATTAAATAATTGCTTATTTAATTAATTATCTTCAGACCATTTTTAGGTGTATACAACTTCCTTTAGATTCAAGTGTAAAATTGTTATATTCTTAAACACCATTTATGAATTGAGTACCTTAAATTGGTGTCGGCTAAATAGAAGCCCACCTTGGTTTTGTAGGGCCTGTATAGTATAGAGAGATTTTATTTCTTAAATTGAATTATTTGTTTGTTTTCCATTGATATGATTTTTTTGATCACAAGAAGTAGCTTACCTCTAGAGAAGATCATATAATTAGTTTGAAACACCAACACCCCATTTTCCATTTCCTTACCCCACCTCATGTTTATTATTGTTCCAGTGACATTTAAAATTGTATGATTCTTATTATTTCCTATTCGATACATAATACTTATACAATATGATCCTAGGACATTATGCCTTTCTTTTAGAGCTTACACATTACACCTACCTTGACATATCACACTCCTATAGTATAATGCTAAGGCAAAAATATTGTCATTTCAAAATTTTGTAGTTATCAAACCATGCTAGTGTTCATCTTTCTTTCTCCCTTGTATAATATCTGATTTCATTCAAACTATCATTATATTGAGGTCATAACACCTACCCTCACCTTTTACACTCCTCTGGTTATATCTTTAGCATTTCTACCCAAATTTGGGGCATCATTCCTTACCTATTGCATACCATATTGACTTTGATATGTACCTCTATATTGGTGTAATTTCCCTTTCCCTTATTTGATAATTTTTATGTATATTAATGTAACTAATAGGACCAAATGCATTATGATCATATACTCACACCTATATCATTTCCCATTTATTTTTTCCCATTTGGGGAGTAATGTCTTAATACATATTCATATCAACAAACATCACAATACTATGGTACATTGAGCTCATTCTCCTAGACTTTACTCATATTTCATCATTTTACCGCACAAACACCTCAATAGATTTCCCCAAAATACACATTTATTACACTTATTTATAGACATATTCCAATTTAATTTTCATCCACTTAGATTTAACCATTTGCATACCCAGGGTGATTTTTAATGGTTGTGGGATTGACCTTGCAATCATGGACTTGACCATTCCTTTTCTTAAATAAAATTTAGAACTTTGTTCTAACTCACCTAGTCTACTAGTTGTCGAGAGATGATTAAACATACTCTTGCATGATTTGGTGCTATGTTATTTTATTGAAAGGTATTCATTTGAAGTCATTTTAACATACTCTTATGTTTAATCATCCTCTCTAATTTGAGAAACATTTTAGGAGTAATTAATATTGAAGTTAACTTTCAAATCGGTGCAGTTGAAAGAGTAATGAATATTTATACATAGTTCTATGGTTCTTAATTGTTGTCATTTGTGTTTTATTCACATTTGTAGGGTTGACCTAGGAGAATATGTCCTATAGCAACATAATGACGACCCTTCCAATGTATTTCGAAATATAATCTACCCCTAGATATTAGAAAAGAGTAGGAAATACATATATATGCATATGTCATTTATGCGAGTTATATAGTAGTACACACTAAATAGGGTCAAATTTGTGCATAGAGGACAAATCTATTTTACATAATAGACCTACACACACATACTTTGTTGGTGTAATTAATTATTCATGTTGGATATTATTACACCTTACTTAAGTTTACTTAGGTACATGCATATGATAGTAGTTTGGGTATGAGACACTTGGGTGTTTGTGCCACATTGAGATAGTGTGTGTAGGAGAATTTCCAGCTTTTATGGTTTGATCTTGTTACTACTTTATCATATCCACTTATTGTGGAGTGATAATTCCACCTTCGGTGGGTGATCCACCTCATGTGGAATATTATATTGTTCCTCCTATCTACCACACCTATTTCCTACCTACCCTTGTTTCTTATTGAGCCACATGTCATGTTTGTGTGCTCACATATCCATATAGCCTTGCCTATATAAGCAGGTTCATATTCATTGTATGTAACAATTGAATGATTGATGATCCAGTTGATCAGTATTTTTATCTTGATAGAATACAATTTATTCCTATCAATATTTTGTCTCTATTTTGTTCTCTCTTATTTGTGCTTTCCATTGCCTCTAGATCTTGGTAAAATCTCACATAATTGACTTAGGATTGAACATACATCTAGCAAGTGATCCAAGACATTATATTGATAGACAGATAATTTTTTTTTGATTAGTAATTGATGGAATCTAGAATCTTCTTCTTTGATCATGGAGCTATGTACCCTTTCTTATTGCATTTATTTTTTGTACTTTAACATTTAACTACTAAATTATTAAATATCACAACTCTCATTGTTTGATTTAGGTTAATTATTAGTGATTTCTAGGAATTTCCTTTGATTAGCCTTAGATTAAACATAATGATTTATTTTTTTCCCTCTACACATGTGAATGCCAATTTCTAAATTATTTGATTTCAATGACAACTACTTTATATCATAAAAGTGAAGCTTGACAATCCACATTGAAAATCCATCAAATCAGTTGAATGGGCCATGGGGTAGAAGCACACACTAAGCAAGGTTGAATCCACACAAAGGATTAATCTACAATCATAGAGTGGACTTGACCTACAAACTTGTCCTATGATAGTGCACAAGTTCTGTGGAAGATCCTAAGACATTACATTGACATAGAGGCAACATTGTCCATATTAATAATAATAGAAATCCACAAACTTCTTCAAATGTTTACATTACTTGATTATAAAATTAAGTGCCCTGTATTATTACAATCACTTTTCATAATTTAAGTGCCCTGTATTATTACAATCACTTTTCATAATTTAACATTTAATTATTGAATTATGAATACCCACAACTCATTTTTTAATCTAAGTTGGTTATTAGTGGGTTGTAAATATTTCATTTAATTGGCATATATTAAATCTACACATACAAATGTCGATTTTGACGACTTTGTTCCTAAATTATTTGGTTTTAATCCTAGCTATTTTATATCACAAAAGGTGGACCTAATAGTCTACATAGAAAATCTTCTAGATTACTCAAGCAAGTCACAAAATCCATGTACACACTAATAGGGTCAAATCTATGCACAAAGGACAAATCGATAAGTATGGTATAGACCAAGACTTGTGAATTTGACTTGGAATAAATAGAACACAAATTTAATGTGAATTGAAATTATTACATTGACAAAGAAACAAAAATATTTACATCAATGATAGACAAAAGTCCAAAATCTTTATCAAAAACTTATATTCTTCAATTATAAAACCAATACCTTTTCTTATAATTCAAAATTTAATTACATCAACGCTCTCATTATTTAAATCAAATTAGTTATTATTATTAAATGGTAAATCTTGAATTAGTAAATTAAACCCATGAATGTTATCTTCCTTCACACAATGCCAAAATTGTCTACTTTATTCCTGAATTATTTGATTGAAAAGGTAAAGCCTAGATAATCCAAATCACTTTTTCCAATTAGAAGATAATCTAATGTGCAAAATCATTTAACACTATATATATATAAACAACAGAGCAGATCAATAGCCACAAAAATAAATAAATAAATAAAATAATGAATAAAAATTTTTAAAAAAAAATAATCACACATAAAAATAGTAAACAGATTTTCAAAACAGGCCCAGCTTAAATTTTTTGCATTATAATCACCGCTATATATACAGAAATCTCAGAGATTGAATTTTTTTCCTTCATCTTAACAAAATTGCAAGTTCAGGCCTGAAAATTCTGTATAGTCTTACATAGAACTGTAATCCTAAGACAATATATATAAAGTATATTTGGACTTTATAATCATTTTGGCTGTCAGTTGATGCCTCCCAGGCAATATCTTCCTTTCTGTGCATAACTTTTTAATCTTTTTATATCTGATATCTTCACAGGCTTCAATATGAAGTCTTCTGCTCCTTCCTCCAGACATCTGAGACAAATTCAACAATTACTTCCAATACCCATTATTTGTATGGCCTTGCACGTTCAAAATTCCGACCAGTTCAGAACAACTCAGATGGGCATAAATAAAATTTAATGGAGAATATATATATAAATACCTGGTCATCCGTGAAGGTACATTTTCCGATGACATTATAATGACAGGAATCTCCTTCAGCTTTGATGATTCCTGTCATCAAAACAAAATTCAAAAGTGAATTTTATGTCAGAAATAGTAAAAAATTTAACAAAAAATACCAATAGCAAGAATCTATTTACCTTAATTCTCTTAAGCAACTCGTAGCCTGTCATTCCTGCCATACAATAGTCTGTGATTATCATATTCACCTTCAATTCCTACAATGATAAGAGAGATGGGTCTTAATTCTTATGATGTAACAACAATTTATTTTTTAATTTTTAATCAATTTAGAACTTCAAGAAATGGGTTTTTAATTCTTATAATATAATAATAATATTTTTAATTTCTAATTATTTTAGAACTCCAAGAAATGGGTCTTAATCAGTTTAGAATTTCAAGAAATCTATCATAAGGACAATTTCTTTAATGTCTAAAAATGGTCCTAAGTTTTATAATATAACAACATTTCTTTATCTTCTAACAATTTTACAACTTCAAGAAATGGGTCTTATTTTCTAACAATTTTACAACTTCAAGAAATGATTTTACTCCAAAAAATGGGCCTTAATTCTTATAATGCAACAACAATTTCTTGAAACTCTTAACAATTTTAGAGCCCCAAGATGACACTTCTCGAAACAAAATGTTAAAGAGATTTTCAAGTGGTACTACTGCTTTCATTGAATTTCTTCAAAACTTCTAGATTTGATTTATTTCTACAATCAAATCCAAAAACATTCAAGAAATTCAATACTACGAGCGAGCTGTGAAAAATTTGATGTCTTTAATTGATGCCTACATTGTTATTGACAGCATTGTCGTTGTCACATAATCCAAGAAACTCTAGAGCTCTTCTCCCACTATCAACAGTGGTCACTGCAATTGACAACAGAAATGTGATTATATTTTCAGTATGACAAGGATCATGTAATGTATAAACATACCCAAAATCATCAAAACCATTTAAAATTTAGTTGGGTATTCATGAAAATTACAGAAGCAAAGCATCCCAACCTTTGTAGGAAGAGTTTTTGAGCAGCCTCTCTATAACTTTTCGATCTATAATACTGTCATCCACAGCCAATACATGAAACTGTGAAGTGCTCTGTCCCTCTTGATTAAACTCATGACAAATTGAGCCCATCTTCCTAATTAATTAATTACAGATCCCCTGAACCTCCTTAACAACCCATTTCAATATAACAGAACAATTATGGATACCAAATAAATCTGCCTGACAAAACTCAAATCTCCCGATCCCAACTAGAACTTATCAGTATATGGGAGATTTTGGTCAATCCGGGCTTATCAGAAGGAAAAAGGGAAGAAAATAAAAAAGAAAGACTTAGCTGGAGATGGACTGTTCTAAGTTTGAATTAGGCTGCTGTGACTTCTGAGTTTGAACAAAATTTCGGGATTTCTTCAGTTTGCACAGATTTCTCGGTAACTTGCACAAAAAGATTTGTGCTCTCAAAAAAATACAATTGCCCCTTACGACACAAGTACTCTGTACCCAAATGTTTTGTACCAAATCTGCGCAAGATTATTCGGACAAAAACAGGATTTTTATCTTCCAGCTTCTGTGTTAACAGATCCAAAATCTCTCAATCGTCATCCCCATGCAATCCTTACAACAAAAATTTCCACCCGTTTAAACCAACTGTCAAAATCCGCACCAAATCAATTCTTCCCCGATCGAAACGCAAGGTAAACAACAGCAAAATAATACATTGTTTCGTCTCGGACTTTCTCATTCGATTTATAGTACCCAGAAACATGATTAAAACTTTAAGCCTGGAAATAATTAAAACACTTTGTATAAATTTCTCTCTTTTTCTCGGTAATAACAAGTATTAAGACTTGTTCTTCAGCGTGCCCTCCAAATTTAATATTCGCCGTCAGAAAATTTTCCTATTTAATCTTAAAAGGCTTTAAACTATCCACTATTTAATCTTAAAAGGCTTTAAACTATCCACTTGTTATAATTTTCACCTTTAATGGCGGCCGTCCATCCTGTCATTACCCAATTTCTTTTATTTTGGCGTCAAAGTCAATGAAAATGCCTGGAAAATTTGTACAAAGATACGTGATTAAATCAAAGATTTTATTTCCTTTTCCATTTCCTCCCATATCTGATTAGTACAGATTTGAGCTTACTTTTTTCAGACTCTGTCCGTATGCTTTGATTTTTCGTTTTGAATTTTTTTTTTTGACTAATATATAAATTTGATATGAATTATGCCCATAATTGTTGGTTTTTGTTTTTATTAGTATTCATATATTCTCTATGTTACGTTATAGCTGGTGTTAGAGAAGCACACTCACAAAGTCTAATAATATCATGTTCATGATAAAGACATGAACAAAAACTCGGTCAAGTCCAAGAAAGATTTAGTGTGAAAGCGAAACTAGGAGGAGGGGGGTCCTTATCATCACAAACATCTTTGAGAATAGAATCATCAATTGGCTCTTAGTCAGTAGGAGCAACTTCTTCTTCTAAAAGATTATTTGAGTGCTACTAAGCATGGATAAGAGAAATGGTCAACTTCAAATGAGGGAACATGCCTAAGTTAAGCCAACTAGGAGCATCACTACACCCCTATGAGGAGGTGAAAGATTGCTTGAAAGGCCAAGATTATCCATCATGGGATGCTTTATCTTTGGAAGCATGAGGTTGAGACGACCACAAGAGCAATATCCATTATCACATCTAGTAAGGTGGCTATGTGTATGCTAATATCATCAAGGATGAGAAGGGGAATCTCATGAGACTGGCAATAGTGCAAGGGACATTCCCCTACTTATCCAGCAACTTCTAGATACAAAAAAACAACTTCAAGTGTAACTTTACTAACTTGCACCTAATTCTATATAAACATATAAACATCAAATCATGACTTTAGTATTCAAATAATAGTTAGTATCACTAGAACAATTAGAAAGATAATAATCATTTCCATTTTTCCAAATATTGAAAAAAAATGCACCTTAAGAGCATGCCAAATTTGGGTATACTTGTGTAGGGTATAAGGCCAATCTCCAAGAAGAACCATGTGCCAAGAGAAAAGAGTCAATCCAAAAGGCTTGAAGAAAACATGAATTCAATTCCAAGCTTCCTAAGCTCTAGACAAACCTAAAGAGGTTCTTTAAGGAATCAATCTATCCACAAATTGGACAACATGGAATATTAATGCCCATATGAGCCAATAGCCACCCAAAGGAAGGCCTTGGTAAAAAATGCACTAAGAAAAGTGAGCCAATTTAAGCTTGAAGACCATCAACTAAGTGCATTAGAACTAGTGATGCCAAGTCCCAGTAGAGGATCAAAGATGCCACCTAAGATTTAGTTGATCCACCATAGAAAGATGGGGGGGATAGTTCTGTTAGGATAACCGGTGAACAACTGAGAGGGGGGGGGGGGTGTTGAATCAATTGTTAACAGATTATAACTTTTAATCCACTTAATAACCTTTAAACAGATCAAGTACCAATAAAGCACATATAGATGCTGGTAGGAACAGATACCGGTAAACAATACAACTTAACAATTAAACAGATAATCAATGCAAAGCAACCATACCACATAACACCATGATTTGTACGTGGAAAACTCAGAAAGGGAAAAACCACCGTGGGAAGCCTACCCACAGTTAGATGATACTTTGCAGAAAGTATGTGATACAATGAGGGGCCTACACATGCAGGAAGGCACACTGCCTAGAGCATACTGCTCATTACAAAAATGTCTCACTGACTACAAAGAGGCTACAACCATCTCAAGATAAATGGACAAGAATCCAATAGAGTGAACTGCTAGAGATAGCATCTACCATGACTGATAACAGTTCTGGTTAAGCTCAATACCGAAGGCCTTTGACCTCTTCCTTAATCCCAATTCGATCACCTATGATCGCCCAAATCTCCTTTGCATATGATCTTGCATTCCAAGACCACGAAACTTATTCCATTCCCATACCACGATCTACAAATGAGATCTTACATCATTTTATACAAACCCTAAGGCCTAAACCAATTAGGTCGGCCACCTAAAAGATATTACAATAAGATCATTAAATAAAACCATATTACAATGATATGCCATGTCGGCTTAAGACCAAAACAACAATAACAAATCCATAAATCATCTCGAAACATCCCGGTAATGTGTAGAGTACACATTAACATGATACCGATCCATAACCTAAATAGGTACAGGACCTATTCTGGGTCCACCACACCAAAGCAATGGCTTCAAGAAGTTGAAGCACGATCAAAAAACATCTTCAGCATCCTGAAATCCATCTAGAAGTTGCACCAACACCAATTATGCATCCTGTCAAGATTCCTCAATGAAAGCTCTACCGGCAGAGCCTTAAACCAATGCTGGTAAGGGTTTACCGGAGTGTATGGTAGTATCTGATTACCAAGTCAATACCATCTGACCAAAACATGCTCCAAAAGCATGTACCACATGTAACCAAACATATTCCATAGATCCAAACATGCTGGAAGTGTCCAACAAATAGTCTCTTCTACTGGTAACCAACCATAATAGCTAGTTTTGACATCAATGACAAAACATCAATGCAACACATAATCAATTCATCCATAATGCCAACAATTTCTATAAATAGCCCTTCTTATTCTTGTAATTTTGAACTATTGTATATAGGTGTCATTTTCAATACTTCCACAACCTTTTTAAGAAACCTAACATCAATTTTATGAAGTGTTTGGGGAGGCATACCATTATCACAAATTGAAATATTTGTATGTCCTTATTTGAAATATTTAATTATAACTTAAATAATTCAAATCAAGAGAGAAAATTCTTGGTATCCCTGTTAAGAAAATCTAACAACAAACAAACCCTCCATTGAAGAATTCCAAAGGCATGAATCCATTGCACTTTGGTCAAAGATCAATCTTGACAAGAGAGAACTAGAGACCACTAAATAGATTATTGATTGATAGAAAATGTCATATGAAAGTTGTGTCTACCTAATGAAGATAAAGCTTAATAGTTTCTCAACATTTCTATACATTTTTATACAAAAGTGTCTTAAATTTTGATAGTTTCCCATGCAGTGAGAAGACTTCCAAATTCTAAACCCTTCCAAGTTAGATGACTTTAAAGACACTCCAAAGTTAATATAATACCTAGCCAATTGTTTCTAAGATTCATTTTCCTCTAGCATTATGATAACTCATTTAGTGCATATGAGAATGCCTTTCGTATGAATGGAAGAAATTCTTAAACCTCCATATTTAATTTGTTAGGAAAACAACAAAAATCCTAGGCCACTTGATGTAAACCATGATGTCAATCACTAGTAGCCTAAAGAAAATCTCTAATCTTTTCAATTAGAAAGTAAGAAACCTTGAAATGAATCCAACAAGAAGAATAATAAACATGCATGACCATCAAAGCTTTTGAGAAATCACAAAATTGATAGTTCTGATACTTAATGTAAGTACAGATCCAATAGCCAACAAGATGAGGAGGGGGGATGTGGGGGGCGGGGGGTGAATCATACAAACTTAATCTTCCATAAAAACATCAGATTCAATCTCGGTAACATATACTTCAGTAATATAACCAAAACTGCTAAACATGCACACTCAAAAGCATATAAACATCATAAACCTCATAACACCAGATTTAACGTGGAAACCCAAATAGGGAAAAATAACTGTGGGATTTTGGACCCACTAAGAAATATACTCTTCTAGAGTATGCTCGGTTAAAAGTAAATCTTGTTAAAGATTACAAACACATTTCTAGATGTGACCCAGTTAAGGGATTTCCCTCAGATCTGTTAGGATCTTCACCTTGTTAGAAGTGACCTTGTAAAGGATTTCAAACACTCAATTAGAATGTCACCTTGCTAGAGGGTTTTACAAATAAGACTGTTAAGTCCACTCGATTAAGAGATTTTCTGTAACTTTCACAAAATAACAGTAATAAAAATCTATCTACAACTTCACATCTAAAATGCTAAAGCAGATTCTTATTTGCTCAATACAATCTAGACATAGAACTAATCTTGTCCATCTGCTGGGCTTCTATACTCTGTTATTCAAAACAGGTCTTCAAGCTTCTATGCTCGATAATCACTATGTAGCATCCCTGTGCATACATTTGCCCGCATACATTGTTTATCAATAGTTCCCTATTTATAAAACAATTCACCAACCGCTTAATCTCCTTGATCACACTTCCCATGATCAATCATAGTCATCAGATCTTCAAACTTTGACCAAGGTCAATGTATCCTTCGATCTGAAAATGTTTTACCCCGCTTAGGAACTTGCATACATTTCTTGGAACTTGTGCTAGGGTATTGCGGTTCAATCTGCGTTGTAGATCTTCATGCCAATTTTCCTTCACCATAGATTCTTTAACAAACTTCATGCACGACATACCAATCATTTAATCAGTTCTAGCTCATCAGCTTCCTTCATTAAATAATGCATGTAACCATTTAATATATTTTGTTACAGCTCGGTTACAACTCGGTAACAACTTGGTGAATACTAAACTTTACTCGGTAGACATTATGCCTTCATTAACCGATAGCGATAACCTTAGGGTTTACCAACTAGGTTCTTTGCTCGGTAACATAGTATAGTATTAACCTTACAATTTACAACATATGTATGATGTTAAAATAATCTAAACATCATGATCTCATCATTGTCTGACTCAGTAATAGTTGCCCATTGAATACCTTATTCATCCCCTTATTCATCATATTCTTTCTATGTCTTTTACTGACATCTTTGTTAGGTCTTGGAGACAACTGAGAGGGGGGGGGGGGTGAATCAGTTGTCTAATAAATTTAAACCAAAAACCAATTAACCAACTTAATGCTTAATACCGGTAAACCAGTTAAGTGTGTCGGTAGACAGTGTTAATAGTAAATTGCTATATCGATAGAGATTAATGAATGAAACATAAACATAGAGTCATCCACAACACATAACACCAATATTTGTACGTGGAAACCCTGTAAGGGGAAAAACCACGGTGGAAAACCTTACCTACAATTAGATGATACTACTGCAGATAGTAAGTGTACATAAATGGGGTCTGCACATGCAGAAAGGCTAATAGCCTAGAGCTCACTGCTCAATCACAAAATGGGAGTCACACTAACTACAATTGGATGGTTAAATCCAATAAGAATGTACTGCACAAAATAGCATCTTCATATGCTGGATTCAGTACCGGTGTAATGCTGATATGCTTTTACAAAAACCTAGCTTCACCTTCAAATGATGTCTTCATGTATACCTCTGCTTAATCTCGCATATACCTTCACACAATTCTTTTTCGCATTCCACATTCGATCTTACAAATGAGATCTTACATTTATACTATAACCTAAGACCAATTTTAGTAGGTCAGCTCTACAAGATATTACAATAAAAAATATTTTACATACAATATAATATCCGATGCAATAACCGATTAAACATGTCGGCTTAATGCATTTACAACAATAATAAATCATCTCCATAGCATGCCATGCTGATCTGGAAAAGATAGACCTGTCGGTGTAACCCTAGATAACCTTGAACCTATTTGTCGGTAAAAGAAAATATGCAAATTTGAATATACCAATGATTAATTCTTCAAAACAAAGTGTCCATACGATGTCTTTGACATTACCAAGTGTCTTCCATATCATTCCAAGTGTCGGTGAATATTATATCCTGCCGGTGAACCATATACCAGTAACTATGCAATAGTTGCTTGTCGGTGAATGTTGCTGGATTTCCAAAGTGCTAGTGTTTCAGTAGGTGTTAACATCAATGACAAAACCATACCAAAATACCAACAATCTTCCCCTTTGGCATTGATGGCAACACAAGATGGAAAAACCATCAAAGTGCCAAAACAGAAATGCCAAATACCAAAAACCAACAATCTCCTTTAAACAACAATTTCTCCCCCTGGGAGCAACATGTGTTTATCCAAAGATTAATCCTTAATACCAATCTCTTCTCAAAAGATAATGTGTTTTTCCATAGATATCTCTCCCCCTTTGACATCAAATGCCAAAGTTACAAAAATCAAGTTCATACAAAATACCAATCAATTCAATATACTAACTACTCCCCCTGAGAAGTAGCTTCCTCATCAAAGACCGGAGTAAAAGATTTGTCTTTCAATTCTGTCAGTTGATGACAATCATCAACTGTCTAAGTCTCTACTGGTGGTGGTATAACTCCAAGCTGATCTCTGAGATATTCAAAGATCTCCTTAGGCAAAGGTTTTGTGAAAATATCTACAAGTTGTTATTTAGTATTCACATAAACCAGTTTTATCTCTTTTTCTTCAACTTTTTCCCTTAGAAAATTCAGTTTGATAGAAACATGTTTTATTTTAGAATGTAATACCAGATTCTTAGATATATCAATTGTTGCAGTGTTATCACAATATATAGTAATAGGTTCCTTGCATTTTACCTTTATGTCTTTCAAAATTTGCTTAAGCCATAGTACCTGTGTACAGTTAGTTTTTGCTGCAACATATTCTGGTTCGGCTGTTGATAAAGATGTACAACTCTGTTTCTTACTCAACCAAGAAACTAATATTTTTCCAAGAAAGAATGTTCCTCCAGTGGTGCTTTTTCTATCATCCACATCTCCTGCCCAATTTGCATCTGTGTATGCACATAGATCAAAATTTTCATCTCTAGGATACCATAATCCAAGATTTGTTGTACCTTGTAAGTACCGGAAAATCTATTTTACTGTTGATTCATGATTTTCCCTAGGATTACTTTGAAATCTAGAAACAATACATACTGCATTCATAATATCAAGCCTGGTTTGTGTCAAATACAGTAAACCTCATATCATAGATTTGTATCTAGTTGGATTAATAGGTGTAGATTCATCCCTTTGAGATAATTTGTCATTTATAGTCATAGGTGTGCTTACCGATTTAGAGTTCTCAATCCCAAATTTCTTTAGTAATTCTTTCAAGTACTTGGATTGACTCAAAAATATACCTTTATCAGTCTGTGAAATCTGCAATCCCAAAAGAATTTTATTTCTCCAATCATAGACATTTCAAATTCTTGCTGCATTTTAATAGAAAATTCCTTACATAATCCATTTTCTCCTCCAAAGATTATATCATCAACAAATACTTCAATAATCAAGATGTCATCATTAGTTATTTTGTAATATAAATTGCTATCTTCATTTCCTTTAGTAAAACCAATTTTTAAAAGATACTTATCCAACCTTGCATACCAAGCTCTTGGGGCTTGTTTTAATCCATACAGAGCTTTTCTTAACCTGCAAACCATATCATTGTCATCTGTCAAAGAAAATCCATCAGGCTGTTCAATATATACTTCCTCTTCAAGATCTCCATTCAAAAATGCACATTTAATATCCATTTGATAAACTTTATAGTCCTTGTGAGTTGCAAAAGCCAAGAATAATCTGACTGCCTCAATTCTAGCTACCGGTGCAAAGGTTTCATTATAATCAACTCCTTCTTTATGATAATATCCCTTACATACTAGTCTTGCTTTATTTCTGACAACATTACCATCTTCATTAAGTTCGTTTCTAAATACCCATTTGGTTCCAATTACATTTTTATCTTTAGGCCGGGGAACTAATGTCCAAGTATTATTTTTCTCAATTTATCCTAATTCTTTTTCCATAGCTTTAATCCAAAATTTATCTTCACATGCCTCATTGATAGATGATGGTTCAATTTGAGAAATAAGACATACCTCTTCATTTGCCAATCTTCCTCTTGTCATAACTCCTTTAATTTTTTTCCAATTATCTGATCTTCAAAATGATTCAATCTTACATATCGGGGTGTCTTAGTTTGCTGTTGTTCTTTGATTATTGTGGAATCCTCTGATGATCCCGGGGTAACTGGATCTTCATTCTATACCGGTGGATTTAGTGTAGGTTCATTTGTCACAATTTCTATTGCCGGTTCAGAGTCTATATACCTTGAAGTTCCTCGGAATTGTCCATCAATCTTTACATTTGTACTCTCAACAATTTTCCACAATCTCTTATTAAAACATCTATATGCCTTGCTCTTAGATGAATAACCAAGAAATATTCGTTCATCACTTCTAGGATCAAATTTGCCAATATACTCATCTCTTCTAATATAACATTTACTTCCAAAAATTCTGAAATATTTAAGAGTAGGAGTATTACCAAACCATAGTTCATGAGGGGTCTTACTGGTTTCACCTTTGATGTGAACTTTGTTGAATGTATAGATAGCAGTGCTAACTGCTTCTCTCCAATACACATGTGGTAGATTTTCTTCTGATAACATACTTCTTGCTGCATCCAAGATAGTTTTGTTTTTCTTTTCAACAACTCCATTCTGTTGTGGTGTCCAAGGTACTAATAACTATCTTCTGATTCCATTCACTTCACAGAATGTATTAAAGTCCTTAGATGTGAATTCTCCTCCTTTATCTGATCTTAAACATTTGATTTTCTTACTAGTTTCATTCTCAACGATTGCTTTGAACAGTTTGAACTTTCCAAGTGCTTCTGATTTTTCTCTGAGAAAAGTAACCCAACACATTTTAGAATAATCATCAATAATTAGCATGAAATATCTATCACCTTGTAAGCTTTTAGTTCTAGCTGGACCACATAAATCAGTGTGAATCAAATCAAGAGCATTATTGGATTTTTCTGGAATACTTTTGAAACTAGCTCTAACTTGTTTTCCAAATTGACATTCTTTACAAATTGTATTATGAGGTTTCACAATTTTAGGTAGATCTCTAACTGCCTTAGAAGTACTGATTTTTACCGTGCAATCAAATTTTACATGACATAGTCTCTTATGCCATAACCAACTTTCATCTATATGTGCATTCAAGCATGCCTTTTCACTGTTTTTCAAATGAAAGATATTACCTCTAGTCTGATTACCGGTTGCAATTTCCAAACCAGTTCTATTCATGATTTTACATTTTCCATTTTTAAATTGTAACTAAAATCCTTTCTCAACTAATTGACCAACACTTAAAAGATTATGCTTTAATCCTTCAACATAGTAGACATTGTCAGTGTTATGCTTACCATCAAGAAATATCGAACCCTTACCTTTGATTGAACAAGCTTTGTCATCTCCAAATCTTACTAAACCTCCATTGTATTCTTGAAAGTTCAAGAATTTACCTTTGTCTCCTGTCATATGATGTGAGCATCCTGAGTCAATGATCCATTCATCTTTTACTTCAACTTTAGCTACTAGGGCTTGTTCTACTGGTTGAGCAGTAGGTGCCAGTTGATCTTCTATTATAGCAACAAAAACCCATTCATTGTCTGCTAGATCCTCATCAGAATCATCAGTCACACCTTCATCAGCAATGTAATAGAATTTGTCTTTGTTCTTCTTAGATCTGTATCTTTGATATTCAGGATTAGGCTTGTATGTTCTTCTAGCTTCTTCTCTTAGTCTAGCATGTCTATCAGGGCATCTCAAAGCCATATGACCAATCTTATTGTAGTTGAAACATTTAAAGGGTGCTTTACCTTCATACTTACTTCCAACTGGACCTTTTGGCATTTTTCTTGGAAATAGTGTTTCAAGTTCTTCAAGCTCTTCATTTTCCTTCTTGGTTTCTTCAATTTCTCTTACATAAAAGGCTTTCCAGTTTGATTTGTCAAATGATGGAGCAGATGATGTTGATGCTTTAAAGGCCAGATCAGTCTTTATAGTAGCAACAGGACCAAATTCCTCAATTTTAGAGGTTGAAAGTTTTCCAATCAATGTATCCCTAGTTACTGATGTATTAGGCATTGTTCTCAACTCATTTATAGCAGTAACCTTCATTTTATATGCCGGTGGCAATCCTCTTAATATTTTTGAAACAATTTCATCCTCACTCAAGGTTCCTCCACAACATTTAATACCCAAAACAATTTCATTTACTCTTTCCATAAAAGCAGAAATCCTTTCATCTTCTTCCATTTTCAGATGTTCATACCTGACTTAGAAGCTTTCAAGTTTTGCAACCTTGACTGTGGAATCTCCTTCATTTAGTGTTTCCAAATGATCCCAAATAGCTTTAGCAGTAGACCTATCTGATAATCCCATGATTTGTTGATCTGATAATACACTCAAAAGTGCTTCTCTTGCTTTGCAATCATTCTCTTCATCTTTAGCTAAGGTAGTTGGAGTAGTCTGACCAGCTATAGCAGCAGTATAACCATTCTTTGTAACTTCCTAGATGTCTTTACTGATGCAATTCAGATGTGTCTCCATCCTGATCTTCCATATCCCATAGTTGGTTCCATCAAGTTTAGGACTGTCCTTCCTGAAATAATTAGTAGACATTAGATCTCCTCAAGTTGTTAAACTTCTGCAAAAGAGGACTAGGCTCTAATACCAATTTTTAGGTCCCGGAGACAACAGAGAGGGGGGGGGGGTGTGAATCAGTTGTCTAATAAATTTAAACCAAAAACCAATTAACCAACTTAATGCTTAATATCGATAAACTAGTTAAGTGTGCCGGTAGACAATGTTAACAGTAAATTGCTATACCAGTAGAGATTAAATGCATGAAACATAAACATAGAGTCATCCACAACACATAACACCAATATTTGTATGTGGAAACCCTGTAAGGGGAAAAACCATGATGGGAAACCTTACCCACAATCAAATGATACTACTGCAAATAGTAAGTGTACATAAATGGGGTCTGCACATACAGAAAGGCCAATAGCCTAGAGCTCACCGCTCAATCATAAAATGGGAGTCACACTGACTATAGTTGGATGGTTAAATCCAATAAGAATGTATTGCACAAAATAACATCTTCATATGCTGGATTCAGTACCAGTGTAATGCTGATATGCTTTTACAAAAACCTAGCTTCACCTCCAAATGATGTCTTCGTGTATAGCTCTACTTAATCTTGCATATACCTTCACACAATTTTTTTTTGCATTCCACATTCGATCTTACAAATGAGATCTTACATTTATACCATAACCTAGGACCAATTTTAGTAGGTTGGCTCTACAAGATATTACAATAAAAAACATTTTACATACAATATAATATCCGATGCAATAACTGATCAAACATGTCGACTTAATGCATTTACAATAATAATAAATCATCTCCATAGCGTGCCATGCTGATCTCGAAAAGATAAACCTATCGGTGTAACCCTAGATAACCCTAGACCTATTTGCCGGTAAAAGAAAATATGCAAATATGAATATACCAATGATTAATTATTCAAAACAAAGTGTCCATACAATGTCTTCGACATTACCAAGTGTCTTCCATATCATTCCAAGTGCCGGTGAATATTATATCCTGCCGGTGAACCATATACCAGTAACTGTGCAATAGTTACTTGCTTGCCGGTGAATGTTGCTGGATTTCCAAAGTGCTAGTGTTTCAGTAGGTGTTGACATCAATGACAAAACCATACCAAAATACCAACAATCTTTATACTCATCAAATCATACTTTTCAAGATATGGCAACATCATACTGAATTAGAAAATCAATTTCTTGACATCAATGACAAAATAATAATATTAAGACAGTAAATCATCCTTAATTAGTTATATCCATAATCATCAACAACCTTCTCAATATCCTTATTGAAATGCCAACAATCTCCCATTGTCTGTTATAATGCCAAATGCCAACAAATCTACCTACTAGAGAAAGAGGCTTGGTAATCCAATAGTTTTGATTCTTTTAATTGTATCAACCACTGCTTGCTAAAGCATGGAGTGTAGGATCTAAAAAGAAAAAGGAATTCCTATAAAGAGAAATTTTTCCTAATGATCAATCCATTTCTAACTAAAATGACTAGGGTCATTCTCACTTGGAAAGAAGTATTGCTTATAGCATTGAGTGTTTTGCCAATGAATACATGGCATAGAAGCCTATAAAAAGATATATACTTACTGAAGGGATTGAAGGTGATGTATCCTTATTTAAAAAAGTATGTGGAACTAGAGACCAATTTCTTTTTGTTTTGATAAGTCAAAATTGGCCAATTTTCCTTTCTACCCCTCTTCCTAAGTGTTGAGCAATTTTCTTGAGCTTGTATGTCTAACTCCTTTTTGTAGGGTTTCAAAAATTTTCCTACTAGCATGCCTCTCCTTAGCTCCTTGAATCCATGCTAGTGACCCATTATATAAAACCCTTAATCCTTAAACTTTAACTTGCGCGCCTTTTTGCTAACTATGCACAACCCTCAGATGCAATTAATGTAATTTTGACTTAGTGACTATTTAGATGTCATCTTTCCCACTCAATCAATATATTGTTAATATTTTATTTGGTGGATTACTGGGTACTCATAGTGTGAATGATGGTATATGGTGATGTTTCATATATTGTGGTGGTTGCAACCCTACAATCCTTGAGACATCATGTCTCACAAGTATTGTTTTATGTAGGAATATGTATGACCATAGATTTTGTATTTTATCAAAGGTTGGTTGTGTTCTTAAAGTTACACACCCCAAGACTAAGAAAGACAGGGGGTGGTGAATTAGTCTTGATCAATCACTTAAACTTTATACCACAAACCAATATCAACTTATCCTTAATCCTATCAGCAACAATGAAAGATAAAACAATGAACACCATGCACAAGAGAACACTAGATTTATGTGGAAAACCCAAAGAGGTAAAAACCATGGTGAGAGTTTAACTCACAATACATGAACAACATTACAATAATTGTTTTAGGCTCAATGCTAGGAATCTCACTACTACTAGAAGGAATTACAGGCTGAGGTGCACTATGGCAAGGCAAGATACAAAGGACTTGCAGGTTGAGACTCACAGCCTCAAAGCAAGATACAAAGCACTTGGTAGGGAAACTAACTATCTTTGAATAAGGTACATGAAAATATGAATCAATATGAGCAAGCCTTCAACATACTACCTCCAACAATCTCCAAGTATGAAGTTTCCCTTGAATCTTTGTCTCAAGCGACCAACTTCAAAACATACACCAAACACTTTCTCTACCTCAAATTTATATCAAATACTCTATAAATTATATGTTCTTGCAAGCACACTGATCCACACACTCATGCCACTCTATCCAAAATGATATATATATATCATCCTCTACATCACAAAACATCAATTAGGTCACCCAAAACATGGGACAAACATAATTCCTATCAAGTCATCCACCAAACACAATTGTGGTAAAAATGGTCCTATATAGGAGATAGAGAGGGCATAAAACACCATATCACATCTTTATAAGGGTCCCTAAACATAACACACACTATCACACATCCTCCAAAGTTGACAACAAGGTAACATATAGATAAACCGTGTAGCACATAACCAGTCAGCCTAAAAACACATCTTTTAAATGAATTAACCCAATCTGGAGCCTCAAATGCCAAAGTAGGAACCAAATACAATATAACATAACCTCCAATGTAAGAAGACACACCCAAGGATACACCACATTAAAGAGAACAAACTTAGTTGACCAAACTACAATAATTACCCTAAAACACTAACATCTGACACAATGCAACACCAAATAGATAATCTAGTATACCATCAATAATACCACAACATGATAGATATCAACAACCAAAGGGTGGACATCAAACATGAAACATATGTTCAACTCTCATTTGGTATTCTTCATTAGTGTCAACATAATCTGTAGCAATCCTATGCACAATATATGACAAGAACATGAACCATCTACACATTCATCTAAACCCACCATATCAATACCTGAGATATTAATCTATACTATCCACTAATCATAGTAACCAAGAATTATAGTATATTTCCGATAAAGAGGAACATATATTTCATCAATAGATCCAATCAACATTAGTAACAACATCTGCTTTTACTTCCATCATTAAAAACATCAATGATACAAGCCAAAAACACCAACATCTTAGCAATGATAATATCTAACAATTCCAACAAACTCCATCATTATATCTTTGCACTCAACTACAACATGTGACATAAATAACAAGACTACATTGAGGATCAACATCAATGAAAAACTACCAACAATCTCCCCCTTTGTCATTAATGGCAACACTCGCTCAACATTTATCTCTTGCACATTCTCCCCCCCTTTGGCATCGAGGACAAAAGGAAAGAGGACTTTAATAGGATCTATAATTTCTTTCTTTCATCAATACTTTCATCACTATCTCTCCCCCTTTTACAACGCAACCAATTGTATAGACTTTTCCTCCTTGATTATGCATTCTTTATTCATCAATATTTTGCATGTTTCTCTCCTCTTTTCTTAGTAATCATTTGTTTGCTTTCTACCAGTATGGAAATATTTTGCACTATTTTATTTCCTTGCACATGCTTCCCATTTTAGCAACAATCAACAAACTAAATGCTCCCCCTGAGACTAGAAATCATATATCTATCCAAGAGTCAAAGGATATACCTTGAATATCTTCCCTTAAATGGATGCACCAACATCTGACTTTTTTATCTACAACCTTCTATCATTGGCAACATTGAACTTGAATCTTCCTTCCATTTAATCATCTCACATAACTAAAAAAATTAGCTTCAAAAGGAAGGCTTAACACTTAAGCTGGGATAAAATATATGCGGTGAATACCCCCTAACTCTATGCTTTGTTTTCAATTTTCAAAGGATACTTCTGCAATGGGTTGAAGCTTAGATCCCTTAACTACTTCATCTAAGTTCTTCCACATTTCCTTTGACATCATCTTCTTTTCTTGATCTAGCTCAATCTTCTTTTGTGAAGTAGAAAAATATTGGCCATTTGGAAGAATTGATTATGTGTTGCATTTATGTTTTGTCGTTGATGTCAACACTAGTTGTTTTGGATGCTTTATCAACACCCTTCTAGTCTCAGTAGGATGTGTGGTTTCTAGTTGGATTGGATCCGACATGATCTGGTATGCTTCAATATGGTTGGTTATGGAATTGGCTTATTCATGATACTCATGTTCATATTCAATAAGTTGATTTTGGTCTGGTGATCAGATGCTATCCTATTTGCTTGGAAGCTTGGTTTGTGGTTTCGACAAGGGTTTCACCAATAGAGCTTTGATGAAGATCTTTGATGATATGCATAAGTGGTGTTGATGCAGCTTCTGGTATGGATTCAGGATGCTGATGGCAATCATGTTTGAGACTTGGCGGATGGAGATAATTGCTTTAGCGTGTGGACCTATATTGGGTCCCGGTTGATCTAGGTTATGGACTGGCTTAATGTAACGTGTGGATTGGACCTCTCGATGTGTTTCCGAGATGTCTTATGTGTTGGATATTATTTGTTTGATCTAAGGCCAACATTTTTTGTAATTATGTAATTGGTTTATTGTCTGGTGGCCAACCTGATTGTTTATGGTCGAGGGTTTGTATATATATGATGTAAGATCTCATTGTAGATCATCAATGATCAGGATATAGGAATGGGCTATGGATATGTAGTGTGCGAATAATGTAATATCATTCAGGTAGAGGATTTGGTCAATCATTGGAGATCAAGTTGGGTTTATGTAAGAGTATTTAGTCCTCCGGTATTGAGCTTAACCAAAACTATACTCAGGGATAGGAGATGTTATCTTTGTAGTTCATTAACTCTTCTGGATTGTAGTCTAGATTTCTATGTAGTCAGTGAGACTCCTTTTGTGATGAGAAGTGTGCTCTAGGTTATTGGCCTTCTTGCAAGTGCAGGCCCCTCAATTGTAATTCACATGCTTACTGCAAAAGTATTATCTGACTGTGGGTAGGCTTCCCATCATGTTTTTTCCCTTTACCGGGTTTTCCACATATAAATCTTGGTGTCATGTGGATGGTATTTATTCTCTGATTATTGTTTATGCTTAATTGGTTTAACTGCTATTTTGGTATTTGGTTTAAGAATTTTGGTATCAATGTTTTGAGTTCTGGTATTAAATTTTTAATTGCTAAATGTTCTGGTAATCTGTGACAACTGATTCACCCCCCCCCCCCCCTCTTAGTTGTCTTCCGGTTATTTGAACTATCTTAAAAAAAACTCATATTCTTACCTATATAGAACTTAGCAATGTGTCCTAGTTTATTGCAATTGTAGTAGGTGTATGCAGGAAAAGTGGGTTGATGAAACTCAATATATGAAAATATTCCAAAAGACTTGTCCACACACACAGATGGGACTTCTTGGTGAAAGTTTTGGAGCTATAAAGGATAGCTCAACTTCCCAAGGTTGGTTCCATGGTTCTCTATCTCACAAGGTCTCTCAAGCCAATGTCTTTGCTCTCAGATCACTGAGTGAAGTGACTTAGAGATGACTAATGCAAGAACGAGGGATGCTTTAGATTAATTCTAACATGAATGCATCCTATTTATGCATGTTTCTACAAAATGGATTAAACTAGATTATAAGATTACAAGGTTAGTAGCAATACTATCCTAACATGATATACTAGTTAATGATTTTAAGCTAATGATAATAGAAATACTCTAAAATGCTATATTAGATTAATTCCTATTGCAAAGAGAGGCTAGATACAAGCTAAAATTGAGCATAAATGAGATACTAAAAGCTTGGATGATAAAATGGAGGGATGGAGAGCTGTATTTATAGTGAAAATAGGGCAATGGAGGGTCAAGATTGGAGGAGTTATCAAGGGTCAGGATTGAAAGTTATCAATCCATGTTTACAATTTTCACCAATGAAATGGTGACAATTGTCAACATAAGACTATTTGAGAGGAGAGGTAGGAAGCATTAAATGCTTGAGGGGACATGATGGTTACCTTAAGAGGTAAGGATTAGGATTAGATTAGGGTTTATCCAATGGATAAAGCTTTTACCCAAAGGATAAACTCTTGTGCAAGGGATTAAGGAATAACCATGGTCAAAGCATTAAAGGCTTGATGAGACCCTTGGGTTACATGAGGGTTAAGTTAGTCAAAAAGTCTCTAACCATGCAAGAGGGTTGAGTTAACCATTAATGGTTTGGAAGACTTCAAGGTTAAGTTGTTGAAGACCTAAAGCCTTTAATGGTTTTCAAAGACTTTGAAGGTTTGAGAAGTGACTTTCCTTTGCTTAGGGATGTGACAATGATTAGGATAGGATTGGGCTAATTAGAAGGAGTTAGAAGAATCTAGAAGGGATATAAGCATGCAAGTGGATTTTGTAGGAGAATGCAATTGGGAGGAATTTTGGGATTTTCAATTAAAATAAAATCATTTATTTCAATTAAATGGTGTAATTTGGATTTGGATAAATATTTAAATAAATATTAATTTATTTAAATGTGAATGTGAATTTTGGATTTAAATAAATCTTAATTTATTTACATGAGAAAAAGGAAGATAAAGCATTAAATGCTTGAAGACTTTGAGGGAAACCATTAAAGGCTTAAGAAGACTCTAGAAAGAAACCATTAAGTTTGAAGACTTTAAATTTGAAGACTTTAAGTTTGAAGACTTTAAGGGAAACCATTAAAGGCTTAAGAAGACTCTAGAAGGAAGCCACTAAGTTTGAAGACTTTAAGGGAAACCATTAAAGGTTTCAAGTGGGTGAGGATAAATAGGATTTTAAATAAATAATTTATTTAAAATAGTTGTGCAACTTGCATTTGTAGGAAAATACAAGTGGGTGGAGGATAAAGGTGATTTAAATAAATGATTTATTTAAAATAGTTGTGCAACTTGCATTTGTAGGAAAATACAAGTGGGTGGAGGATAAAGGATTAATTAAAATAAATTGCTTTATTTTAATTTGGTTGCAAGTTGGAGATTCAAATAAATTAGATTTATTTAATTGGGGTAAACTATTTAATTAAATGTAAATTTAATTAAAATTAGAGGGAAGGGGTTTAATTAAATAAAATGATTTATTCAATTAAATGATATAAAGGGCTTAAGTGAATTTAAATAAATAAATTGAATAATTTATTTAATTAAATAGAAGAATGTGGTGATTTAATTAAATTAGATTTAACTAAAATAGAGGAATGAGAATAAAATAAATATTAAATATTCATTTAAGAATATGGTCATTTTTATACGTCTACATTTTGCCCCTCTTTGAAGTGACGTGTGTGCACATGTTGATTCAAAGAAAATGATGTGTCATCATGATTTGGTTATGATCAGTGTGATGTCTTGTCGAGACGTTCATGTCGTGCCCCAGATTTTGATAAATGATGTTGATAATGCCCCCTCGGGAGATGAATCAAAATTTTGAAAATTTGAGTCTATGTTGAATGCGAGAAGTTGATTCATCTCCGGATAATGATGTTTGCAAGGGTTTGATATGAGACCATGAGCAATTTACATGTTCATCGACACAACCCTAATTTTCATTTACCCTATAAAAGGGGAAAAGTGAGTTATTTTGTCTCATTTGTGCTTGCTAACTCTGTTGAAAGTGACACTTGGAGAAAAGATAAAATGTCGATTCCATTTGCGTCTCATCAATTCGAGTGCGTTCGAAGGTATTGGAGGCCTGCCACGTATGGACCACTGGTAAGTCATCATTTTTGACCCCTTTTTGATTTTTGTTTTGTCATTTTTTTTATCATGTTTTGGAATTTTTCCACACGAATTTAACGGTTTAGCGCGTCTGGGTTAAATCGTAGCGCATACGATTGGTTGCGTAGCGCATAGAGTTTAATGAAATACGGTAGCATCCGGGTAGATTAGGATAGTGCGGCGGTGAGTGGAAAATCTTGGGTAAATTGGGATTTTGGATGAAGAAAAAAAATAGGTAGGTTTTTGCTAGTTTTCCAGGGATAAGTGCGAAGTGGCAGTCTGTGTGTCTATTGTCATTGATTTGATAAGTTGTCCAATATGAGTTTCGATATGGTTTTTGGATAGATAACTTGATTTGATTTGCAATGTTTCAAGTTGATATATATGTGGAACTTGAGTTGTTTTATAAGTTGATACGGTTGTAGAACTTGAGTTGTTTTACAAGTTGATATGGTTGTGGAACTTGAGTTGTTTTACAAGCTGATATGGTTGTGGAACTTGAGTTGTTTTACAAGTTGATATGATGTGATATGGAAATGGATTGGATATGATGCAGAACTTGATTAGATTTTTAATGTTTCAAGTTGATATGAATCTGATTTGCGATATGAATTGATTGGATGAAGAAACTGATATTGGACTTGTTTTGTTTTTTACAGGAGCGACTTGGAGTTGTTCAGTCGTGAGAGCAATTTATGAGACCATGGTTGTTGATACCATGATTGACGGAGGTTGATAGGGATATCATTGAGAGGTGTGGCTTGAGCAAAGACTTTGGAGAGAGTGGCAGCAGGTGGCTCAATGAGAGACACCCTGAGGGAGTTGGCTTTGAGAGCCAAAGAGGCGGAGTATTACCGGAGGCATTATGAGGATGTGCTTCCTAGGGAGCGTCGAGTTATGAGTTTCACAGCTTTGAGATCCAGTCGATCTAGGGAGACCGGGTCGAGAACAAAGAGTAGAGGTGTGACAGGGCCTGTTCGTCAGGATCCACCTAGGGATCCTGGTGCTAGGATATCTGCTGTAAGACCATCACCCTTAGGAGATAGTCATACTTGAGAGACGTCTTCTCTATTGTATTTTGATCATTTTGTTGTTTTTGGCACAGACATGACATATTTTGCACATTGATCATTTTTGAGATATATATATATATATATATATATATATATATATATATATATATATATATATATATATATATATATATATATATATATATATATATATATATATATATATATATATATATATATGACACCATTTTCTTTGATCCTAATGTGATGTGTTATGGATGATGCTTTCTATATGATTTTGGTGCTTCTATGATGATGATGCAATGCTTAGATAGATGCATGTGATTTGATATGTGATGAATATGATGTGATAATGCATGATATATGAGATGTATCTTGTATAATATGATTTGATGTGAGATGTATCTTGAAAATGAGATGTATGATAATAATATGCTGTGAGATGTATTGTGAAAATGAGATGTATGATAATGATATGTTGTGCACAACTAATTGTTAACTGATATGAAGCTAATTGTAAAATGATATGCAACTAATTTGAGCATCCTCATTCTGCGTTTGTCATCCTTGTATAGTCACATGTTTTTGCCTTCTTTGTAGGTATCATCATTGAGCATTGATTTGTGTGGGATATGTTGAAAATTTATACAAGCATAATGGTATAATTGAACCATAATGACCTGAGAAAAATTTACATGTTTTTTGATTTTGCAAGATGGCACAAGCATCAAGGTATAATTGAACCAGGATGACCTGAGTGCCGATTGTGTATAAACAGACAAGATTAAACCATTTGTATGGACAAAGTGGATTCATGTCTTTGGTGATATGCTTTGAATCATGTCTTGAGACAAGTATTTGCACAGTACAAATGATCGCCTCAAAGACAGAAAACTAAAAAGATATTGGAGGCTCCATGACTTTCTCTAGCTTGATGCATCATTGAGAAAATGTAGAGGATCCAATAGTTCAAAAAGAGTTAAGTGCCAAAATAGTAAGAACTTTATGCAAGATGCAACATTTGATACTTCAGAAAATCATCCATCATGTGTTATGAATCCATTAAGTGTATCCGTATTTGGTTCTCTTCATGTTTTGATCAATGTTTGTCTTAACATGATTCTCTTGGTTCACTACAAGTTCTTGTTTTATTGATAGGACAAGATGTAGATCAATGTTTCCCCTGGCTAGATTTACCACCTAACATGGATATGTACAGTGATTACCAAGCCATGGTGGGATATGATGAAATGATTTGTGGATAGGCCAGGATAGTGACTACACTAAGTATGTCCTAGATAATGCTTAGTTTGATAAAGGTATTGGGCAATGGCCATTATTACTTGGATTTATGGCTATATAACAGGCTCAAGAATAAAGATAGATAAAAGAGCTATCATCTCACAATAGCACCTGTTTGCCAGGTTTTCACCAATTGTTTTTATTGTACCTTTTTATTTGCTTTTTCTTGATTTTTTGATTTTTTTTTTTGAACTTTTTCTGTGCATTAGACTACTCAAGTGTAGTACTTCTTCAGATGGATGTTGTTAGTTGGTTCGTCGAGCACATCTCCTTCTGAAGTTGTTAGCTGATAAGCACCTGATCCATAGACTGATATGATGACATAGGGACCTAACCAGTTAGGTTCAAATTTCCCTTTCTTTTCTCGATCTTGCTGATTTCTAAGATTTTCCTTGAGTACTAGGTCACCAACTTAAAAATTTCTGGGAATGACCTTGTGGTTGTAGCCTCTACACATGCATTGCTAATATGCTTTGAGATGAGTGTAGGCATATTGGCATCTTTCATCCAGCAATTCAAGTTCTTGCAGTCAGTTAACTCAATACTCTTTATCTGGGATTAAGCCTTTTAGAGAGACTCTGAGAGATGGAATTTCTACCTCTAGGGGTAAAATAGCTTCTGATCCATATACCAATGAGTATGGTGTTGCTCCTGTAGGTGTGCGGATGCCAGTCATGTATACCCAAAGTGCTAGATTGAGTTGTACATGCCAATCTTTGCCTGCATCATTCACTTTTTTCTTTAGGATTTTCAATATTGTCTTGCTAGATGCTTTTGCTTGACCATTCCCCTGTGGGTAGTAAGGTGTAGAGAAATGATGTTGTATTTTGAAATTTTCACATAGTTTTTGGACATCTTGGTTTTTGAAAGGCCGTCCATTATCAATGATAATGGAACTTGGAATACCATATCTGCAGATTAGATAATTTAGGATAAAAGAGGCAATTTGTTTCCGAGTCACTGTGGTCATGAGGACTGCTTCTATCCACTTGGTAAAGTATTTTGTTGCAATTATAATTAGCTTGTGTCCATTTGAAGATGAAGGATGAATTTTGCCGACCAATTCTAGTCCCCACTAACAAAAGGGCTAGGATGTCGTGAATGGTTGCAGTTCCTATGCTGGTGCATGTATCAGATTACCATGGATCTGACATTTAGGACACTTTTTTGCAAAGTGATAAGAGTCTTTTTCCATTGTTGACTAGTAATATCCCATTCTCAAAAGGTTTTTATCAAGAGCAGTACCACTTGAATGTGTGCCACAAATACCTTCATGAAGCTCATGTAAAGCGGAGTCAGATTCATTACAATCAAGGCAACGAAGAAGAGTACCATCTAGACCTCGACGGTATAAAGTATCAGCAGTGAGGGTATAACGGGCGGCTTGTCAAATAAAGTTACATTTTTGGTTTCTGGATAGGTCAATGGGTAGGATATTGTTCTTAAGGTAGTCGTATATCGGTCCATATAATGGAGAACCTAAACTAGTCAAGGCATAGATAATATGGGATTCAAAGTGGTCATAGGGGGGGAGAACAATTGCTCCACCAGAAACTCATAACGACTCTATTGCTCTGGAATTTGTAGTAATGAAGTGATAGTAGCCATTGCATCAGCTGCTTTGTTGTTCAACCTTGGTATTTGCTTGAAGGTGATGCGTACAAAATATTGCTTGAAGTAATCCACCATTCGCTTGTAGGGTAGCAGCTTGTCATCCTTTGTCTGATAGTCATTGTTGATTTGATTGACAACTAGTTGTGAATCTCCATAGACCTTTAACTCTGTGATTTTCCATTCTATGGCCATTTTGATGCCTATAACCAATGCCTCATATTCAGCCACATTATTTGTGCATGGGAACATAAGCCTATATGATCTTGGTATAGTGTGTCCTTCAGGAGTGATGAATAGAGTGCCAGCACCTGAACCATATTGTGTGTAGGATCCGTCAAAGTATAGGGTCCATTGTTTGGTAGAAATAGCAAGAACGTCCCTGTCCAAAAATTCAATCTCCATAGTTTGTTTTCCTGGTAGCAGTGCTTCAGCCAGCTAATCTACAATTGCTTGTCCTTTGATAGCTCTTTGTTATGTGTAGTGGATATCAAATTCACTGAGAATCATGACCCATTTAGCCAATCTACCTATAAGAATTGCCTTGCTAAGTAGATATTTGAGAGGATCAATTTTTGCCACTAGCTTAATTGTGTGTGCTAGCATATAATGTCAGAATTTTTGAGAAGCGAAGACTACTGTTAGACAAGCCTTCTTAATGAATGTATAGTTGAGTTCATAGTCGTTCAAAGTCCTACTGATGTAGTATATAGCTCGTTCTTTTCCTTTTTGATCTTCTTGTGCCAATAGTGCCCCCAATGATATATCTGTTGTTGAAATGTATAAAATGAGTTGCTTTCCCGCTATTGGTGGTACTAGAACTAGTGGATTCATTAGATACTATTTGATTTGATAAAAAGATTCTGCACATTTGGCTTCCCATCTGAATGGTACATTTTTATGTAACAAATTGTTAAATGGGAGACTTTTATTTGCTAGTTGAGTGATGAAGCGCCTGATTGATTGAAGTCATCCTTGTAGAGATCTAAGTTGACTGATATTGTTTAGTGGTGGCATCTCCATAATGGCTTGTACCTTTGTTGGATCCACTTCAATACCCTTAGTTGAGACAATGTAGCCTAGTAACTTGCCTGATGTAACCCCGAAGACACATTTCTTAGGGTTGAGTCTGACTTGGAATTTCTCCAATCGATCAAAGATCTTTGTTAGGATGCCGAGATGTTCTACTCTTGTGAATGACTTAGCTAGTACATCATCCATGTAGTCTTCCATGAATGTGTGCATCATGTCATGAAAGATTGTTGTCATTGCTCTCTGATAGGTAGCCCCTACATTCTTTAAGCCAAAAGGCATAACATTCCAACAGTATGTTCCCCAAGGATAGGTGAATGTTGTTTTGTCCTGATCTTTTAGGGCTATTTTGATTTGATTATAGCCTGAGAAACCATCCATTAGTGAGAGCATTGCATGGCCTACTGTGAGGTCTACAATTATGTCGATACTGGGCAGAGGAAAGTCATCTTTTGGACAAGCTTTGTTGACATCTCTAAAATCAGTGCAAATTCTGATACTGCCATCTGGTTTTGATATTGGTACTATATTGGAAATCCATTTTGCATAGTCAATGGGTCGGATGAATCCGACATCTAATAACTTCTTGAGTTCAGCTTTGACCATGAGTGCCACCTGTGGATTCATCTTTCGTAGCTTTTGTTTGACTGGTTTAACTCCTGGAGATATGGACAAGTGATGCATGATTAAGTGTGGATCTATTCCGAGCATATCGACATATGACCAAGCAAAGTTAATTTGCTTTTCTTTAAAGAAAATGATAAAAGCTGATCTTTCCTCCTCTGTCAGAGATTCTGCAAGGTGTATGTTTTTGATTGCTTCTATGATACCAATGTTGATTGATTGAGGGGGCTCAATCAATATGGGTGATCGCTCATGAAAGTGCTCTGAAAGAGTGTCAAGTCTCCCATCTTTAGCTGCCTTAAAAAGGTTTTCACCCTCAGATGCATCCTTTATTTTTACTTTTTTGTGATTTATAGCTGCCATTGACTAGTTTTCAGCAATAGATCTTTTACTTGGTTCATTTTTGCGACTGAGAGACTTGGCACTCCCTAGTTTGCAGACATTGTTACTTTGTTCACTAGTAGAGCTTATTTCCAGGTTAACGCTACATAGGTAGTGGATAATAGATTCATCATCTGGGAAAATTGGTATATCATGTATTTCGGGTTCGTCCCAGTCAATGAGGTTGGGAAAGACAAGCGGTAAGGAATTGTTTGGTGGATCAAGTTCTGCTACTGTAAGTTTCAAGACAGAGGTTTCATCATGATTGGTCTTGGTTTTAAAGAAGTCAAGGATTTCGTCGAGGTCTTTGATGGTATTATCTTCCGTATAGACTTGTGCATAATGTTTATGTTCACTTTCCTTGGCATCATAGATATTCTGAGGTCCAAATTCAAGAGGTTTATCTTCTGCGTTATGTTCTTCTTGAGAAAGGGATATGGAATCAATATTGTTAGTGATATCTGTAGTAGCATTTGAGCAGCTACCCCATTCATATTCATTGGAATAAGTCTCTGAGGCATCATCCCAGATTCTATCAGTGCTGTGTTGTATGGTGAAAATAGATCTTTGATGATGGATACCAGTTTGATGGTTTTTGTTGATTCGGTGTCAGATCTTGCTTCTACTTTCTGTATTTGTTCATAGACTGTACTTCCTCGGGGAGAAATAATGGTATCCGAAGATGATATTATTTGTTCTTGAGATATTGGTGTTTGAATATGAGCTACTGCTACAGATATGGCCTTCTTCTAGCTTAGAAGCTTTTCTTGATGTAACTTTTGTTCTTGACATTCTCGTGCCTTGCGGATTGTTTCTGTTGACTCAAATAGTGCTTCCTACCAGGATTCTTCTTTGTACTTCTTCTTTACTTTCCATTGAGGCTTTGTAGTTATGTGTGACATCTTTCTTAATAGGAAAGTGAGTTTACAACCCAATCCTGTTTTGTCTCTATTGGGCTGTGAAGGAAGATCTATGGGTTCAATGACTCCTTCTTTGCATTTTCCAATAGGTCCTTTACCGTCATAACCCATTTGCTGCATGATTAAGTATCCCTTTCCATACAGGTGTGTTGGTAGAATAATGTCTAGAGAAGCTACTCTGTTATCTTCTTCCTCATCTTTGTATAACCACCTAAGAATGTCCTTATCTTTTGATTCATGTGCTAGAGTGCCTAGTTGAATGAAGCTACCATCAAATTTGGTGATGGGCTAAGTTACCAGATGCATTGATGTAGTAGACAATCTATGAGATTTGGGTGATATTGGTAATTTGGCCAAACACAGGGGTTCCAAAGAGTATTCACCCATACCTTGGTCTTTGATTTGCATTTGTTGCTTGAAATCTCCAGATAATGAGTCGGGCTTTGCTCTGTAGATCTAATGTTGAGGATCTCTGCTTTTCTCTATTATGAGGAACTAAACTGTCTCGGGTTGCCCCCATTACATTGCAATGTTGAAAGGGCTTGTGATTAGTAGATATGGAGATCTCTTGTTCATCATAAGGAAATTTGACACACTGGTGATACGTAGAAGGCACTGCTTGCATTTCATGTATCCAGGGTCGCCCTAACAAAATATTGTAGGTGAGATCTATGTCTAAGACCTAACACATAGTATCCTTTTGCACTAGTCCAACTTGAATGGGTAACATCATGGTTCCTTTAGATGACCTTTCCTCATCATCATATGCCTTTATGGTAATCTTCTTATGGGGGTCAATAGACTCTTCTGAGAAGCCTAATGCATGGATAAGCTTTAAAGTACATATATTAAGTCCAACTCCTCCATCTATTAAGACTCTTTTACTTGGTGTTTACAAATGATGACTTCAATATGGAGAGGAGTGTTATGCGGATGACTCAAGGAAGTATTATCATGCTCTGAGAAGGTGAGATTATGAGGTCCTGTCATATGGGCAACCATGGCTTGAAATTTGTCTGCATCCAGATCTTGAGATACATTGGTTTCCAATAGCGCTTGCTCCAATATGTTTTTGTGTTTGGGTGATAGTTTCAGCAATTCTAGTATAGATATCTGAGCTAAAGTTTTGTGTAGTTGGCTAACCAAGTCATATTGGATCTTTGGTGTAGTAGTTGTAGGCGCAGTATGTCCTTTTAAGACATATTTCTAAGTTCAGGTTGTCACATTGACAGATTCATGATCATGCTAATCTTGGATGGTGATGATGTTTACCTGATGATCTTCACCTGATATGTGATTTATGGTGTTATTATAGATATGGTTGATATGAGCTCTACGTGTATCGTTTGAGGTTGAAGCTCCATCTTTGTTGTAATTTGGAAGAGGATTTTTAAAGGCTCCGTGATCACCATTTGTTTTGAGACCATCTACCATTAAGTCACCTCGATCAATCATGTCTTGAACAATGTTTTTCAATCTCATGCAATCGTTCGTCCGATGACCCTTGTTACGATGGAAATCATAATAGTGTGAATCATTCCACCAAGGTGGTTTGATTTGGGGTTCATAGTTGCTGATTGCAGGTAATGAGAGAATCTTGTTTGCCAGAAGTTCTCTGAATGCTGATTCTAGTGATTGCCCCAGTGGTGTGAAGACACTCTTTTGGAAATTGTTTGTGTTGCCACATGAATTGTTGTTAGGTCCTAGATTCATGTTTTTGCTTTGAGTATTGTTGGTGTTGTTTGTGTTTAGTTGTCCTTGATTGGTGTTTGGTGCATATGTGTTAGCATTTGGATTAGCACTTTTAGGATTTTTCATAGCTTGAGGATTTCCGGATAATGCAAGCACTGGTTGCTTAGATTTTGGATCATGCATTTCATTGTTGCCTTCATTTTTGTTTCGAGTCCAGAATCGAGACTTGTCCAAGTTGTTGTTGTTTTGGTTATTGTAGTTTGATGAATTTGTTCCTTCCTTGAAGAATTTGAGTGTTCCCTTTTTGACACATGCTTCTTCTACTTGAATGACGTTTTCAATCAATTTAGCGAAAGACGGTATGCATTGGAGTTTGAGCCTGTAACTCATTTCACCATTCAAGTTATCGATGAAGATTTCCATTTTCTCCTTTTTAGGAATATCTCGAGGATATCGTCATACCATACGTCGCTAGTGTTGAAGGAATATCATGAATGTTTCATTGTGCTTTTGTTTGGTGTTGCAGACATCTAGCGTGGTTATAGCATGTTGAATGTTATAGGAGTATTGTGTTATGAATTTGTTAACCAATTCATCAAACGATCTGATAGGTGGCGTAATTTTGGATAACCATTCCATTGTTTGCCCTCCCAAGCTTCTTGGGAATAACCTCATCAGATAGGTGTCATCATGAGCAAACTCAAGACTCATTGTGCAAAATTCTCAAACGTGATCTTAGGGATCCCTTTTTCCATCGTATTTATCAAATTTGGGAATGTCTGAGTTTGGAGGAAAAGGCACCATGTTCAATCTTCGGTCAAATGGATAAGGACAGATTTCATTTAATGAGTACCACACTATTATCCCTTATTTCATGTCTTGCATTTGTCTTTGTAACATTTGCATTTGTTGAGTAAGAGTAACCAAAGGTGCATTATTTTGTCGAGGAAGAAACTCTTCCCTTGTATTAGTTCTCAGCTGAAAAGGTGTGTTAAATGGTATATTTTGCTCTGGAGTTTCTAGCTCGGGTATATGCATTTATGGTATACGTTATTTTGGAATGTGTTGCTCAGGTATGTGTTGTTCAAGGTTATGAGTTTCCTCTTCTCTTTGTTGTTCTTGATATGCATATTGTCGAGATCCGGTTCTAAAGATGTTTGTGTCTAAATCTTCAGAAAGTTTAACGCCTTTACTTGTGAGCATAAGTAGATACTTCTCTTTGTCATTTTCCATGAGTCTTTCTACAATTTTTTGAAAGGAAGTGCTTTCTTGACATTCTTGAAGGAGTTCTTCCGTGATCTTAGGTTCTTCTAGATGTGGTCCTTCAAATGGATTAGATAACCTTCGAGTCATGCTTGATTCTGGTGCTGCTTCGCTTTGTTTGTTTTGTTGAGAGCGAGTTACAGGCATCTTAGTAGAAGCTTTCTATGACAAAGGGGACAAAATCCTTTTCAATATGTTGTTCTGGGGTGGGTGGTTCTGGTCGAGGTGTGTTATAAGTGATACACTCGTCGGGTAAGAATGCTGGATTAATCCTTCCTCCACGGTTTATGATTTGATTAAAAGTGGATTTTTGACAATATGCCCTAGTCTTTAAAGACTCTTTGTCAAATTCGTTGGATTTTTTTTGGATATAACGTTTGATGTGATGAAGGAATACTCGATGAGATTTGAAGAGTTGATGATTGATGTATAAAAACTTATTTCTCTTGATGAATTTGGAAAAACTAGGTTGTTGTTTCTTCAACGTGATGTTACGATAAAGATTCTTTCTTCTTAGAATATGAGGATGAGTCATGCATAAGTGATCAATGGTTTCCTTTGATTTGTTTGGATTTAGTTGATCTTGTTTTAAAAATTCAAGTCTTACTCTATCAAAGTGAAGGTTTAGATGCCCCTTCACGACAAAGCATGTCAAATGATATGGATAAAAGCCTCCCGATATGGAAACTTGATTTGACAACCTAAAAATTTTAAACAAGTGTTTTTAAGATAAAATCCGTGAGATGGTAAATGATTCTTTTGATACTTGTGATGAGGTTTCCAGATTATGATAGGATAGATATGTTTTACCGTGCGATCAGTTTTGGATTTTTACAACGTTTGTTTTGGCACAAACTTTGCTCAAGAAATAGCTTTTAAAGTTTTATTTTCACTACTCTGCTTTGATGAAAAATGATGCTGATGGAAAAAGGCTTTTGAAAATGTTTTCAAAATTTTTAAAATTCCTCACTGTTTTGCCCCCTGTCTTTCTTCTTTTGGTCATGTGCTAAAACAGAGACAGGATGCACTACCAAATTTACTTCACATGCTAAAAGAAGGACCACATGTGCTAGGCTGCCCCCAGACATGCGCTAAAGTTTTGACTATTTAAAATTTTGTTTTCTCTGTTTTGAAAAGCTATGCGCTAGTATGGGTCTGTGACGCACTAAATGTTAAACTCGATGCACTAAAGTTTGGTTTCCATGCACTAAGCTGATGCTTCAAAGTGCTAGACTATTTTTCTGATGCATTAATTGTTTAACACTACTTTGGACTCTGGATAAAATGCTACTGTTTTGAACAGACGCGCTAACTTGATGGTTGGATGCGCTAACCGAAATACCCTACGTGCTAAGGAGTTGTCCCCATACGTTAATCTGCCCTGATTCTTCCTTTGGTTGGTTTTTCTACAATTTTTGGATTTGATTGTGAGTTTTTTAGCCTTGATGGATGATTTTCTGAAGTAGTAAATGCAAGCACAACACAAAGTAGACAACCATTTTTTCTTAATCTAACAAAAAGTGTATGTTTTGCGAGGATGTGTTAAAATCCTCAATGTTTTAATAGGTTTTGATACAAAAAATACACTTCAAACAGACTCTTTATTCAAAGGTCATAAATAACATCATAGCCCACTAGTCTCGATACTCCATCAACTCAAACAACCATGTCACCCCCTAGAGGGTGCCCATTTTTTTGCCTTTTGCCAGAAATTAACCCAAAGTGAATTGCTTCACAATTGAGTAGTTATCTTAGGAGATATATGGTGAGTAATGTTGGGGGCAGATTCTTCCCCACCCTTGCACTATGATGTTATAAATGTCTAGTTACTGACTCGGTTCAAAGTTTCTATTTCTATGGTTCATAATCAGGCTTCATGTTCTGTCGTCAGTGATAAACTCCCTTAGGGGGCTTCCCAACCTTTAGAACAAAGGCTTTATGTATCTCGAGGATACTGGGGGAAGGCTAATCATTGCACGCAACCGTTGAAAAGGGCTTTCGTCACTTTCTACTTTTGATTATAGTGGGTTGGAACACTTGGCATCAAAGTCATTCCCCACTTAGGTCATTCCCTTCACATCGGTCATGAACGGCTTTAAGAGTTGATTCCAACTCCTCAAGAAGGCAGGCCTGCTAAAGGATGTAAATTCTTTAAATGACTGAAAGCGTAAGAGTGGTCTAGCTTTTTGATCACCCAGTTAAGGGGAGAGCATATACCTTCTACTTTCAAGACAAGGCAATCAAGTTGTTCTTTTTATCCTTTCAATTCAGTGATTTTCTAAAATCTATATGGAGATGTTGCTCCACAAAAACATGGTGTTTATTTTATCCCTTCAAAGCAATGATTTTCTAATCTAGGAAAAGAACCTGGTCAACAAAGCAAAACTTCGATGTTTGGTCAACAAAAGAAATCGATCAAAAGGGGAAGATCTTCCCTCTTTAATTGTGAAAAAAAAAAATTTAAAGTGTGGTTCTTTTTCCTTGAAATTTTTAAAAATTGATCTTTTTATACACCAAAGGATGGTGAAGTTCTTTTTAAACACCTTTACTTTGCAAAATGGGAAAATTGTTTACTTCTTTTTAGAGCCCAATTGAAAATTTCTCTCCTAGAAAAGCAAAAAAAGATTGTTTTTGTGGTTCTTTTTATAGCCCAAATAAGGTGAGTTCAATTTTATTTAACAAGAATTAAAAAGAGTTTAAATTCTAACTAACTTAAACAAGTTAGTAAAAATTTAAACTATTTATAGTTCTAGAAATAAGACTAAGCTCCTCCCTGCAATAAGATGTCAGAAATCCTGTAAAAATACCCACCATGATAATTAGAAAAATACGGGTTTTTGTGGACTTCAACAAGTCTAACTTTAAACTCAGTTAAAATTTTAATTTTTGCCTTTTGTCTATGATGCGCTATAGAAAGGACTTTATGCACTACAAAACAACCTGGATGCGCTATCGGACAAACCTGATGTGTTGAACTATTGTTTTTTGAATGCGTTGCTCTGTTGTTTTCCTGCGTCGAGACCTGCAGGAAAATGTTAATAAAGTTAATACGCTAAGTGATAGTCTGTACACGCTAAGGAATGAGTCCCACATGCTGAACAGTGAGCCGGATGTGCTATAATGTTGACCAGATGTGCTAAGGGATGTTCCCCATGTGCCGATTCATGTTTCCTGCGTACCTGCAAAAGTGGTTAGATTTAAAAACTGATTTGATTAGTGGGGTAGGGCCCCACAGTGGGGGCCAGAAATGCATGCGGAAAAAGTGGGTTGATGAAACTCAATATATGAAAATATTCCAAAAGACTTGTCCACACACACACATGGGACTTCTTGGTGCAAGTTATGGAGCTATGAAGGATAGCTCAACTTCCCAAGGTTGGTTCCATGGTTCTCTATCTCACAAGGTCCCTCAAGCTGATGTCTTTGCTCTCAGATCACTAAGCAAAGTGACTTAGGGATGACTAATGAAAGAATGAGGGATGCTTTAGATTAATTCTAACATGAATGCATCCTATTTATGCATGTTTCTACAAAATGGATTAAACTAGATTATAAGATTACAAGGTTAGTAGCAATACTATCCTAACATGATATAATGATTTTAAGCTAATGATAATATAAATACTCTAAAGTGCTATATTAGATTAATTCCTATTGCAAAGAGAGGCTAGATGCAAGCTAAAATTGAGCATAAATGAGATACTAAAAGATTGGATGATAAAATGGAGGGATGGAGAGCTGTATTTATAGTGAAAATAGGGCAATGGAGGGTCAAGATTGGAGGAGTTATCAAGGGTTAGGATTGAAAGTTATCAATCCATGTTTACAATTTTCACCAATGAAATGGTGACAATTTTCAACATAAGACTGTTTGAGAGGAGAGGTAGGAACCATTAAATGCTTGAGGGGACATGATGGTTACCTTAAGAGGTAAGGATTAGGATTAGATTAGGGTTTATCCAATGGATAAAGCTTTTACCCAAAGGACGAACTCTTGTGCAAGGGATTAAGGAATAACCATGGTCAAAGCATTAAAGGCTTGATGAGACCCTTGGGTTACATGAGGGTTAAGTTAGTCAAAAAGTCTCTAACCATGCAAGAGGGTTGAGTTAACCATTAATGGTTTGGAAGACTTTCAAGGTTAAGTTGTTGAAGACCTAAAGCCTTTAATGGTTTTCAAAGACTTTGAAGGTTTGAGAAGTGACTTCCCTTTGCTTTGGATGTGACAATGATTAGGATAGGATTGGGCTAATTAGAAGGAGTTAGAAGAATCTAGAAGAGATTTAGGCATGCAAGTGGATTTTGTAGGAGAATGCAAGTGGGAGGAATTTTGGGATTTTCAATTAAAATAAAATCATTTATTTCAATTAAATGGTGTAATTTGGATTTGGATAAATATTTAAATAAATATTAATTTATTTAAATGTGAATGTGAATTTTGGATTTAAATAAATCTTAATTTATTTACATGAGAAAAAGGAAGATAAAGCATTAAATGCTTGAAGACTTTGAGGGAAACCATTAAAGGCTTAAGAAGACTCTAGAAAGAAGCCATTAAGTTTGAAGACTTTAAGGGAAACCGTTAAAGGCTTAAGAAGACTCTAGAAGGAAGACATTAAGTTTGAAGACTTTAAGGGAAACCATTAAAGGTTTCAAGTGGGTGAGGATAAATATGATTTTAAATAAATAATTTATTTAAAATAGTTTTGCAATTTGCATTTGTAGGAAAATACAAGTGGGTGGAGGATAAAGGTGATTTAAATAAATGATTTATTTAAAATAGTTGTGCAACTTGCATTTGTAGGAAAATACAAGTGGGTGGAGGATAAAGGATTAATTAAAATAAATTGCTTTATTTTAATCTGGTTGCAAGTTGGAGATTTAAATAAATTAGATTTATTAATTGGGGTAAACTATTTAATTAAATGTAAATTTAATTAAAAGTAGAGAGAAGGGGTTTAATCAAATAAAATGATTTATTCAATTAAATGATATAAAGGGCTTAAGTGAATTTAAATAAATAAATTGAATAATTTATTTAATTAAATAGAAGAATGTGGTGATTTAATTAAATTAGATTTAACTAAAATAGAGGAATGAGAATAAAATGAATATTAAATATTCATTTAAGAATATGGTCATTTTTATACGTCTACAGTAGGTGATAACATTTCTCCTAATATTAGATCTACACTTAGCAACCTTGTGACCAAACATGTTTCATGTGTAGCATTACCCATTGAAGGAATGGGAGATCATAACACTATTGTAATTCATGATATTCTTCCCCATCCTACTTCTGCATAGCACTATACATAAAATGGTTGATAATTCATGGCATTATATCTTGGATCTCTAACTAAATTTATTCCCATTTTGCTTCTACATTCAATAGTCTTAGGTCCAAACTTATTGTAAGAATAACATTTACCATTAAATGATTGAAAGTACCTAGTTGGGGTAGCCTGATTAGGTCTTCTAAAATTATTCTTCTAGTTTTGGACCTATCTAAACTTATTTTCCTCTACATTTATCTTCTTAGATTCATCATGTACTTCCTTCTTCTTACTTTTGCCTTCATTGACATTTGTTTTATAACTCCCCCTTTTTCAAGAATAGAACTATTCTTATTTTCACTAGTGCTCTTAACCATATGATTTCTTGCTTCTTCTAACTCTTTCCTCAGAGTAACAATCTCTTCCTCAGGTTCAAAACAATCAACAATCACCTTATCTTCTTGAATTTGAATCTTTAGATTCTTAATTTCATCCATTTTGACTCTATCTTCACAATCTTTGATTTCTTCAATCTTATTTTTTAGATTAGCGACTTCATTTTCTACCTTTTTTAATTGAGCTTTTACTTTGATAATTTTACTTTTTGCCTTCTTGAGTTTCATCATGTATTATTAATATTATGCCATTGTAGCATCTTGGCCATCAAGAGTAGACTAGAACTCTCCTTCAAAGTCTACTTCACAATCATCCAAATTGATATCACACATATCATTAGCATCCCACATATCGTCTTTTCAAGCGTCCTTCTAAGAATCCATCACTTTTGTTCCCATATGATTAATTACAACATCTTCCCCAACCACTACATTTAGATTTGTGAAAGGATTTACCTCTTTTAGATTATAAACATTGCTTCCTATCCTTGTTCCTTCTACTACAATTCTTCTAGTGCCTTCTTTCCCGATTTCACATCCTTTGTTATTGTAGGCAACTAAATTTGATCAAATTAATTGTCATAATCCTTCCATTTCATATTCGTGTTACTAATTAAATAATTAATTATTATTTAATTAATCCAATTCCTCTATAGTTTCCAGGTTAGCTTATTTATTTAATTTACCTATGGTCATTGATTTGATTTAATTAAATAAACTTTTATATTTATTTAATTAAATATGCTTTGCCTTTTTCTCTAATTTTAAATTTAAATTAATTTAAAATTCATCATTTTTCCCAACTTGGAATTAAAACATTTTTAATCCCTCCACTCATTCTCTCTCCAAATCTCAAATGCTCCTACATTTCCCACTTGCACTCTAATCTACCTTCATTAAATCAATCCCTTCCCTTTAATTGTGTGCACACTCTTAATCATGGTGATTAGGGAGAAAGTCAACTTATGTCTTAATTGGATTTTTCCCAAAGCCCACTTGGCATTCAGTTCCACCTACATTTAGAAAGTGCCTAGATGGGTCCCCTTCCACTTTTCATTTCCAAGGAATTGAAATTCCTTTATTCCTCTTCCATATGTACCTTGGAGTGTGAGGACAAGAAGTGCCTTTATGGAAAATATTCATTGCATTCCACCCTACACTCTTCTAAACTCACATGTTCTCTCATGCTCTCTTAGGTTGACACTTGTCAGCCTCTCTTGGAAGGTGAGAACCATAATCATTCTCTACCCTTTATCTCCATCTTTGCATCTTGACCCTTCATTCCATTTTCTCCTACACTTACCCAAAACTTCCATTCACTCTCTCATTATGCAAATTTGAGATTGTGCAACCTCTTCATGTCATTTTTGAGAGCTCATGCTACCAATTCATCTTCTTGAAAGCTTCATGCCATTTTTATGCCATCAACAAACCATGCTAGCTTAAGTGCTTGAAGCATTGCTATAATGTTGAAATCATGAGCACACAACTAATCCAATAATCAAAGGACAAATCATTACATTAAGGAGGCCAACATATACTAATTTGGTTTGGATTCTTATGTTTGTTTTGGTTTCCTTTAGTCCTACCTTGATTGTTGCTTTGATTTGTGTTTTTGAGTTGCTTTTATTACTAAATAAATTCCTTTGAAATCATTTTTCCTTGCACACATTCTAGCATTGCTAGTGGAACCCATGTCATGGGTTCATACCAAGAATTTTGTTGTTCTTTAAATAAATGTACATGTATAGGTATTGGTTTGCTAAGTTCGATCATGTTTTGGTGGGTTTGATTTTGTTCTAGTGAATTTATCTATTACGTAACAAAAATGTTTTGCCTACAAAATGACGAGATCACTCTATAGAATAGTGGGAGTGCTCTAATAACCAGTGGGTACGCTTTGAGGTCTAGTGGGCTTGTGCTATAGTCTCATATCTATCTGCCATAAAAATTCAAAGGGATAGTGAAAATAGGTAAGATCTTTCCTTTTCTAGAGGGATCATTTATTTTGGTAAGATAAATTAAAATTTTGTGAGAAATATTACTAGTTTTTTGCTTGGTTAGTAGTTTAGTGAGATTGCACTATGATCTAGTGGCATTTCTCTATACCCTAATAGGTACTTAGCAGTTCAATATTTTTTATTAAGGTAAAAACAAGTTTTGAAGGGACCCAAAACCCTTTAACAATAAAGTAGAGAGTATTCCAAACTTAACAAGGCATTAAGCCAAAAAGAGACCACAAAAGACCATGCTGACCCATAAGATATATAACAGGCCTCAAAATAGAGAGGGGGCAAACAAAAAGACAAACCAAAACAACATAAGCTAGAACACAACAGAGAAAACTAGACACCAAAAATGCCAGCAACAATAGAACCAGTGAAGATGCAGCAGAGCACCAACACTAGTTCAATAGATTCATTGACTATGTCATCTCCTTTTCAGTCTCAATCATTGTATTGGTGAACTTCTTTAAATTTTGGAAATCAAGAGGAGGTGCCACTGCCTTTCTCTTCAAGGTGCCTCTTGTTCTTTTGCTGGGGAACAAGGAGATGTCCTAATCATTGTTGGTGTCCACATACACAATATCTTTCAACTGGAACTATTCTTCAAGACTATCAATCATATTCTTAAAGCTTTCAGTTGTGGCATCAATCACACCATGACTAGTTTTGACAAAAACTTTGATAAAATCTTTTAATTTACCATTTATTTCTTTTGGGATCGCCATCCTAGCTTCATAGTCTTTTTTGAATTTTTCAAAGGCCTCCATAGTAGTCTTTAGGAAATTGATAATAGAAGCCTTCTCTTTCTCAAACCAGGGACTGTTCTCATCAGAAACATGCACATTATCCATATTCTTAACTTTTTCTTTAATTACCTCCAAATTACTGCTATCAACTCTCTATTTTAGTTGGATATCTTTGATCTCGTGGAAGATCCACTTGAAGATTTTGAAAGTGTCCACTACCCCATCTTTGGCTAAGGCAAGGGCATCAGATATAGACTCTTTCTCAACACTGAGCAAAGGTGAAGTTGGGTCATGGGTATTCAAAAAAGGCAGTTGGCTCTCAATGTTATGGTCAAGAAGAGAGCCAATGGAAACCAAAGGAGCTCAGGATGTTTTCCCTAGCCCAGGGTTGTATCAGCAAAAACACCAATAGTCTTAGAGCCTAGGTGAAGTTTCTAGATAGGGGGAGGGGAGCTAGAACCATGAGGTTTTTTGGATTTGGGGTTTTTCACAACAAGCGCTTTACCCTTGGTCTTAGGGGGGGCTTTGAGGGAGAAATCATGATCATAAGTATTAGTATGGTAGTCATCCCTCAAAGACTGAGTATCATCCAAATCAAGATCAACCTTAGCGGGGGAGGAAAACATGGGCTGTAAAGACTTAACATGTTAAAAAATTAGAAGAATTAAATCCTCATGCAAAATGAGGTTTTTAACTAGATCTTTTTGTTTTCAACAATGATGGCATTCAATGAGGACACAAGGAAGAAGGGGAAAGAGATCCTAACCTTATGCCAAAAGTGATTGAGGAGTGCAAAATGGTAACTGAAATCTCTTGTGAATCACCCATCAAGGGTAATGTACTCCATGAGCACTTTCAGGGCATCACCCCAGGTAGTCTCACTAGTACATTTGGGTCAAAATTTTGACGGCAAATCATCGGAATTTCGACACAATTTTGTCGCACTATCGACAAAAAAAGTCATCGAAAACTTTGTGTTTGAAGTTTTGACTATCCTTGTGGTCGTCGCAATTCTGACATCACCTCCAACCTTTCCGACGGTCGCCATGGATGCTCATACCCTGAAAGAATACCATCGTGATCTTAGCCTATCATATGATGGCCTCCAAGAGAGTTCCGACAAGGATGCTGTGCATCCAACGACACTCCTCTATCAGAATTTTACCCTTTGGAGTCAGAATTCTGACGATAGGTCGATTTTTTGGAATTTTTTTTTTTATAGAAAAAGATTGACATTGGTATCTCTCTTCAATCTCTCTTCTCTATCCCTCTCTACTTCTCTCTTCTCTCTCCCCTCTCTAGGTCTCTTTCTCCATCCCTCTCTTCTTCTCTCCCTCTCTACTTCTCTTTCTCTACCCTTTCTAGGTCATTATCTCTTCCTCTCACCCTCTCTCTCTCTCTCACCTCTATAGGTCTCACCTTCCATTCCTCCATCATTACCCATGTTGTCAAGCTACAAGATATTTCCCAAAGTACTTGGCTGCTAGGGTTGATTTGCTTAAGTGTTGGAGTTGGAGTTAGATGAGACCTGCATGATTAAGCTATATTAAGTGATCAAGTCACCAAGATCTCAATTGTAAACATGACTAGGTTCTAGGGTTTTAGGGTAGCATAGGTCAAGATTGAGGTATGGTGGTCAAGAATTACCTTCCAATGAAAAAAGACATCCAAATGATGAAGAATGAAGGCGATGAACTCATTGAAGTTTGGAGGAGATAATTTGACTAAGTTAAAATTTTGTTTAAGTCATGGTCATGATACTAGCTTGCTCATCAAGAGCAATTTGTGCAAATGAACCCTCGAAATGTGCCCATGCTAGAGAAGCAAGAATTCCAATAAAACCTAAGGCAATGCTAGTAAGGGGTCAAAATTAAAGAATTAGGGTACAAAAAACAAAATTTGGCTAAGTTGAGATGTTACTCAAGGATGACCTAAATCATGAAGTGTAAATCAATCATGAAACATGAGAATGGATAGGTCCCGACCCAAGCAACGTAAGTCCCCCTTGTGATTCCAGTAGATATCACATCAAAATCATTGAGTCTATCTGCAATATAAAGTCAAGACCTGACTATTGGAATCTTGGAGTCATCCCATTTGATCACGTAGTTTAGCACTTGGGAGGATTTTGTTCAAGAGAGGATAGAATACTTAGTATTTTATTTTGTGTTGCATAGTGCATAAAAAACACATCAACAGAAACCATTGAAAGGTTTGGTTAAAGCCTTCGAATCACAATCTCTACGAGAAGCTATCAAGAGTGCCCAGAATTTGGAAACTTTAGTATCCAAGAACATAATTCATAAGGCACCACTTTTAGAGCAACCAAAGAAGCCTATCAATGTAATATTTTATTTACCTTGGATATGTTTTATCCTAAGTGTGATATTCCACTATTAAAAAGCTTAATTAGGTAATATTTTTACTTAGGTAGAATAAGATAATGAGTTGCACATTCTCCTTCTTTGATTGAGATTCTACTTTTTCCTTGTCACAAATTTGGAAACTTGGAAAAGGAATTTCTTTTTTTGGTTTTCTACCTCTTCATGATCCTCATGGATTTGGAATCTTGGAAGCTATATATTGTAGGTTTTTCCTCGATTAACATATCAAATGAAACTATTGTGAGCTTTCATATCTTAACATACCAAGGGCTTAAGTTTGGGCACAACAGGGGGATGACGAAGGGGGTGGGGTGGGATGCAAATATATATACAACTTAAAAAATTAATTATAAAAGGATGTGTATAGAATAAGTATAACAAATGTAAATAAAACTTTGCCACACTATGTAAATATTACAATAAACATTAAAAATATTTCAATGATTGCATTGAAATTTGAACATTAACAATGGTGGTAGAGTTTTGGAACTTTGGGAGCAAACTAAGAATAAGTATAAGAATTGTAGATGAAAATTTGGCATACTAAGTGTTTAAACTAGTCAACATAAAAAAAATGGAAATGATTGCATTAACAATAAGAATGGTGGGTAGAGGTTTGGGGTCAATGGGTAGTGCCCCTTTTGGGGGGTTTGGGGTAGAGCCCCCATCAAGGTTAGGGGGCATCACCAAACCTTTAATACGGATGACATTTTCACAATAATTTCACCATTTTTGTTTAGAATTGGAGTTTCTAATTGGAGGCCATGGGAGACTCATAGGCATCCTCAAGATGGTCAAGAGACTCCTTGGAGTCCCTAGGACATCCCTAAGTGGTGCGGCAAGGGGATGTTTCCCCTAAGTATTGCATCCTAAAAAAATAGGGATTTTGGAGGGGGGGAAGGGGTCCCCATGTTTCAATGGTTTCAAAAGATTCTAAGTTTTTTTTTATCTTGTCATAACAAAATATACTCCTCTTGCATCCTTGGATGATTTGAAAATTGAAAACAATTGACAAGAAAAAACTAACTTCTAAAGTTTAGACTTAGTTTTCTTTTTTTATCCAAGTCACTACAACATTTCAATGATCAAAGTAGCTTTTTTTTGGTGGTTTCAAAGCATCCAAAAGGCTTGAGAAATTCAATATTATCTTTCATTCCACCAAAATTGGAGATCAAGAAGCATGCTCACAAACAAGGATTTGTTTGTAACTTAAGGCAATTGACTAGTTTTTAGGGCATTTTCAAGTCTAAAGAACCTACCATTGTGTCAAAAAGGCCCATAAGACCCCATTTTCATCTAAAACTTGTCTCTTTTGGTTGTAGAAGCATTTAAGGAAAAAAAAATCACACAACCAATGATATGCCTATACCATACATATTTGAGTTAAAAAAAAAATAAAAAATTGACAAGGTTTGGAGACCATTGAACAATTTGGGAGATTGCTAATACATACACTCAATTTATAAAGCCTCAATTTGATGTACTTAATCTTTGAGAGGCCTATACAAAAGCATTTTTTAATTGTGAACTAAGATAAATTTCCATTTTTAGCAGTTTTCATCATGGATTATGGTATTAAATTCCAACATTCTACTGTCAAGATAAATTCAGAGAACCATTTGTACTCGAAACAAGGGATAGTGAAAAATTACATTATGTAGGATCTCCTACCTTATCTCATTGAATTTATTCCTACACCAAGTGACTATGAACAAAAGCGTAGGTATTTAACAACAATGACATGGTCCATGGACTAGTGATCCTCCTCTTGATACTCCATCTACAAATGAGAACATCTCTTATACACGTTGCTACTTTAGAATTAAAAGTTGCTTCTTGTAGAACTTTCCATGATTCTTTGCAATAGGATTATATGTCTTCTAGATTCACCCCACTAGGACACATTCCTATCAAGCATCTTTACTTTTTTGAAAAGTAGACCACATTTCAGATCTAGATGACACCATAATGACTTTGATTTCCTCTTGCAAGATATTCATCCATCATGTATTGCTTCATCAAAGTTAAAATTTGCTTCTTCAAGGGTTCTCAATGATTCTCTATATAGGATTCTTCGTGTCTATGAGATCCACTTCATTGGGAGGCCTACTTAAACATTTCACATCTATTTGTGGACTCTCACCTTTCAAATATTGATGAAACAATTGAGAATATTTTTCTTCTCATTGATGACAATGCCCATTGAGTTACATCATCTCCCATTGTAAATTCACTCATTCTATCCCCACCATATCATGCAACATGACACATTCTATTTCACATTAATTAAGGTCTCACACTTCAATGATTGTAGTCCCTAAATCTTCTATGGAACAATCACAACTTAACATCAACATCAAGACACATGAGTCGCTTCAAAAACCATACATCTGAATTCCTTTCTACATTCCACTTGAATGGGAATTCAACAATTTGACAACTCAAGATTTCCATATTGTGAAAGGAAGGTGCATCATTTGTTGCAAATGAACCTACTACAACATTCACCATTCAACATTTTGCATTGCTTTTCTCTCTTCTTTGTGGAGGCACCAACTTTAGGGGATGGGGTGGGTCTATATTATCCTTCACATATGTCACTTGGGATGGAGTTTTGTCTTATGGATTTTCTAGTCTCTACTTCGAGAGGGTACACTCTCTTTATAATTTGGGGTTATTTCATATTTTACATGGATACCTAACCTTGTGACCCATTTCTTCTTACCTCAATTGCACTTAAGTGGGTGTGCCAATGTACCATTTTATTCACCAAGTGGATGTGTTTTATCGTAAGTATGATATTGCATTTGTTTGTTTAGTTTACTTAAGTAATTTCTTTTAACTTGAGATAATGACTTGCACATTCTCCTTCTTTCATAGGATTATGTTTTTTTCCTTATCCTCAAAAATTTGGAAACTTGGATAAACAATTCCTTGTCTTTTGGTTTTCTATCTCATCCTCATCTTCATCCTCATGGATTAAAAATCTTGGATATCGAGTGAAGATATTGTGAACTTTTTCATTTTCTCTCTTATGAAATCAACTATGTTATGCTATTTTGATTTTATTATCATTTATATTTAACAATTTTAAAAATGTTATTACTTACATTAACTTCTAGGTTAATATTTATTTTGTAGATTCTAATAGAATTGAATACCATACCCAAACAATATCTAGTATGAACTAGTTAGTTACAGGCTAGGTTCCAAGCATACTTGGTAACACAATTTTTGAGCTTGTTTTTGTTTATGATTTAACGATTGATTCATCTAGCTTTGCTACACATCTACTTTGAATACAATGAGAGGGTGATTTTGTCTAAGCCAAGAGACCCTGCTATCTAATATCACCCAAGAAAGATACTGATATTTTACCTTGGAAATATAAGCCTTTTGTAAGTATAATTCAATGAATTGTGATAATAACTTAAAACGAAGTGAATTAAAATTTGATTGAGTTCCCCATTGTTTTTTAACAAATCACCTAGGAAGATGTTTGTTCCTAACAATTTCCAATTCTCTTTCCAAAAGGATGAAAAAGAAGAGAAAGGAACTAATTAATGTTGGAACAAAATTTAGAAGACCTATGTTTTGTGTCTGAAAGCTACTAGCCTAGAGAGCATGGAAACAATCTGAAGTCACAAGAGAGAGTTTCAATTCTATCTCCAGAAATTATGTCTAGTACTCTTGTATTGAATTTTTAAATCCTTCTAAGTTTAAATGTTCATGAGGAAACTCTAAAATTTTAATAAAATACATAAATGAAAACCAATTTTGTTTTCGTCGGAATACTTTTGAAAATCACATCACCTCAGTAATTGAACTGTAACAATAAGATTGCATACAAAGTGCAGGTTTGCTATGAAACATGTTAAAAGGGTTAAACTATTTCAATTAATACAAACACTGGAACTATTAAACAACAATAGCTTGTTGGTAATCAAGATTTTGGACTATACCCACATTTTACACCTTTTCATACAGTTACAAAGAACATAGAAAACATGTACGTGGAACTACAGATTCCAACATATGTAAAAATACAACAATCTAAATAAGAATGGGAAGCATGTGGAGAATGGTTAAGACATGCATAAATAAAAGGAAAACAAAAATCTCTCAATGTGTATCACAAACAAATCAAGGAAAAAAGCTTTTAGGCAGGGGACCGATATGATCATAAAAATTTCAAAACTTCCAAAGTATAGAGCATTTGAAATTTTATAGAGAATGCGCTAATTCAACTTTATTCATGATGAGGCATATTCACAACTTTTGCAGTTGCACCATGGTGTTGTTCGTGTTGGCTCTATTGGACCCTGCAATTAAGATTCAATATACGTACATTATTCAATAAGATTAACTGTGCAACATAATGAAATATTGAAAAGTGTGTTATCTTATTGAGCTTCGCTTTGTTTCGAGAATAGTTTAATATTCTCTACTTAACAGGGCCAACCACGTGAAGTTGGAAGCTCATTTGGCCCCTCTGCCCCCCCCAACATCACTCTAAATTCCCCGTTAATATCTAACATTCATTCATTCTTTCATCCATTATTAAAATATAACATTCATTCATTATCACATAATGTTCATTAACACATAAAATTCATTAACTTTCATTAACACGCAACATTCATCAATAATCATCAACACATATCATTCATGAACATTCATTAGCACATAATTACATTCATTAACACATAAAAATCAGTCATTATCAAATAAGGTAGTTTACAATCATTTCTTTCTTTCTTTTTGTTTTGAAGCTATGTAAAGTCTAAGTGGAGCATCGTCTTCTTCATCATTTCCCCCATCTTCAGATGTTCTGCCCTCTTCTTGTGCTCTTGATGTATGCCTAGTCCTATACAAAGGATGAGGATGCTGAACCAAAGGGGGGTCCTCTGCAATAACAAAGAATTGGGTTAAATTCAAAACATTTTTTTATTATTGTTACAAGTATTTCATTAATTTAAAGAACACAACTGTTACACTCTTTACCTGATGGGGCCACATCATCTTCCACATCATTTTGTCTAGCCTCAACCTTGACATGCTGAACACCCTCTAGATCCTCTGGAGTTGAAATACGAAACGTTACATTAATCAATACACCAATTGCAATTATATTTGTTTAAAGGAATAATAGTGGTCCTCTTTACCTGATTGGGGAACATCATGTTCCTGATGTTGTCTACCTAGATCATGCTCCACTTGGTCATCGCCGACTACATGCTCTAAAATATTAACAATAAAGGTTACATTAATTACTACACTAATTTTCAATTTAAGATGTTTAATTGTATTAATAATTACATAAAAAAAATTGAATAGCAAATGAATACCTCCACTACTAGGATGCACATCTGGACCTTCATGTATAGGTTCTATTCCACGATTATCATGCTACATTCCAATGTCACGCACAGTGTTATCATTGCTTGCTTATTTAAAAAAAATATAGTCACTTTATGTTGAAACTTAACATCAAATAGAATATTGGATAAGTATTCAATTTGAAATAATTTTCATTTAGCTTATTTACCATTGTGACAGATGCATCAGAATCTTGTGTTTGCCCACTCAATTCTCGTAGCAGTTCAGCCACGGCTATATAGCCTTGTTGGTAGCCAATTCTCTTGTCATCTTCTATAGGTGCTCTATTGAATTCAAAGCCCTGCATTTTTGCTTAGTATTGTGAATTTTGCTTGTATTGTTTGATAAAAAAAAAATTGTTTACAATTTATAAATATTTTGATGTGATACTTAATTTACTGATTCTTACAATTCGTGCGACAAGTTTCATATAACCACTAGAGCCGAGTTTGTGTTGCCCATGTTTTTCTTGTCTTGCCTTGGTTGCCTTTGACGTGTCACTCAATCTATGAAAAGTTTGAAATATGTTAGATTATATAAATATAATGAATAATTAGTACATATTCACATTCTTAATAGTATCACATACCTTCTTCTAGCATCTGGTGGTGTATTTCCTTTTTTCCTTTCAATTCTCTCCTTTGCATCCAAAATCAGGTCCTTCCACTCCCTCTCTGGAATCATGGGTGGACGCTCATACTTTACGTTCTTCTCTAAATGTGTCCTGTATTGGTCCCTCACATACTTTAGATATGTGCCAGCTTTTTCCAGGAGCTTAGTCTTGTCAAATGTGTCATTTCCAAACAACCCTACCATACAGTTTGTGAGTTCATCTTTTAACTTTTTTTCTTTGTCATTCAACCTTTAAAGCAAAAACAAACCTGTTAGATTTAGAAAGAAACTGAAGCTACCTTTGATATAGTTCAAGAAATGGATAAAAGGAAAACTATTCTAGCAATGATATGAAATCAAAATAGTGGATAAGGGTTAGTTCACATATGATGTTTCACCTTTTACATATGGTGGGCCCAAATATCTGCAATGTAATGTCATTAAGATTTTTATAAAAAATATCATTTCCTGCAAAAAAAAATGGGATCATTAGTCCAAAATGAGTGATCAATAAGTAAATTACAATTAGACTATATATAATAATAATTTTAAAGTACCTGGAACCTTTTGTATCTTCAAGGGAATCAATTCTTCATCGCTCACCACCAATGTGGCCTGCAACGTTCCCGTACTAGCAATACGGGAAGATCCAAGAAATGATAGTATGTTATCACTAGTAGTCACCTTTGGCGCATCCTCATGTGCATCTCTTGACATAGTAAATGAATCCACTATGAAATGCCTCCAAGAAAGAACATTTCAAGGGTAATAAACACATAATGAAAGAGAGAGAAAAAGAGGGATCTACCACCAATGGGTGGGTCAACACGAGCCAGTGCAACAGATGATGTGTGCATGCTACGTGTTGTCGACATTGCAGTCAACAATACAGTTGGGGTCGACCTCAGACCCATGTCAGAACCTGAAGAGTAATACATTAAATATATAAAACATTAAAAAAGCAAGTTCACAAGTCCAAAGGAGTGGTTTTAATATATAGAACATGGTCATCACCTAAACTACCTGCAATACCCTGATCATCTCCACCAAGATGATGAGCCCTTATCAATTTCTGTAAAAACAACACATACATATTTTAGTTAATGACATAAAAGAGAAAAAAATATAAACCATTATTGAACTTTTGTTATGATTAAACTTTCATTACTGCTTACTTGCAAGTTTTCCACTGTCCGCAACAATAGTTGCACCCTCTCTATTATCTCATCAGTCTGAGGGCTTATGGTTGCCAAATCAACAATCTCTTGGCTAATTTTTCTAATATTCATTTGTACCAATTGTATAGGGTTTGGGCTAAGTGCGATGTCATCAGCGCATAACACTGTCGAGTGCCCCACATCCCTATGGAGGTGCTGAGGTACTATAGGTTCCTTTCCCTTATCCCGAACATCTGTCTATGACAAGAATATAATTAACACTATCAAAATTACTTCAAAACACTGCAAAAAAGATAATAATGTAACAGTTTGCTTCTATCTAATTTGTACAATTACAATGAGGTTTACCTACTCCATAGAAGTGTCGGGACCTACACCCCTATCTGTGCTATGTGGTGGATCCATGTGGCCCTGTGGCAAAGAAAAAATATAAAAATGTTAGCAAAATGAAACCAATAGACTTAGCAAAAAAATTTAATAATACAATGGTTTATTGGATTCATTAATTGGAAGTTGGCTTAAATGGTATATATACAGTACATACCACCCCCATGATAGTAACTTTGTTTGTATCTATACGATTCAAATTGTAATCGATTAGTAGCTCTTCCCCTGCACTTATTGATTTTATCGCACATACAAACACACAATTTCTCTCACGTGCCTCAAATATGCAATTGGGTTGCTTATTAGTTGACCCAGGTCGTGTACTATTTATAAAACCTGCAATATTCCCTGTTGCTTTTGGCCTTCCATCAATGTATATAGCCACTCGTTTACTTTGAACATTATCTTTTTGTTGTATATAATTGGCTGATAGTGCATACCTACGCATACTTTTTTTATATCGAACAATCTGCATCCAATCATTATAATTGTAACAAGGTCCAACAAACTCCATCAATTCAGCAACTTTGTTGTAATAGACCTTTATGCTGTCCATGGAAAATAGGCCCAAACCATGTAATGATGAAGGTGCTATGTGATATATCCTCTCATTAACACAAAAATCAGTTTTTATTGGAGGAAGTTCCTTGGGTACACATTGTTTCAATAGATGTTTGTACCTCAAGGGCACCTCAATGTCGCCTTTGGTCTCATCATCATAAGAACATGACCCCCCTTGAGAAAGACAAAATTCCATGTGTCTATTGAATTTTCTTCTAATATTTTGACCTCTAGTTGATCTCCCTATTTGAGATCTACTACATGTCTCACTTTCCTCTTCTATTCCTGCATTTCCCTCACTCGAGGAAGACACATCTGATAAATACCTATTTGGTGATACCTGTGCACCATCAAATGAGAGAGTTAGTTGGTAATGAGGGAGATATTTTGCAAATGAGGGTAATATTGATGAAGAAGTCAGCCATAAAGTTGGTGTTGAGATTAAAATTTGAGTAAGTCCAGTAAGTCCAACTGGGGCCTCAAGTGTTGATAACTATATTAGATTTGCTGCTAATGTTGAGGTTTGAAAAACTGAGGAAGTTTGTTTTTCTTGTAATTTAAAAAAAATATATTATTTCTTTAAGGTGTATTGACTTATACCTGTCGATCCATGAGACTGTGCAGGATCCTCATCAAAGGGGTTCAGGTTCTTGCACCAACAATTGAGCATCATAAGCATTACATTTGTAATTTGATAAACAATAAATACTGTAGTATCATAAGTATCATAAGCATCACATATGTATCATCATATATGTAATTGAGCATCATAAGAATCACATATGTATCATCATAAACATGTAATCCATCACATATGTATCATAAATCACCATCCATCACATAGCTAATAAGTAGTCCACATTCCATAAATAAACACAAAGTTCAAAAAATGTCACATGTATCATCATAAGCATGTAATCCATCACATATGTATTTTAAATCACCATCTATCACATAGCTAGAGGCGCATCATGAATTAATTAAGTAATGGCATTAGAATTCAAAACATATCAATTATTTATGTAACCATATAAGTCAAATCAATTTCTATCAAGATATCAATATTAAATAGATAATATAATAATTGCATCTCATACATTTCATTCATGTCATTGATCTTCTTCTTCATCCAACTCATCATCATGACAATGATGATGATGATGATGATGATGATGATGATGATGATGATCATCATCATCATTATCATCATCATCATCGTCATTGTGTTCGTCATCGTCATCGTCATCACCATCACCATCACCATCACCATCAACATCACCAACACCATCACAATCACCATCATCATCAGCAGAAACAACATCATCATCATTAGCTTCTTCTTCGTGTACATTTCTGTCAGGAACATCATCGACTAACTATCGATCATGATCATCATCTATATCATCTTCTACTTCTTCGGTATCTTCTTCTTCCATCACATTATACATTATCGACCTTCCTCTTGGATCATGTCTAACAACAAATGACCAACCTGGTTTATGTGGAACCTCTGAGTAAAATACCTACTCACATTGACTTGGAAGAACATAGGACTCATCCCCAACTCGTTCAAACAACCTTGTATTAACCATTGTAAATCCATTATCATGTTCGATAATAGTTCTATTAGGATCATTTTTATTCAGTCGTAGCCTATACCATTTGACGATGAACATAACTAATTTGAAGGAATTAAAGTCACACTCAAGTATATCATCCAAAATGCCATAGTATCAATTTTAAGACTCTTGAGGATGTATGGCATTTCTAGATGAAATATTGGTCACCTCAAAGACTATTTTAGGGTTCCCATAGATACTGAGAGGGGGGGGTGAATCAGTATCTGACCGGTAATGAGATTTTCTTAAAATAGAACATGCAGAACATAAAGTAACAGTATACCGGTATGCAAGAATTAATGTAAATAACAGAATCAAAAACATCCACATGAAAAGAACACCATAACACAAGATGTTTAACAAGGAAACCCAATTTGGGAAAAAACTCAGTGGGATTTGTGACCCACAATATTCACTTACTGGCCAATAAGAGAATATTACTTACAATATGGGTCTGCACATGCAGGAAGGCCAACTGCCTAGAGCACACTGCTCAATAAGAAGTCACACTGACTTACAATGAGGATTATGCAAATCCAATGATCTATACTGCTTTACAATAGCATCTTCAATGCTAGATTCAATACCGGTTCATGCTCTGTTCTTTACATATACCCTTGACCTATAATTTGCATATTAGGTCTGCCTTATAATTTTCTTTATGCTTCCTATCCATATCCTACAAATGTCTACAATGATCTCTTTTATATACAAGAGTCATTTTACAATTTTCCAAGTCAGCTTACAATAATAAACAAAATATTACATATCAAAAATCCTATCGGCCTTTGTGCCGGTATACATGTTCTCTTCTGTGCTGATGTACATCTTCTGTGCCAGTGCCGGTGTAGATTGATCTTGCTGATGCCGGTGCACTGCCTTGTTTGAATAATGCTTTGCCGGTACCATAGGATTGCAAGGTTGCCTATGTAATGCTTTGCTGGTATAATGTCTTGCCAGTGCCATAGGATTGCAAGGTTGCCATCAATGACAAAACCTTCAATCACACACAATGTCTCATTGGAGTGTCCAAATGCCAACAATCTCCCCCTTTGGCATTGATGGCAACACTCATGAGAAATTTCAAAAGATATCCAAAAAATGTGTAAACCAAAAATGTTACCAAAAATGTGAGAGCTCCCCTTGAGCATGTGATCCCTGTGTTTTGAATTTTCTCATCCTACTACTCCCCCTTTGGCATCAATGACAAAGGTTAGTAGATTTTGTAGTTGTACCAATCCATAACCTCAACCTTGTAGTTGGGTAGTTATTATCTGAAGAATACCTCCCAAAATTAAGTTTATACCATCCATAAACTTCTTAATATCTTTTATTGCTATCTCAGTTCTGTATACTGTAGCGATGAGATGTTACAAGTGCTCTGTCGGTGTTTTGCTTCCCTGTGTTAGTGTTTCTGAGATTTCCTTCCACAGAGATGCTAAATAGTCCAATCTTGGACTTAGTTTAGATCTCAAGAATTTTGCCTTGTTTATTATTTTCTCTTTCTCTCTTTCTAATTTGAGCAATTCTTCCTCAAAATTTGTTATTTTTTCCTCAAAAATTGATATTGTATCGGGTGAGTTAACAAAATTATCTGCAAGTTTATTGATCTCTTCTTGTACCTTGCTCATCTTTTTGTCTACATCTATGGTCAAAAAGTTTATCTTACAGGTGTCTTTGTACAGAGTTTTGTACTGTAAAGCGGAAAATCGCGGTCGAACCCTAGTTGGTCTCCCCTCTTCTAACTCCAAGGAGAGAGAAGGGAGGTTCGCTAGGATTCGATGGGTTTTCACTTAGGGGGAAGACTTTACATTCAAAAGAGGGGTTGAAACTCATAAGATTCAATCCCACACGATGTAAGATTGGATGCTAAATGAATTTCAAGGGTTTGGAAAGCAAAGCTACCCTCTTTTGTAAAGAATGTTGATTAAGGAAATTAAGCTAAGGATGCATAGAAAGTCATAAAGATTCGCTTATAAACTGAGTTCGGGTTATAGGATGAAGCTGCGGACCTGGAATTAGCAGTAGAATGTCGATACGACACTGTCCTGCAAATTTGAGCAAAAGTTGTTGGGACGATGGCGCCCGGCGCCACGGTCCTCCGAAAAATCCGCGAAACGAAGGGGGATCTGTTCGTCTCTGCACAAGGATTCCAGATCTTCAATTTCAGCCGTGTACCTACAACCTACACACAGAAAAGCGAAGATGATTGGGGGGTTAGGGATTAGGGGTTTGCCTTTAGGTCAAACCCCGGTTTTGGAATTAACCAAGAAATGAGCAAGAGCTGTAAATGTAAATGACTGTAAAACAAGTACTAATACCTTGTTCTAAGGATGTTTGTATCCTTATGTGCGAAGGTTTAGATGTTGTATGTTGTATGTTGTAGCATGTAGTATGTGATCTTCTCTTCAATGGTTGAATCCTTGTCTTGAATGCAACACTTAGCCTTGAATGGAGACTTGGAATGATCAATTGCTTGAATGCTTGAATGCTTGAATGCTTGAGTATAATTTCCACGCTTTGTACACATATCCTCCTCATATATCAAATGAGAGAGAAAATGTAGCTTATATACTTGTCAATTAGGGTTGATAAACTGATTTTCCCGACCTTAGGCCGACCAGGGAAGTATATTTCCAAATTGCAATCAAAAAGACCCGATATCACTTAGGAAACCGGGCCCAAAATAGGAGGGACCAGGGCGCTGGGTGCTCTGGTCCCACCTTCGGGACAGCGGGGTGCAAGGAGGTTCAGGCCAATGGTGCTTGAAAAATGCAGTTTTCAGTGTCGTGAGCAAGTTTTGGGGTCTCCATTCAGGTTGCGTGTTGCATCACCATCGTGAAGACCGAAATGCAGTCGAAATTGCAAGTGTCGCAATTTTAGGACGCTACATTTAGCCCCCACTTTAGCGGGAGTATGTATGCTCATACTTCCGGTAAAGTACAGGGAAACAACGTTGAAAGACTTTCACCACGTCAAGGAGGCAAGATACACCAAGCCCCCAGTGGACTAAGGATCTTACAACTTCGATTGACAAAGTAAAAGGGAAGATCACGAGGAAGAACCATGACTGTCAGTAGTAAGGTTCCCTCACTATGAGTCATGCAAAAGAAATACCAAAAATCTTCAAGACAAAGCTAAGTTTGCCAAGAAATTTTCAAGTATCTTTGAAAGGATAGACAGGGTGTATGCCCCCCTACGTTAAAGCGATCGCACACGCCTCAACGGGGGTGATTGTTTTAACGTAGTGATACACATAAGAAATGAGAAAGGAAAAGGAGCACGTTATCGCAAAGATTTAGCCCCCAAGTGTGAGATAAACCCAAGGATAATAGACACAAAACACAAAGTATGAGGTGACTTCGCTTTCCTCGGGGTCAGTATGCTGTATGATAAGTCATGTATATATCATATGTATGTATGCATAATTGTTCTTCATTCCCCAATCAAGGAAGGTCACCTAGAAGAAGGGAACACATGTGTCTTTTGAGTCAACATGAGAGAGATCGAGAGATCTCAATGCTTTGCATCGTCCTCAAGTAGACAACACTAAGGACGACAAATAGAAGAATGAGAATAACATATAGAAGAAGTAACAAAAGAGAGGGGGAGAGAATCTGCCATGCTAATGTAACTAGTCTAGCATGTCATCTACCCCCCGATCTTGCTGATCAATGTTTCGGGAAGGCAGGGAACACGCTAGAGGAGGAACATCCAACACAGCAGATGGAGCTATCACAAGATCCAAACAAGGGCTATGTTCATGTTCCAAGCCACATTGTTCTTGTCTAGGAGCTAGGATAAGTGCTTTAGAAAATTCATTAGATAAATGGTTATCAACATCAACAAGTTCATATTCACTATCAGAAGCAAGAGGAGTAACATTTTCATCTATATCATCATCAAGATTTATAAAAATAGGATCTTTAACTCGCATAGGATCAAGACCATCATGCATCTTATGTTTAGGAGATTTAGGCTCAATATCCGGCTGAGGAGAAAATGGAATAATGCTTGTTGAAGGTGTTTTTGGAGATTGCAAAGTTTGAGAAGCAGCTGCTTGAGCCCTAAGATGACACTTTCGTCGACGTTCCCATGCAGAACGATTACGTCTAGTCTGAGTAGGAAGTGTAGAAGATAGAGGAGGAGGAATGTTCTCATCCCTATCACTTGGGTGTTTAGGTTGTGGTCTCTTAGGCTGGATAATAGGAGAAGAAGAAGGTCTCTTCTCTCTATAGAAGGCAGGAGGAGGAACTGCTCCATATAAAGGAGGAGTTTTTGGTTTAGGAAGAAGACCAAGTCCATCATGACGAGGAGGTATAGGTCTATTTTTAGAAGATTTATTAGGCATAGACATAGTCGCATCCATAGGGACGGGTTGGGAATCTTCTTGGGGAAAGACATTAGTTTTTTCTTTCAAAGGAAGAATTTCCTTCTCAAGAATGATAGGAATGTCAAGTTTAGGTGTTCTAGGTTCACTTAGAGATAGGATCATATCTGTTTTCCACTTTTGATAAGATTTGAAAAGATGATCACTTCGCGGAGGAAGAGATTGGAATTGTTTGGGCCAAAAGTAATCAATAGGAACACTAGAGGTTCTTTCAGCTGGTTTAAAGAGACTATGATTGACAGTAACAACTTCACCATTATGGGGAAATTTTAAACACTTATGAATAGGAGAAGCAATAGCTTTCATGGAAGATAGCCAAGGATAGCCAAGCTTCACACGAAATTGTTCGGAAGAAGGAATAATAGCAAAGTTCACATCAAGGGATTTGTTATGGACCTCAATAGGCAATGTAATAGAACCAATTGCAGGAGAAGAAAATGCATCAAATAGTTTCACAATCACATCTGTTTTGTCATAGATCACTTGATTCAATTGCAAAGTAAAAAGAAATTCTTCAGTAATAACATTAACCATGCACGAAGGATCAATAAGAACTCCACGGCAAGGCATATTTTTGACCTTTGCAACTATGTATAAAGGACCATCAGGTGCCCTAATGGTTTCACTAGAATCAAATGTGATGGAAGGTTCTTTAGGGTTTTCTTGCTGCTCTACAAAGTTAATCACATTCGGAGTCATAGACACAAGACCATCAGATGAGAAAGAGGAATCATTAGCCTCAATCACATTAGAAGTATGAGAAGTATGAGAAGGTAATGGATCAGTAAAAATCTGAAGATTTTGGTTAGGAGGAGCTACAGATGTGTTGCCTTTATCATTCACTCCAGAAACAGAAATAGTATTATTATCAATCAAATCTTGAATTTTACCCTTTAGAGAAAAACATTTTTCAGTATCATGCCCAGGCTGACGATGAAAGTGACAAAAAGCTTTGTGATCAAAATAAGGTGAAGTAATCTTTGCAGGATCAATTTGTCTTATAGGAGGAAGGGTAAGCACATTTTGTCCCAATAACTTATTCATAATATCATGCAATGATTCATTCAAAGGAGTATACTTTCTTTCTTTCTTGAAAAATTTAGAAATAGGAGGCACACCTGATGCTGCATTCACATTGTTGTTGATGATGTTTTCATTGAATTTGATGGAATCTCTGTTCGGTTTAAACTTCCCAAATGGTTGTTGACTGCTATCACCCTTATCACTTGGAGCCATAGGATGTGATTGTTCCATTTGACTCACAGTCAGTTGATAATTGTGAAGAGTGGTGCACAACTGTTGGAAAGAAGTAAACTCAGAAAACAGAAGTTTGTCTCGAATATCTTTTTGTAAATTAGAAATAAAGATTCTTTGAATATCATTGTCAGGCACTGGAAAAGAAATTTGAGCATACAAATGCTTATATCTACCAATGAAATCAGTCACTTTTTCTTTAACACCTTGTTTACAATGCATTAAATCAATCAAAGTAACTTTAGGACTTATATTGTTTTGAAATTGTTGAATGAAAGCATTTGCAAGTTGTTCAAAAGAAGTAATAGAATAAGAAGGCAACGAGCAATACCATTGTAGGGCTTTGTCTCTTAATGTTCTAGTAAATAGTTTTGCAAGCAACCTTTGGTCATAAGCAAAATCAGTACATATTGTTTGAAAAGTCTTAACATGTGTTAGAGGATCTCCTTTACCATTATAAAGTTCCAAATGCGGGATTTCAACATGCTTAGGAGGAATAGCTCGAACAATGTCAAGAGAAAGTGGGCTCGCAACATCAAATATGGGCACAATAAACTTTGATTGATTCATAGAGGCAATTTGTTGCTATAAAGAAGAGACAGTTTGTGCAAGATTATTAATGGTAGCTTCAGTCGAAGAGTTCATATTAGGTGTGTTAGATTGAGATGGAGGTGTGATGTTATTGAAAGATGGTAAAGAGTAAGGTGGTGGGACCCTATGATAGTCAACCATAGGGGATGATTGGATAGGAGGAACACTACAAGGAGGAATGGAATGGTTAAATGAATTGCCCCCTTGTGTCATGTTCATTTGTGAAGATGTAATAGGAACACTTATTGAAGGAATGAATGAAGAAGTCAGATTGAATGAAGGATTAGGGTTAATTGAAGAAGGAGGATTGCCCCCATGACTGGTAATCACAGGAGGAATGTCTTGTATAGAGGTAGCCATGATGTTTGATGTAAAGGTAGGTAAACTAGCAATAGAAGTGGTCAAAGGAATAGAATGATTGACTTGTGTAGGAGGTTGTGTATAGCCTAAAGATTCAGCACAACTCTTCATAGGCATCACATTCGAATCCACAATGTGTGCGATACCACGTAAAACATCAATTCCATTCTTATCACTTTGAAGAATACGTTTTAGACCCTCAATTAAAGGAAGAGCTTGACTATCGGGATACTCATGAGACATCCATTGGTGAAAATCGTCAAATTGGTTATCCAATTTGGAAAGTTGTTCAACAGAAACTTCATGGGGAGCTTCTTCATCATTAGGAGGATTAGAGGCATTACCCATGTCCTCGTTAAAAAGGCTACTCAAATTAGGTTCCATCTCCTCGGTAGTTAAACCTCGGAAAGACTTAATTCTACGGCTTCGTCTAACGGGAATAGTGTAAGTAGGGCTTATTGTTGTAAAACTCATGCACTAGAGAGAGAGAGAAGATTTTGATTTTAGAGGTAGCAATTTTCAATAAAACCAGCCAATCTTCCAGATTTAAGCTGTTAAATGCAATCACAACAGTCTCCCGAAATTTCAGAAAAAATGTTCGGGACCGTGGCGCTCGGAGTGCAACACGGTCCTTGCAACTTTTTTTGAAATTTGCAAGGATGAAAGGTATGATGATTTTAGAGCTAATCTGAAAAAATTGAGGGATTTTACGATCTGTAGATAGGCCAAATTAAAGTTGCAAATTCAAAATTGAACCCTATCAAGATTGTCGAAAAATGCAAAATTTGAATTTTGAAAAAGAGAGGGAAACTGAAATTTTGAATTTTATGATTTTAGAGGGAATGTCAAGAGCAATGCAAATTTTGAAATTTGAAAATTGACTCAATTTCACGCAAAATTCAATTTTGAAAGCGGAAATCAAAGTTGTTGTAATTAGGCACTTAATTTCAAAAGTCACAAAATGCAAATATTTGAATAAAGCACTGAAATTTCGAATGAATGCAAATACAATTTTCAGATCTAAGACAGTAAGAACACAATTTTGACACAAAATTTCAGTTTCGATAATTTTTGAATGATTAGGAGCCTTAGACCAAGCAATCACAAGACCAACTTTGACTGTAATTTTGAAAGTGTTATAATTGACAAAATCAGCCAAAATTCTGGATTTTAGCAGGAAAATACAGCAAGATCTCGCTCCCGAAATTTTGGAAAAAATGTCGGGGATGATGGCGCTCGGAGTGCAACACGGTCCTCGCAACTTTTTTCCAAATTTTTAGGGATGAAAGATATTGTGATTTTATTGCGGAATCCAAAGTTACAGCTGATTTGGAGATGTTTTGATCGGTCAAATTGTCGGACAAAGGTTGAATCAAGAGGGTTTCAAAAATTAGGGTTTTGACTTTTAACCACTTAATTTTCAGAATTAAAGCACAAATATGAATTGATAATTTGTAATAGAAGGACAGATCTGAAACAAGCATTAACATTTAGACATTTCGCAAGTTTAATTACTAAAAAGAAATTTTAGGGTTTTAATGCAATCACCTCTAAAACTTTGCAAAAGATCAAACATGGAAATGTAATCAATTTTTTCAGATCTAAGCATGAAAAATCAGAAAGGATGTTCACGTCGGGTTCACCAAAATGTAAAGCGAAAAATCGCGGTCGAACCCTAGTTGGTCTCCCCTCTTCTAACTCCAAGGAGAGAGAAGGGAGGTTCGCTAGGATTCGATGGGTTTTCACTTAGGGGGAAGACTTTACATTCAAAAGAGGGGTTGAAACTCATAAGATTCAATCCCACACGATGTAAGATTGGATGCTAAATGAATTTCAAGGGTTTGGAAAGAAAAGCTACCCTCTTTTGTAAAGAATGTTGATTAAGGAAATTAAGCTAAGGATGCATAGAAAGTCATAAAGATTCGCTTATAAATTGAGTTCGGGTTATAGGATGAAGATGCGGACCTGGAATTAGCAGTAGAATGTCGATACGGCGCTGTCTTGCAAATTTGAGCAAAAGTTGTTGGGACGATGGCGCCCGGCGCCACGGTCCTCCGAAAAATCCGCGAAACGAAGGGGGATCTGTTCGTCTCTGCACAAGGATTCCAGATCTTCAATTTCAGCCGCGTACCTGCAACCTAGACATAGAAAAGCGAAGACGATTGGGGGGTTAGGGATTAGGGGTTTGCCTTTAGGTCAAACCCCAGTTTTGGAATTAACCAAGAAATGAGCAAGAGCTGTAAATGTAAATGACTGTAAAACAAGTACTAATACCTTGTTCTAAGGATGTTTGTATCCTTATGTGCGAAGATTTAGATGTTGTATGTTGTATGTTGTAGCATGTAGTATGTGATCTCCTCTTCAATGGTTGAATCCTTGTCTTGAATGCAACACTTAGCCTTGAATGGAGACTTGGAATGATCAATTGCTTGAATGCTTGAATGCTTGAATGCTTGAGTATAATTTCCACGCTTTGTACACATATCCTCCTCATATATCAAATGAGAGAGAAAATGTAGCTTATATACTTATCAATTAGGGCTGATAAACTGATTTTCCCGACCTTAGGCCGACCAGGGAAGTATATTTCCAAATTGCAATAAAAAAGACCCGATATCACTTAGGAAACCGGGCCCAAAATAGGACCCAGGGACCAGGGCGCTGGGCGCCCTGGTCCTGGGCGCTCTGGTCCCACCTCCGGGACAGCGGGGTGCAAGGAGGTTCAGGCCAATGGTGCTTGAAAAATGCAGTTTTCAGTGTCGTGAGCAAGTTTTGGGGTCTCCATTCAGGTTGCGTGTTGCGTCGCCATCGTGAAGACCGAAATGCAGTCGAAATTGCAAGTGTCACAATTTTAGGACGCTACATGTACTCTTTCAATAAATTGCACAGTTCCAACAGAAGTGTGTCAAATTCCCTATTACACTTCTTTATTCCTTCCTCAAAGAATTTCCATTTCTCTTTTTCTACAATTTCCTTTACAAATTCTACCTTTGTTTTCTCAAAATTTCCAAAAATATATTTACAAAGTGTATCCAATTGGCCTAAAGAATCTTTATTGTCTATATTACAATTAGGAGCTATTAATTTCAAAAATGGAATTGAATCATCTATCGCTTTATAAGCTTGTGAGCTATAATCAGTTATTTTCTTGATAGATTCAAGTAATACCTCAGTCACATTTGATGGTGACCCAACAAATTGAGTGCCGGTGGAAGTGACCATGCTAGTATTGACCTATGGTGGGTCTATTTGTGTCTCCATCTCTTTAAGCACTAGTTTTCCTACATCATTTCTTACTGGTGGCATTTGTTTTGGAGCCTTTAGCTCTATTGGTTTCTCTGTTTGTGTTCTAGATTCCATCTTTTTCTCTATATCTGCTATCGGTTGCTCTGTGTTTCCTGTTGCCGGAGGCTCTTTGGCTATACCTGATTTATCTAGTGTATCCTTATCTACCACTATGTTGATCTTCTGAGTATCAACATTCACAATATATAGGACTTCAGGATTAGTATTATTATCCTCTGTATCCACGCTCTCAGCTGCCAGTTGATCTTCTGTAGTTGTTATTTTTGTCGGTGGAGTATTTAAAGGAGGTGGGGGTAAGTTGTCTCTAATCTTGATACTTGGTGGTCCACCAACTTTACCTTTCCCTTTGTTCTTCTAATATACCAGAATGGGCTTGGGATTCCTATATTCTTCTTGTTTTTCTTTTTCAACCAAGAATGTATCCCAACCATTTTTTGTTTCCTTTGAAACTTCTATAACTCTACCTGCCATTAGTGAAATTTGCCGGTGTGCAGTGGAAAAAATTGTCTAGTTGGCCTGAGCTATCAGATCATCAATTTCCTTAGGTGAGTTAACCGGGTATATTGCAAGTAGTTTTTCTATTTTAATTTTCTTATTCAATTCAATTATTCCTTTCCTTCTGGCCTCAAGTCTTTTATATAGTTCATCAAGAATTTCATTTAAGACTTGCAACAAAAACTTTTTATACATGTCCATGTGTAATATAACACTCTCCTCAACTTGTCCTTTCTCATCATCTGATAGGGTGTCATAGATTTTCCCTATGTTTTTCAATTTACCTTCCTCTGTGATCCCATTCAGTAATATATCAAGAGGGGCCAAGTCAGTGTTTGTCTTTTTCTTCCTTTTGGGGGTCAACTTCTTCTTACGTGTGACCTTTGTGACTGGAGATCTTATGGCTTGTTGCTTCTGTCTTGTCCTTCTAGGTGAAGGAGTGGTTACCGATAAGGGGTCTCTTTTCCTAACAAATCTTTTGAAAGTTACTGGCATATCTCCTTTTGAGGAAGTACATACCGGTGATAGATGAGTTTCAGGTTCTTGGGCTGCCAACTCATCTTCAGTTATGCCAGTTTTCTTTAATACATCTTCCTTTATGGCTTTTACTTGTCTGGATCCTCTCCTTACAAATGCCTCAACCTTTTTCACTCTCTTCTTAGATTGAATTTGACTTTCTATTGTCTCAGCACTACTAAATACTTCTTCCTTTGGTTCATTGGGGGCCTCCAAATGTACTTTGGCATAAGTTTCCACTATGTGGTCATTTGTTTCATACCCCATCTCTGTTACCCAGATTGTCCTTGGGATGACTGCTTCCATCTAGATCTCGTCCTTTTTTATTACAAAACATATATCATCCTTGTATTTGTTGACAATTTCCTGTCATAGTCTGATTCTTTTATTCATTCTGACTTTTAGTGCTTGAAAATACTCATTCATATTCTTTTCTCTGTTTTCACTCATGTTGTTGAATAAGTCAGATAATTGTTTTCCTACCGGTATGTCAAATACAAAATCCTTGTTGCCTATACCAGGAGCCTATTTGGTTATATGTAGCATTAAGCATACAAGTAAATTTCCAAATCTAAAGGTTCCTTTCTTATCCTTCTTGATTTTTGCTAAATTGTCAATTAACTCATCCTTTAACCATTCACAGATATCAATTTTTACATTGTCCTTAACCATGTCATAAGCACTCTTTATGCATAAACTGGAAACTAAGTTAAGCCTGTTAGCATGAGTTGCTTTGTAACCTAAAATCATGCTAACAAATCTAACATTTGTATTGGTCACATCATTAACCCTCAATGATCTCTTGTCAGATGTTGCACCAGTTAAGTTTGTTACTAAGTCATTGGAGACCTTCTTGGTTTTGTTAGGTCTATTACCGGTGGAAGGTAACCCTGTTACTGCTTTCATAGCTTCCTTTGTAATTTTATGCACTGAGTCAAGCCAAAAGAATGAACCATGTACCCTGCTCAGAACTATCCTAACCACTTCCTTGGGAAATTCAGGAATGCAGAGGATTTCAATGAATCCTAGGGTTTCAACAATTTTATGCTCAGGTTTCACATTTCCAGAATTGTCACATATGATAGACTTATACATGTTTTTAGTTTCTTCATCACCTAATTCCTCTATGTTGCAATGAATATACATTCTAGGGTCTTCTGCATAAACAACACCTTTTGGAATTTTTGAAAAAGCACCTGTGTTGTCATCTTTCTTAGCTACCTCGAGAACTAGCTAAAACATGGGCCTAGGTCATTTTATAACTTCGACTACTGTAGGGTTTGCTATGAATTCAGGTGCAGAGGAGGATGCCATGATGATAAATACCTTTTTCTGCCATTTGATGGATTGATTGCTTAAGTGCTTTGCCTCTTTGCTCAGAATGCCTTAGCTCAAAAATCTTCGCGCTCTTTGAAAGTTTGAATTCACGGTGAAATGAAATGGAGCCAAAAACCTTATTTTATAAAGTCTTTTCTGCTACTTACCACATTAATTGCTTGCCGGTAATGTATTAGCTTAACTTTATTTGTTGGTAATGAATGATTTTCAACTTCTTTTCTCTAACCGAGGGAATAATAGCACATGTGTCATTAGATTGCCAAACCCTCAAGATAATTTTCTTCAATTTGATGAAGAACATCCTGCCGGTGGAGCATTGCTTTGTCCTACCAGTGGGGCATCATATTGTCCTTCCGATGGAGCATTTGTTGGTTCTACCGGTGGAGGAGTATCCCCAATATTTAGATCACCTTTTCTAATCCATTGCTTTGAGAAGTATTGCTTAACCTCTTCAACCTTTTCTTTACCTTTCAAACTAGTACTTTTGTTATCTACCAGTGTACCTTTACTTCTAAAAAATTTAGCAATATGACCAATCTTGTTACAAGCATAAAAAGTTACATTATTTTTCTAAATAGGTTTCCCATAACCTATGTTGGTTTGTGTTCTACATTTATTTGATAAATGACCAAATCTTCCACAAACATAACATCTTACATTCATTCTGCAATTTTCCGAGTTGTGACCAATTTTGTTGCATTTGGAGCATTGACCAGTGGGAGGATTGATGTTCTAATAATTCCTAGATCTACATTCATTTGCCCTATGACCATATTTATTGCAGTTAAAGCATTTTCCATTGAATTTGTAAGTATTAGAAGGTCTTACTGGTTTGCTGTGATCCTAGGTATTTGTAGTACCAGAGCTTTCTCCAACTTCAAATCCAATTCTAGAAGCGTCACCTTTGGGTTTTTGATTCTTCAATAAGGTACCAAGTTCTTCTGAGCTTTTCTTGAATTTTTCTTTGTGTTGATTTGCAATTTCTAATTCCCTTTCCAAGATTTCTTTTTGTCTCATTAGTTCATTTGAGTCATTCTGAGTATGCATCGAATCTGTCTTCAACATGTCATTTTCATAGCTAAGTCTTGTGTTCTCATTTGCTGCATCACTTAGTCTTCTGGTCAATTATTCTTCATTCTTCTTTCTATCCTCAATCTCTTTGCAAAATCTCATAGTCATACCTTGCATTTTTAAATTTTGTTGTCATGATCTCTTGTTTCAATTTACTTATCATATCATTTAGTGATTCCTTTTCATCATTCTCATTTTGCAATTTTTCACAAAGTTCTCTTCTCTTATTTCTTGTAATAGTAAGATTTTCTTGAAGTGCCTGAATAATGTTCTGAGCTGCTTTTAAATCATCTTCTAATTTGATATTTTTCAACTTCTCTACATCATAGTCAGTAAGAGCTCCTTCAAGTTGCTTCATCAGATTTTCCATCTTCACCGATGTCAAGATCTTCCTCAAGCTATTAGGCTTCTAAAAATAGAGGACCAAGCTCTGATACCAATTGTTAGGGTTCCCAAAGATACTAAGAGGGGGGGGTGAATCAATGTCTGACCGGTAATGAGATTTTCTTAAAAGAGAACATGTAGAACATAAAGTAACAGTATACCGGTATGCAAGAATTAATGTAAATAACAGAATCAAAAACATCCACATGAAAAGAACACCATAACACAAGATGTTTATTGAGGAAATCCGGTGTGGGAAAAACCTCGGTGGGATTTGTGACCCACAATATTCACTTATTGGCCAATAAGAGAATATTACTTACAATAGGGGCCTGCACATGCAAGAAGGCCAACTGCCTAGAGCACACTACTCAATAAGAAGTCACACTGACTTACAATGAGGATTATGCAAATCCAATGATCTGTATTGCTTTACAATAGCATCTTCAATGCTAGATTCAGTACCAGTTCATGCTCTTCTCTTTACATATACCCTTGACCTATAATTCGCATATTAGGTCTGCCTTATAATTTTCTTTATGCTTCCTATCCATATCCTACAAATGTCTACAATGATCTCTTTTATATACAAGAGTCATTTTACAATTTTCCAATTCGGCTCACAATAATAAACAAAATATTACATATCAAAAATCCTGTCGGCCTCTATGCCGGTATACATGTTCTCTTCTGTGTTGGTGTACATCTTCTGTGCCAATGCCGGTGTAGATTGATCTTGCTGATGTTGGTGCACTGTCTTGTTTGAATAATGCTTTGTTGGTATAATGTCTTGCCGGTGCCATAGGATTGCAAGGTTGCCTATGTAATGCTTTGCCGGTATAATGTCTTGCTGATGCCATAGGATTGCAAGGTTGCCATCAATGACAAAAACTTCAATCACACACAATGTCTTATTGGAGTGTCTAACTTATTAAAAATATTGCATCATGAGTTGATAAACATACTGGTGATTAATAAAATTATACATACCTGTTGATCTCTTAAATCATATGCTAAATCAATTTCCCTTTGTGTAACATTGGAATCTCCATTATGATGAGCTTCTTTAACCAATGAAGTGACACCATCCCATGTTAATGTGCAACCAGAATGTTGACATCGTTCAATCCACACCATCATCCAATCAAGATTGTTTGCAATATACAAATGTAGTGCATCCCACTCCCGACCAACTATACAAATAATTAATAGACCACTTACAACTGATTTATTTAGAAGATGAAGAATTAATTTACTACAATAACATCTTATAATTACCTCTCACTTTCTTCAATCTACCTTTCCCCATCAAGTGCTCCCCTTCAAATTTATTAATGGGGTTGGGATCCCAAATGCGATCTACATGGATTTTTGCTACAAACTTAGGAAGATATTCAGTAATGTACACCATAGTTTGGTATACCATATATCCCTCCACCATAGAACCCTCAGGATGTGCTCTTTGTCAAACCAAAGCCTTCAAAAATTTCAAGTGCCTCTCAACCATCCACATTGACCTAGTGTGTATAGGTCCACACAATTCAATCTCCTCAACTTGGTGTATGAGGTAGTGTTCTTGTGCATTGAAAAAAGTTGAAGGTAGACACTTTTGCATTTCACACATTAGATAAGGGATTTTTCTCTTCCAATATTTTATATCTTCCTTGTGGATTTCTTTAGATGACAACCACCTAAAAGAGATTGAAGACACAAAAATATATAAATGAGACTTTACAAAATAATATACAATATATTGCATAACAAGTAAAACAAGTGGCAAATATAATATCTATACAACAACTTGAACAAACATCACTACTTACCTCATGTATTTTCCAAGATCATATATGACTTGCTTGATATTATTGTTGAAGTGGTCTGGGAGAGATAGAGGTAGAATGTACTGCAACAATTATAAAATGATCTTTTCATTGTTTTCTAACATAATACAATGAAAAGTACATGCGCAATATACAAATATATAGTAAATACACAAGAATGCAAATTGCCTTAATGAAGGTATGCCAATCATGCATTTTCATCCCTGGCCCAAATTCACTCTTCTTTGATATGAGATTGTTTATGTTCGTAGCAAATGCTATGGGAAATTGAATTTTTCGTATGACTTCTTTTATAGAATTGCTTTGCTGCTCCATTAATAACCAAGGAAGGGCACTTATATTAATTTGATCTCCATTGCTATTTGATTGAATGACATTTTTCATTGCATGATTGGATTCCACAATGTCACTACAAATTTTGACTATTTTTTCTTTGTCATGACTTCCATCCAATATTTTCATAATGTCTCTGTTATATTCTTTCCAATATGCATTGTATCAAACAAATGCACAATTTGTAGCTGCTCATAGTAAGGCAACCTACTGAATTGTTTGGGATAACTTTCTAGTCCCTTTGGAAGGTGGTCATCCATGCCATGACGACCTTCAGTATCATCAATTACATCATCAGTAAACAAAACAAGATAGAAAAATTCAAATTCCAAACATAAACCATTAGATGGAATGACATTACCTTGACGATTAATTCTATTATATTCCAACTTCCACAAGTGAGGAGCCATTCTTTGTGGCTTTGATGTAGTCTCTTCTTTCCCATTGAAAAGATGTTTTTTAGTATTCTGGTACTTATGATTTTTGTGAAGGAAGTGCCTATACTCATCAAACACCTGCTTTCCTAAACTTTTTGAATGACAGGATTTCATCTTTGGACCACAAACTGGACATGCAAATTTTCCCTTTGTTTGAAGACCTACAAGATAATGTATAATTCTATTAAATTTGTTAATTTTTATAATTATAATTATCATGCGCAACTTGAACACTATAACGTACCACAAAAATGTGTTAGCCCTGGGGCATCATGTATTGTCCATACAAGCATTGCATGGAATTGAAATTGTCTTTGTCCTATTGGTCTAGAGATGTCATACATGGTCACACCATTCCATAACTCCAACAACTCATCGATAAGAGGCTCAATATATACATTCATATCTTTAACTTGGTACTTGCCTAGTGGAATGAACAAAAACATTGCATAATTATTATGACCATTTTACTGCAATATTTATAATTAAATGTAGATGACTATTAAATGATAAAATACCTGGAACAATCATTGCCAACATTATGTGCTCCCTCTTTATTGACATCCATAGAGGAATATTATTGTTGATAACAAAAATAGGCCACACCGAGTAAACAGATCTCAACTCTCCAAATGGATTGACACCGTCCGCTGCCAATGAAAGCCTGAGATTACGAGGTTCTTCTTTAAAGTGTGGCCACTTTTCCTCTATGTCCATAAATGTTGAACCATTCACAGGCATTCGAATAATGTCATCTTGACTTCTATTGCATGCATGGTAATCCATAAATTGTGCCAAGATAGTGCACCTAAATAATCGTTGCATATGTGGAATAATGGGAATATAATGAAGAACCTTGTGAGGCACCTTTTTTGTTATTTGATCTGTTTGATATCTATTGATATGACATTCAGGGCATTCTGTTCCAAATTCACGTTGTTTATGATATATAATATGATCATTGGGACAAGTATTTATTGTTTGATACTCCATTCCAATATCTTTCATAATGGCAGATAATTCTCAGTATAAGCGAGGTAGAATATTTGATGGTGGTAAGAAAAACTCACCTATCAATCTACAGCAAAAAAAAAAGTTTGAGGTGTTAATATAAGGAATATTAATGGTACATGATTCACCATTTATTAACTGTAATGACATGTATGACACACCTTAACATATGTGAGATTGTTATGTTGGATAAACCATTCATAACCTTCAAGCTCACCAACAACAGTATAGTAGAGAGAAGAGTTGTTTGGGAGCCTTTGTAAAGGGGCTCATATGCCTTCTCAAGAAGAGGTAAATCATGAACATCAAGGTCATCCTGATCATCATGATCAGCTATGCCAGTACTAAATGTTTCATGGATCAATGTATTTGTACCATCATCTTCAATTGTGTTTTCTGGTGCATAATCGTCATCTTCCATGGGATCATTATCTTTAGCTTCGATATTCACATCTCCATTTTCCTCCACTTTGAAAACCATATTCTTCGAGTTGTGTTGGTCTATATCTTGTGCCCTGGGGTGCTCGACCTATATAAAAATGATCAACATAAATAAACCATGATCATGATCTCATTATCAAGTGATTTCTTATGTATATAAATTGTTAAAATGATATAATGAACAACTTACCAGTGGATGATAATCATGTCCCCCTTCAATGTGACCATGCTGCCTACAATGTTTCTTAGCTGTTTTGATTAGAAGTCTTCTAGTCTTTAAGCCCTTACAAATTTTGCAGGGACAATAACATTTCCCATCACCTTTTCTTTTCAAGTTAGACCATAATCTAGCAATTGTCTCCTTATTTTGTTCTTTGCTGATATTATCTGACATGGTCTTTCTTCACAGGCAAAAAAATCAGGCTATGGAAACTTCAGTGCAAAAGCTTCACAAAAATTGCAAATTGAACAAAAACCATTTAACTCTTCTTTTTCATCTTAAAACATTGAACTTAATAGAGAACGTATTTAATGTAGTTGATTGTGTGAATTTCTAAGCATTGTGTCTACAAATTCTTACTAAAAGTTTGCCTGTTGCAGACTTTCTGAGAGACATTTTTGAGTATTCTAAGCCTTGGTTCTTGTATTTTCACTAGTGATAAGTTGGAAACTTTATGGCAGACCTATAGCCAATCGATCTAATTTTGACAAGTTATACACCAAGCAAACAAACATCTAGAACTAGCACTGTTTGCAGGTCACCCCTACCCTATGCCATGGGTATATGACTACCCAAAACTCTAGTTTAAGCATCAATCCTAGAAATGATTGGTATATGACTACCCAGAACTCCAGTTTAAGCATTAAGTTACATCATTATTGACCTTACTTTGGGATGCTATGTATGAGATTGGAACCTTTTGTAAGGTGTGATCAATGTGCTATCATAAATGCAAAGCCAAAACCATTTTGATGAGATAATGATCCCACTAATACTATTTTGCCTAGTTAATTTTGAACCCACAAAAATGATAGAACTAGATATAATATGCCATCAATGCCCATATACTGACAATGCTCAAGATGAGCCACTTAGAGGTAGAGTTTAACCACTTTCCATATAGGTAGATTATCTCTAACTTCATTTTCCCTATAGGTAACTGATTAGGTTCATTTTAGAGTCTTATTTCCAAATATGTACCTCTATGTTAGCTTTTTGCTTTATTATTTGCCTGTTTATGCTTAATCTTGTCAATTTTGCATAATTTTACCTAGTTCTTGCATCTTCAATGAAATTATATCTAATCATATCCAATCACATCAAAATGGAACAATTAATCATATTGCTGGTCTCTCCTAGAGGAATTAAATTGAACCAAATTGACTATTCCCCAATAAAATGTTTTGAAATGGTGAATGTATAAGTTTGTAGTTTACTTTCCTAGACTAGGACCCCATTTCGTCAACATTTCACTATGAAAGCATAAATATTTTTTCTTGAAGAGAACATCTTACAGATTATGCTTCAATGTATAACACATTTTCATAATCAATCATTCGACTTCACATGGATAAAAGAATTCACATATTCTAAATCATGATCTGATGATGTGAACAACTCATATGCAGCTATATGGCATGCAAAGCATTTATTTTAACATACACTTATTCATCCAATTGCAGGGATAATAATACAAGGCTCATATATTGGTCTAAGAGGATGCCATGGTCTCACAAAGTAACTAAGAACCATATGAAATGATGGTCTTGAATCCACACACAACTAGGGAGGATCCATACGATTATGTATGACTTCCCCCTTGTTTGTTTAATGGGATTAGCCTCCAAGACATAGCCATCAATAATCACTAAGAATGTACAAGTGGATTGTAGCTACCCATACAACAAACACTTACCCCTATCCTCAAATTTTCCCAATGTTTGATTCCTTATATACACTCATCCAAGGTTATCTACGTCAATCTCGGTGACGAATCACATCACAACAAAGAAGGCAACATTTAAAAATAGCAAGAGTTTCACTACACTACCAAAGATCATAAATATTGAAAGAAAGAAAAAATAGTACCAATAATAAGTCAAATAAATGTGTTCAATTCCAATAGCAAATCAAACATAGCCACAATAACTACACAATAGAGAAAACTCACAATAGTGATTAAACTAATTCAAACAAGATAAAATAAAATTGTTGGCCCATGCAACAAAGATGAGAGATCATCAATAATTGAAGGAAACTTCACAATCCTTAAAAGTGCACATTACATAACTATACGACTAGAAATTGTGGCTAAATAGAGTAAAGATTCATCATGACTCCAATAATAGTCCCTCATGTGTGCATTTGTGGCATGAACACAAAAAATCCCACATGGCATGGCCATGTACCTAATGGAGAAGACATGCCTAGGCTACATGCCCAAAAAACATGACTATAATAATAGTCCCTCATGCATGCATTTGTGGCCTACACACTACAAATCCTAACATATCATGGCAATACACCTCATAGAGAAGACACACTTAGGGCCACATTGCACATAGCAACGTGCCTCACAAAGAAGACATGCATAGGGCACATGCCACATAGAAATGTGTCTTATGGAAAAATGTGCATGCATGTCACACACCAAAGCTATATGTATACATCATGAGGCACATTCATATGTTATCAAACACAACCTATTGTATTTAACATGAGTTCCTCTCTACATGTGTGCAAATCTTCCAACACTAATCGCCAGTAAGAAGGAATAATATAAAATGCATCTTCAAATATTTGTGTGTGTGTGTGGAATTGTGTCTTTGAACCCAAATCACTACCATCAACAACATGTAACCATCACCTACACTATATCAAAACATAAGTATGGTGTGACATCATATCTATTTGCATAATGTCAAAACACATGCAAACATGAAAATCATCATAGCATGACAAAAATCAATCTCCACATGTTGGAACAAAGATATAAATAAGATAATAGGGTAAGAGGAAACCCGTACCAAGAACCACATACCAACTATCGACAATGCCATCAAGATAAATGTAGGATAGGATACCACTATGAGCCATCCAATGGTCCATTCTATGAGGAGAACTAGGGGATACTATCTTTGAAAGGTGTGGTCAATAGAGATAATCCCTACTAATGCCACAATATGTCACCATAGCTTCTTGAGTTTTCCATTCTTCTACTTAACACCACATTTATTGAGCTCCTCAATAGCAAGGTTGGTTCTCAATATGATGCACAAACATGTAAACACACAAGCATGGTTTCATCATACCGGTACAACAATACCTATTCATTTTTCTAGTTAATTACTAAGTGTAAAAATAACTCCATTACATAACATAGGGCAATAATCACCATAAGTTTTCAAATAAACTGCCCAAACATCAATTGGAGTTACCCTTTCTAAGGTACAAACATAATTTATTTATAACTTCAAAATTAAAATAATCACAATACATCCAAATAAGTTCAATAGTGCATGGAAATAGACAACATGATCCATAATTAAACCCATAAATTACCCTAATTGGATATGCTAATAAAATGGTGTCTCAAATAATAGAGATTATGTTGGACCTATAATATAGATCTAGACTTTGTTTTATCATACACAAGCATGGTTTCATCATACTTGTATCCAAATACACCATCCATAGATAGGTACTCAGTACCACAATCTCATGGGTACCCTTTTAGCTGAATTTACCCTATATTTAGGTGAATCTACCCTTGTATCATTCCTTGATCTAGTATGTCATTCCACCAATCAATAATTTTTCCATATTCTTGGGAGAATACACTATCCCTTAGGTGAATATGCCATATCCTTAAATGAGTCCTCCTTGTCATCATCCTAAGTCCTCTTTTTGTTAAGTCTTATCCCTTCATCTTTAGGAAAATCCACCTATCCTTATGTGAATCTACTTTCTCTTAGGTGAATCTATTTCACATAAATCATTTATCTTATCCATCTTTCTTACGCAAATGGTGAATTTTTCCTATCCTTAGATGACTACACTCCCATTTAGGTGAATCTATCTAGTTTTAGTCTCCTTCCATTATTTTGTCCAAATTTGTATCCTCTAGTTTATATCAATCTACTTGTTCTTAGGAAAATCAACCCTATCATTCTAAGGAAAATTCACCTTGTCATCATCCTTAATCATCTACCTTTCAAGTGTATAGTCCATCCATCCTTCAGAGAATCTAACATATTATTGAGTTGAAATCCTCATGAAATATAGTCATGTTTATCTCAATGCAACGTTTGCCAGCATCCTCCTTGCGTGTGCCAAAATAGGAGCTTTGGAACAAGGTATGGACATCCATCAAAGCATAATCGAAGGGGGCTTTTTGTCAGAAATTAGTTACAAATGCTCTAGTAACAAAAATCGCAAAATGGGGTAGCATACACATGGCATGTGAACTGTATGTCAGAATACCTCAAAGAGATGTCATTTCATGGAATTTTAAGATCGCAGGATATGCACAAAATGGATTAATTCGCAAAAAAAACTAGTTTCCCTTGATTGCGAAAAAAAATTAGATGCCCTTCATTGAAAAACAAAGAGTTCCTTTGATTGCAAAAAAAAACTTACCTTGCTTGTGTAGAGATTGCTCCGGCGAGGGGTGGGGCAGGGAGGCAAGACAGTCGCTGCTTGCTTCAGTTCGCTTTCAAAATGAAAATGCATTGTGCTTTTTTTTTTTAATAAAATGCCCGAGGTCGTCGAAATTCCGACGAACACGGGCATTTTAAAAAAAAAAAAATCAAATTTTCACACAATGCTCCCTATCTGTCGGAAACCTTCGTCGGAATTTGACCCCAAATGTATTACTGTCTTTATCTTCATTGCGTTGTAGCTTGCAGTCTCATCTCTTACCAAATCTTTCTTCTCCTTCTCCTCTTTCGGGAAGAGCTTGACCGCCTTTTCAGAGAATTTTTTATCTTTATAAACTTCACCCCATTAGTGGAAAGACCAGTGCAATAAGGTCTTCATTAACAACAATTTACCTTCCAAAAAGGGTAATCGACCCCTTGTTGTAATTTTTGACAAACTATTTCATCACCTTGGCTTTGACGTGTTAGTGTAGGTTTTTTATTTTCCTTATGTTAGGGGGTATTTATTTTTCTTAAACATATATTATTTAAGCTTGCCTAGGTTAATAGTAGTGGTTTATATGAGGACACGTGGTGAAATACTTCAGCTACATGTATAACTCTCCACCTCACATGGGTAGTTGAGTTACACACCTTTTGGCTTGTTGTGCCACCTCTCATAACCACTATTTTGTCATTTCCTAAGTGGGTTATGGGGTAGTTGGGTTACACACCCTCTTTTGGCTTTATGTGACAACTTTCTCAACTCCTTTCCTATCTTCATGTAAGGAGGTTATGCCACATGTTTTGGCATTTACCAAGAAGGTTAAACCTCCCACTTTTTATGGGGAATAGGAGTTAATTCACCCCTTGTATGTATATGCTTATATTTTTCTATATAATAAGCACTATACTCTCACCTTCACTAGTTCAGTGATAGCTCGGTGAGAGTCTTCTCCAAATTCTATTCTTTGTCTCAATTTCTCTCTCATATCAAAATTATCTTCATTCAACTATTTTTATCTTCTATCATCTGTTGCTTGAGGATTTGCATGTGATCTACGACCGACATAAGATCTTGGCTCGGTTCTCGCTTCTCACAAAATTTCACATGGTATCAAAACTTGTTGTCTGGTATAGCTCATTGTTTTTTCTAATTTATTTAAGGGATTTGAGACTTTTAGATACCTAATATTTTCCTTAAAAACTAAGTATTCTCTTCTCTTGCATTCTTGTGTGACCTAGAGAATCATAACAGTTTAAAGGAAAATAGCTTCTAGTTAAATCTGGTTTACATGTATTTGTTCTTGTAAGATCTGCGTGATTGCAACTTTGTGGTAATATTGGAAGCTTAATAAGTATTTCCAAAATGTCCAGAGGGTTTGAGAAAGTCAAAAGTGACTTTTACTTCACCAAAATCAGAGTTTGGAGGACATAGTAAAAAAATCAAAGTAAAATCTTTTTACTGAAGTTGTTTTCATTTTGGCTTTAGTGTTCCAACTTTTGTTCATTTTTAGGAAAAAAATGATTTCTGGGTTTTCTTCCCAACATCAAACAACTTCTGGGTTTATTATGGTCTTCCCAAAAAATTAATATTTTTTGCAAAAATCAAGCTTGAATAGGGCCTAAGCCATTTTTCAGAAAGGCAAATTCAACAACCTTTCTTAAAAGTTACACAACTTTTGCCTCGGGTGTCGGATTTTTGCAAACAAATACTTGACGAAAAGCTGGAAATGAGAACTCTCCATTATTGTAGGTCTAATTGAAGTTTTTTTCCTTTTTATATCAGATATTAAAGGTTGTATCAGTTGCTTTTTTTTCTCTTCAACTAGTCATATATTTCTCCTCACAACTTTGTTTTTTAAAAACTAACAGTTGTTAGAAAGGTATTGAGATAAATTAAGCAGCTATAAGGCTAATTGTTTTTAGATCTTGTCTAAAATTATTTGTATTGAAATTTTTTATATTTTGGCCATTGGTGCCTTAAAAGAATTATAATCTAATAAAAAGCCTTGAAAATGCACTAATTATAAAGTGCCAACCTTGTAATATTTTGGGGGGGGGGGTGTGATTTCTAAGACTAGTGAAAAGGGGGGAGGGGGGGTGTCTCTTATGTCTTATTTCTTGCACTTTTCCTGATTTTTTGCAATCTTCTTTGCTGTCATGGATGCATCTATAGTTCCACTTTTAACACCATATAATTACTTTGAATGGAAATCTAAGATGATAATATATCTGAAAAGACATGGATATCATTGTGTTACAATGGGACTTGAAACTGAACCTCAAGATGCTGCAGAAAAGATTAAATGGTTTAATAAATGTGCTAAAGCTTTTGGTACTCTATGTATGTCAGTCTCTCCTAACCTTCTTTTTCACATTGAATTTGCCACTATACAAAATGCAGTGTGGACCACTTTGGAAAACCTCTTTGGTAAGCATGATGAGCTAAGCAGCCATCAGTTAGAGAATGAACTCATAGGGTTGAATCCAACTAATTTTGATACTATACAAGACTTCTTCACTAAACTTAAGTCTATAAGATTGTAGTTGGAACAGTGTGGAACTAAGAAAGATGATAAGCAATTGATCTTGAGTATTATTTATAAGCTTGGTCCTAACTATTCAGTGTTTGTTTCTACATTCTATGCTACAAAATGTGCCCTAGGTACCACATTCAAAATGCCTTCTCTAAATGAATTTGCTGCAAAACTCACCAGGGAGAAATACAAATTGGTTCAAATGGGTACAATAAAACCCTCTAAGTCACATGCCTTAGCTGTAAATCAAGGCACAAAAGAACAAAAAGGCTCTAGTAAGAAAGATAAGAAACAAAAGAACCAAGGAGAGAAGAAAAAAGATCAAAAATCTGCTACTTCAAAAGAAGATAATCAGACCTCTTCATCAAAAGGTGAACAACCTAAGAAGGAGAAGGTCAAGTGTTCTTATTGTAAAAGGCTTGGTCATGATGAACATAAGTATTTAAAGAAACAAATTGATCACCTTTAAAATCTTCTTGAAAAGAATAATATCAAGGTGCCTGATTTAGTCAAATAGAGTCCATCAAAAGGATCTTCTAAGGACACATATAAGAGTAAAGGGAAAGGAAAGGGTAAGGCCCTAGTTGTTGTTGCTTCACAACCCAATTCTTGGATAATTGACTCGGGTGCTTCGCACTATATGGCTTCTTCAGAAGATAATTTCACCTCTTTAGAGCCATGTTCTATGCCTTCCATACTAATGGGCGATGACACTCCTGTTGAAGTGCATGGGAGAGGGTCTATTGATGTGGGCGAAGGAACATTGAAGGATGTCCTTTGTATTCCATATTTATCAAATAATCTCCTATCTATTTATTAGATCACTCACACTAGTTATGGCAAGCGAATTGAGTTCACACCAGATACAGTGGTAATCAATGAAATACATAATGGGTCTACTATTGCTATGGGAAAAGAAGATCATCAATCCAAATTATATCAGTTTTCGCACTTTGTTCTTGACTCTCCTTGGACAATTTTACTCACTCATGTAGATGAGGTTAGTTGTTTGTGACATCAATGATTTGGCCACTTGAACTATTGTTACTTGCAACAACTCAGTCAATAGGACATGGTTTCAGGGTTTCCTTCTATTCGATTTTCTGATAGAGTTTGCCAGGGATGTATTCTTGGTAAGCATCCTGAGGAGAAGTATGATAAAGGAAAAGCATGGAGAGCTACACAACTATTGGAGTTGGTACATAGTGACTTGGCAGGACCATTTCCACAACCATCTTTTAGCAGGGCTAGATATATCTTAACATTTATTGATGACTTTTCCATATTTACATGGGTTTACTTTCTCAAACAAAAGTCTGAGGTATTTGAGAATTTTTTATATCTCAAAGCTTTTGCAGAGAAACAATCTAGGAAGTTTATCAAGATTCTGCATACAGATAATGGGGGTGAATATGTTAATAATCAGTTTGAACAATTTTGTGCTTCAGAACGTATCAACATGCAACACATAGTTCCATATATTCCTCAACAAAATGATGTTGCAGAATGCAAGAATAGGTCTTTGAAGAAGATGGAAAAGTGTATGATTCACTCCAAGTATTTGGCACCTCAGTATTCAGCAAAGGCCATCAATTGTGCATGTTACATCTAGAACCAAGTTCCTCATAAAGCTATGAAGGGGGTAACTCCTTTTCAAGATTGGACCAGCTGGAAACCTACAGTTAAGCATTTCAGAGTGTTTGGTTCTCTTGCATGGGTCCAAATTCCAGCAAAGAAATGCAAGGCTATGGATCCATGGAGAAAGCCTTACATATTTGTTGGGTATCCAGATGATGTCAAAGGGTATAGAATTCTCCATCCCTCTACACATGAGTTGTTCATTGAGAGGAGTGTTCATTTTGAGGAGAGTTCTTCTATTTCTTTTCATACCACTTCTCCATCCACTATCACATTGGAGACATTGCATGATGATGACAATTCTTTTGAGGATCTTAATCCTCCTAATCCTAATGAAGAGTCTTCTTCCTCCACTTCAGATGGTGACAGTGATGGTGAGGATTCACATTCTTCTCATAGTCATCATTCAGAGGTTGATGATTCCCCCTCGGACTCTCCAGCTTGAGTGCCTCTTTGGGCTCGACAAACTTTTGAGTCAGTAGGAGATTGGCTTGGTGATCCATCAGATACTAGAAGAACTAGGTCACAATTTTAGCAAGCTCCACATCTCTTCATTACTTCAGCTTTTGATCCACAGTCTTTTCGAGAAGCTTCAGGTGTTCTCGAATGGGATGCTGCAATGCAAGAAGAGTTTAATTCCTTGGAAAGGAATCAAACATGGGATTTAGTTCCTCTTCCTAAGGGAAGGAAACTTGTTCGATGCAAGTGGATCTATTGAACAAAAAATTTCAGCAGATGGGTCGGTTGATAAGTATAAGGCTCGCTTGGTAGCAAAAGGCTTTTCCCAAGTTCTAGGGGTTGATTACTCTAAGACTTTTGCTCTAGTTGCTAAGATGAATTCCATCTGGCTTGTCCTTTCTATTGTTGCAACCCATCATTGCGAAGTTCATCAGATGGATGTGAAGAGTACATTTCTTCATGGTGACCTTCAGGAGGAAATCTACATGGAGTAGCCATAAGGGTTTATTCAGGATCCTTCACTTGTGTGTCGACTTCGAAAGTCTCTCTATGGACACAAACAAGCTCCTCGAGCTTGGTATGCCAAGATGGTATCCTTCCTTTTGACAATTGGTTTTACTTGATGCCATTTTGATTCTAACGTCTACATTCTGCAATAGGATGATACTCTCACATTTCTAGTTCTCTATGTTGATGACTTGTTGATCACAAGGAGTCACTCATCCACCATCAAGGTAGTGAAAACTTCTCTACATGATAGATTTCTGATGTTAGACTTGGGTCTTCTACATTACTTCTTGGGAATTGAGATCACTCAGTCTTCTTCAGGCATCTTCCTTAGACAACCCAAGTATGCACTTGATATGCTCTCCATATTTCACATGGCTGATTGTAAGCTTGCACCTACTCCTTTTTTGTCTGGGGTCAAACTTGAGGCTAAGTGCTCTTCACCCTTGGTTGATGGCACTTTATATCGACAACTTATTGGGAGCCTCATATACTTGACTCATACAAGACTTGACATTTCATATGCGGTGGGCATGGTCTCTAGATTCATGTAGGAGCCACATGAGTTGCATTGGAAAGTAGTTAAGTGGATTCTCCACTACATTCAGGGTACTCACAATTATGGAATTCAGTATGTAGCAGGCATGGATATTGACTTGGTGGGATATACGGATTTAGATTGGTTGGGTGATTCTCAGGATCACAAGTCCACTTCAGGGTATTGCTTCTCAATTGGTTCTGGTCCATTTTGTTGGTCGGGTAAGAAGCAGTCTGCAATTTCTCTTTCATCAACAAAGGCCGAGTATCGAGGGGCAGTTAATGCCACCACTGAGGCTATTTGGCTTCAAAATATTCTCATTGAGTTTGGTATTCCAGTTAGGAAGCCTACTATCATCTTTTGTGATAATCAAAGTGCTATACAGATCTCAAGAAATCTAGTTCATCACCAGAGGATGAAACACATTGAGATACATATGCACTACATTCGGGACCTAATTCCAGAAGGCATCGTTGATGTTAAGTATTCTTCTACATCAGAATAGACTGCGGATATCTTCACCAAACCCTTCACTGAAAGAAAGTTCCTTCATTTGTGATCTTTTCTTGGGATACGATAGGTGTCTACTTCAGGAGGGGCTTCTTAGTCCTTCTTTCTTTCTCTCCTTATTTAAGGGAGGGGACTATTCCTCTTATGGGGTCTTCTTCTTTTGGGGTGGCTATCTATGTACATGGGTACCTGACATGGCCGCATTTGTTGGGACCCATATTTTCACCCACCTAAGCTACACTTAAGGGGGGGTGTTAGTGTAGGTTTTTTATTTTCCTTATGTTAGGGGGTATTTATTTTTCCTACACATATATTATTTAAGCTTGCATAGGTTAATAGGAGTGGTTTATATAAGGACAGGTGGCGAAATACTTCAGCTACATGTGTAACTCTCCACCTCACATGGGTAGTTGAGTTACACACACTCTTTTGTCTTGTTGTACCACCTCTCATTACCACTATTTTATCATTTCCTAAGTGGGTTATGGGGTAGTTGGGTTACACACCCTCTTTTGGTCTTATGTGCCAACTTTCTCAACTCCTTTCCTGTCTTCATCTAAGGAAGTTATGCCACATGTTTTGGCATTTACCAAGAAGGTAAAACCTCCCACTTTTTAAGGGGAATATGATTTAATGCACCCCTTGGATGTCTATGCTTATATTTTTCTATATAATAAGCACAATACTCTCACCTTCACTAGTTCAGTGATAGCTCGGTGAGAGTCTTCTCCAAATTCTATTCTTTGTCTCTATTTCTCTCTCATATCAAAATTATCTTCATTCAACTATTTTGATATTCTATCATCTATTGCTTGAGGAGTTGCATGTGATCTACGACTGACATAAGATCTTGGCTTGGTTCTCGCTTCTCGCAAAATCTCACATGGTATCAGAACTTGTTGTCTGGTATAGCTCATTATTTTTTTCTGATTTATTTGAGGGATTTGAGGGATTAACTTCATTTTTGAGACACCGAATAATGTTTTTAGAATCCCCTATAATCTACACCTTAGTACAATTTGTCTGTTTGGCAAGCAAGAGAGCATTGTTGGCACCAATGGCTTTAGCAATGTGGTTTGTTTGGCTACCCAAGGGGAGTGCCACTGCCGAAATAGAAGTGCCATTGTTATCCCTAATCACTCCCCCATACCCATTTGGACCCAGATCTCCCTTTTCCACCCGATCAAAATTAATTTTAACCCAACCTGAAGGATGCCCATGCCAACAAGTTCTATCATGGGTTTTTCTGATAGGCTTGAAGACTCTATCAATGCCTAAATTTTGCAAGCCTTTGCAATCCTGTAATCATAGTTAGTGCAACTTTGAACCTTATTTCTCAACTAGAATTTGTTAAGACATGTTATTCATATTTTATTGTTGTTTAAAAATATTGTTTTGTTAGGTATTTTCCTAGGTGTCTTAGCTTGGATAATTATAAGAAGAATGATTGAGGAAAGGGCATGGAAAAGTGATGTGAAATATATATACATTTCAAAGAGGATAAAGAGATAATAAAAAATAATAGATGTATTTTAATCATTTGGGTAGAAGTACGATTAACAAGATCTTAATAAAATGATTCTATATTGAAAGACAAAGAACTTATATACATGTGTATCATGATCAAAAGCCTCCTTGTGGTGAGTATTATGAATATAATCATTAATAATTTTATGATTGGTTGGATGAGGTCTTCCTTACAAAGGGAAAGGATGGTGATGGTGATACCTTTACATACACACAATGTATTAACCTCAAGGAAAAAAGAGATACATGGAATAAGCCCATGGCCTAATGTAAGTATTAGAAAATGAAAAAGAGAATAATTGATTAAAAAACACTAAAGTTTGAAGAAAATGTGGGTGGGTATAGATAATAGAGGGGACTTACAATGTAAAACAAAACCTTAATGAAAATAGAGTAAATTTACACCCTAGTTAAATATAAGGTGAAAGATATGTAATTAAAATTATTAGATCTAAAACCTAGTGTACATGAATAAACCTTGAGGGGTGCAAGAATGTTTGATTTGCCAATAAATAAATGAGGATAAATATGATAAATTACATGGCATAAAATTATTATAGATATATGAGACGTGACTAATAATTATACTAAATGAAATGTACAACATATTTGTCTACATAGTTGGACATGTGATGAATATATATTTTGATAAATATCACTATTCAATTTGGACCTTGTCTAGTTCAATGTTGTGATTGTGAGCTAATGTCTATGAGTGTGCATCTAAACCTTCATATGAATCTAAGCATTATTAAATGTGCTATTTGAATTAAACTATTCCCCTAGATATCTATAGTTGTGTTTGCAAAGAGATGGCTTCTATATACACCAAAAATGAGCTTGCTTGGTTGATGGATTCTCTTTTGGATAACCTTTGTTACTAAGTGAATTGTATGAAGATAAAAATATAAAAGTAGGATAATTTTTAGTGAATTTATACAAATAATAATGTCATAATATACTACAATGGTCATATACCCTTATTATTCTATCTTATAGATTGTTGAAGTTAGATGTAAGATAATTTGATGATGTTGAGATTGGTTTTAAATGAATTAGGGTTTGTCCTTATATGTGACATCTTCACACACAAGTTAACAAATTTAACACTCAAGTTAGCTCATAGTAGCTATTTGGAAAAATAACTCAATGACTAATTTTAGTTTTAAAATTTTGGGGGTCATTTCAACAAAAACTAATTTGAGCTATGTAAAATAATGGATCAACTAAAGATTTAAAATGGTTCTTAGAATGTATACTTTTTTAAGAATCAAGTTATTTGCCTTTTTTTGCGATGAAATGTGCAACTTGTACATTAGTTATTACACTAAGGATAACCTAGTCAAAGTGAACCTAAAAAAGGGGGGAAACGTGAAGTATTCATCTATCACCATTATAATTATTGATATATGTTTTTTTAAAGAAAAAGACAACAAAATTGAAGTAGACTTTGAGAGACAAGAAAATGTAGGTGGAAAACTAAGAGTCTAGGTTCCTAGGCCATATTTATTTTCGAAACGACTAAAAACATTGTAATGAGAAACCAACCTTGATGCTTACCATGTTTGCTTTGTAGCATGCACATACACAAGATAAACTATTCTCTATATATAATGCAGTTATGTCAATCCAATTCACTCAAAACTGTTGAGGTCACAAATGGGGGACCTCATCCCAATTTTAATATTTAACAATACCATGCCAATAGGGTTTGAACCTTAATGGCAATAACAACAATAGTACAACTTGACCATCACACCATACATTTTTGAATTGTGTTGAAAAAGCATGTATTATTAAGAAAAGAAATTGTAATTCAAACTTGTGCTCTACGTTTTATTAGCACATACATAGTTCTATTATTACATTGATAACGATGTTACTCAATATAATGACTTATGCATATTAAAAACAAACAATATTCCAACCATATATAAATATGTGCACGACAAACATGATATAAATATGTTTTACATAGAGAATAACTTCTATTGTCTTATACTACCTACTTTTTGAAAATATTATTTCCTTTTGAAAGGAATATAGCTCTATTTTATTGAAAATTAAAACCAACTAACCTAGAGAAACATTTACATGGACAAGTATATGACTTGATAATGAGGATGCCAAAGAAACGACAAACGATATGGGCACGATAGAAAGTGAGCAATTGCTTTCGAAAGAACCCTAAAAATGTTATGCAACGGAATATAAAATGGTCACAGAAGCGATAAGAATACTGGGTGGATAGCGCTTTTCTGATGGCTCTGTTCGAATCTAACGCTTCAATTTTTTGGTTATTTGCAGAAGCAGCTGTAAAGCTTGGGATTTAAGGGCATCCATGGTATAGAAAAACAAACAGAAAAAAATAAAAAACGATTCCTTTTGGCTTGAAACTTTGCATGATAAATGATTAGTCTGCTCGTTCTAAATGATCAGTAAAGCAGTAAAAGGACGTGATTGATTGGTTTTAGAGTAAATCCCAACGATTCTGAGAATAATTGAGGCCTTCACAAAGACAAAATGGTGCATCACACATGCGAATATGTTTTGTCTGGTTAGGGTTTTAGAATATTTCAGACTGCTTTTGGGTGATGCACAATGCAAGAAATGGTTATTCCTTCTGTCAATTCAAGGGATAATAATACGACAATGGGTCTGATCTTATGATAGGTGTATCAAGGGATACGAAACAACTGAATATGCACAAAAAATCTGCGGCTCTTTGGACACCTTGTAAAAGTAGATCTGTGAGAAGAGATGTGAGACTCACTCCAAGGAAAAGTAGACAAACAAACAAAAACGATGCATGCCTTCCATGACGGATAATTATATGAAGAATATCCGATAATGGCGTTACAGATATGGACAGCTTTATCAAAGTATTTCATATAGAATTTATTGGAGGCTTTTTGTTTTTCTGTCTTTATTCTTGGAGAGATGTATATCAATGTTGGCTGATATTGTCTTTTGGACCATTCAGTTTCAGTGGGTATCAATTTAGAATGAGAGATAGAATTAAGGTTTGTAGTTTAATTGATTCAGTATAATTGGTAAGGGTTGTGTTACATTTCTTAATTATAACATTCATCAAGATTTAAATTTCATAAGATTATTAAAAATAAAAGATGAAGCTTAGATTATGTCTTAGGTGATTTTGAAAGAATTCATGTAGGAGTGATCAACCTCCCAAGACCTGCAAATAGCTATATATCTTCACACGAAAGAAAGATAATTCACCAAAAGGATGATTGTATTGAGATTAAGATGAATAGAAATATACAATAGGCCATGCTTATAGAAGCAAGAGTGGTTATGAGAGCACCAATGAGGTGCGAGGGTAGGTAGCATAGGTACAACCACTTGACACAAATAATTATACAACCTAGGAAATATTAAATGACAACTGACCTAAGGTTGGACTTAATCATATGAGTAAATTTAATTTACTCCAACACTCCCTTAAGAACAACTTAGGGAGAAGATTATTATGCAAGATGCAAGATGAGTCCCGGCTACAAAACCATTTTAAGTACCCCATGTACAATACAAATGAAATACGATCCCTCACAAATGGAGAAAACGAGAAAATCAAATGGGAGAAAATCCTCTCCAAAAGAAAGAAAGAAACAAGATGCATAGATGAAGGTCTCAATCATAGAAACAAACAAGATGCATGGATGAAGGTCTCAATCACACCCACCAAGGACTATATACATCATATATATATATAATCAAATATCCCCCCATAGGAAGGAAAGAAGGAGACTACATATCCACCCATAATGGATAATTTCCTACAAAAATGGCAAGTGCTTGAAGACAAAACATATTCCAATTTCTACAAACAACATTTCTCCTCTTGGGATGAAGATGAACCAAGTACAAATGTAGGAATGATTCACATTTTTTATAGGAATTAGGAAGTGGAACCCAAATTTATGAACACGATGATGCCTCTAAATTTTCTAATGTGTCACCAAGCCCTTAGAAGATGATGCCATGAACCAATTAGGTACATGCACAACCATAATAGAAGGTGACAAATAAGGAACCAATGGAAACTTATTTTGAACAAGCTCCAAAGATAAATAAGATGTGACAATAGTTTTACCACAACTATCATCAAATAGGAGAGATAAGCCCTCAAATGTATCCTCCAAATCTGAAATGTGAGACTCCACAAACAAGGAACTAATGTCCGACAAATAGGAATCCCAATTAGGAAGACAATGATAATGCTACTCAGGAATGATGGAAGTCCCTAATGAAGGTAGATCAACTATCTCTAATGAAGAATGAAGAATCTTTGAAACATCTACAACCTTATCTAAGGTTTCCAAATACTCCAAAGGATCACAAACGTGGGTTATTGTCTTTGAAGAATGAAGAGGCACATCAAGAATAAAAAATAGGAGCGTCAAGAGATGGTAGAGTATCATGATCTCCATATAACACTTGAATGTGAGTCCAAAGAGCATGTGGGTACTCAAAATGAATAAATGAATCCAAAGTTTCATAAGAAACATTATAAAAAATAACTCTAAATACCTTATCCCTAAAAGATTTCCAAATACTATACTCAAACGATGTGTCAGGATAGGGAACTTCATTATACAAATAGGGTAATAGATTACAATCAGTAAGATGAGTGATAATAAAACCATGCCATTGTTGATAATTCCTCCTCTCCAAGACAAAAGAAAAGCCCATTTTCAATAAATAAATTCTTCAAAATACCGCCATCAAACAAATAAAGACTATAAATAATAAAACCTAATTTTCAGCAAGAAAGATGGTAGGGCTCAGATGGCGATATGAGTGAAGAGTTGGCAGGTACCCATGCCAACTACCAATTAAATTTATACAATCAATAGCCTAGCAAACTAAACCAATCCAAGCACAAAGTAACCATGGTCACAATCATTTAAACAACTAATTGCACAAATATTATTGCAAACAAGATAATAATAATTGACAACTAACCTAAGGTTGGACTTAAGTATATCAGTAAATTTAGTTTACTCCAACAATCTACACCCCTCAATCTTGAAAGTATTCCATATAATTTTTATTGTAGTCATTTTTTTTTCTCTTTTCTCTTAAGATTTTATTACAACATTTAGCAAGATTCAAATCTCATAAGATAACAATAAATAAGAGATGAAGGTTGGATCATGTTGATTTTGAAACAAGTGTCATTACTCAAACCTTAACTCCTAACAAACAATGCATCATCTAAATTTAACATAAATTTTTTCAAAAAAATTAATTATTCATTTTTTATAAAAATTAAATTAAAAAACAATAATAATTGTATTGAAAAAATAAAATAAATGAATAATAGCCTCAAACTTTTCTATTAATTAAAAAATAAATTACTACATACAATACAAGAAAAGTGCAGTGCCCTTCATGTTGATGTGTATTGATCTTGACATTGGTTTGATGATGCATCTATGGATTCATTGTGTTATGATTGTATTTTTATCTTGAGTAATTATTGTTAGGATTCCCAAAGATACTGAGAGGGGGGGGTGAATCAGTATCTGATCGGTTGGATAATTTTCTTAACTTATAACATGAAAAGCATATTAAAACTGTGTACTGGTAAACCAAAAATAATGTAGTAAATAAGAATAGCAACCACAACATAAGAGACACACCATAACACAATATTTTAAGTAGGAAACCTGGTGTGGGAAAAACCTCGGTGGGATTTGTGACCCACAATATTTGCTTACTGGCCAATAAGGGAATATTACTGTCTACAATAGGGGCCTGCACATGAAGGAAGGCCAAGTGCCTAGAGCTCACTGCTCAGTTACAAAAGAAGTCACACTGACTTACAAAATTGGATTATACAAATCCAATGTCTTGTACTGCTTTAGATCAGCATCTTCTATGCTAGATTCAGTACTGATTTAAGGTCTGCAATATACATAAACCCTTATCCTAATAATTCACACATTAGGTCTGCTATATTCTTTCTCATACTTCTCTCTTTAAATGATCTATAATGATCTCATACATATATGAGTCATATTACAATCCGCCATGTCGGCTTACAAAAGATTTTATAATTAATTACAAAATACATTTATACAAAATTCTTGTCGGCCATGGTGTTGGTGATCTGTATGCTGGTGTAGAGTCTGCCGGTGCCGGTCCCTGAGGTAGCCTATTATCACATGATTGTAAGGTTGTCATAAATGACAATACCTTAAATCACATACAATTTCTCATTGGAGTGTGCATTTTCCAACAATCTTCCCCTTTGGCATTGATGGCAACACTCATGAGAAAAATAAAAAGTGTCCAAAATGATGTCTAGAAAAGAATCTGCCAAAATTGTCTTACCAAAATTGTGTGCCCAAAAATGTATGCTCTCCCTGAGCTGATGATGTCCTATTCTAACCATTTTCTCATCTCACTACTCCCCTTTTGACATCAATGACAAAGGTTGTCATTCGCTGTTAGTGGAGAGTGATTCCTGCCTAGATTTTTGTAACTAGTGGGTTACAATCTGGAAAATATCTACCAAAACCAAATTTAAACTGCCGTTGAATCTTTTGCTATCCTGTAATGCCTCTTATGTTCTCTGAACTATACCAGTGAGTATGTGCATTTTCTCTTCCAGTGTTTTGAGTCTGAGAACCAGAGCCTCAGATATTTCTTTTCTCAAAGAAATGAGGTAATCTAGTTTGGGACCAAGTTTACATTTTAAGCTCTTTGCCTTATCCTTTATTTTCTCTTTATCCTTTTCTAACTTCTCAATTTTCTCTTCAAGATCTGCAATTTTCTTTTCTATTTCCAAAAATGAATCTGATGTGCCTATTAGATTGTCAACAATATTGTTAATCTCAGTTTGTGTTTTGTTGATCTCCGAATCTATGTCCTATGTTAAGATGTCGGTTTTGTATGTATCTCTGTACTGTTTCTTGAAATCCAAAATTTTTTCTCCTAGTATCGGTAATAAGGTTTCTGTTTGTTCCTTATTCTTATTTACTATTTCCTCAAATAATTTCTCTTTCTCCTTATTCATCCTCTCTTTGAATGTGTCTTCATTGATTTGATCAACTATCAAAATGTTGCCAGTGATGAATTTAGACAATGTGTCTAATTGACTTAAAGAATATTTATTATCCACAATGCAATTGGGTGCTACCAATTTAAGAATAGGAATTGTGTCATCGATAGCCTTATAGGCTTGTGCATTACACTCTGTGATTTTCTTTATTGAGTCCAGTAAGACATCTGTTACATTTGTAGGCCAGAATTTCGCTATAGAAGTACAAGATGTCTGCCCAACTATTTTTACAATCTCCATGTTGCCGGTTGTAGTAGTAATCTTGCTTGTTTTGACCTCTAGTAGGTCATTTTGTGTTTTCATTTCTATTAGCAAAGGTTTAGGCTTTTCAATTTTTATCGATGGCACTGTCTTGGTCTGAACCTATGTCTCATCCTGTTGTTGTTCTGGTTTCTCCATCTGTGTCTCAAAAGGTTTCTCTGAGCTCTCAATAGTCAGTTTCTCAGGTGTAGTCTCTGTATGCACTTCTGGTTTCTCTGTTTGTACCTTTACATTGTCCATTGCCGGTTCTCCTGATTGTTTTTCAATTTTATCTACCAGTTCTTCTAATGTTTTACTAGTGGTGTCTTCTATCGGTTGCTCTATCTGAGTAGGTTTTTTTGTGCTTATGTTTACAGTGTCATTAACCTCAACCTCAACATCTACAACCGGTGACTTAATAGTCACATCTTTCTTTTTATCCGTGGTGCTTTCTCTATCAACCACAACATTTACCTCTTGTGTATCTATATTCATAGTGTACAAAATTTTGGACTCAGGATTTGTATCCTCTTAAGGAGTCTCCATACTCTCTGTAGCCGGTTTAATGTCTGTAGTTTCTACCAGTGGAGTATCCAAAGGAGGTAGGGGTAAGTTATTCGTTATCTTTAGGCTTGGAGGTCCACCTACCTTACCTTTCCCCTTATCCTTGTCCTTTTGGTATACCCTGATGGTCTTAGGTCTTAGTAGCTCTTCTTGTTTCTCTTTTTCAACAAAGAATATGTCCCATTGGTCTGCAGTTTCTTTTGTTATCTCATTCACTCTTCCTGCCATCAGTGCTACATGTCGGTGAGCAGTTGAAAATACTGTCCGGTTTGCCTCACTGATTAATTTGTCTATCTCATCAAGTGAGTTTATTGGATGTACTGCAAGTAATTTTTCAATTTTTATCTTCTTGTCCAGCTCAACAATAGGTACCCTTATAGCTTCAAGTCTTCTATACAAATCATTGGGTATGCCATCAACAATTTCCATCAAAAATTTCTTGTAAATATCCAAGTGTAAAATTACACTATTTTCTATGCTCTCTCTGTCATCAGCGGAAAGTGTGTTGTACAGTTTGCTAATAGTTTTCAACTTTCCATTCTTTGTTATTTCACTTAAGAGTTTATCCAATGGAGCAATATCTTGTTTTACCTTCTTCTTCTTAGGTGTTAACTTCCTTGCTGGAGGTCTCACTACCTGTTGCATTTGTCTGGTTCTCCTGGGTGTGGGTGAGGGTACCGGTGAGGGTTTTCTTTTCCTTTCTACCCTTTTGAATACCATTGGTATATCACTCTTAGAGGAAGTTGCAACTGGTGAAAGATGAGTTTCCGGTTGGAGTCCTTCCAACTCACTTTCTTTGATACCAGTTTGCTTCAATATATCTTCCTTAAGTGCTTTTGCTTGTCTAGTTCCCTTCTTCATAGTTTGTTCAACTTTCTTAACCCTGTTCCTTGACTGAATTCCACTTTCTATTGTTTCAACACTGCTAAATAATTTCTTAGAGGGTTCCTTTGGTGCTTCAAGGAGGGCTTTAGCATAAGTTTCAATAATGTTATCATCTATTTCATACCCCATTTCAGTTACCCAGATAGTCCTAGGGACAACTGCCTCCATCCAGATTTCATCCTTTTTAATTACAAAGAAAATTTCCTTCTGATATTTATTAAAAATTGCTTGTGACAGTCTTATTCTTGTCTTCATTCAAGCCTTTAGTGCTTGAAAATATTCGTTTATATTTTTCTCACTGTTTTCTCCCATGTTGTTTAGTGTATCCAGAAGTTACTTTCCTACCGATATGTCAAAATCAAAATCTCTCCTACCAATACCGGGTGATTGCTTAGTAATGTACAACATTAAACATACAAGTAAATTTCCAAATCTAAAGTTTCCTTTCTTATCTCCCTTTATCTTCTTCAGATTGTCTATTAATTCATCTTTGAGCCATTCACACACATTTATTCTAGCATTATCATTTACCATGTCATATGCACTTTTGATACATAAGCTAGATACCGAGTTTAACCTATTTGCATGCATAGCTTTGTAGCCTAAAATCATACTAACAAATCTGACATTGATATCCTTCACATCATTTACCCTTAGAGACCTTTTATCAAATGTTGCACTGGTTAGGGCCATTACTGTGTCATTGGAGACCTTTTTAGTTCTAACAAGCCTGCTGGTGGTGGAAGGTAACCCTGTTACTGCCTTAATGGCTTCTTTGGTGATCTTATGAATTGAATCCAACCAAAATAATTCACCATGGACTCTGCTTAGGACTATTCTTATCACATCTTCAAGAAAATTAGGAATGCTAAGAATATCCACAAAACCTAGGGTTTCTATTACCTTGTGTTCTGGTTTGATATTGCCATTTTCATCACAAATCACAATCCAATACATGTTCTTGATTTCATCATCTCCTAGTTCCTCCATGTGACAATGTATGTATATCCTAGGGTCTTCAGCATATACTACTCCCTTAGGAATCTGAGAAAATACACCTAGGGTATCATCTTTCTTTTCTATTTCGAGAACAAGCTTGAATACGGGTCTAGGGTGCTTGATAACTTTGATGACAATAGGGTTTGCAATAAATTTAGGAGTGGATGAGGAATCCATAGTTATAAATACCTCAAACTTCCTTAGGGATGAGTGCTTGGATGAACTGCTTCACTTCTTTGCTCGGGAGTTTTCGTGCTCTCGAAGATTTGAATGCTCGGTGAATGAAAAAGGAGCCAAAACACTTGCTTTATAATGTCATTTTCACCAACTACCATATTTAATGCTTGCCAATTAAGTTACAACTTAACTCATCTGCTGGTAAAGAAGTAATTCAACTTCTCACCATCAACCGAGGGTATATTAGCATATTTTTCAATTCGTTGCCAAACCCCCAAAGGATTTTCCTTCAGTTAGATGAAGAGTCTCCTGCTAGTGGAGTGTTACTCTGTTCTGCCAGTGGAGGAGTATTCCCATCAACATTCTGATCCATTGTTTTGAGAATTCTTTCTTTACTTCATCAACCTTTTCTTTACCTTTCAAGCTAGGACCTTTGTTATTTGTCAGTGATGCCTTACTTCTACAAAATTTAGCAATATGTCCAATCTTGTTACAAGCATAATAAGTCACATTGTTTTTTTGAATAGCTTTCCCATATCCTGTGCCAGTATGTGTTCTGCATTGATTAGATAGGTGTCCAAATCTTCCACAAATATAACATCTTACATTCATTCTACAATTTTCTGAATTATGACCAACTTTGTTGCATTGAAAACATTGACCCGTGGGTGTACTAGTGTTCTGATAATTTCTAGATCTACACTGATTTTCTTATGACCATACTTGTTATAGTTAAAGCATTTCCCATTAAATTTGTAAGCATTAGGTTGTCTTACTGGTTTTCTATGATCATGTTTGTTTATAGTACCAAATCTTTCACCAACTTCAAAACCAATGCCATTTGTATCACCATTAGGTTTCTGATTCTTCAGCATGTCATCAAGTTCTTCTGAACTTTTCTTGAATTTCTCCTTGTGTTGATTTGCAGTAGCCAATTCATTTTCCAAGAAGTCCTTCTATCTCATGAATTCAGTTTTATCATGTTCTAAGTGAATTAGATCTGTCTTTAGCATATCTTTTTCATGATTGAGTCTTAGTTTTTCATTTGCAGCATCATTGATTCTTCTAGTCAAGTCATCTTCATTCTTCTTTCTATCTTCAATTTCTTTACAAAACTTCATAGTCATATCCTGCATCTCATTCTTTGTTGTACTGATTTCTTGTCTCAGCTTGTTTACCAAATCATTAAGAGATTCCTTTTCATCATTGTCATTCTGCATCTTTTCACAAAGTTATCTTCTCTTGTTCCTTGCAATAGAGAAATTCTCTTGAAGTCCTTGAATGATATCCTAAGAAGCCTTTAGATCATCTTCAAGTTTGATATTCTTCACCTTTTCTGCATCATAGTCTAAAAGAGTTGTTTCCAATTGCTTTCTCAAGTTTTCCATCTCTACCGGTGAAAATATCTTCCTCAAGCTATTAGGCTTTTGAAAATAGAGAACTAGGCTTTGATACCAATTGTTAGGATTCCCAAAGATACTGAGAGGGGGGGGGGGGGGGGTGAATCAGTATCTAACCGATTGGATAATTTTCTTAACTTATAACATGAAAAGCATATTAAAACTGTGTACCGGTAAACCAAAAATAATGCAGTAAATAAGAATAGAAACCACAACATAAGAGACACACCATAACACAATATTCTAATAAGGAAACCCGGTGTGGGAAAAACCTCGGTGGGATTTGTGACCCACAATATTCGCTTACTGGCCAATAAGGGAATATTACTGTCTACAATAGGGACCTGCACATGCAAGAAGGCCAAGTGCCTAGAGCTCACTGCTCAGTTACAAAAGAAGTCACACTAACTTATAAAATTGGATTATACAAATCCAATGTCTTGTACTACTTCAAATCAGCATCTTCTATGCCAAATTAAGTACCGGTTTAAGCTCTGCAACATACATAAACCCTTATCCTAATAATTTGCACATTAGGTCTATTATATTCTTTCTCATACTTCGCTCTTTAAATGATCTATAATGATGTCATACATATATGAGTCATATTACAATCCACCATGTCGGCTTACAAAATATTTTACAATTAATTACAAAATACATTTATACAAAATTCCTGTCAGCCATGGTGCCGGTAATCTTCTTTTTGGTGTTGGTGATCTGTATGTTGGTGTAGAGTTTGCTGGTGCCGGTGCCTGAGCTTTCCTGTCGGTATCACATGATTGTAAGGTTTCCATTAATGAGAATACCTTCAATCACCTACAATTTCTCATTGGAGTGTGCATTTGCCAACAATTATTCTATGCTCTATTTTAGTTTTTGCATATGTATGTGGGGTCTTTATGATTCATGATGTGTATGTACTACCTGCATGTTTGAGATGGTGTTCCTCAACATGTCAGCCTAGATTGTGTTATTTTCATTGAGATGTGTGCATAATATTGTGCCAATTTCCTTGTAAATACTTGTTGTATTCTTTCATTATGATAATGCATGTGATGTATGTGGCATGGTGGTATGCCTAAATTTATTATGCTTCAATTTAATGATGTTTAATATATTGCTTAAATGTAAATTAAATGTGATTGTGGCATTAAAATGTATGTTAAGATGAAATGCTAATGTGATGTTGATTTTCTATGTGATATATTAATGTTGATGTCAAAGTTAAATTGCAATGTGTTTTACATAAGTTAAATATAATAAATTAACAAATGCGATATTGGACTCCATTCAAGGAAATTATATGTGCTATGGCTATATATATACATGCTAGGTATCCTTGATATGTGTTGAGTGGTTGTAGGTGTTGAGTATCAACTTCACCTGGCTACACAGGTCTGAGCATACCTTGACGATAATTATATGGAAGATGTTACATTGACCTATTATGTTACCTCTAAACTGTCATACTCAATTTGAGTATGATTTCCTATTTCACTACTAGTGTTATCATTTGGTTTCCTATTTGAGTATGCCTTACTACTAAGTTGACACACCTTCCTTATATATCCAAAATGATTCTACACTCACCATATGCGACCACTCGAACCAAAACACATAAGTTGACTTTGTTGGCATTGTGTTGTCATTGATGTCAACCGGTATAGGATGGAGACTGATATTGGAGATGTATGTGTAGTACTGTCATTTATACATACAGGATGTGATGTCTTTGATGTAACCTAGCCTAGCAGGTCACTAGTACATAGGTTAGTGATGACTTGTCCTGAAGACATAAGGACTACAGACCAGTAACTGACATGTTCGTAGTGCATTGTTGTCAACCAACAAGAGAGCAAGATGTTGGGATGTTGATTGTGATGAAGAGGCAGAATGTTACAAAAATCACATCAACACCAGAGGTGAAGTATGTGTAGGCCACCGGTATGTTGTGTGGATGTGAAACAATAGGACTCCCACCAGTAAGTGGTAATACTGAGCTTATCTCCCAATATGCATGGAATGCATCATAGTCCTCTGAGATAACACATAAGAGTAGAAGGAAGGGATTGAAGGCTCACATTGGATCAACCAGTGAAACACTAAGTTGCCTTAGGTGCATGAGATCGATGATATGCACCGGATTAGCTGGGTAGACATGATGAGTTTTTGATATAGAGAAGGAAAGATGTGTTTGTCACTTTGACAAACCAAATGATAGGAGAACTGATCAAATGATGAAGAAGGAAAGGTTGAGTACTTGCAAACAAAGAGTGTAACTTGATTGAATATGGAGAAAGGGGTTCCACCTAAATAGATGCAAAGTGCCACGGAGAAGATAGATTGGTTAGGGTAAAACTGACAAGGTGTGTGAGCTGGTAGATAAATGTGGTTGTGTGGATGGTTGGTGATCTTGTATAGACTGACACAGAAGACCGAGCAAAGGTGGTTGTTGTCAAAGGGGCCACGTGGAGTTGAAGTGGCATGCATGCACAGGTCGGTGAAGTGTTGTTGGTGAGGTAGGTGGTGCTTGGTCGACATTAATGTCGATAGCATGTTTCACGGGTTGAGATCAGAAGAGTGCAGCTCGAGACTAATCAGAGTACAAAGATCTGATTTGATGACTTCATGATCAAGGTTGAGTGTCCAAATGTTGATCAGGGTAGGTGAAGCTATCTGGATGAGAGCTTCATAGGTATTTGACAAGTGCAAACTGAAGAAGGTGTTGTGTTTGCCAAATAGGGCAAATGTGTTTTGAACGCAGTGGGATTGGTGAAGTATGATTGATCCGTTGCAGGTGGTCGATCTTTAGATAGAGATCTGATTGGATTTGATCTACGTTGGGGTTGATGAGTAAATCCTAGTGAGCTAGAAGTTGGAATGTTGATCATGGCAGGAAAACTCAAGTACAAGTATGTCGACTCATGATTGAAGATTATTGATGAAAAATGATAGAGAGTGAATGAGTAGCAGTGAGCCAACTAGTAAGAGACTTCCTTGAAGATCATAGAGATTGAGTGTTGAAGGTACAACCGATGAGAGTTTTTGGTAGAGGCAAAACTGGCAAGGTCAGAGAAATCGGTAATTTGCAAAGTGAGTTGCAGTGGTGTAAACCGGTAGTGCTAGAACCTAAAAAAAGGGAAGAAAAGGAGTTGCAGTGTAGTGCAAGCAATTGAGGTCATCCGACAAGCTAGAGAATAGTGTAGAGTTAAACTTGCAACTAAAGTAACTAGCAAGATGAGAACCAACAGTGTTCAGAAAGAAGAATCGACAAAGAAGAAGAAGAGGCTAAACTGGTAAGGTTGCAGCAGAGACTGAGCTGCAATAGGAGATAAGGTTATAGCAGAGAGTGAGTTGTAGTAGGAGATAAGGTTGCAACAGAGAGTGATTTGTAGCAAGAGATAAGGTTGTTGGAGTGAGAAGGTGAGCAAAGAATCGATAGTGAATTGGAGAGAGGAGTATCGATGGAGAGACTTGCTTAAGAGTTATAATGTTCTTTTGTAACAAGGCTATTACTTTTGTAAATGATTGTTCATTGTAGATCACTGAGTTGGAGCTCGATACAGGGGTTGGTGCTCCTTGGGTTAGTGTCCTAAAGTAGGAGTGGTACTCCTTGGGTTGGTGCCTTAAATGTTGTAATTGATCATTTCATTATGAGGTTGGATTGGAGTAGTAGACTCCATCAGCACTTCTCACCGAGGTTTTTCCCATCTTGGGTTTTCCTCATACATCTGGTGTTACGTAATGTCCCCTTTTATATGTGGTTGTATTTGTGTTATCCTCCTATCTAACTGGTATGTTTACCTTATGCTAGATCTGCTAACTAGTATATACACATAGGATAGGAAAGGGAAAATATTTGGAAACCACTGACTTACCCCCCTCTCAGTGGCATCTTGTGTTTAACAATTGGTATCAGAGTGTAGGTTCCCTATTGATAAGATTTCTCTAGCTTAGGTAGATTATGGTATTTGAACACAATGGTTTGTTTAGTGTCAATCCCTACTCCTATTTTTGATGGTTCAAATTATTCTATTTGGAGTTGTAGGATGGAAGTATACCTATCCTCCTTAGGGTTTGATGTGTGGATGTTGGTTGTTAATGGCTGCCCTAGTAAATTTAGTTCTCACACCAATTCAGATGAAAAAAGAAGAATCAATGTAATGATATAGAAATGAAGGCTGTACTCTATGGGTTATTAGATGATGTTTCTTCATAGGTGGATAGATGCAAATCGATAAAAATCCTATGGGACAGATTGAAGAAACTTTATGGCAATGAACCTTGTACCGTAGAACTGGTTTGTGAGAGAAAGAAAATAAATGGATCACATAGGTCTGCATATGAAGATAGATCTATTAGCAGTCACAAAAATGATGAAGAAAGAACCCACCTCTTCATGGCTCAAGAATCATAAGATGAGAGACACACATTTGAGAATGATCATGTAGGTCACTCCTATCGGCGAGATGTTTTTGGTAGTGATAGTGAAGGTGAAGAAGAAGATGAAGTAGAAGTTGATCTTGAAGGAGAACTTGTAAGTGCACTCAAAGAACTTAGTAGAACAAATTAATACCTTCAAGAATCATCAAATGTAGAACAAAACTGATTGATCAAATCCTTGAAGAATCTAAGTGAGGAATTAATACAAGTTATTCAAGAATGCTACAGTTGTAGAACAAAACCGATTGATCAAATGCCTTGAAGAATCTAAGAAATGTATCTCAGAGTTGAAGACTCAACAAGAAGACACCAAGGAGTGTCACTGTAAAGATCTAGCATTTGATGTAGAGGCAAAAGATAAAGAGTATCAGAAGCTAGAAGGAGAAATGGAGAATCTCCGAAATGACCTTGAGAAATGTCAGGATGAGCTCAAGGTAAGAATCCGGTTTGATGGCAGTAGTGATGCCTTGGACAAAATGTTGAAGAAGCAAAAGAATGCCAAGGATACTAGAGGATTAGGAAGTGGTGCCAATGATTTCTCTACTAGCAAGAATGTCCCCCACAATGACATTTTGTTTGTCTCATCAAATGGAGATAACAAGAGACAAACTTTCACTGTCCAGAATTCTCCCCAAAAGAAGGTTAATCTGACTACAGCCAATGAAGATATGAAGCCAAGGATGAAGACTAGTGTTGTAAGAAGAAGCAAAAATGATGATCCCAAAAGAAAAGGAAAGATAGGAGAAGGAAGCTTCACCAAAAGCAAGAACAGAAGAAGACAACATAGAAGACCCCCTACCAGTAGAAGACAAGGAAATGTTACCACCCACAAGACAAAGAAAGTGTGGGAAAAGAAGAGATCGGATGGAAGAACTACAAAAGGTGAACATCCTAGGATCTATCCCTGGAGATGCAGACATGGAGATACTAAACCAACAAGATCTTCTCATGCATGGTAAAACAAATTTGTAAGTTGTGTGGCCCCCTTTCTTTGGTTATTGTTTTGCATGCAAGGAATATGGCGAAGTATAAGAATAGACAATTTCCTCTTCTTAGAGACAATATTGTTGTATGTCAGAGGTGTAATGGTTTTGGCCATAAAGTCATGATTGCAGAAAGATGAGCATGCAACCATATGGTAACCGGTATAGCAGTTATGCTCAGTATGAAAATGGGTTTAGAGCATATGAGCGAGAAAATGCTATGTGGAACAAAAGGAGAAGAGGTTTTTCTCCTACAGGATGAACAGGTCCACCAGTTCCAATAACCGGTTACAACAACATGACCAGAAGAGGGTGGTCTAACCGGTTTCATAGAAGGTCCCTCAATCATGTGTTTGGCATGAACATAGTTTTCTTTTATAGAAATGCTTCCGGTCATGATTCAGAATCGAGTAGAGCATGGACCCATCAACAAAATAAAAAAACACCTACTCCTAAGTCTATAAATGGGAAGAAGAATGAGACCAAGAAGGTTTCAAGGAAGAAGGAGGAGAGTAGGACCATGGACCAACATTGTGCATTCATTGCACAAGTGATATCTCCTAAGGCTTAAAGGATATGTAGGACTAAGGGGGGGATAAATATTGATCAGGTCATTCGCCCCCATCCTTGATAAAGAAAAAGGAGAAGATAGGGTGTTGTCAGTAAGAAAGAAAAAAAAGTGAGATGACGTATGAGTGTAGTGGGTGCCTTGGCTACACTCCAACAGATGAAAGATGGATCACTATTGCATGTGTCAATGGATGACAAATATACAATTGGGATCAGAAATAATTAACACAAGAAGACAAGAGTTAGAGGAAGATGCTTTGATAGTGTTGATGGACCGGTATGGGAAACCAGTTTGTGCAGTAGGTTATCGATATGTATACTAACTGGTATTGCAGGTTATGCAATTCAATAAGGTCCAAGATCATTGCAATAACTCCGACGGTGTGATATGAAGAAGTGGTTATTGTGTCGACTTGAATTTCATCATCAAAATACTACCTACAACATATTAGTTTCACAAAATACAAAGGAAATGCTATAGAAAATCCAAACTCAACTAATGAAACTACATGAAATGAATATTAAAATAAAAATCATATTATTACCTTCATGATTTAAATCTCACTGTGTCCTAAATCCACTGTTCCTAGTTGCACATGATTTTCTCTCAGACAAACATTGGTAGCTTCCAAGATGGCATATGAAGAATGGACTAATAACTGATAGTTAACTGATACTATGATATGCAATGAAAATGATTTAAAGATAAATGATAATGTGAAATGAGAAATGCTAAGTTTTTTCAAGATAAAAACTCACCGATGCATAAGTTTACTCAAATTTTTAACTTGAAGACTAACTCTTTCTCAACTCAAACTCCTACTTTTATAGACTTTTGAGAGGATAAGATGATGTGTCTTGGATTAATGGTCATGATAAGATCTACAAATTTGGATGGTTGTGGGCAAAGGTAAAGGTTGAGAGAAAGGGGGAAGGAGAAGACAAGTGTCACTCATCTCACCTTGACTAGGTTGCTGACTGAGGGAATCTAGGTATGGCTGGAGAAGATTTAGGCATGAGAGGATAAGTGGACTCAAGTCCTTCCTAAGATGTAGGTATGTTGGAGAGAATATTGAAGAAGGTTAGGAAATATGTGTACGTACACAATATTTCATTTATTTTTCGAGGTTGGAGATAAGTGGCTAATAATTTTTTTATTTATTTAATTTTTTTGAATTAATTTAGCCACATGATGGATGAGTTGGCAAAGGAAAGATGAAGTGGAGATGGAAGATGAGTTGGAAATGAATTAAACATTTTAAGAAATCATTTAATATTTGAGACTATAGGATAGAAGAATAATCATTAAATATTAGATATTTAATTGATAGATTTAGAGAATAATTAAATATTAGATATTTAACTAATTGATTAGAAAAAAAGGATATAATGAATTAATTAATAAAATATTTCAATTAAATTAATTAATAGAAAGACATGAAATTGTTAGGTCCCGGAGACAACTGAGAGGTGGGGGGGGGGGGGTGAATAAGTTGTATAATAAATTCAAACAAAAACAACTTAACCAACTTAAATGTTTAATACCGGTAAACCGGTCTTTTATACCGATAGATAGTTTTATCAGTTAATTTCAGTACTGGTAAAGATTAATGCATGAAACAAAAAGACAAAGTCATCCACAACACATAACACCAATATTTGTACATGGAAACCCTGTAAGGGGAAAAACCATGTTGGGAAACCTTACCCACAATCAGATGATACTACTGCAAATAGTATGTGTATACAAATGGGGTCTGCACATGCAGAAAGGCCAAGCACCTAGAGCTCACTGCTCAAACACAATAGGAGTCACACTGACTACAATTGGATGGTTAAATCCAATAAGGATGTACTGCTCAAAATAGCATCTTACTATGCTAGATTCAGTACCGGTGTAGTTCTGATTGTCTTCACAAAAACCTTTCAACCTTAAAATGATGTCAGTGTGTATAGCTTTTCTTATTCTCGCATATACATTCACACAATTTCTCTTTCACATTCCACACAGATCTTACAAATAAGATCTTACATTTATATCATAACCTAAGACCAATTTTAGTAGGTTGGCTCTAAAGGATATTACAATAAAATCATTTTACAAATAAAACAATATCCGATGCAATAACCGATTCATCATGTTGGATCAATGCAATTATAACATTAATAAAACATCTCCATAGCATTTCGTGCTAATCTGGAATAGATAAGCTTGTCGATGAATGATCTGGACCTATTTACTAGTAACAACAAATATGTAAATATGAATATGCCAATGAACAAATCTCCAAGACAAAGTGTCCAAATGATGTCTTCGACATAACCAGGTCTTTTCCATGCCATTACAGGTGCCGGTGAACATTATATCTTGCCGGTGTACTAGATACTGGTGACTATACATAAGTCACTTGCTTGCTGGTGAACATTGCCAATTCTTCAAAGTGCCAAAGTTGATAAGTGATAGTAGGTGTTGACATCAATGACAAAACCATACCAAAATACCAACAATCTCCCCCTTTGTCATTGATGGAAACACAAGATGGAAAAACCATCAAAGTGCCAAGATAGAAATGCCAAATACCAAAAACAAACAATCTCCGAAAAAAGATCATAACCAGATATCAAAATTCAGATATAAACAATCTCTCCCCTAGGAGTGACATGTGTTTTTCTTGTGGTTTTCCATACCAATCTCTCCCCCTTTGACATCAAATGCCAAAGCCAATGCAAAACTAGATGTAAATACAAAATACCAACCAATTCAGTATACCAACTACTCCCTCTGAGAAGTAGCTTCCTCATCAAAGCTGGAATAAAAGATTTCTCTGTTGATTCTACCGGTTGATGACAAACATCAATTGTCTAAGTTTCTACCGGTGGGGGTATAACCCCAAGCTAGTCTCTAAGATATTAAAAGGTCTCCTTAGGTAAAGGTTTAGCGAAAATATCTGTAATATTCTCTTTAGTATTCACATAAACTAGTTTAACTTCTTTTGTTTCAACATTCTCCCTTAGAAAATTCAGTTTGATAGAAACATGTTTAGTTTTAGAATGTAATACCAGATTCTTAAATATATCAATTGTTGCAGTGTTGTCACAATAGATAGTTATGGGTTCCTTGCATTTTACCTTTATATCCTTCAACATTTGTTTAAGCCATAATACCTCTGTAAAGTTAGTTACTGCTGCAACATATTCTGATTCAGCTGTTGATAAATATGTACAACTTTGTTTCTTACTCAACCAAGAAATTAATCTACTGCCAAGAAAAAATTCTCCTCCGACGGTGCCTTTTCTATCATCCACATCTCCTGCCCAATTTGCATCTGTATATGTACATAATTCAAAGTTTTCATCTCTAGGATACCATAATCCAAGATTTGTAGTGCCTTGTAAGTACCAAAAAATTATTTTGACTATTGATTCATGATTTTCTCTAGGATTACTCTAAAATATTAAAACAATACATACTGCATTCATAATATCAAGTCTTGTTTTGTATCAAATACAGTAAACCTCCTATCATAGATTTGTACCTATTTGGATTAACAGGTGTAGATTCATCCCTTAGTGATAATTTGTCATTTGTAGTCATAAGTGTGCTTACCGGTTTAGAGTTCTCCATCCCAGATTTATTTAGTAACTCCTTCAAATACTTGGATTGACTCAAGAATATACCTTTATCAGTCTGTGAAATTTGCAATCCTAAATTTTTTTTTATCTCTCCAATCATAGACATTTCAAATTATTGTTGCATTTCAATAGAAAAGTCTTTACATAATCCATCTTCTCCTCCAAAGATTATATCCTCAACAAAAACTTCTATAACCAAGATGTCATCATTAGTCACTTTATAGTATAAGTTGCTATCAACATTACCTTTAGAAAAACCAATCTTTAAAAGATACATATCCAATCTTGCATACCAAGCTCTTGGAGCTTGTTTCAACCCATACAAAGCTTTCCTTAACCTGTAAACCATATCTTGGTTATTTGTCAAAGAAAATCCATCAGGTTGTTCAATGTAAACTTCTTCTTCAAGATCTCCATTCAGAAATGCACATTTAATATCCATTTGATATACTTTGTAGTTCTTGTGTGCTGCAAAAGCCAAGAATAATCTGACTACCTCAATTCTAGCTACCGGTGTAAAGGTTTCATTATAATCAATTCCTTCTTTATGAGAATATCCCTTACACACTAGTCTTGCTTTATTCCTAATTACCTTACCATCTTCATTAAGTTTATTTCTAAATACCCATTTTGTTCCAATCACATTTTTGTCTTTAGGCCAGGGAACTAATGTCCATGTGTTATTTTTCTCAATTTGTTCTAGTTCCTCTTCCATAGCTTTAATCCAGTGTTTATCTTCACATGCCTCATTAATTGATGATGGGTAAATTTGAGAAATAAGACATACCTCTTCATTTGCTAGTCTTCCTCTTGTCATAACTGCTTTATACTTGTTCCCAATTATCTGATCTTCAGAGTGATTCAGTCTTACATACCGGGGTCTCTTCATTTGCTATTGTTCCTCAGTTACAGTGGAATTTTTAGATGATACCGGTGTAACTGGATCTTCATTCTGTACCGATGGGTTCAATGTAGGTTCATTTGATAGAATCTTTGTTGCCGGTTCAAAGTCTATATACCTTGAAGTTCCTTTGAATTGTTCATCAATATTCACATTTGTACTCTCAACAATTTTCTGCAATCTCTTGTTAAAACATCTATATGCCTTGCTCTTAGAAGAATAACCAAGAAATATTCCTTCATCACTTCTAGGATCAAATTTGCCAATATTCATCTCTTCTAATATAGCATTTATTTCCAAATATTCTGAAATATTTAAGAGTAGGAGTAATACCAAACCATAGTTCATGAGGGGTCTTACCAATTTCTCCTTTGATGTGAACTTTGTTGAATGTGTAGACTGTTGTGCTTACTGCCTCTCTCCAATATACATGTGGTAGATTTGCTTTAGAAAACATACTTCTAGCTGCATCCAAGATAGTTATGTTTTTCCTTTCAATGACTCCATTCTGTTGTGGTGTCCGGGGTGCTGATAGTTGTCTTCTAATTCCATTCACTTCATAGAATGTATTAAATTCCTTAGATGTAAATTCTGCTCCTTGATCTGATCTCAGACATTTGATTTTCTTACCAGTTTCATTCTTTACCATTGCTTTGAATAGTTTGAATTTCCCAAGTGCTTCTAATTTTTCTCTGAGAAAAGTAACCCAACACATTCTAGAATAGTCATCAATGATTAGCATGAAATATCTATCACCTTGTAAACTTTTAGTTCTAGCTAGACCACATAAATCAGTATGAATTAGGTCAAGAGCATAATTGGATTTTTTTGGAATACTTTTAAAAGATGCTCTAACTTGTTTTCCAAATTGACATTCCTTACATACCGGATTGTGAGGTTTGACAATTTTAGGTAAATCTCTAACTGCCTTAGTAGTACTGATTTTTACCATGCAATCAAAATTTACATGACAAAGTCTCTTATGCTATAGCCAACTTTTATCAATATGTGCAATCAAACATGTCTTTTCACTATTATTCAAATGAAAGATGTTACCTCTAGTTTGATTACCGGTTGCAATTTCCAAGCTAGTTTTGTTCATAATTTTGCATTTACCATTCTTGAATTGTAACTGAAATCCTTTCTCAACTAATTGATCAGCACTCAAAAGATTACGCTTTAAACCTTCCACATAGTAAACATTGTTTGTATTATGCTTACCATCAAGAGATATTGTACCTTTACCTTTGATCAAACAAGCTTTATCATCTCCAAATCTTACTAGACCTCCATTATATTCTTGAAGGTTTAAGAATTTACCTTTATCACCAATCATGTGATGTGAACATCCTAAATCAATGATTCATTCATCCTTAACTTCAACTTTAGCTACCAGAGCTTGCTCTACCGGTTGAACAATAGGTGTCGATTGATCTTTTTGTTATAGCAACAAAAACCCATCCATTGTCTGCTAGATCTTCATCAGAATTATCAGTGACTCCTTCATCAGCAAGATAACAAGATTTATCTTTATTCTTCTTAAATTTGTATTTCTGATATTTAGGGTTAGGCTTGTATGTTCTTCTAGCTTCTTCTCTTAGTCTAGCATGTCTATCAGGGCATCTAGAAGCCATATGACCAATCTTATTACAATTAAAGCATTTAAAGGGTGCTTTACCTTCATACTTACTTCCAACTAGACCTTTAGGCATTTTCCTTGCAAATAGTGCTTCAAGTTCTTCAAGTTCTTCATTTTCTCTCCTGCTTTCCTCAAGTTCTCTTGCATAAAAGGCTTTCCAATCAGACTTGTCAAAATGATGGTGCAAATGATGTTGATGCCTTAAAATCTAAATCTGTCTTTATAGTAGAAATAGGACCAAATTCCTCAATTTCAAAAGCTGAAAGTTTTCCAATCAATGTATCCCTAGTTAGTAATGTATTAGGCATTGTTCTTAACTCATTTATAGTAGTAACCTTCATTTTATATGTTGGTGGAAATCCTCTTAAAACTTTTGAAACAATTTCATCTTCACTTAAGGTTCCTCCACAACATTTAATACCCAAAACAATTTCATTTACTCTTTCCATAAAAGCATAAATCCTTTCATCTTCTTCCATTTTCAGATTTTCATACCTGACCCGGAAGCTTTCAAGTTTTGCAATTTTGACTGTGGAATCTCCTTCATTCAATGTTTCTAGATGATCCCAAATAGCTTTAGTAGTTGATCTATCTGATAATTCCATGATTTGTTGATCTGTTAATGTGCTCAAAAGTGCTTCTCTTGCTTTGCAATCACTTTCTTCATCTTTAGCCAAGTTTGGTGGATTAGGCTAACTGGTTGTAGGAGTTGTATAGCCATTCTTTGTAACATCATAGATGTCCTTTCCAATGCAATTTAGATGTGTCTCCATTCTGATCTTCCATATTACATAGTTGGTTCCATCAAGGTTAGGACTATCCTTCCTGAAATAGTTAGTAGACATTGGATCTCCTCAAGCTATTAAATTTATACAAAAAGAGGACTAGGCTCTGATACCAATTGTTAGGTCCTGAAGACAATTGAGAGGGGGGAGGGTGAATCAGTTGTCTAATAAATTCAATCAAAAAAAACTTAACCAACTTAAATGCTTAATACTGGTAAACCAGTCTTTTATACTAGTACACAATTTTATCAGTTAATTTTAGTACCGGTAAAGATTAATGCATGAAATAGAAAGACAAAGTTAGCCACAACACATAACACCAATATTTGTATGTGGAAACCCCATAAGGGAAAATACCACAGTGGGAAACCTTACCCACAATCAGATTGATACTACTGCAGATAGTATGTGTATACAAATGGGGTCTGCACATGCAGAGAGGCCAAGTGCCTAGAGCTCACTTCTCAAACACAATAGGAGTCACACTGACTACAATTGGATGGTTAAATCCAATAAGGATGTAGTGCTCAAAATAGCATCTTACTATGCTAGATTCAATACCGGTGTAGTTTTGATTGTCTTCACAAAAACCCTTCTTCAACCTTCAAATGATGTTAGCGTTTATAGCTTTGCTTATTCTCGCATATACCTTCACACAATTTCTCTTTCACATTCCACACAGATCTTACAAATAAGATCCTACATTTATATCATAACCTAAGACCAATTTTAGTAGGTCGGCTCTAAAGGATATTACAATAAAATCATTTTACAAATAAAACAATATCTGATGCAATAACCGATTCATCATGTCATCTCAATGCAATTACAACATTAATAAAACATCTCCATAGCTTGTCGTGCTGATCTAAAATAGATAAGCTTGCTGGTGAATGTTCTGGACCTATTTGTCGGTAACAACAAATATGTAAATACGAATATGACAATAAACAAATCTCCAAGACAAAGTGTCCAAATGACATCTTCGACATAACTAGGTGTTTTCCATGCCATTTGAGGTGTCAGTGAACATTATATCCTGCCGGTGTACCAGATACCGGTGACTATGCATAAGTTGCTTGCCAGTGAACATTGCCAATTCTTCAAAGTGCCAGAGTTGATAAGTGATAGTAGGTGTTGACATCAATGACAAAACTATACCAAAATACCAACATAAATAAATTAAATAAATTAATCTTTTTAAATTAACTATTTAATAGAAGAATAATTATTAAATAAATATTAAATATTTATTTAATCGCTCATAGCCATTTTTATGTGTATACATTTTGCCCCTCTTTGAAATGATGTCGAGACAACATTGTTTCAAAGATTAAATCAAGTCTTGATAGTGCGCTTGGTGAAGATAAAAATCCTGATTGTGTGCCCCCTCAGGAGATTGATCGTGAAATTATTGAAAATTTTGGATAAGTGATTAATCTCACAATAATTGAAAAGGTCTGTCAATTAAATTCATTTATGAAAAATAAATAAAATTTCCCCATTCAAAAGAATTAATTACCCTTCCAAATGGTAATTATAAAATTAACCTAGGTTAATTTTATTCTCATTTGCATCCTTGTTAGCTTGTGGAGTGAAAAGAATTGTCTTGGTGAGGTGGCATAATGGTGATTCCACTCGAGAACCATTGATTTGAGTGCATTCGATGATATCAATGACCTCTTGAGTATGGTTATCCGGTATGTACCTTATCCCAAGCTTGTTTTCAACTTGTCGTACTAATTTCCTTGATTTTCAGCACGTTTTATGTTTTGTTTTGAATTTTTCAATTTTTGATTTTACGAGTTAGCACTTTTGCTTTCTTGGTTTGTGCTTTTTCTTTGTAGATTTTTGCTTTTGTTTGTTTGGTTATCGCTTTTGCTTGGGATGTTAGTGCTTTTGTAGAATTCATGCTTTTGTTTATGTGTTCATGCATATGTTAAAAAGGTTTGCCCTTTTGATTGATTTTATACTTTGGACTCGTCGGTTAGTGCATTTGTTGAAAGGATTAGCACTTTTGAATGATTTAGCACCTGTGTTTAATAGAATAGCACTTTTGCTTTAGATGAATTTGTTTGATTTTGTTCATGTTAAAATTCTTTGAGATGATTTGAATTAGGCATTTTGATGCACAAATGTAATTGATAGGTATTTAACTGATGTCTTGATTGATAGAAATTTTGATAATGTTGATTGATAGGATAAACGGTTGATTCATTTGATTGGTAGATTGATAGATTATCTCTAAGAGACCAATTTAGTTTCTGATGAAGAGCATAGAAGAGTTTGATTGAACTCATTGATTGATAGAAAACCATGATTGAAAGTTTTAGGTTGATTTAATAGCCTGATTTGCTTCATTGAAAAGATTTATCAATTTGTTGATGCAATAGATTAGAGATCTCTTTGATTTGATACATAGATGATTGATAGAGATCAAATTCTCTTGTTAAACATGAGAAACTTTATGTTCTCTAGTGTTGCGAGAAATTCCCAGTCATGCACCATTTAGTGCCAGAGCTTACATAGGCTGAGATTAGACATATAGATGCTTGTGGATTACTCCATTTGTTATACATGCTTGATATTACCCATAATAGGGGATTGTTGACTGATTTAGCAAAGAGATGACATAGCGAGCATAACACTTTCCACCTGCCCACTGTTGAGATTAGTGTGACACTCAAGGATGTCTACAGGATTCTCCACATCCCCATGACTGGTGACTTAGTCTAGTATGATTTTCAGGATCATGGAGAGATAGAGGCTTGTAGAGTCATATTTGGTGATGAGTGCATTTCCAGAGGAGAGATTCGATGGGACGATATGATCATGTACTATGAGACTCTCCTAGTGATTATTGCAGGTTTTATTGGTGGATTCATCTATCCAGATAGGAGATCTCGAGGATTTTTTGTTGGTTGGGATGAGATTCTTCAGAGCATGACACAACATCGGACTCGATATGTGTGGGGTGTTTGCATGCTTGCTCATTTGTATCATGATCTTCATCAGGTTGTTTTTGATGATAGTGCCAGTCTTTCTACAAGATGCACACTTTTATAGATTTGGGGTTGGGAGAACATTGCTATTACTTGGCCTATCCATCATAGAGTTCATGGTGAGAGACAACCATATGTATATTTATATGAAGGTATCCTTACTCAGCATAAGCTGGGTAAGATGGAGTATTGGCACCAGGTTCTAGATTCACTAGATAGCATCATTTGGAGACTTTATATCGATTGTAAGCCATGGATGGATGATGCACAAACATTACCATATATTTTGTAGAGTAGATATCTGATTGGTCGTACTCCATACATTATTGAGCGACAGTTGATGAGTCACATTTTGAGGCAATTTGGTGTCACTATATATGCATGGTGATACAAGGATAGGAAAGATTGGGGAACTTCTTTGTCTTTTGAGATAACATGTGTAGAGTTTTTGGCTACTCCTAGGGTGGCTTATGATTTAAGATTACACATTCTAGATCCTGGGGTGACTACGGATTATGCTCAGTACATGCTTGCACACCCTTTTCCTTGGATTATTGATCCACCAGACCCTCCTCCCAGCTCAAGAGATGAGGAGGATGATTTAGATGATCCCATCATTACGAGATGGAGATGGAGATGATATCTTATAGCTTCTTGAGAGGCCAAAGGTGAGGGATATGAGTGAGGAGATGGAGGTAGAGGCGGTAGGAGACCCAGATGTAGAGGAGGTCGATTGAGAATCCGTGGAGGACCTTTTGGACCGGTTAGCAAGGTTGGGAGACCACTTTGGATGGGTAGGAGAGATGCAAGATAGATTGGGAGGGATATAGGTAGGGCAGGTATGAGTTCAGTGAGAGGATTACCCTCTACAAGAGGAGGCAGGAGCATTGGACTAGATGGGGGTTGCTAGAGAGGCATTGATTTTGGTCAAATTTAGCTAGACCCTAGGGTTATTGTAGATCATGGTGGAGAGGAGGAGGATTTAGAGGATCATGTTCCTCTCATTAGACAATGGGTTTTAAGAGATACTCAAACTGAGATTCTAGTAGGTGGAGATGAGGGGATTCAAGATCATGTTCCTTGGCAGGATTTACCAGAGTAGGATACTTTGGATAGTCTCAGAGAATAGATAGACAAACTTAGAGAATAGATGTAGACACTCATGATAGAGAGAGATAGGGATATTAAGAGACAACATGATACTTGAGGTCTTCTTGATCACATTCATCAAGTTGGATCTAGCACTCTCTCAGCTGATACCATCAGAGCACTATTTCGGGTCGGGAAGGAGACAACACACTAGCAACGATTATATGAGGAATTAGTCACAAAGAGTCAGAGAGTAGGTAGCTATCATACTACTATGAGGATGGATACTAGCAGCGGTGGAGTCATGGGAGCTCCTCAGAGGAGTGGTGACCATGGGGTACAAGCATCTGGAAGATCTTCTCGCCCATAGCCACAGAGACGGATAGAGTCAGTTGGTAGTAGCACAAGATAGCCTTAACTTGATTTATATTGATGAGGCACTTGTATTTTTTATTTGATATCATTGTATACTTGGACTTTTTATTATTTTATGATGATTTATATGTAGACATGGGCTCTATATGATGATTTTTTATTATGCATGTTACTTTATATGATGATGATCTATATGCATTGATTATATGGATGGTGGTCTTTTCTTTCCTTTTATTTTCATGATGATGATGTTCTATATGATGATGCAATGATAAATACTTTTGATTTTTTATTTTGATGATCGTGGATGCAAATGAAAATGATTACTAGATTAAATGATATGCTTTACTTAAATGATGCAAATGCAATGATCTATATGGGAATGCTTATAATGATTTTATTTTATTTTTCATGTGTATGCATATAATGATTTTGAAATGCAAATGATCGATATGAATTTTTTTTATTCTTATATGCAATTATTATAATGATTAATGAGTCTAAGTGCACAGATGCAACTAAATGACCTTAAGAACTACAATGATAATGATCCTAATGTAAATAATAATGATGATATATTATATGATTATGAAATGCACTTAATGGAATGCAAACTAATACAATGATTGAAATGCAACTAAATGAAATGAATGATGATAATTTAAATGCTTCTAAAGATGAATGCACCTACAATGATCAAATGCAAAAAAAAAAATGTTTGTCTAATTATACTCAATCTTTATTTAAGACCGTTGATCTTTGAATGAAATGAAATGCTTGTAATGCAATCGACAATGAATGCTTATAATATAGATGAATAATGAGCTAATCTAAAAATGATCTACTAAAATGATACTTCCATTCTTCATATGTTGTCTTGTAATTGTGCTTGATTGCATCATTGAGCTTTAAAACGTTGTAAGAAAATACAAGTAATTTGACATAATGATTCAAGCTGACCTGAGTATTTCTTACATGGATTTTGATATAGAAAGTTTATACAAGAAACTTGATATAATGAATCAATTTGACCTAAGTATTTCTTGTAGAATAGACAAGGATTATCCCCTTTCATGCATGACTCGTAAAGTCTTCCTTGATCTTTTTCTGATCATATCCTTAGACAAGTACATACCTTAATAAGAGATAAAGCATAGATAACCATAAAAGAAAATAATCATGCCCCATCATTTCTTCTCTAGTCATGGACATCCTTGAGTCACATAGAGTACATAATTATCAATAAATCAAGCTATAAACATTGAATCTTGTATGTCATTCACATGTTCTCATGGTCATTAATTGATATAATAATCTTGATAAATGATCATTGATAATCTTTTATTACTTGTTGTTTGAATCTCTGTATCCCAAGTTTCATGATTCAATTTTTATAAAAGGTCTTGATCTTCGCTACTTTGTTGCTCATTATCTATTTCAAAATCCTAGATGTTTTTGGTTTTTCTAAAATTTTTGAATGTTTTGGATTTTTAAAGATTCAAAAGAACACCTTAGAAAAAGGATTTAGGATTTTTCCCCTTGTGGAAACAAAACTTTATTATAGATGTACGAAAAATGATCAAAATCTAAACCATGATGGGATACAAATGCAGATTGATTGATTCTGATAAAATCTAAGACAATGAATATGACAATTATGTCAAAGATTGATAATTGTTGGTTGTTGGAAACCAATAACACTGAGAGGGGGGGGGGGGGGGGTGAATCAGTGTTATACTAGAATAGTATATTTTAGCCTTAACAAAACATTCATACACCAACTGGTATATCAGTATAAACCGAATTGAAAGAAGTAAAGCAACCAATAAGCCAAACACATAAATGAGAACCATAACACACATATTTATGTGGAAAAGCTTAATGAGGAAAAATCCCGATGGGATTTGTGATCCACAATATCAATCCACTGGCCTTATGAAGAGATATTACAATATATGATGGGCCTGCACTTGCAGGAAGGCTTACAACCTAGAGCATACTCCTCAATCACAATAGGAGCCTCACTAACTACATAAAATTCCAAACAACAATCTAGAGAAGTGTGAGCTGCTATGATAGCATCTCTTATGCTAGAGTACAGTTCTGGTTTAAGCTTTGTTTGTTTCAGTTAGAATCCCTAAACCCTTTACCAGAATAACCCTTACAATAAATTCTTCAAATACATAATCTCTCTGAGTAATTTCACATTAAATTACATTCGCATCATCATCCATTACATCCATATTATTATTATTCTCTCAAAGTGATCTAATCAATCTTCCCTATATACCCTATACAAATTTATGCCTTATGTCAACTTACAAAGATATATACAATACCAGATTGCATGTTAGCCAGATATCACAAATGTATAAACATTAAAACAAATTGTCAATGCCGGATCCAAGATATGTCAGCCTCTAATACCGATAACCTTTTCTATACCATGTCGGCATGCATTGCCAGCGACCAAAGAAATCCTTCTGACCTGCTGATGCTGGTGCTAGTGTAGAATCTGTGAAGTGCCTATCAGTACACCATATGAAGCTGGAACACAGAATCATATTGCCATCAATGACAACATAGTGAAACCAACCAATAGAGTGTCAATTGCCAACAAGCTCCCCCTTTGGAATTGATGGAAACACTCATGTGAAAAATGATCAAGGTTCCATCTGTCAGTTTCATCTTGCCTTTCTCCCCCTGAATTGAATATGCAAAATACTCCGTATCTCCAACAATTTGAAACTCTATAACTCCCCCTAATGTATGCAAATATTTTATTCTTTTTCACATCTATACTATACTACTCCACCTTTGACATCAATGTACAAAAAATAAATGTCAAAGAATAAGAACTGTACACTGAATACCTCCAAAAATGTCTTACCGAAGCTTGACCAATTTCAAAATTTCTAGATAAGCTTTCTCTAGTAACTCCACATAAGTATCCCAACTGGTTTTGAATGTGTCAGAAATAGATACAAGACCATTCAATAAATATGCAAAAGATTCTTTCTCATTTACCTCTGCTAGTGTGGGCTTTCCTGGCATATCCATGCATTCCTTCTTATGTACACAGAGTGAATCCAATCTTGGACTCACCAAACCTCTCAGACTTCTAGCTCTCCAAATTATTTTATCTCTTTCCTTCTCAAGAAAAGAAATTTGATTCTCCAAAATCAAAATTTGACCATCAATTGTTGTAGTCAATGAAATTAATCCATCAAAAGAGTTAGCAATACTAGCAATTTTCTCCTGAATCTCTTTTATCTTTTTATCTACATTTGTTTTAAGTATTTTAGTATTGCAACATACCCTATATATATTTGTACATTGTTTTAAAGAATTTTAGATTAGAGTTAGCTTCTCCTCAATCTTTTTCTTCTATCTCAATTACCTGATCAAAAGCGGCTCTCTTAGCCTGAGTAAATATTTCTAATGCTTGTCGGTTAGATATTTGTTGTAAGGATTGAAAGTCTTTTGATATGTGCCCGGTGATTACCTTAAGCTTCCTAGAAGGGCTCGCTTCATTTTTAATCTTACACTCTGGGACCAATCTGTGTAGAATAGTTTTTGATTGATCTATAATCCCTTGTCTTTTGTTCCCTCCTTCATTAGATTCTGAGCAGCCATCATCATTAGTTCAGTGGGACTCATTTCTATGATGGTTTTCTTTTCTACTTGAGAAGTGTCAATTATCAATAATGATGGGCCAACAATTGGTTCCCTACCGGATTCCCCTATTTTCTCCTTTAATATTTTATCCTTTATTACCTCCTCACTTGCACCGGTGGCTTCTTCACTTGGTGCAGTTTGTGTAACTATCAGTTCCTCTATAGGAACAGTATCCTCAACCTGTACATTAGTATCTGGAGGACAATTATCCTCAATATTAGTATCATGTACAACATTCTTTGTATTAACCGGTATTTGAGTTTTTTTTTGTACATCTTTATTTACCAGTGGCTCAATTTCCACTATCTTAATATTTTTCAAAATTGAGGGTGAAGTACCCATATTCCCCTTTCCTTTCCCTTGAACTGGGGTATCTAAACTATCTGTCTTGGTCTCCAGTGAAGTAAAGAATCCTTTGTGTTCTCCCAAAAATTTAATCCATGCCTTCTCAGTTTCCTTTATTACTTCATTCACTCTCCCTAGCATCAGGATAGTTATCCTACATTTACTATTGAAGACCTTTCTGTCTGCCACCTCAATTTTCTTATCCATTTCATCTGGGGTTATAGTAACACAGATAGCTAGTAGTTCTTGCATTTTAATGTGTTTCTCCTCTTGCATAACAGATAATCTTATAGCATCCAACATGTTATATAACTCAGTCAGTATTTGATTTTCTATCTCTATTAAGGCTTTCTTATAGATATCCAAGTATAGTAAGAATGCTTCTTCTACCTCTCTCTATTCATCATCCTCTAGTTTTCATAGTAAAACTTAGCATTCTTCAACACTCCATCTTTTGTAATTTCATCTACAATTTATGCACAAGTTTTAGGCATAACCTTGTTGTTCTCAAATTATGATCCCCTTCTTATCCCCTTTGATGAGAAAGAATAACTCTGTATGTGAATGGAGAAATCAAGGAACAAGAACCTTAGAGCAACATATGACAAGGTTTTAATAACCTTCTACACTTCAAACTTATCCAAAGTTCAGGTGGGTATACCTTATGTGAGTACTTTTACACTTTTAAACAAAATCCACAGTAACCATTGTCCAAAAACTAGTGGATCTTATTGCCTTAAACAAGAAACTGAAAAAATATAAGAAAACTTAGGCTCATTTTCAGTGTTGATCCTCAAGAGATTTAGAAAAGAAAACATTAATAGATACCAGTGCCTTATCCAGGCTACAGAGTCATCTATTTTGAACATGAACTCAAGAATTAAACATATCCATGCATCTCAATCACTTTGGCTTTTATCAACTCCATATGTGCCTGACATGTATGAGAATCCTCCCATGTTATACTAAATAGTGTTCATCAAATTCAAAGTTCCCAACAAATAAACTACTGATAAAGATATTTCTCATGTATTTAATTCCCCTCCTAAAGAAGAAGGCTAAGAAACATATCTATAAAGATTCCATTAAAATCCCTGTTCAATTGAAATAACCCTAGGTTACCTAGATGAAACGAGTAAAATATTTGAAAGCATACCAGAAGACAACACAAATTCTAGGCTCAAAGTTAATGGTCTGTATATTTATATTCAATCTAGAAAATCTTACAAAACTGAGATAATTTTCTATGAAACACTTAGAAAAAATGCAGATAAATTTGTGCAGAGTTTCTTTACAAATTCTTGTGATCCCTTTTTTCATTGTCCTGGTATCCATTTATAAAAGCATGGATGCATACAAGCTTCGGAACCTTTTGAGAAAGTTTGTTACAAATTGAATTATTCTCCAAGAAATGGTTACAGGTTCTTTTCAACATCTACAACTTCTTGCGCCTTTTGCTCTGTCGCAACCTCTTCTAACTTTTTCGGAGCATCTTCTTTTTGTCCCACATAATTATCCTTCCATTCCTAAAAAACATCATCACTTGGCCAAGAAAAACTAACAACCTTCTATTTCATGTCTTCTAGCCTTTTCCAAGTGACTATTAAATTTCTATTTCTATGAAACCGTAATGAGATTTCACCTTTTCAATTTCTTAAATTGTTTGGACAAATAGGGAGGTGTCATCAGTTTTGATAATTTGATTGATCCTTAGGGACAAATTGTGGTCCACCTCTTTCAACCAGGTCTTCTCTTCTTTCAACTGAATTGGACCAATAAAACCTCCTGGAAACAATTCAAATTTATCATCTGAATATTCTTTTCTATATAGCTAGACTTTTCTTTTCACACCTGCCCTTTCCTCTAAGAGAATATTCATCTCTTTTATAAACTCACTGGTTGACCTTAGAGTGTCATTCTCCTCTGCATCTAGATGAGATGAGCACATGAGTTCCAATTCCTTACCTCTGGGCATCCACTTATTAAGGATTGGTTCCAAAGTGGCCTCATCTTCACTGAATTTGATCATAACATCCAGAATCCTATTCATATATAAGTATACAATGGAGGTTTTGACTAAGTCAACAAACTTCAAGATTGTAGCTTTCACCTTCTCCTCATATTTGTTTGCATACAAGGCTTGATCTTGTTTCAACCTTTCCAACTCATGTTGGACATTTTCAGGTGATTGGGAACTAGAAGGCATTGAAGAAGGGGGGTATTCTACAATGGGACTAGTAGGAGGGGGTCTTGCTAGAGAGGAGGCTATCATGAGTGTACAAGATTCACCTAGATGGTGTTGACCTGCCAACTAACTCTGGAGTCTAGTAATGATGCTATCCCTGTTGGCTATTCCTTCTTTAGCCTCATTGTAGGCCTTTAAGATAGTCTACAACTTCAATTGGAGATTAGCTCTTTCTTGTGCCTCTCTCTCTGTTATTGCCACATTGAACTTTGTAGTTTCAAAAACTGTGCTTGTAGCTTCCACTACCCATGTATCTTGGACTCTCTTAACAATCACGCCTCCTAAGAGGCTAGAATCTGGTGCATTTTTCCTCCTTTTGTTCTCATCCTTCTTTAATGACCACATGACAAGAGCAAAATTATCCTTGCTAAATGTCACTCCTTCCATAGGATTTGTTTCCTTCCTTACTGCATCAAGCACTAGAGCATCAAATATATCCCATTCAGGGAGAATTAACACACAAGCCTTTGCTACCATTTCTCTTCCTTTCTTTGGGGTGATAGTTTTAAATTCTCCCATCATTTCTTGCTTTATCTCTTCCTCCACCTAAGTTGTATCTCTGAGAGGTTGTTCACTCTTCCTCTATTCACATCTAACCTTGAATTTCTCCATGTTTTGCTTCCATACAAATTGCATGAAAGCTCCTATTGTGACAAAGTTACTATCAATCAAGAATTCTTCATTGGCTTGCCTAACAGTAATGTCCATTTCTTGGCCTTTTAGCTCACAATCAGTCAAATCTATTTCAGCACTAGGTGGCTCTTTAGGCATCCCCTCTTGGGTCTCTTCATAGGTATAGGCAATCTCACCAAGACTCTCTAACTGTAACAATTGTTTAGCCACTGCTTGTTCATCTCCAATGTGGATAGGGGACTGAGATGGAGAATATTGAGGTTCATCAGTTTCAACCTCCTTTCCCACTCTTTGTCTTTTAGGGGAATCTTGAATGTCAACGACATCTTCAATTTTCCTTTTTCCTTTTGAAGTGGAAGGCTCACCTATCATTGGCACCATCATAGTGTACTTTTACTTCTTATGCATTACATAGTCACCAAGTGGGATAGCCTTAGCAAAGGTAGGCTTAGCCAAGACCAACTTAACCTTATCAGGATCATTTTGCATTATGGCCTCCCTTTTTTCTTTTAAGGTTTGCATGAGGTCTTCAAAATTGAGAATCGAGAATTTGATTTTCTCCTCAAAAGGGTTGAAGCTAGAAAGAGGATCATAGCTATTGTCAAATCGATGGATAAAATCAAGTGCCCTTTTGTATGCAACCCACTTCTCCTTCTTTAGTTCCTACTCATCTAAGTTGAATTCACTTCTGATTAAATCTTCAGGGAATTGAAATTGGTGAGGTCTACCTCTACACACTGCTCTCTTTCTGAACATGCCATTGAAGAAGTCCTTAGGGTCTGCACATCTTGAAATTGTAGTTGATAGTGTATATGGCTTAAAGAATTCTTCAAAATATTTCCATCCACCCTTAGTGATTACAAAATGGTGGGCCATGCTAATAGTTGGGAAAATGGTCCCTTTACCCCTATTGGTTAGCTCTGCCTCTTGCATTCCTCCAATTTGTCGCAATACTTTTGCAATCCCTATCTTTAATGGGACTTGATAAGGCAGTAAATAGGGGGTACGTCTAAATCCATACACTTTGAAAATAGTAGACATAGGGTACAAATACATGTCTCCCCAATTGTGAACAATCTTAATATCCTCTGCAAACTCCTTAGGTCTGAGGGATTCCAAAAGAACCTTACAAATTCTAGGGTTTTCTCTGCATAAAAGGATTCTAATCTTAGATGCAAAGTATCTCTCAAACTTCAGAAAAATGGCATCTTCTCTATCCTAGGATAAAAGAGTTCTCCAAAGTTGAAAAAGCATCTCTTCCTTATCCTTTATCTTGATCAAGTCCATTTCCTTTGCAAAGTAATCAGCACCTTTGAACAAGAACATGTGCATTAACATGGAGTACCATCCAAACGACCTATCCACCTTACTAGTTTTGATCCCTACTAGGCCTTTATGAATTGTATCAGCAAGGTATGAGGCATAATCAAATGTTATTGCTAGGGAGGGGTTTAGAATTTGTGCAATCATTAACATGTAATGGGTTGGCATATTCTTTTCAGCATCCTCTCCAAAGATCTGACATAATGCCTAATACATACCCTTAGCTCTCAGAGTGAATAAATTAAGGGAGAATGGTTCCATTGTGCTGGGGCCTATAACTATTAACCCCCCTATCTTAATAAATAATTCTTTCAATGCACCACTCCTAAGATTATCCCTCTGTGCATTGTAAACCTGGGCTAATGACTCAAAGTTAATAGGCTCTAACAAATTGGAGGCCTTACTGAGTTTAAACACTTTCCTAAATTTATCTTCATTTATTTCAATCAGGACTGATCCCTTTATATTCTTGATGCATCTTGCCATAGGGTCATAATTCTGTGCAATTAGGGTCAACAGATCTACATCCATGAAAAGACCTAGGACCACAAGCTTTCCTACATCCATCCCATATGCTATTCAAAGGAGCTAGGGAATGTCTCTACCCAAAACTGACTTTGAACAGTCCTAAACCTGATATTCCTATTTCAGGGTCCCTTAACCAATTGCCTTTATCATATAGGCCATCCCCAATTTTTAGATGAGGGTTCCTTGGTTCTAGCTCTTTGGCCTTAGCCCCGACATTGGTAGACATGGTTAATTGCTCTAAAAAATCATCACAGATGTTCGTGTCTTGATAATTGACTTTTCCTGTCAACTCTCTTCTTGGTGCCATTTTGAACAAGTAAATATACTACTAGAAACTAGCATAGACCTCTAATGAAGTAATTCACACAACAATATTTGGAAACAGACTAGAATTATCAAGAAAAGCCCAAAAAACCTAATTATTCACTTGAAGAGAATCGCTCCACACCAATTTTTTTTGCAATAAACTTTGATGAAACAATACTAACAATCAAGTTGATGTGGACTCAAAAGGACAAGTTGGCATTGAATTTTTTAGAAATTAACTCCGCATGCTTCGACTTTCTTTTCAAAATTGAATTCACCAAATCAAATTCAAAACTGGCTCCAATGAGTCATAACTCCTCTGAGTCTTTCCTCTATTTCGATCTTTCACTATTTCACAGTGCATAAAACCTTTGCAACTTTCTTTCGTGAAACAACGTCGGTCATTGGATCACAAGAACTTACACCACCTTTACCTTCGTCTAATCTCTCTTTGTTAATGTCAGGCCCCATTTCCTTTTCGCAACATCACGATCTTTAACACTCATGTACTTTTCCTTTGTGAAGCCATGCTAGCCATTAGATCAAGCTCTAATCACCCAGCTTTTTACTCTAACCAAGACCGTCAATCGCACTTACTAACTGGGCCTCATCTTGACGGCTAACGGTTTTCAACATTTTGTAAAGGTTAAGCCGCAGGCATCTTCAGGCCATGAAACAATGAGAACCGTTGGATCGACCATGAGATGAATACTTTTTAACAAGCTTCAAACCTTTTAGGTGGGCCCTTTATTTGGAAATCACTTACTCTATTTATTCTCTGGTTAACAAATGCCACATGGCAGTTGGCCATTAGCTCTGGAAACTCCTCTGGGTTCCACCCTGAATCCGCCACGTGTTCTCTTTATTATTCCCACATAACTGCCAGTTACACCTAGGCAGGTCCTCAACTACCCTTCAGAGCCATGTGGCATTTGACACATCACTATCAAGTTCTACGAAATGTAGCAGCTGTCATGCCATGTCATGCCTTCATGTGATTTCCACCTATCTTTTGCCATTTCTTGAACATTAATCTTCATTTGGCTTGCAGCCATGAAACCATGAGGATCATTGGATCAAAACAGATCTGATCAGCTTTTAACTTCGTGCCTTGCCTGTCCTTTAGGCCCGACTAGCCTTTTTGCCATTTCGCAATTACTAACTTACTAGCATCTTACTTTCATGAATCCATGTGACCCGTCAGATCCCAAGAACTTGCTCGTTGTTTACTCTTTCTATGGCAACCTTGCCCAGGCCCACTGCAGACTGCCAACTAAGCACCTCGTCACTACTCTGTCATTGTCAGCTGGATCTACCACCTTTACCGCCACCTTAGCGGGACCCGCCACCTTTTCACTACTTCGTGAATGGTAGAACGTGTGCATCTCCTAACTACGAATCAACGAGAGCCATTGATCTTTTTCGAACCTGATCACTCTTTAACCAAGGAAGACCGCTTTTCTCTGGGACCCGCCATGTGTTTTCTCTACTTTACAGAGCATAAACCATGTGCATCTCGGGCTAGTGAATCGACACAAGCCATTCGATCACAATCAAGATGCAACTCTTTTACCCCACGGTGAATCCATCTGGTTGGGCCTGCCTATGCCTTTCACTACTTCGCGATTGGTAACTCACGAACATCTTAGCTTAACAAAACCACATGCACCTTTAGATCAAAAGGAACCTACTCACCTTTTAGGTGCCCGATTAAGAAATTAAAACTTTAGGAAAGACATAGAAGGATAATGCACTAACAAATCCGCTTAGGAAAAAACTAAAGAAGGGGGGGGACACTTTTCATGACCAACGGACCCTCCTTTAAGTGAATAAAGTAACATGAAAATAGAATTATGAGGGTTTTTCTCAGACACAAGAGCGATTTAAGACTTAAACCCTAAACCCTTATTTGGACCCAAAGCAATTAGAAGCAACAAGGCCGTACCAGAGTCAAAATTTTCATAAACTTATCCAATTATGGGAAAAGAATACCCATTTTTCAAGCAGTGATAACAATGGCTCTGACTGGGGATGGTTGATCACAAGATCAACACAAGAACTTAGAAAACTCTGGAGAAATAGACCAAAAACAAGCCCAAAAACAACAACTAAGCAAACCTAAGTATATACAAACAAGGACCAACTATGCATGGACTTCAAGAGAAATAATGTTTCATGAATTGTCCATGCACTAGAAATTTCTGTACTTCATCATTCATATTCTTCAAAAAATATGAGTCCTTTCCATTCAGATCATAGACCACAGAGGGGCCAATCCACAATGACTCAAATTTTTTATTCTTTCCCTTGTCCTGTCCTTTTGCATTCCATTAAAGAACAACATCCCCTATTTGTAATTTTCTCAATGAGGCTCTCTTGTCAAATAGGTACTTGGACTATAATTAGATCTTTAAATTTCTTTGATGAGCTAGAGTTCTGATTTCTTCCACTTCCACTATCGGAATCATTCGGTCCTCCATAGGTTTAGACAACTCCATGTCTTCAGCTTGCAAGAACTTATATACTGGAAGAAGATTATTTACTGGCATTTTAGCTTGTGTACCGTAAACCAATTCAAAAGGTGAAACTCCAATAGCCCTTTTGACAGTAACTCTGTCAGCCCACAAAGCCAATTTCAACTTTTGATCCCAAGACCTCTTGTTTTCTTTCAGGATTTTCTTGATAATGTTCAAGAGGCTTTTATTACTAGATTCAGCTTGTCCATTTCCCTGAGGATGATAAGGTGAAGAGTAAGACATGATTATTCCATGACTAGTGCATAATTCAACAAACTCTTCTAACCTAAAGCTCATGGCATTATCCATTACTAATTTTTTAGGGACTCCAAATCTAGTTATAACATTATCCATCAGGAAATCAATGACAATTTTACTTGTAGCTCTTCTGGTGGGAATAGCTTCAATCCATTTGGTAAAATAATTAGTCGCTACTATGATCCACCTATGACCTCTTCCTGATCTCTCAATAATTTCTCCAATAAAATCAATGCCCCATTGGACAAAAGGGGCTTCCACTGTGACCGGATTCAGGGGTAAAGCTCCTTCATACTTCAATTTGGATGAAAACTTCTGACATGGGTCACATTTCCTGACATGTTCATGGGCATCTTTAATTATAATAGGCCAATAATACCCAGCCCAGACTATCTTGCCAGCAGTTGTCTTGGTAGAGTAATGACCTCCACACACTCCATCATGCATTTCAGTCAGCACTTTCTTAGCTTAGGATTCATCCAAACACATTCGCAGTTCCCCATCTCAATTTCTCCAAAACAAATCACCTTGAATGAGAACATATTTTGTGACTTGAGTTTTAATCTTCTTTTTTGATTGTGGGTCACCCCTTCTGAAAATTTTGCATCTCTTAAGAAATGGACTATCTCTAAATACCAGGGTTGCCTTTCAATACTGGTGACCAGGGTGTTATCAACTTTAACATTATTTACTTCCACATTAAGAAGATTTGATTCAGTCATGAGCTTTGCAAGGCCTAAACCTCTTACCAATTTAGTAATCTTTATCTCTAAATAAAACTCTTGAATTATGTTTATCCATCTGCACCTTTTACCTGTGACCTCAGATTGGGATAAAATGTCTTTGACTATAGCATGTGGAACATAAGCAACTATTTGTGCATTTACCAGATATGGCCTAAAAGCTTTGACAGCCTTGACCAAAGCATATGCTTTCTTTTCCATGATTTCATACTTTAACTCTACAACTTGCAAAGATTTACTATAGAAAGATATGGGATGCTCATACCCTTTATTATCCTTTTGTAAAAGCACAACAACCACTGTGTGATATGATGCGAAAGAGAATAGAGAGAAAGGCTTACTGTAATTAGGGGATTTCAACACTGGTGCTTCCTGAATAGCCCTTTTTATCTTATCAAAATCCTTTGAAGCTTCTTGATCCCAGCAGAACTTAGTATCCTTCTTGAGCAGTCTAACAATGGGCTTGACAATTTCTGCAAAATTTGCAATAAACCTTCTTACAAAATTCACTTTACCCATGAAGGACTAAATACCTTTAACACTTGTGGGTTTTGATACATTTTCTATGGCTTCAATTCTTTCAGGATCTATCCTAACTCCTTCTTTGGAGATAATATGCCCTAGCAGCTTCCCTTTAGTAACAACAAAATGACACTTCTTAGGATTCAAAGATACTCCGAACTCTAAAGCCTTATTGAAAACCTTTTCTAAATGCCCACAGTGGTCATCTACCCTCTTGGAGAAACATGTCAAATCATCTTGGTATACTACCATGATGATATTTATGAATTCTTTGAACGCTACATACATTGCCCTCTAGAAGGTAGCTCCTGCATTTTTTAAATCAAAAGGCATTCTGACATAAACATAAGTTCCCCAAGGGGTGGTGAAAGCAGTTTTGAATTGTTCTGATTCTTTCACTAGTACCTGGTTGTATCCTGAGAATCCATCCATCATAGACAGTAAATCACAACCAGTCACCCTTTGCAACATAGCTTCCATATTTGGAGATGAATAATTATCTTTCAGGGAAGCAATATTAAAGTTTATGAAGTCAACATAGAGCCTTATGTCTCCATTTTTATTTCTAACTGGGACCAAATTGGAGACCCATGAAGAATGCCTTATAGACTTAATGATCCCCCCTTCTCTCAGCTTAGTAAATTCTTGCTGCATCTTAGTTTCCAGCAGGGGATTAATAGGTCTCTACTTTTGTCTAAAAGGCTTAGCATCAGGAAGCAAAGGAACTTCATGCTGAAACAAGTCTTGTCTATATGCCTTTTGGTCTTCACAAGACCAAGCAAAAACATGCTTGTACTTCTTTAATAAGTTAATAAGATTAATCCTGACGCGAGGAGGCAAGTTCTTTCCAATATAAACCAACTTAGGGGATGATTCAATCCCTAAGTTTACCTCCTCTAGTTCTTCTAACTTAGTAGTTGACTGTTAGTGTAGATGACTATCATTGTAGCTAAACATACCTTCAAGTTCTACTAACCCCTTAGGTATCTCATTTATTTCTAGCTGGACCAAGTCATTTCCAAATATTGTTTCTCTATTATCAACCACTTCTACCAATGCATTGCAATCAATTTTATGTTCATCATAATCATCTATGCATTGTATAAACCTAAGGATATCTTCATCATCCTCAAACACTTGCCAGTTATAAACACTGTTAGGGATAGCGGGCCTAGCTTTTATCTCTATTGTGGATACACCTGTTAGTGTTACATCATCATTCTTCAATGCAACATTTGCTAAAAAATCAGCCATGATATTTTTGGACCTTTCTATCCAATTGATAGAGAATGCACTAAAATATTCAATTACATCCCACATTGCATGCTTATATCATTTCAATCTCTCATTATTAGATGCATATTTAGCCCTAACTTGACAAACAACTAGCTCTGAATCTCCCAACACTCTTAACATTTGTATCCCATGCCTTTTTGCCACTTCAAGCCCCAATAACAAGGCTTCATATTTTGCAATATTGTTGGTACATTGAAAAGCTAACAAAAATGAATATTTGAAAGTAATACCTGAAGGGGACACAAAGAGAACTCCTGCCCTAGATCCTTCTTTATAACAAGCTCCATCAAATTACATGTTCCACAAAGCATGCTGCTGAGAATTCAATTCAATCACAATACTGTTAGTATTTTTCAATGGAGGTAGAATTGGTTGTAGTCTAAAGTTATCAAGATCCACTTCAATCATACAATTTAGCATACTAGGGTCTACTTTTTAAGTTACCCTAGGGGCACGTGGCTCTCTATACAAATTTACTTGATTTCCATTAGTGGGGATGGTAGCATTTGATAAATCCAACTGAACATTTCCACCCACTGTTGTGGCCCATTGCCTGGATAACAACATGCCATAATGGGGTTTTGTGTTAGTTACAATGACATCCATTTTATATGTTGCCTTGGGGAAGGCTTCTATTTTAACTTCAACATCTTTCATTGTACCTATCACATGCACTTCTCTATTATCCATAGCATAGCATTTCCCATACACTGTATTCACTGATAATCCTAGTTCCTTCATAACACCATAGGGCATTATATTTGTAATTGCATCGGAATCTATCATGCAATTCTTTATCAACCGGTTATTCACTAATAGAGTAACATAGAAAGGATCTACTTGTGAGGGTTCTTGAGTAATAGTTGTTCCAACATATACCTCTGGGGTTTGGAACTCTTGATCCTTTTCATCTTTAATTGAACTCGTAGGTAAAACTATGTTACTATCAGATATGTTAGAAAATAAAGAAAAAGTAGCTTCTCTATGTTCTTTTATTTTTAACAACTCTATTAATGGGATAGTGACCTTCATCTGAGTAAGAGCCTGAGTCATATGAAATGTGGAATTAGTACTCAACTCAGTATTAGCTTTAGCTCTTTCTACCTTAGGCTGACTTGCCTTCTTTGTTGTGGAAGCTCCTTGTATATCATTAGTAGCTTTATTATATGTATCCTTGGGCACTTCTTTAACTTGATCTTTCTTCTCTTGACCAACTTGAGGCAAAGTAGCACTACTTGCTGCTTTCTTCTGGGATACCTCTTTTATAAACATAGAACCAGGTTCACCTTGATCACTATCCCTTTTGGTACTCCTCAGATTATAGTTGTGTTTGGCTTTGGCTATAGAAACCTTAGTGAGATTTTTTACTTCTTCCTCACTAGGCCTTCTAAGATGATCTTCTTCATCCTCAATGGTTACCACATTCAGAGTAGGATGCCAATCAAGTGTTAGCTGTCCTTGAAAAGAGCTTTTACTATCTGACACATCACACTCACTAAATCCACTCTGTAAAGACTCCTCATCACTTTCTATAATAGTTTCAAATATGTTTATATCAGGCTCATCCTCTTGTCTCATGGATTCTTCTAGGGCTTGAGCTACTGCACATTGATGAGGAGAGTGTGGTCCATCACAAGCTATGCACCAAGGAGTATTTTCTACGTTATGAACATTTTTTCCTTTTAAGGGATCAAGGGTATCTTGGCTCTGAAAATTCTTAGGCTTCTCATTCTAAGGCTTACCATCCTTCCAATTGGTGTTGTAAGGCATATGATGCAATCTAAGAGGTCTATCTTGCCAATTATAATGAGGTTTGTCATTTTTCTTCACCTTGGCAGTGAGATCCTTCATGGCTGTCACCAAATTTTCTATTTTATCTTCTTCCTTAGTAACTTTGTTTGGTTGCTATTTTGTTTCCTGCCATAGCCTACCATCAGTTCTTCTTCCTAATTTTCCAGATGCCTTTCTGTTGCTCTCTACATTGATAGCAATTCTGAATGCATCTCGTAGGCTATGTGGATTTTTATCCCTCAAAATATATGCCATTTTAGAATCAAAGGCATTGTAGTAAGTATTCAGGCACATGTTATCATCTAATCTCATTACCTGAAATAATCTATGCATTGCTTTCTAAAATCTAGCATTAAAATTTGTGACCATTTCATTATCAGATTTTCTAATATTGTTGAACTCATTGAGCATGAAGCTCACATTTGTTTTGTCACCATATTGCTCTTGAAATCAATTTTTAAAATCCTCCCAAGACCCAATGCTATTAACAGGAAGACCCCTATGCCAGTCTCTTGCATCTTCTATTAGGGACTAAACAAATAATTTCATTATGACATCTTCATTTATGATCTCATAATCATTAATCAAATCACCAAAAGACTTCAAATGCTCTTCTACACTGATTGTGTTGTTCCCAGCAAATTTATGAAGCTTGTCTCTTAACTCGATTGGAACATGGTTAGGATACCCATGGATTCCATCAAAAAATAGTTGCCTATATAGTTCTAAGTTGATAGGTCTTCTCTGGAATGGGTTAACAACATGGTTATTACCCATGTTCATTCTTACATTGGGGATTTGAGTTTGAGAGATTTGGTTATTGAGCTTGACTGGCTATTGCTATATTAACAGGCAAAGTTGGCTGAATTTTAACAAGAGGGAGGGAAACTTATTGAGGAACAAGTTTATTTAGATCTTCTAATGGAAAGATGATGGGGGGAGCTTTTAGATAACCAATTTTTCTTTTAACTTCTTGGTTAGCTGCCTCTAACTCCATTTGTAGATCTTCTTTCTCTTTCCTCATCCTTTCCATCTCCCTTTCATGTGTTGATAATCTATGAGAGATTTCCACTGTAGTCTTAGATCCTGACCCACCTTCCATGCATTTCTACTTTGCTTTGTCTACATCTTTTCTAAAAGGCCACAGGTCACTAAGAATTTCTCTATTTTGTTGCACTTATGAATTATATGTTGATTTGGTCTTAGGGACTAAAATTTCTCTAATCATAGGACCTTCATCGTCAGTCTTTGCCTTTTCTTGGGCAAGCAACTCAAGATCAGCAATCTGTCTCAGGAGCCTATCTCTCTCCATCAATTTTGCCTTAACTTCTTTCTCCCTATTTGCTTCCTTTTGGGCTCTTAAGGAGATCAAATGATGAACCCTTCTATTTAGGTACTCTATTTTCTAGGATGCTTTATCTTCATCAGGGAAGATTTCTTCAGAGTTTGATATGTTAACTTTGTCAATATCAATTAAGCTGATATTCCCATCAACTGTTCTAGGTACAGAATTTCTAACCACATTTAAACTACTTCTGTCTCTCCCAGAAAAACTAGTATGAGATATATCTTGATTTAAAACATGAACATCTATATTTCCAAATAAACCAGAATGGAAACCTAAAACATCATGTTCAAATTCTCGGGAAGAAGAATTTGACTTTGCATAAACAAGTCTTTCAAATATCTTACCAGTATTGTTGCTTTTCTGCACCCAAGCAACATTTGATGGCTTATGTAGTACTGACCATTTCTAACCTCTTTGTGATTGTTCAGGTAATCCCTCTTACAACACCTAACAAGGATGCTTTTTCATGAAAGATCTGGTGTTCTTTCCTCCTTGCATTGTGCTTTTTTTCTTTTCAGAATTTTACTTATCTCCAAAAGGACTAGTTAAGACTAATAGAGTCGCCACACACAAAGACTATGGGAAAAATGAAAAAAAGCTTCACACAAAAATATTTGCCAATCTTCAAACCAAAATCACTAAGATTTTCAGAGAAAGAGGGAACACTAATCAAAGATCATGAAAATTTCTAAATACAGATATCCAGACAACATTCATAGTTCATTGAAGCACCAATCTACAACACAGAAACACCTTGGCTCTCCCCAATAGAGTCGCCACTTTTGTTGTTCTCAAATTCTAATCACCTTCTTATCCCCTTTGATGAGAAAGAATAACTCTGTATGTGAATGGAGAAATCAAGGAACAAGAGCCTTAGAGCAACATGTGACAAGGTTTTAATAACCTTCTACACTTCGAACTTATCCAAAGTTTAGGTGCATATACCTTATGTGAATACTTTCACACTTTTAAACAAAATCCACAGTAACCATTGTCCAAAAACCAATGGATCTTATCGCCTTAAACAAGAAACTGAAAAAATATAGGAAAACTTAGGGTCATTTTCAGTGTTGATCCTCAAGAGATTTAGAAAAGAAAACATTAACAGATACTAGTGCCTTATCTGGGCTACAAAGTCATCTATTTTAAACAAGAACTCCAGAATTAAACATATCCATGCATCTCAATCACTTTGGCTTTTATCAACTCCATACGTGCCTGACATGTATGAGAATCCTCCCATGTTATACTAAATAGTGTTCATCAAATTCAAATTTCCCAACAAATAGCCTACTAATAAAGATATTTCTTTCATATTTAATTCCCCTCTTGAAGAAGAAGGCTAAGAAACATATCTATAAATATTGCATTACAATCCCTGTTCAATTGAAATAACCCTAAGTTACCCAAATGAAACCAGTAAAATATTTGAAAGCATACCAGAAGACAACACAAATTCTAAGCTCAAAGTTAATGGTCTGTATATTTATATTCAAACTGGAAAATCTTACAAAACTGAGATACTTTTCTATGAAACACTTGGAAAAAATGCAGATAAATTTCTGCAAAGTTTCTTTACAAATTCTTGTGATCCCTTTTTTCATTGTCCTGGTATCCATTTATAAAAGCATGGATGAATACAAGCTTCAGACCCTTTTGAGAAGGTTTGTTACAAACCAAATTACTCTCCAAGAAATGGTTACATGTTATTTTCAACATCTACAACTTCTTGTGCCTTTTGTTTTGTCGCAACCTCTTCTAACTGCTTCGGAGCATCTTCTTTTTGTCCCACATAATTGTCTGTCCATTCCTAAAAAAACATCATCACTTGGCCAAGCAAAACCAACAACCTTCTATTTTATATCTTCTAGCCTTTTCCAAGTGACTCTTAAATGTCCAATTTTTGTTTCTATGAAACCATAATGAGATTTCACCTTTTCAATTTCTTCAATTGTTTGGACAAATAGGGAGGTGTCATCAGTTTTGATAATTTGATTGATCCTTAGGGACAAATTGTGGCCCACCTTTTTCAATCAGGTCTTCTCTTCTTTCAACTGAATTGGACCAATAAAACCTCCTGGAAACAATTCAAATTTATCATCTGAATATTGTTTTCTATATAGTTGGGCTTTTCTTTTCACAGCTACCCTTTCCTCTAAGAGAATATTCATCTCTTTTATAAACTCACTGGTAGACCTTAGAGTGTCATTCTCCTCTGCATCCAGATGAGATGAGCACATGAGCTCCAATTCCTTAGCTCTGGGCATCCACTTATTAAGGATTGGTTCCAAAGTGGCCTCATATTCTCTGAATTTGATCATAACATCCAGAATCTTTTTCATATTTTTGTATACAATGGAGGTTTTCACTGAGTCAGCAAACTTCAAGATTGTAGCTTTCACCTTCTCCTCATATTTGTTTGCATACAAGGCTTGAGCTTGTTTCAACCTTTCCAACTCATGTTGGACATTTTCAGGTGATTGGGAACCAGAAGGCATAGGAGAAGGGGGGTATTCTACAATGGGACTAGTAGGAGGGGGTCTTGCTAGAGAGGAGGCTATCATGAGTGTAGAAGATTCACCTGGATGGTGCTGACTTGCCAACTAACTCTAGAGTCTAGTAATGATGCTATCCCTGTTGGTTAATCCTTCTTTAGCCTCATTGTAGGCCTTTAAGATAGTCTCCAACTTCAATTGGAGATTACCTCTTTCTTGTGCCTCTCTCTCTGCTACTGCCACATTGAACTTTGCAGTTTCCAAAACTATGCTTCCAGCTTCCACTACCCTTATATCTTGGACTCTCTTAACAATCATGCCTCCTAAGAGGCTAGAATCTGGTGCATTTTTCCTCCTTTTGTTCTCATCCTTCTTTGATGACCATATGACAAGAGCGGCATTATCCTTGCTGAATGTCACTCCTTGCATAGGCTTTGTTTCCTTCCTTACTGCATCAAGAACTAGAGCATCAGCTATATCCCATTCAGGGAGAATTAACACACCAGCCTTTGCTACCATTTCTCTTCCTTTCTCTGGGGTGATAGTTTTAAATTCTTCAATCATTTCTTGCTTTATCTCTTCCTCCACATAAGTTGTATCTCTGAGAGTCTGTTCACTCTTCTTCTATTCACATCTGACCTTGAATTTCTCTATGTTTTTCTTCCATAAAAATTGCGTTAAAGCTCCTATTGTGACAAAGTTACTATCAGCCAAGAATTCTTCACTAGCTTGCTTAACAATAAGGTCCAATTCTTGGCCTTTTAGCTCACCATCAGTGAAATACATTTTAGCACTAGGTGGCTCTTCAAGCATCCCCTCTTGGGTCTCTTCATAGGTATAGGCAATCTCACCGAGACTCCCTAACTGTAACAATTGATCAACCACCTCTTGTTCATCTCCAATATGCATAGGGGACTGAGATGGAGAATATTGAGGTTCATTAGTTTCAACCTCCTTTCCCACTCTTTGCCTTTTAGGGGAATCCTGAATGTCAATGACATCTTCAATTTTCCTTTTTCCTTATGAAGTGGAAGGCTCACCTGTCACTGGCATCATCACAGTGTACTTTGACTTCTTATGCATTACATAGTCACCAGGTGGGATAGCCTTAGCAAAGGAAAGCTTAGCCAAGACCAACTTAACCTTATCAGGATCATTTTGCATTATGTCCTCTCTTTCTTCTTTTATGGTCTGCATCAAGTTTTCAAAATTGAGAATCAAGAATTTGATTTTCTCCTCAAAAGGGTTGAAGCTAGAAAGAGGATCATAGCTACTATCAAATTGATGGATAAAATCAAGTGCCTTTTTATATCCAACCCACTTCTCCTTCCTTAGTTCCTACTCATCTAAGCTAAATCTGATTAAATCTTTGGGGAACTAAAATTGGTGAGGCCTACCTCTACACACTGCTCTCTTTCTAAACATTCCATTGAAGAAGTCCTCAGGGTCTGCACATCTTGAAACTGTAGTTGATAGCCTATGTGGCTTAAAGAATTCTTCAAAATATTTCCATCCACCCTCAGTGATTACAAAATGGTGGGCCATGGTAATAGTTGGGAAAATGGTCCCTTTAACCCTATTGGTTAGCTCTGTCTCTTGCACTCCTCCAATTTGTCTCAATACTTCTGCAACCCCTATCTTTAATCGGACCTGATAAGGTAGTAAATAGGGGGTACCTCTAAATCCATACACTCTGAAAATAGTAGACACAGGGTACAAATACATGTCTCCCCAATTGTGAACAATCTTAATATCCTCTGTAAACTCCTTAGGTCTGAGGAATTCCAAAAGAGCCTTATAAATTCTAGGGTTTTCTCTGCATAAAAGGATTCTAATCTTAGATGAAAATCATCTATCAAACTTTAGAAAACTGGAATCTTCTCTATCCCGGGATAAAAGAGTCCTCCAAAGTTGAACAAGCATCTCTTCCTTATCGTTTATCTTGATCAAGTCCATTTCCTTTGCAAAGTAATCAACACCTTTGAACAAGAACATGTGCATTAACATGGAGTACCATCCAAATGACCTATACACCTTACCATTTGTGATCCCTACTAGCCCTTTATGAATTGCATCAACAAGGTATGAGGCATAATCAAAGTTTATTGCTAGGGAGGGGTTTAGAATTTGTGCAATCATTAACATGTAATGGGTTGGCATATTCCTTTTAGCATCCTCTCCAAAGATTTGACATAATGCCCAATACATACCCTTAGCTCTCAGAGTGAATAAATTGAGGGAGAATGGTTCCATTATGCTGGGGCCTATAATTGTTAACCCCCCTATCTTAACAAAGAATTCTTTCAATGGGCCACTCCTAAGATGATGCCTCTGTGCATTGTAAACCTGGGCTAATGACTTAAAGTCAATAGGCTCTAACAAATTGGAGGCCTCACTAAGTTTAAACACTTTCCTGAATTCATCTTCATTTATTTCAATTAGGACTAATTACTTTATATTCTTGATGCATCTTAGCATAGGGTCATAATTCTGTGCAATTAGGGTGAACAGATCTACATCCATGATAACATCTGGGACCACAATCTTTCCTACATCTAGATCCCATACGCTATTCAAAGGAGCTGGAGAATGTCTCTACCCAAAACCGACTTTGAATAGTGCTAAATCTGATATTCCTATTTCAGGGTCCCTTAACCAATCACCTTTATCATATAAGCCATCCCCAATTTTTAGACGAGGGATCTTTGTTACTAGCTCTTTGGCCTTAGCACTAACATTGGTAGACATGGTTAATTGCTCTAAAAAATTATCACAGATGTTCCTATCCTGGTAATTGACTTTTCTTGTCAACTCTCTTCTAGGTGCCATTTTGAACAAGCAACTATACTACTAGAAACTAGCACAGACCTCTAATGAAATAATTCACACAGTAATATTTGGAAACAGACTAGAATTATCAATAAAAGCTCAAAAAACCTGATTATTCACCTAAAGAGAATCGCTCCACACCAATTTGCTTTGTAACAAACTTTGATGAAACAATACTAACAATCAAGTTGATGCAGACTCAAAAGGACAGGTTGGCATTGAATTTTTTAGAAATTAACTCCGCATGCTTCGGCTTTCTTTTCAGAATTGAATTCACCAAATCGAATTCAAAATTGGCTCTAACGAGTCATAACTCCTCTGAGTCTTTCCTTTGTTTTGGTCTTTCGCTATTTCGTAGTGCATAAAACCTTTGCAGCTTTCTTTCGCGAAACAACACCGATTGTTGGATCACAAGAACTTACACCACCTTTACCTCCATCTGATCTCTCTTTGTTAATGTCGGGCCCCACCTCCTTTTCACGACTTCGTGGGCTTTAACACTCGTGTACTTTTCCTTTGTGAAGCCATGCTAGCTGTTAGATCAAGCTCTAATCACTCGACTTTTAACTCTAACTAGAACCGTCAATCTCTCTTACTAACTGCGCCTCATCTTGATGACTAATGGTTTTCGCCATTTTACAGAGGTTAAGCCACAGGCATCTTCGGGCCACAAAACAATGAGAACCATTGGATTGACCACAAGATGAATACTTTTTAACAAGCTTCAAACCTTTTAGGTGGGCCCTTTATTCGAAAATCACTTACTCTATTTATTCGCTGGTTAACAAATGCCACATGGTAGTTGGCCATTAGCTCTGGAAACTCCTCTAGATTCCATTGTGAATCCACCATGTGTTCTCTTTATTATTCCCACATAACTATCAGTTACACCTAGGAGGGCCCTCAACTACCCTTCAGAGCCATGTGGCATTCGACACATCACTATCAAGTTCTACAAAATGCAATAGTTGTCATGCCACATCATGCCTTCATGTGATTTCCAACTATATTTCGCTATTTCATGAACATTAATCTTCATTTGTCTTGCAACCATGAAACCACGAGGATTGTTGGATCAAAACAAATTTGATCGACTTTTAATTGTGTGCCCTGCCTGTCCTTTGGGCCCCACTGGCCTTTTCGCCATTTTGCGATGACTAACTTACTAGCATCTTACCTTCGTGAATCCATGCGAGCCATCAGATCTCAGGAACTTGCTCGTTGTTTACTCTTTCTATGGCAACCTTTCCCGGCCCCACTACAGACCACCAACTAAGCATCCCATCACTGCTCTATCATCGCCAGCTGGATCTACCACCTTTACTACCACCTTAGTGGGATCCGCCACCTTTTCACTACTTCACGAAAGGTAGAATGTGCGCATCTCCCCTCGGCCAATCAACGTGAGCCGGTGATCTTTTTCCAACCCGATCACTCTTTAACCAAGGAATACCGCTTGTCTCTGGGACTCACCACGTGTTTTCACTGCTTCGTAGAGCATAAAACATGTGCACCTCGGGCTAGTGAATCGATGTGAGCCGTTGGATCATAATCAAGATGTAACTCTTTTACTTGACGATCAGTCCATCTGGTTGGGCCCGCCTATGCCTTTTGCTACTTCGCGATCGGTAACTCACGGGCATCTTAGCTTAACGAAACCATGCACACCTTTAGATGAAAAGGAACCTACTCACCTTTTAGCCACCTAATTAAGAAATTAAAACTTTGGGAAAGACATAAAAGGATAATGCACTGATAAACCCACCTAGGAGAAAATTAAAGAAAGGGGGGGACACTTTTCATGACCAACGGACCCTCCTTTAAGTGAATAAAGTAACACGAAAATAGAATTATAAGGGTTTTTCTCAAATACAGGAGCAATTTAAGACTTAAACCCTAAACCCTTATTTGGACCCAAAGCAATTAGAAGCAACAAGGCCATACTAGACTTAAAATTTTCATAAACTTAGCCAATTATGGGAAAAGAATACCCATTTTTCAAACAGTGATAACAAACCTTACTAGAATCAGTATCATCCTTCTTCTTCCTCTTGATAGTACCAAATGCAGCTATAGGTGTAGCCTTAGGTGCTTGCTTCTGTGCTAATAGCTTGATTATGACCTTCCTAACCTATTGCTACTTTGCTTCCACCTTTGTTTCCTCTGGTTTCTTTCTAACAACCCTCTTGAATGCTAATAGAGTGTCATCCTCTAATTCAGATTCAGTAGGCACAGGTTCAATATGAACTACCAGATCCTTCCTCTTTCTACCTTTCTCTAGGACATCATCAATTAGTGCTTTAATATCTTTTGAGACCTTTTGTATAAAATTACTTGCTTTTCCTTCTTGTTTCTCCCTTTTCTTCCGGTTGAACTCTGTTTCAATCTCTAGAGTCTTCTATTTTGCAGTTCTATGAGGCTTCTTTGCCTTTTCTATTGGTGCATCAATTAGTATTTTTGCATATTCATCAAGAATATATGCATCCACTTCATAGCCCATTTCCTCAATCCAAATCTTTCGTGGCTTAATTGCTTCCATGAGAGTCTCATCCTTCTTTACCATGAAGCAAATATCGATAGAGTATTTCTCTACTATATGCTCAGGTACTCTTACCCTAGACCTCATAGATTTTTGAAATGCCTTAAAATACCCCCATATCTTATCATCTCTCTGGCTTTCTAATGCAGCAATTCACTGTTTCAATTGTCTTCCTACCGGAATGTCAAAAGATCATTGTTTCCTACTTGAACCGGGCATATCATTCAAAAAATATAGCATCAAGTAGACTAACAAATTCCCATACTGGAAAGTGCCCTTTTTCTCACCCTTAATCTTTCTTAAGTTGATTAGCAACTCATCAAGCATCCAACCACAAAGATCTAACTTTACATTGTCTCTCATCATTTTATATGCAGCCAAAATGTAGGAACTAGAAACATAATTCAATCAGTTTGATTGAGTTATCTTATATCTGATAATCATGCTTCCAAATTTGATGTCTGTGTCAGTGATAGTGCTCACTTTCATGGATCTCTTGTTAGATGTATCATCAGTGATCTTCCTCATGAAGTCATTTGAAACTTTCTTGTCGAGATGTTTCTTACCGATGACAAACTAGTAATTGCTCAAATGGCTTCCTTAGTGATTTTGTAAGGTCTGTCTAGCCATATGAATTCCACATGTACTTTACTTAGTACATATCTGATTATCTCATCCTCAAACTCCAAAATATCCAAAATGTCTGTAAGCCCTAGTTCTTCAATATGTTTATATACCATTTTAATCTTACCAGATTCTCCCATTAGTTCACTCATATACATTCATTTGATCTCTGAAGTTCCTAAGTCCTCTATATGAGAGTGAATGTATGCCCTTACATTCTCTACATACACAACTCCCTCCAGAACATGAGAAAATGCTCCAACTGAATCTGCGTGGGTAGCCAAATGTGGATACCACTTGAAAATTGGTCAGGGGCAGTCCTTAACCTCCACAACGATTGGGTTTGAAACAAAAATAGGAATAGAAGATGATCCTGCTTCCATATTTCAAGATAAATACCTTTGCTCACTCTCAGTGAAAAAATTCAATAAATTCTTCGAGATGCCAGTGAAATCACTCAAGAAGAAATTCGATTACCTCTGAATAGCCTCTGATTGCACTTAGTCACTCTCAATTGCTCTGAAATTGCTCTGAATGCAGGGTGATTAAAAATGAAGTGTATACCACCTTTTATCCTTCGAGAGAAAACACTAATCTTCCATTAACATAAATGACTGCCGGTGAAAGATACCAAATCTCGCTCATAACATATCCATGCTGGATAATCCTCTCTAATACCTAGAACATCTTCTAGAACCTCTTCTTGAGGTATATGCAGCATCTTCATGAATTTTGCCTACCCCTAAGGCATTTGCCTTAGTTACCAAATGAGCTCACTACCAGTGCAGGAGAAGCCTCTTCTGTCGGATAAGTAACCGGGACATTCCCGTTTGATGATTGTTCTTCAAACTTCCTAACCCATCTCTAAGTATGATCTTATCGGATTTCACTAACCTTCTCTTTTCTTTTTTCATTTGATCCTCCATTACTAACCAATGGATTTCTACAAAACTTAGCAATATATCCAATTTAATTACATGCATAACTTGTAACATTGTTCTTCTAAATTGCTTTGCTAAAACTGGTGAAATTGCTTGACCTGCACTGATTAGTCATATGTCCAAATTTTTCACAAGCATGGCATTTTACATTCATTCTGCAATTTTGTCTTATGACCAATTTTATTACATTTAGAACATTTACCGAGAGCAGAATCAGGGTTTCATATTTGCTCTGTTTCTACATTGCCTAGCCATGTGACCAAATCTATTATAAATAAAATATCTACCATTGAATTTATAAGAATTGAATTGTCTTGCCAGTGCCTTATGGTTTTGATCTTCATTAGCAGTACCAGAACTCTGTCCTTGCTCAAATCCAAGTCCATTGGAATCTCCAATCTGCCTCTATCTCTTCAATAACTCATCAAGTTGTGTTGAGCTAATCTTGAATTTTTCTTTGTACTCACTTGTAGCAGTTAAATCTTCTCTTAGTATTATCATTTGTCTCTCAAGCTCTTGCTCATTGCTCTGGGATTGTACTAAATCAATTCTCAACATATCATTTTCATGAACCAACCTACCACATTCTTCAAAATTGTTCTTTAGGGACACAACAAGATTTTCTTCTTTTTTCTTTTTGTCTGCAATTTCCTTAGACATCCTTAGAGTTACAACTTGCATTTCATTCTTCATGACCATGTTCTCCTGACTCAATTTCTGACATTGCTCCTTAAGTCCATTTTTCTCTTCATCATCCTAATTTTGCAAAAGTTCCTTTCTCCTATCTTGAATAGATGATATCCTCTATTGTAGGACAAGAATGAATTCCTTAGGAGAATTCAATTCATCATGTAACTTTAAGTTATTCAACCTTTCAGCATCATAATCTTCAAGTGCCATCTCAAGCTGCTTCTCCAAAGCTATATTCAATGATTTCGGTTTTCGGATCTTCCTCAAGTTGTTAAACTTCCTCCGAGGCACAAGGCTCTGATACCAATTGTTGGAAACCAATAACACTGAGAGGGGGGGGTGAATCAGTGTTATACCGGAATAGTAGATTTTAGCCTTAACAAAACATTCATACACCAACTAGTATACCAGTATAAACTGAATTGAAATAAGTAAAGCAACCAATAAGCCAAACACATAAATGAGAACCATAACACATAGATTTAGATGTGGAAAGCCTTAAGGAGGAAAAACCACAGTGGGGTTTGTGACCCACAATATCAATCCACTAGCCATATGAAGAGATATTACAATATATGATGGCCCTGCACTTGCAGGAAGTCTTACAGCCTAGAGAACACTGCTCAATCACAATAGGAGCCTCACTGACTACATTAAATTCCAGACAACAATCTAGAGAAGTGTGAACTACTAAGATAACATCTCTTATACCTGAATACAGTTTTGGTTTAAGCTCTATCTATTCCAGTTAGAAACCCTAAACCCTTTACCGGAATAACCCTTACAATAAATTCCTCACATACATAATCTCTTTGAGTAATTTTGCATTACATTATATTCATATCATCATCCATTACATCCATATAATTATTATTCTATCAAAGTGATCTAATCAATCTCCCCTATATACCCTATACAAATTTATGCCTTATGTCGGCTTACAAAGATATATACAATATCAGATTACATGTCGGCTAGATATCACAAATGTATAAACATTAAAAAAAATTGTCGATGCCAAATCCAAGATATTTCGGCCTCCAATACCAATAACCTTTTTTATACCGTGTCAGCCTGCAATGTCGGTGATCAAAGAAATCCTTCTGACCTACCAGTGCCGGTGGCATTGCCGGTGTAGAATTTGTGAAGTGCCTATCGGTACACCATATGAAGTTGGAACACAAAATCATGTTGCCATCAATGACAACATAGTGAGATCAACCAATAGAGTGTGAATTGCCAACATTGGTAAGCTGCATATTTTCTACTAAATGGTTTAGAGCAATGAATGTGAAAGATGAAATGGATGGGCTAGGATAGATGTGACAGGATGGAGTGGATAGGTGCGCAAAGCGATCTCATAGATAGAAGGACTCACTTTTAGATAGAACCCATTTACCAAGTTTTCACTGTCTAAATTTATTGTATTTTTTCCATATTTTGATTTTTTTGTCTTCTTCTGTTTCAATGTTTCATGCTTTTTAGGGATTTTCTACTTTTCTAATTTTTACTGATTTCTTTCAGACTTTATATGTTTTTTATTGAATTTTTCCAAGACTTTATATCTCAATAATAGAATTTCTTGAGATGGATGAAATTGATAGGTTCATCAATCCAATAACCTTCAGGGGTAGATAACTTGTATGTTGCTGAGCCATATGTTGCTACTATGAAAAAAGGACCTAACGAATTTGGTTCAAATTTACCCTTCTTTTCTCAATCTTGTTGATTTCTTGGATTCTCCTTTAGAACTATATCTCCAATATAAAAATTGTGTGGCTTGACTCTGAGATTATAAATTCTTTCCATTCTCTATTGATATGCTTTCAAATGATCTATTGCATTTTGGTGACGTTCCTGAATCAACTCAAGTTCTTGAAGTCTAGAGACTCATTCTTCTTCTTCAGGTATAAGACCTTCCAAGGAAACTCATAGAGAAGGTATCTACTTATATTGGTAATATGGCTTCTGATCCATGGAATAAGCAATATGGAGTTTCCCCTGTTGGTGTTTGGATGTTGGTTTGGTATGCTCAAAGAGTAGAATTTAACTGAATGTGCAAGTCTTTTGCAGCTTCGTTGACTATTTTCTTCAAGATTTTCAAGATAGTATTGTTTGATGCCTCAACTTGGCCATTTCCTTGTGGATAATATGGTGTAGAAAACCTATGTTGGATATGGAATCATTGACATAGTTCCTTCACATCTTGATTCTTAAATGGTCATCTATTATCAGTGACAATGGTCATAGGAACTCCATAGCAACAGATTATATAATTCAATATGAATGATAATATTTGTTTTCTTGTCACCTTTGTCAAACGTATTGCTTCAATCCATTTAGTGAAATACTCATTAGTAGTCAAAATGACCTTATGTCCATTACAGGATGAAGGATTTATCTTACCTACCAAATCAAGGCCCCATTGAGAAAATGGCCATGATCCTGCCATAGGATGCAATTCTTGTGTTGCTACATGGATGAGATTCCCATAGATCTAGCATTGTTTGCATTTCTTGGCATATGTGAATGAATCTCTCTCCATAGTATGCCAATACTAACCCATATGAAGAATTTTCTTAGCCAGTGTTAATCTACTTGAGTGTGTGCCCGAAATACCTGCGTGAACTTTATTAAGAAATTACTCTGATTCCTCTTGTTTGAGACATCTCAATAGAGTTCTATCTAGACCTTGCCTATATTTAAGGTATCAACAATAATAGTATAGCAGGATGACTAATGAATAAAATTTCTTCTCTGATTATGGGATAGGTCACAAGGAAGGATATTCTCTTTTAAGTATTGATAAGTCTGGCCATATAAGGATTGATCGGTTTTAGATATATGGAAAATCATGTGGGTATGTTGGGATTCAATGGTAGGTTTTAAGATATCTTGTTGTCGATTCTCCTGATTCTGCAAGATAAATGTTATTGTAGCCATTGCATCTATTGCTTTATTCTCATTTATTGGGATCTGAGTGAATGATACTTCTTCAAAGTGTTCTTTAAACTCTTCTACCAACTATTTGTAGGGCATGAGCTTGTCATCCTTAGTTTTATAATCATCATTTATTTGGTTGATAATAAGCTGTGAATCACCATAGACATGTAATTCTTTGATATTCCATTCAATAGCTATTTTGATGCCAATAGTCAATGCTTCATATTCTGCAGTATTGTTTGTGCATGGAAACCTTAGTCTATATGATTTTGGAATTTTATGTCCCTAAGGTTTGATGAACAAAATTCCTACGTGTGATCCATATTGTGTATAGGAACCATCAAAGTACAACTCCCAAAATTTTGTACTTATTGTTAGAATATCTGCATCAGGAAATTCAATGTGCAATGGTATGTCATCTTGTAAAGGTGCTTCAACTAATTGATCAACTATGACCTGTCCCTTGATAGATTTTTGATCAAAATATTCTATATCAAACTCACTTAGTAGCATAACCCATTTTGACAGTTTTCCTATCAAAGTTGACTTGTTCAGCAAATACTTTAGTAGATCTATTTTTGCTATTAGTTTCATAGAATTAATCAGCATATAATATCACAGTTTCTGAGTTGCAAATACAACTTCTAGGCATATCTTCTCTACTGATGTATAGTTCAATTAATAGCCTATAAGTGTTCTACTGATGTAATAGATTGTTCTTTCTTTACCTTCTTCATCATGTTGTGCTAAAAGAGATCCTAATGATACATTTGTCGTTGAGATATAAAGCAACAATGGTTTCCCTTTGATTGGTGATACAAGTACTGTAGGATTCATGAGATATTCTTTGATTTGCATAAAATCCTCTTCACACTTCTAATCCCATTTGAATGGAACATTCTTATATAAAACAAAAGTGAATGGATGACATCTATCTGCTAATTGAGAGACAAATCTTATGATTGATTGCAATCTTCCTTGTAGAGAACACAATTGACTTTTGTTCCTAGGTGACTCCATTTCTATGATAGCTTTGACCTTTCCTAGATCTACTTCAATTCCATGAGCTGATATAATGTACCCAAGAAGTTTTCTAGAGGTTAATCCAAATCCACATTTCTTTGGATTCAATCTTAACTGATATTGTTCAAGCCTATCAAATATCTTGCCCAAGATATTCAAATGTTCTTTCCTTGTATGAGATTTTGCAAGTATATCATCTACATAATCTTCCATAAATGTATGCATCATATCATGAAAAATTATTGTCATGGCTCTTTGATAAGTTTCTCCTACATTCTTAAGCCCAAATGGCATAAAATTCCAACAAATAAGTACCCCATGCATAGGTGAATGTTGTATTTTCTTGACCTTCAGGGGAAATACTTATTTGATTATATCCTAAGAATCCATCCTTTAATGAAGACATCTCATGTCATGCCAATAAGTCCACAATTATATCAATGTTAGGTAGTGGGGAATCATCTTTAGGACATGCCTTGTTCAAATCTCTGAAATTGGTGTAGACTCTGATGCTTTTATCTGGCTTTGACACTGACACAATGCTTGAAAACTATTCGAGATAGGCAATAGGTCTTATGAAACCCACATCCAATATTTTCTTTAGCTCAGCTTTTACAAGGAGAGCAATGTGTGGATGCATCTTCCTTAGCTTTTGTTTAACTAGTTTTTCTTTTAGATCTACATTGAGATGATGTATGATAAGATCAAGATCAAGTCCTGGCATGTCTGCATAGGACCAAGTAATATTTATCTATCTTTGTCTAAAGAATTCTCTGTATTCTTTTGTCTCTTCATCTGATAATGATGCATCAGGATGAAGTATCTTGGGATCCTTTGGTGTGCCAATGTTTATTGCTTCTATTGGCTCTATTAGAATAGTAGATCTCTCCTGAAAGTATGTAGGGAGGATGTAAAATTTTCCATCTTCTAGTGCTTCAAATAGATTTTCACCATCAGATACGTCCTTTATTTTTCCTCTTGATTGATCTAGTCTTGTCATGAAATGTTTTTCAACACTAGGTCTTTTTCCTTGTTTTATTTCAATTTTGCGACTGGAAAGTTTGGCATTCTCCTGACTACAAGAAATTTTACTTGATTCTGCGATGGAAGATATCTTAGGTGTTATGGGTTTGACAACATTAAGATACATAGCTAAGTCATGGTCATTGGAAAAGACATCCAATTCAGGGTTTTCAAGGTTTTCCCAATCAATTAGTTCTCGATGAAGAAGGGGTAAGTCATAGTCATTTTCATTGTTAGGTGCTTCAAGGCTCATGACATAATAGTCATAATTTAGCATAGAGTAGGTAATTGTTGGAATTCTTGGATGAATTGATTATGTGTCGCATTGATGTTTTGTCATTGATTTCAACACTAGCTGCTATGGTTGGTTACTGGCAGATAGATTTTGGTTACCGGTAGAAGTTCTAGTGTTACCGACAGAAGAGACTATCTATTGGACACTTCCAGCATGTTTGGATCTATATATTATGTTTGGTTACATGTGGTACATTCTCCTGGAGCATTTTTTGGTTAGTTGGTATTGACTTGGTAATCAGATGCTATCATACATTTTGGTAAACCCTTACCGGCATTGGTTTAAGGCTTTATCGACAGAGATTTCACTGAGGAATCTTGACAAGATGCATAATTGGTGTTGGTGCAGCTTCTAGATGGATTTCAGGATGCTGAAGATTTTGTTTGATCATGGCTCAACTTCTTGAAGACATTGCTTTGGCATGGTGGACCTAGAATAGGTCTGGTACTGATCTAGGTTATGAACTAGTATCATGATAACGTGTACTCTACATGTTACCAAGATGTTTTGAGATAATTTATGGATTTATTATTGTTTTTTTGGTCTTAAGTCGACATGGCATATCATTGTAATATGGACTTATGTAATGATATTATTGTAATATCTTTTAGGTGGCTGACCTGATTGGTTTAGGCCTTAGGGTTTCTATAAAATGATGTAAGATCTCATTGTAGATCTTGGCATATGTGGAATGGGAATGGAGTAAGTGTTTGTGGTCTTGGAATGAAATATCATATGCGAAGGAGATTTGGTTAATCATAGGTGATCAAATTGGGATTAAGGAAGAGGTCAAAGGCCTCCAGTATTAAGCTTAATTGGGACCGTAATCTGGCATGGTAGATGCTATCTTTAGCAGTTCACTCCATTGGACTATTGTCCAATTATCTTGAGATGGTTATGTAGGTCCCAAAGACAACTGATAGGAGGGGGGTGAATTAGTTGTCAAATAAATTCAAACCAAAATCTTATTAGCCAACTTAATGCTTAATACCGGTAAGACAGTTAAATATGCTAGTAAACAGTGTTAACAGAAAATTGCTATACTGGTAAGAATTAATACATGAAAAATAAGCACAAAGTCATCCACAACACATGACACGAATATTTGTATGTGGAAACCCTATAAGGGGAAAAACCATGATGGGAAACCTTACCCACAATCAGATGATACTACTGCAGATACTAAGTGTACAAAGAGGGGTCTGCACATGCAGAAAGGCCAACAGCCTAGAGCTCACTGCTCAATCACAAATGGGAGTCACACTGACTATAGTTGGATGGTTAAATCCAATGAAAATTTACTACACAAAGTAGCATCTTCATATGCTGGATTCAGTACTGGTGTAATGCTGATATGCTTCTACAAAAACCTAACTTCACCTTCAAATGATGTCTTCATGTATATCCCTACTTGATCTTGCATATACCCTCCCTTAAATCTTTTTCGCATTCCACACTTGATCTTACAAATAAGATCTTACATTTATACCATACCCTAAGACCAATTTTAGTAGGTCGGCTCTATAAGATATTACAATAAAAACATTTTACAAATAATACAATATCCAATGCAATAACCAATTGAACATGTCGGCTTAATGCATTTACAATAATAATAAATCATCTCCATAGCGTGTCATGCTGATTTGGAAAAGATAAACCTGCCAGTGTAACCCTAGATAACCTGGACCTATTTGCCGGTAAAAGCAAATATGCAAATGAGAATATACCAATGATTATTACTTCAAAGTAAAGTGTCCACATGATGTCTTTGACATTATCAAGTGTCTTCCATGTCAATGCAGGTACCGGTGAACATTATATCCTGCCAGTTAACCATATATTGGTAACTGTTGCACAATTTACTATTTGCCGGTGAATGTTGCTAGATCTCCAAAGCAGGTGTATTTAGTAGGTGTTGACATCAATGACAAAACCATACCAAAATACCAACAGGTTGTAGCCTCTCTGTAGTCAGTGAGACTCTTTTGTAATAAGCAGTATGCTCTAGGTAGTGTGCCTTCCTGAATGTCCAGGCCTCTCATTGTATCACATATTTTCTATAGAAGTATCATCTTACCATGGGTAGGCTTCCCACCGTGGTTTTTCCCTTTCCAAGTTTTCCACATACAAATCATGGTGTTATGTGGTATGTTTTTTTTGCATTGGTTATCGGTTTAATTGTTAAGTTGTGTTGTTTACTGGTATTTGTTCCTACCGACATCTGTATGTGCTTTAGCGGTACTTGATCTATTTAAAGGTTATTAAGTGGATTAAAATTTATAATATATTAACTACTGATTCACCCCCCCTCTTAGTTGTTCATTGATTATCCTAACAATTGGTATCAGAGCTTTGGTCCTCTTTTGTAGAAGCTTAACCACTTGAGGTAGATCTTATGGCAGCTAACACTTCTAATCCACTGGAAACTATTTTCAAAAGAGAAATCCCTAAGCTTCATGGAACAAATTATGGGATATGGAAAATTTGAATTGAGACTCATCTTATATGTCTTGGCAAGGATATTTGGGAGATCACTGAGAAAGGATATAAACCTTATGATCCGACATCTAGAATCCTACTCCTGCAGACTTCGATAAGAATATTGAGAATGATTACAGAGCTAGAGAATCCCTCTTGTGTGCACTTACTGATCAATAGATCATGGGATTAACTGATAAATCATAGGCTAAGGTCATGTGGGATAAATTGAAAACTCTAAATGAAGGTGATCCTACTGTCAAAATTGCTAAAATTGATGATTACCATGTAAGATATAAAAACTTGAAGATGGAAGATAATGAAAGAATTGTTGCATTTAAGGAAAGAGTAAATAAGGTTGTTATGGGAATTCAATGTTGTGGAGGATTTCTGAGTAAAGATGAAATAGTTTCCAAAGTCTTGAGAGCCCTTCCACTGTCTTACAAGATGAAGGCAACTACAATTAATGAGTTGAGAACAATGGCTAACTCTTCAGTTAACAGAGACATTTTGATTGGGAAATTATCTGCTTTTGAGCTTGAAGAATTTGGATCTTCTGGAGCTATAAAGTTCAAACCTTCTTTTCATGCATCATCATCATCATTGACTGGCAAAATTTATTGGAAAGTTTTATATGCAAAAGAATTGGAAGACATGAGGAAAGAAGATGAAGAATTTGAGCAACTTAAAGCCTTATTTGCTAGACGAGTACCTAAAGGTCCGATAGGAAGTAGGTATGAAGGAAAAACACCTTTTAAATTTTTTTCATGTAATAAGATTAGTCATTTTGCATCTAGATGTCCTGAAAGGAATGTAAGGTTTGAGGAAAGAGTAAAGAAATCATTTAAGCCTAACCTGAACAAATATAGATTCAAGAAAAGTAAACAATGCTACATAACGGATGAGGAAGGAGTAACTGATGACTATGGAGATGAACCAACAAAAGACTCTGTTAGTGGATCCGACAATGGAAAGGAATGGGTGTTCTATGCTTTAAAGGAAGATAAACTGGAACTGGCTATCAAAAATGAAGAAAAGGCCCTGGCAGCAAAAGTTGAAGATAAGGATGAATGGGTAATTGATAGTGGATGCTCACATCTTATGACTGGAGATAAAGGGAAATTTTTGTCCCTGCAAGAATACAATGGTGGTCAAGTCAGATTTTGAGATGACAAAGTATGTATGATCAAAGGTAGAGGTATTAAATCTCTAGATGGTAAGCATAATACTGATAATGTCTATTATGTAGAAAATTTAAAGCATAATCTTTTGAGTGTTGGTCAATCAATAAACAAGGGTTTCTAACTTCAGTTTAAAGATAGAAAATCCAAAATCATTAATAAGACTAGTTTGGAGATTGCAACCGGCATTCAGACTGGAGGTAATATCTTTCACCCGAACACTGGCAATAAGACATGTTTGATTGCTCATATTGATTAGAGTTGGTTATGGCATAAGAGGTTGTGTCATGTTGATTTTGATTGTATTGTTAAGATAAGTTCAACTAAGGTAGTTAGAGATATACCTAAGATTATGAAGCCTCATAATCCAGTATGTAAGTAATGTCAATTGGGAAAGCAAGTTCGAAGTTATTTTAAGAGAATACATGATAAATCTAATTATGTACTTGATTTGATTCACACTAACTTATGTGGTCTAGCAAGGACTAGAAGCTTTCAAGGTGATGGGTATTTCATGTTGATTATTGATGACTATTCTAGGATGATGTGGGTGACTTTTCTAAGGGAGAAGTCTGAAGCTTTTGAGAAATTCAAGATCTTTAGAGAAAAGGTTGAAATAGAAACTCGATTGAAAATTAAATGTCTAAGATCAGATCATGGCAGTGAGTTCACTTCTCATGAATTTAACAATTATTGTGAAACAAATGGAATCAGGAGATAGTTATCTGCACCTCAGACTCCTTAGTAGAATGGAGTAGTGGAAAGAAAGAACATAACCATTTTGGATACAACCATATCTATGGCAATGGAAGCCAAATGGCCTCATATTTATTGGAGAGAAGAAATGAGTACAATAGTCTACACATTCAACAAAGTTCACATCAAAGGTGAAACCGGTAAGACCCCTTATGAATTATGGTTTGAACATACAACTACTCTTAAATATTTTAGAATTTTTGGGAGTAAAAGCTACATCAAAAGAGATGATTCAATTGGAAAGTTTGATCCTAGGTGTGATGAAGGGATATTTCTTGGTTATTCAATTCAAAGAAAAGCATATAGATGTTATAACAAAAGATTGTAGAAAATTGTGGAAAGTGCTAATGTGAAAGTTGATGAGCAGTACAAAAATCATTCTATATCATATGATAGGGAACCGGCAATAGAAATGATCATAACTAAAACAGCAATGCCTCAACCAGTATAAGAAATTGAGATAGTTACACCGGCACAATCAAAAAATTCAACTGTGGCTGATGATTAGAGTAGTGAACCTAAAGTTGAGAAGACACCAAGCTATGTAAGATTAAATCATTCTGAAGATCAAATTATTGGAGATAGGAACAAGGGAGTTATGACAAGACGAAAACTGGCAAATGAAGAGGTATGTCTTATTTCTCAAGTTGAACCGACAACTATTATTGAAGCTTGTAAGGATAAACATTGATTAAAGACTATGGAAGATGAATTGGATCTGATAGAGAAAAATGAGACTTGGTCTTTAGTTCCCCGACCTAAAAAATAAGAACGTTATTTGAACTAAATGGGTTTTTAGGAATATACTGAATGAGGATGGTCAAGTTGTAAGAAATAAGGCTATATTGGTTTGTAAAGGATATTCTCAAATGGAAGGAATTGATTATGGTGAGACATTTACACCTGTAGCTAGAATTGAAGCTATTAGAATATTTATTGCCTACACAACTTATAAGAACTATAAGGTTTATCAAATGGATGTTAAATGTGCATTTTTGAATGGTGAACTTGAAGAAGTATACATTGAGAAGCCTGGTGGATTTTCACTGATAGATGATAAAGATATGGTTTTCAGATTGAAGAAAGCTTTATATGGATTGAAACAAGCTCCTAGAGCTTGGTATGCAAGGTTGGATAAATATCTTTTGAAGCTTGGTTTTACTAAAGGCAGTTTTGATAGTAATTTATATTATAAGATCACTGATAATGATATTCTGATTATTGAAGTATTTGTTCATGATATCATTTTTGGAGGAGAAGATAAATTGTGCATGGAATTTGCTAACAATATGAAGAATGAATTTGAAATGTCCATTATCTGTCAGATGAGATTTTTCTTAGGCTTGCAGATTACTCAAACTGACAAAGACATTTTTATCTATCAAACTAAGTATCTGAGGGAATTATTGAAGAAGTTTCATATGGATAATTCCAAACCGGTAAGTACTCCTATGGTGAGAAGTGATAAATATCTATCAAGGATACTTCTACACTGGTAAATCCGACAAGGTATAAGTCTATGATTAGTGGTCTATTATATCTAACTCAGACTAGACCGTATATTATGAATGGAGTAAGTATTGTTTTAAAATATCAAAGTAATCCTAAAGAAAACATGAATGTGCAGTAAAGAGGATATTCTGGTATTTGCAAGGAACAACAGAATATGGTTTATGGTATTCTAAGAATGATGATTTCACTTTATGTGCATATACTGACTCAGATTGGGTAGGAGATATTGATGATAGGAAGAGCACTTTTGGTGGAGCTTTCTTTCTTGGAAAGAAATTGGTTTCATGGAACAACAAAAAGAAGTCATGCATTTCTTTATCTACTACAGAAGCTGAGTATGTTACAACAACAACTAACTGCACTCAAGTCTTGTGGATGAAGCAAATGTTGAAGGATATCAGGGCAAATTGTAGTGAACTGGTAGTTATCTACCATAATAACTCTATAGCTATTGACATGTCTAAGAATCCAATATTTCACTCTAAGACTAAGCATATATCAATAAAGTATAAATTTTTGAAGGACAAGGTAAAAGAAAAGGAAATCAAATTGGTTTATGTGAACACTAAAGAACAGATTGTAGATGTATTCACTAAACCATTGTCTAAGGAATTATTTGAGTATTTGAGAGATAGGTTAGGGGTTTCTGCCCCTCCGACAGAGACTTGATTGATGTAGTTTGTCATCAGTCCGACATGCATTATCAGAGATTTTATTCATTCTGGCACTGATGAGTGGTGCTACTACTCAAGGGGAGTAGTCAGCTTTGAGATTCTGAGGTTTACATTATTGCTTTGATATTTTTTGTCATATTTCTGGCATTGATGTCAAAGGGGGAGAGATAGTGATGTGAAAGAAAAATAATAATAATAAATGCATAAATTTATACAGATATCATTCACAGGGGAAGAGTTATTGATATTCAAGAGATTATTGGTTGTCTTCCACAAGGGAGACTTGTTTGGCATTTTTTTGTACTTAGATGTTTTTCACATCTAGTGTTGCCATCAATGCCAAAGGGGGAGATTGTTGGCATTATTGGATGAATTAATTAAGTGTTGCATTGATGATTTGTCATTGATGTCAACACTAGCTATTATAGTTGGTTATCAACAGACAAGTTTTGGTTACTTGTAGAAGATCTAGTGTTACAGGCAGAAGAGACTATCTGTTGGACAATTCTGACAAGTTTGGATCTATGGATTATGCTTGGTTACATGTGGTACGTGCCAATGGAGCATGTTTTGGTCAGTTGGTATTGACTTGGTAATTGGATGCTATCATACATTCAAGTAAACCCTTACCGGCATTGGTTTAAGGCTTTACCAGTAGAGATCTCACTGAGGAATCTTGACAAGATACATAATTGGTGTTAGTGCAGCTTCTAGATGGATTTAAGGATGGTGAAGATGTTCTTTGATCATGGCTCAACTGCTTGAAGACATTTTTTGGGCATGGTGGACCCAGAATAGGTCCGGTATCATGATAATGTGTACTCTATGTTGGTATTTTGGATATGTTGATATGGTTTTGTCATTGATGTCAACACGTGTTAACACTTGTCAACATTTATCAGTGCTTGAAGACTCTTGATTATGTTCACCGGCAAGTCAGTGACTTATGCACAGTTACCAATATTTGGTTCACCGGCAGGTTATATTGTTCACCGACACTTGGAATGACTTTGAGACTACTTGGTTATGTCAAAGACATTGTTTGGACACTTTGTTTTGGTGATTTGTTCATTGGTCTATTCAAGTTTGAATATTTGTTGTTACCGACAAATAAGTCCAGGTTATGCATTGGCAAGAATATCTATTCTTGATCAATACGACACGTTATGAAGATGATTTGTTATTATTGTAAATGCATTGAGCCGACATGATACATCAGATATTGATTTATTTGTAATTGATTTTATTGTAATATCTTTAGTAAGACGACCTACTCATTTGGTCTTAGCTTTCGGTATAATGTAAAATCTCATTTGTGAGATTAATATGGGATTGGAAAAAGGATTGCAATAAGGTATATGCAAATATAAGAAGAGCTATACATATAGACATCATTCAAGATTGAAGGAAGGTTTGAAGAAGGCATATCAGAGATAAATCGATACTAAATCCAGCGTATGAAGATGCTATTTTGAGCAATACATTATCATTAGATTTAACCATCCAATTGTAGTCAGTGTGACTCCTATTTTGTGATTAAGTAGTGAGCTCTAGGCAACTAGCATTTCTGCATGTGCAGACTCCATATTGTACACACATACTATCTGCAGTAGTATCATCTGATTGTGGGCAAGGCTTCCCACCATGGTTTTTCTCCTTACAAGGTTTCCACATACAAATATCTATGTTATGTGTTGTGGATGTTATTGTCTTTTTGTTTCATGCATTAATCTTTATCGGTACACCGACATAAAGTTTGGTTTATCGATATTAAGAATTAAGTTTTGGTTAAGATAATTTTGGTTTGAATCTATTGGACAACTGACTCACCCCCCCACTTCTCAGTTGTCTCCAGGACCTAATAATTGGTATCAGAGCTTAGTCCTCTTTTTGCATAATTTTAACATCTTCAGGAGATCCAATGTCTTCTAACTATTTCAAGAAGGACAATCCTAAACTTGATGGAACCAACTATGGCATATGGAAGATCAGGATGGAGACACATTTGAATTGCATTGGAAAGGACATATGGGATGTTACAAAGAATGCTTATACTGCTTCTACTCAAGGTCAACCTAATCCACCAACCTTGGCTAAAGATGAGGAAAATGATTGCAAACCAAGAGAAGCACTTTTGAGTGCATTGTCAGATTAGCAAATCATGGGATTATCAGATAGATGTACTGCTAAAGCTATTTGGGACAAATTGGAAACATTGAATGAAGGAGATTCCATAGTCAAAATTGTAAAACTTGAATGCTTCCGGGTCAGGTATGACAATATGAAAATGGAAGAAGATGAAAGGATTTATGTTTTTATGGAAAGAGTAAAGGAAATTGTTTTAGGTATACAATGTTGTGGAGGAACCTTAAGTGAAGATGAAATTATTTCTGAAGTTTTAAGAGAATTTCCACCGACATAGAAAATGAAAGTTACAGCTATAAATAAATTGAGAACAATGCTTAATACATCAGTACCTAGAGACACTTTGGTTGGAAAACTTTCAGCTTTTGAACTTGAGGAATTTGGTCTTGTTGCTACTATTAAGACAAATTTAACTTTTAAAGAATCATCATCATCATCTGAGAAATCTGATTGGAAAGCCTTTTATGAAAAGAAATTGAAGAAATCATAAAAGAGAATGAACAACTGGAAGAGCTTGAAGCACTATTTGCAAGGAAAATGCCTAAAGGTCCAATTGGAAGTAAGTATGAAGGTAAAGCACCCTTTAAATGTTTTAACTGTAATAACGTTGGTCACATGGATTCTAGGTGTCCTGATAGAAATGAAAGATTAAAAGAAGAAGCTGAAAGAACATACAAGCCTAACCCTGAACATCAGAGATACAAGTTTAAGAAGAATAAAGACAAATCTTGTTACTATGTTGATGAAGGAGTCACTGATGATTCTGATGAGGATCCGACAGACAATGGATGGGCTTTTGTTGCTATAACAGAAGATCAACCAACACCTACTGTTCAACCGGTAGAGCAAGTCCTGGCAACTAAAATTGAAGATAAGGATGAATGGATCATTGACTCAGGATGTTCACATCATATGACTGGTGATAGAAGTATATTCTTAACCTTTCAGGAATACAGTGGAGGTCTAGTGAGATTTGGAGATGATAAATCTTGTTTGATCAAAGGAAAAAGCACTATATCTTTTGATGGTAAGCACAATACTGATAATGTTTACTATGTTGAAGGTTTGAAGCATAATATTTTGAGTGTTGGTCAATTAGTTGAGAAAGGATTTCACTTACAATTCAAGAATGGTAAATGCAAAATCTTAAATAGAACTGGTTTGGAAATTGCAACTGGTAATTAGATTAGAGGTAATATCTTTCATTTGAATAACAATGAGAAAGCATGTTTGATTGCACATATTGATGAAAGTTGGTTATGGAATAAGAGACTTTGTCATGTAAATTTTGATTGCATTGTGAAAATCAGTATAACTAAGGCAGTAAGAGATTTACGTAAGATTGTTAAACCTCACAATCCAGTATGTAAGGAATGTCAATTTGGAAAGCAAGTTAGAGAATCTATTAAGAGTATACCAAATAAATCGAATAATGCTCTTGAATTAATTCATACTGATTTATGTGGTCCAGCAAGATCTAGAAGTTTACAAGGAGATAGGTATTTTATGCTAATCATTGATGACTATTCTAGAATGTGTTGAGTTACTTTTCTTAGGGAAAAATCAGAAGCTTTTGGGAAATTCAAGCTATTCAAGGTGATGGTAGAGAATGAAACTAGTAAGAAAATAAAATGTTTGAGATCAGATCAAGGAGGTGAATTCATATCTAAGGAATTTAATACATTTTGTGAAGTGAATGGGATCAGAAGACAGCTATCAGTACCCTGAACACCCCAACGGAATGGAGTTGTGGAAAGGTAAAACATAACTATTTTGGATGCAGCTAGAAGCATGATATCAGAAGAAAACCTACCTCATATATATTGGAGAGAAGCAATGAATACAATAGTTTACACATTCAACAAAGTTCACATCAAAGGTGAAATTGGTAAGACCCCTCATGAACTACGGTTTGGTAATACTCCTACTCTTAAATATTTCAGAATATTTAGAAGTAAATGCTATATAAGAAGAGATGAGTATATTGGCAAATTTGATCCTAGAAGTGATGAAGGAATATTTCTTGGTTATTCATCTAAGAGCAAGACATATAGATGTTTTAACAAGAGATTACAGAAAATTGTTGAGAGTGCAAATGTGAAGATTGATGAACAGTTTAGAGGAAATTCAAGTCAATAGACTCTGAACCGGAAATAAAGATAATAACAAATGAACCTACAATGAGTGCATTGGTACAAAATGTTGATCCAGTTACATCGGCATCATATGAGGATTCAACAGTCATTGAAGAACAACATCAAGTAAAAACACCTAGGTTTGTAAGATCGAACCACTCTGAAGATCAGATAATTGGAAATATATATCAAGGAGTTATGACTAGAGGAAAATTGGCAAATGAAGAGGTATGTCTTATTTCTCAATTGAACCAACATCAATTAATGAGGCATGTGAAGATAAATATTGGATTAAAGCTATGTAAGATGAATTGGAACAAATTGAAAACAACAATACATGGACATTAGTTCCCTGACCTAAAGATAGAAATGTAATTAGAACTAAATGGGTATTCAGAAATAAACTTAATGAAGATGGCAAGGTAATGTGAAATAAAGCAATATTAGTATGTAAGGGATATTCATAGAAAGAAGGAATTGATTATAATGAAACCTTTGCATCGGTAGCTAGAATTGAGGCAGTCAGATTTTTCTTGGCTTTTGCAGCCCACAAGAACTATAAAGTATATCAAATGGATGTTAAATGTGTATTTCTAAATGGAGATCTTGAAGACGAAGTTTATATTGAACAACCTGATGGATTTTCATTGACAGATGACAAAGATATGGTTTGCAGGTTAAGGAAACCTTTGTATGGACTAAAGCAAGCTCCTAGAGCTTGGTATGCTAGATTGGACAAATATCTTTTGAAGATCAGATACACTAAAGGTAATGCAGACATAAATCTATACTACAAAGTGACTAATGATGACATCTTGGTTATTGAAGTTTTTGTTGATGATATAATATTTGGAGGAGAAGATGGATTATGTAAAAACTTTCCTAATAAAATGTAGCAAGAATTTGAAATGTCTATGATTGGTGAGATAAAATTCTTTTTAGGATTGCATATTTTGCAGACTGATAAAGGTATATTATTATGTCAATCTAAGTACTTGAAAGAATTACTAAAGAAATTTGGCATGGAAAACTCTAAACTGGTAAGCACACCTATGACTACAACTGATAAATTATCATTGAAGGATGAATCACCACCTGTTAATCCAACTAGATAAAAGTCTATGATAGGAGGTTTACTGCATTTGATACAAACAAGACCTGATATTATGAATGCAGTATGTATTGTCTCAATATTTTAGAGTAATCCTAAAGAAAATCATGAATCAGTAGTAAAAAGGATTTTCTGGTACCTACAAGGCACTACAAATCTTGGTTTATGGTATCCTAGAGATGAAAACTTTGATTTATGTGCATACACATATGCAAATTGGGCAGGAGATGTAGATGACAGAAAAATAACCACCAGCGGAGCATTTTTCCTTGGTAGTAGATTAATTTCTTGGTTTGGCAAGAAACAAAGTTGCACATGTTTATCAATAGTTGAGTAAGAATATGTTGTAGCAGCAACTAATTGCACACAAATATTATGGATTAAACAAATGTTGAAGGACATAAAGGTAAAATGTAAGGAACCTATAACTATTTATTGTGTTATGAAGAAGTAATTAATATATCTAAGAACTTGGTATTTCACTCAAAGACTAAACATGTTTCTATCAAATTCAATTTTCTGAAAGAGAATGTTGAAGAAAAAGAAGTGAAATTGGTTTATGTGAATACTAAAGAGCAGATTGTAGATATTTTTACTAAGCCTTTGCTAAGGAGACTTTTGAATATCTCAGAGAGAAGCTTGGAGATATACCCCCACCAGTAGAGACTTAGACAGTTGATGATCATCATCAACTGACAGAATTAACAGTGAAATCTTTTATTCTGACTTTGATGAGGAGAGCTACTTCTCAGGGGGAGTAGTTGGATAAATTGGATAATTAGTATTTTGTAATAAGTTCTATGAATTTTTTTTATTTGGTTTTGTATTTCTTTGGAATTTGATATCAAAGGGGGAGAGATATTATGGAAAAACACATTATCTTTTGGGAGAGATTATTCCTAGAGGGAGAGATATTATGTATTTTTTATTTCTGGTTAATGATCTCTTTTGGAGATTGTTGGTTTTTGGTTTTTGGCATTTCTGTTTTGGCACTTTGATGGTTTTTCCATCTTGTGTTGCCATCAATACGAAAGGGAGAGATTGTTGGTATTTTGGATATGTTGATATGGTTTTGTCATTGATGTTAACACTTGTCAACATTTATCAGCACTTGGAGACTCTTGATTATGTTCACCGGCAAGTTAGTGACTTATGCACAGTCACCGATATTTGGTTCACCGGCAACTTATATTGTTCACTGGCACTTGGGATGACTTGGAGACTACTTTGTTATGTCAGATACATTGTTTGGACACTTTGTTTTGGTGATTTGTTCATTGGTCTATTTGGGTTTGCATATTTGTTGTTACCGGCAAATAGATCTAGGTTATGCATCGACAAGAATATCTATTCTAGATTAGCACAACACGTTATGAAGATGATTTGTTATTATTGTAAATGCATTGAGCTGACATGATGCATCAGGTATTGATTTATTTGTAATTGATTTTATTGTAATATCTTTAGTAAGATGACCTACTCATTTGGTCTTAGCTTTCGGTATAATGTAAGATCTCATTTGTGAGATTGATATGGGATTGGAAAAAGGATTGTAATAAGGTATATGCAAATATAAGAAGATCTATACACGCAAAAATCATTCAAGATTGAAGGAAGGTTTAAGAAGGCATATCAAAGCTAAACCGGTACTAAATCCAACATATGAAGATGTTATTTTGAGCAGTACATTATCATTAGATTTAACCATCCAATTGTAGTCAGTGTGACTCCCATTTTGTGATTGAGCAGTGAGCTCTAGGCAACTGGCCTTTCTGCATGTGCAGACTCCATATTGTACACACATACTACCTGTAGTAGTATCATCTAATTGTGGGTAAGGCTTCCCACCATGGTTTTTCCCCTTACAGGGTTGCCACATACAAATATCTATGTTATGTGTTGTGGATGTTATTGTCTTTCTCTTTCATGCATTAATCTTTACCAGTACTGCAATTAGCTAATAAACTGTCCACTGACATAAATTTTGGTTTACCAGTATTAAGCATTAATTTCTGGTTAAGATAATTCTAGTTTGAATTTATTGGACAACTGATTCACCCCCCCCTCTCAGTTGTCTCCGAGACCTAACACTCTACATGTTACCGGGATGTTTTGAGATAATTTATGGATTTATTATTGTTGTTTTGGTCTTAAGCCAACATGGAATATCATTGTAATATGGACTTATGTAATGATCTTATTGTAATATCTTTTAGGTGGCCAACCTAATTGGTTTATGCCTTAGGGTTTGTATAAAATGATGTAAGATCTCATTGTAGATCGTGGCATATGTGGAATGGGAATGGAATAAGTGTTCGTGTTCTTGGAATGTAATATCATATGCGAAGTAGATTTGGTCGATCATAGGTGATCGAATTGGGATTAAGGGAGAGGTGAAAGGCCTCTGGTATTGATCTTAATGAGGACTACAATCTGGCATGGTAGATGCTATCTTTGGTAGTTTACTCCATTGTATTGTTGTCCAATTATCTTGAGATGGTTATAGCTTCTCTGTAATTAGTGAGACTCTTTTGTAATGAATAGTACACTCTAGGCATTGTGCCTTCCTTCATGTGTAGGCCCCTCATTGTATCACATACTATCTGTAGAAGTATTATTTGACTGTAGGTAGGATTCCTACCGTGGTTTTTCCCTTTCCAGTTTTTCCACATACAAATCATGGTGTTATGTGGTATGGTTTCTTTGCATTTATTATCTGTTTAATTGTTAAGTTGTGTTGTTTACCGGTATCTGTTCCTACCGACATCTGTATGTGCTTTACCGGTACTTGATCTATTTAAAGGTTATTAAGTGGATTAAAAGTTATAATCTGTTAACAACTGATTCACCCCCCTCTCTTATTTGTTCACCGGTTATCCTAAAAGTAATGTCATAGATAGAATGCTCTTGAGGATATTCTCTCCCAATTGTTCTCCAATTAGTTCTAAAATAATTAGTATTGGTATTTTGTGATTCACACTCAAGTGACTCTTCACCAGACGTTTGTCCCTCAAATGAATGGATTATATCAACACACACATCTTTAACATTGCAAGTTACTTCTTGACTAATTTTAATAGATTCATTTGTATTTTGAAGTTGACATACTTGTGTACATGACATAGAGGATTCTTTTACTATCTTTTTTCTTCTCTCACACTTAACTTCTTTTAGACTAATAGTCAATCATGCTTGACTATCTATTAGTTCTTCCATAAATTGGTATGTCTTGCTCATCATTTGATAGAAGTCCGATATTTCCTAGTACTTGATCAATAACTATTTGTGTTTCTTGTGGTGTTACTTATTTTTCTTTTTCATCCTCTTTCTTTTGTTGTCTTGTATATGCCTCTTTCCTCTGAATTCTGAGTTCTTCTTGTCTTCTTTCTAATTCTATCCTTTGTTTTGTAAAAGACAAGTATTCATTTTTAATAGCTTCTTTCTCTTCATTATTTTCTTCACTTGATACATGTAATGCCCTGCCAGGAACCCTAAAGGATTGCAACACAACAAGGCAACTAAAAGGAGAAATAATTTTTTTTAAAAAATATTAAGTGAATTAATCATAACTTTGCACAAATAATAACATAAGCAGAAGACTATCATTGACATCCTAAAGGTTACCAATGAAGATTACTTCTAATTAAAACTACATCACAATATTAATCCAATTATCCATCTGAATTAGGGAAAGCCAATTACGATTAAATAACTCCAATTCATAAATTGATTTCCAAAAGATAAATTTAAAGAGTTACAACATATATACTTCCAATGATTCATTTATACATAAGAAGAAAGATAATTGAAACAACATATATCCCATGAACTTAAGTTACAACATTTCATAAATTACATGGCTTCCATAGAACAATAAAGTACAAAGGTTACAAGTTGCTGATACAATGACCACACAGGCCTCAAAGGTACAATAACAAGAACATGAGTTTCTACACGAAGCAAGAACCAAGATACATCGGCGAAGCCAATCCTCGCATGAAGGTAGGAACAAGATATCTAATGGGAAGTGGCACTACCACCCGACCATGTGATCCCATAATGGAACCACCCCACCATGCTAGGAGATATTAGAAGACCCTCAAGCAAGCAAGATAAGTACAACAGTACACATGACTCCGCAGTACACAAGTGACTCAACTCACAAAACACTAGCGACCCTAAAGAGAGTGTCATCACATGGCTTAAGATGGTTACTCTAGGTAGGTCTCCATAGGTCCCGACCCCCATCTTGGGTTATCCTGGTAACCTCTCCCAAACCCCCGGTTCCATCTAAGCATCATGCGGACCCTACCATCCTTTCGTGAGGACCAGGTGGTAGGTTTGCCATTCCAAGCCTTCCCAAACACCTTGAGCCTATACAAGCACTCAATCGTGTATAGGGTATATTATCTTAATTAAATTAATAACTACCCACCCCCTAATCAAATTATTAGGTTATCACTTAATAGTTGACTTTCGAGGGGTTATCTTGCCATCCACTTCGAGTGCGGCCCCCGCCCGAAAGCCACTCTCTCTACTAGGACACTAACTGGATAAGACTCTCTATGAGAACTCTATGGTGGGGCTGACAACCATAAATAATCCAGACATAACACAGGTGAAGGACTCACAGTCACAAACCTAGGGTTGACCATTAGGGACATAACACATGATGGCTCACATCCTCAAGGTTTAAACATCGACACCTGACCAAGGGGTAACATCAACGACATAATGACAATCTTAACCATAATGCAATGACATTTAAACAACTAGACTACAAATATTAAAACACAAGATCCTACACAAGCAATCTTTCTTTAAAGCAGTCAACAACATAAAATGCTCGCAATAAGGATTTCTAGAATTAAAGAAATCGCATCTATTTAACATAAAGAAATGATGAAGTCACATGTCTAATAAGGTTGAATTGGAACCACATTTACAATTTTAAACCCCCAACCAGTTGATGATGATAAAATTACAATTTACCCAAATCGACTATAACCAAGTCAACATTTAAATTAAATTAAGTAGATATATATAAGCTAATATAAAATAATTCCAATATAATACATATTCATCGAATACAATATCATATGATTATATTACATTACTTGGATAACAAAAATTAATATTAAATTTAACCAAATTTCTCCTTTATTCCAAAGGTTAATAATAACCTCCATATCATTTTTATATATTTTCAAAATACAAAGAAAATAAATCTAATCACTAAATCGAAGAATTATTAATTAACATTAATATCATTATAACTAACAATTAACTTTAATATTATTATTTAATATTAAATAATAACAATATTATTATTATTGTTTAAATAACAATATATTATTATTTATTATTAAAAGAAATAACTTTATTGATTATATTTTTACAACTAACAATTATTATATTATTTTTTTTATTTTAAACTTTAAAAAAAATATAAAAAAAATTGTAAACAAACCACGTGGGGCCCAAGGCTCCCACGGCAGCAAGTGCTGCTATCCCCAAGTATGAGGAAGCAGCGCTTGCTGCATCCTCAGACTTGGGGAAGCAGCACTTGCTGCAAGGAGAGGGGGTGTGTGGGCTGGGTTGAGCCCAGCTCCCCGCCACCACCCCCAATCCCAAACTAATAAATTTTTTTGTTTTAATAATTTTTTTTTTTGTTTTAATAAAATTAAATTTTGTTTTTAATAAAAAATGTCTGAGACAAAAAAAAAGATATCAAACAGAAATAAGAGATGAAAATCTCTGTTAAAAACAAATAACAAATAATTTCCCCAGCCAAATACTCTTTTTTTTTTTTTTCAAACATTTAAACAATTAGATAAATTATAGAAGTCACTGGTAATAAAATTTTACCAGCAATAAAACTTCTGTGACAAAACAGAGGCAAGAAAAATTCACCCAAATCAGCCCAATTCATTCTTAAAATTAAATTGAATGGGAATAAGCTTGATCTCTATTCCCTCAATTGATTTTCTTTGCTCCAAACAAGAATGGACAAGAAGAATTTAACTCATAATTATTATTTTTAAACTGGAAATTACCAGGAAGAAACTATTGTGTAAAAGCTTGGCAAAATTTTGCCAGCATAACTCTACTAAAACCCAAAAACAATATCTCCACTACAAACAACAAAAACCATGAATTTCTTGCACAAGCAAAAATGAAGAACATAAATTAAATTATGAAACTACTTGGAGAGAGTTTGAGTTTGAAATTTGATAACAAAATTGATAGAATTCTTCTTCAACAATCTCATGGCAAGCAAAGACTCAACACCCAAAACTCATAAACCAAACTTTAAACAATAAACAGAGAATTGGAAGAAAGCATGGATTTTTTTAAAAACTAAACAAGAAGGATTCAACCAACCTCTGGAGTTCCCAAGAAGAAGTTGTGTGTTTCAGCAGAATTCCAAGCTAATTCAAAACCCAAATCCTCCTTTCAAGAAATTTTTCCAGAATTTCTTTTTCTCCTCCAAACAAGCATATCTTCCCAAAAATATTTTTTTTTCAAGGTAAAATAGTAAAACAAATGTTTTAACCTAATCTTCTAGATTGAAATATTTTTCTATTTAAAAACATTAAAATAAAACAATTGACTTTTTTTTTTCTTTTTCATATTCCTCTAAAAATAAATGAGAATTCCCTTTTTGTTTTGAAAATTACATTTCTCATATTTAGCAATTAAATCAACTTTTCAACTAAAATGGAAAACAATAAGTTAGCTTTATTTGTATTTATTAAAAGCAATTAACTCTATTTATTTTACTTCTTCCGTTGGATTTAGACATGATTACTTTTCCAAAATAACAACTATAGATTTAAATCTAATAAATTAATCAATTAAGCTTGGTTCAAGACATAAAGGCATAATAATAATAAAAATTGCTTATACCAACAAAGAATGACAACTTAAACTTAAATGAATAACCGAACCACTATGGCACGCAAATCGAGGAAAAGCAAAAAGACTCAAAATTCGAACAAAAGGGATGGATGTCCAACTAACGACACTCACAAGAGTAGACTGAGGGTAAGGACTAGAGTCAACAGCTATCTCCTCCACTCCCATCGGACATATAAGGCACGCTCAAACCTGTGAAGCCAAGTGGAGACGACACCCCGTACCTACCCGATACTTGTACCTGCAATATCCTGCATCATCAAATCACACATGCATGCATATAAATATAGAATACACAACACGCACACCGATGAAGGAGAATCATGACGTTCCCTATCTCGTCGAAATGCGTGAAGGAAAATCGTCCCCTTGCATCCAATACAATTGCAGATACGCAACATATATATGACACATCGCCTAGATAAAGTAAGATGTTAGTACAAAGCAATAATCCATGAAATACTAGAAATCACTAGTACTGAAATACTGAAAATAACTCATGCATCTAATATCCAGATAAACATGAAATAATATCAAATACGTCTGAAAAATGTTGAGCAATAAAGTGTCAACTGAATAGTAAACTACAACATAAAATCAGTCTAATAAGTCCGATCGAGAAGGGGTACTACAATACACTAGATGATAGATCTGGACCCCATTCATAGTCATTTGAATTTGTCTCTAAACCATTGTCTAGGATTACACCACTATACTATATAGGAATATTGTATGGTGCAAATAGCTCTCTGATTTTGGCCATCTCTTCTTCCACTGCTTCTGGAATATCTTTCTCAGATTTAGCACTTTATTATATTCTTTGAACTTGTTTACAAGATTCTTCTTCTCTTTTGATTGCAAGTTATTTCCAATGTTTCTCATATTCTTCTTGTTTTTGCTATTTGGCTACTATTTTTGTTGCTTGGTGTAGCCTTTCTTGCCATGGTTCTTCTTTGGGAACCAATATCTTTCTCCACTTTGGTTGTTGATAATTATGTTTTTTTTTTTAATAAAAGTGGACAAGCCACTAAACTTATATATTATTCATGAATATGTTTACATTGGGTTCAAAAAAGGCATATTGGTAGGAAAGAACTCACAAGAAAACCTCCAGTTGTAGCCTTTAAAAAATAAAAAATAAAAACTACCCTTACATCATTGGTTACTATCCAGTATGATCACCCAACCCCCTACTTCTAAAATTATACAAGGGTCCCATAGGACTTTTACAAAAAAACCAGTCTGCTGTCAAATAAGGGGCTGAACAAAATTCCATCAAAATATCATGAAGGACCACCAAGGAGATAATAGTGATGTAGTAACTCCTGCCAATTCCACATCGAAACCAAAAAGAGCCTCCTTGAAGAAATGATACTGCCAGAAACACTCTAGCATAACAGCAGCCAAAAACCTCCGAATCTGCATCCAAAAACACCATACCACCAACTCCAAAAAATAGTCAGATATACAAAAACCAAGAACTAGTTCTCTCCTTCGGAAGATCATGGGCTGAATCCAAAGGAGGAATAACCCTCAATGGAAGTGCCAAATGAGTAGGAATAGAGAACAAAAATCCCAAAGTGATCAATGAGTGCGAGGCCTCAAATACGACCCAAGCTTTATCTACATACTAATCAGGAACCAGATATGACAAAAAATCCATAGAAGCTCGTGTATCTTCCATGGTGTCACATATCAAACCCATTCTTAATTCATACAATAATTGACAAAACCAACCATTAACCATGAGCTCATGGTGAGGAAGAAACCCACCAAATAAAAGGACCCCACATCAAAACAATAATCAGCCAATGCAGAAGAAACCAAGTCCCAATTACATACTATCAGAAAAATGAATGTGGAAACCAAGAGGCAGACCAAATTATCATCAAGTAAAACATCATAATAGATTGTAACAAACCCATACAAAAGCTCAGCATAAGAAATATGAGGGAAAATTTCTGGCCATCGACACCCCAGAAGTTTGCGGAATTCAAAAGCCACTGCAGGAGAAAACAAATTAAAGACCTTACCAAGCTTGTCATAATTATCCACATTCTCATCCTCCAAAATCCCAGCTTCTAGAACCACTCTGTATATCCCAGAGGCTAGAGAAGATGACATTTGCAGGAAGAAGAAACTCCAGAAAAAACTACAGAAGCATAAAATGTAAAATGCTTCTTATCTCATAATAAAACAAGATAACACATAAAAATATTAATGAAAAAACTGCCATCAACTTACCATAATGACGAGAACAGATATGCAAAAATATCCATTGCAAAATTCCATGATTTAAACATTTCACACTGGTTAACAACCCTGAAAACTGACAAAACATAAATGAAAATCAAGAAGGAGAGGACGCCACCACCAAACAATGATCATCACATAATACTAAATCTTCCATGGCCGAAAACTCACACAAGGCTAACAATGATGCAATACCAATCCTTAACAAATAATAATAACCCAAGATCATACCGCATATTTGAAAATTTACACACATGCCACAAACCTATGAAGGACCAAAAACAAAAGACATTCAAACACACATGCTGCCACCCTTGAATATATAATGATCAGCCACATCCTCACCCTATAAATGGCATTATATATGACTGATACATAAAATATCAGATATAAGGCACATACAAAGTCATCCATAAAGTGAAAAATAAGATGAACCTAACTAATCAAGGAAGGCGGGCAACCAATTAGTCAAAAAACAAAGAACTTTGAACACCTTCCCAAACTGTCGAAGGAATTTTAGATGAATCAACCAACCAGAAATGAGCTTTACTTTCAATGGAAATATTTGCCAAGAAATCAGCATTTCAATCCTTACTCCCAAAACCAAACTCATAAAAACATCATGCTCCCCAATGAATACCGTTGTACCAAGACATAAGATATAAATACACCTCAAACATATGCACATGCCTTGCCAACCTCACCTCAAAAAATATGCACATGCCCTACCAACCTTACCTCCTTAAGAGATAATGCAAGTAGGAACAAATCATAATAAACACCTTAAAAACCTTCAATTTAATCAGAGACAAGACATCCCATTTCCTTCCATGAAACCTTGAGGAATATCCCTTACCTCAAAAATTTTAAATTAAGCACCAGAATAATTTACAACATTCAACAAAAATTTGCATTTACCTGCTAACCTTACCTCATGGGATATGCACACCATCATCTAGTCCAAAAGAAAATGCTAAGAACACAACATATGCAAACAAATACATAATAGATCCTATCATCCTCCCATCTACACATGTTGTGCAAATAAAATTTGATCAGAGTAAAGGATAGCATGAATACCTCAAGAGATAATGAAAGTAGATAACAAAGACAAAATCAAATACCTTAATACCCTTGAAGAATATATTGAGGAATGTCACTTACCTCCACATTCTTAAATTGAGCACCAGAGTCAATCGCAACATTAGCCGAAAAATTGACAAGCTTATTAAGTTCTCTATAACAATGTGATATTGAGGATGTATCAAAGAATGACAACTTCTCCAAAATATGATCCAATATGTACTTCAAATGCCAACAATTTCTCTTATTATTCAAAACACTCTGAATAATGACCATCGAATCCCCCTGAATTAATAGGTTTTTAATCCCTAAAGAGATAGCCAAATCAATCCCTAGAGACAAAGCTTGGCACTCAGCAAAATTGTTTGACTGGGAACCAAGGGCATGACACTGAGTTGCTATCAAAACTGTCTTATGATAAAAAATAGCCATACTAGCCCTAGCCAACCCCAGATTACCCCTTGAAGCTCCATCAAAATGAAGCTTGAAATGTCCCAGAGGAGGAGGATCCCATCTAGCAGCAAGTCTTTTATTAATAGTGATAAGACCTTTTGCAATAGACCCATGAGAAGGAATGGTAGAGAGAGATTTCTAGGTCCTTGCAATCCTACCATCCCAATGAGAAAAGGATGTCAAATTCTCCAAGTTTTTATGTATGTATGACAAAGCCACCTCCAAGATAGAAGCCTCAATCTTAGTTAAAATGTCAAAGAACGAAGATGATTCCTTTCTAAAAATCCTATTATTTCTCTCTAACCATATGTTCCAAATGATAATCTAAGGAGAGATAAGCCAGAGACAAGTATAAAAGGATGAATAAAACAAGATAGGCCAAGCTCTAAAATGTCAGAGAAGATCATATCCAATAACAAAGTATAGACCTAGTTTCTCAAACAACCATTGCCAGAACCCAAAAGAAAAATCACAATGAAGGAACAGGTGGGAGGAAGATTCCAAATTCTTATTGCACAAAACACAAGGGAAAACAACAGTCAACCCCATCTTGTCCAATCTCATTCCTATAAGAACCCTATCTTGTATAGCAAGCCAAGCAAATGCACCTACCTTAGGAAGGCAAGACGAATGCAAGAACAATTTATAGGGCTAGGAAGACAAATCCTTAGCAGGCATAAGGGAATTATACCCATCTTTCACATAGTATTTTCTTGAGACATGCTTAGTCCAAATAAGCTCATATTCACTCTTAGAAAAGATGACAACTCTATTCTTAAGGATATTACAAAATTCTTCTTTCAAACTTAAGTCAACATTCAAATAATCAATTGATTTCCATTTAGCCAACTTCACATGACCACATTGTTCAATATCAAATTTGTCAGCCAAAAAACACCACACGTGATAGAAAGGATTGACTTTAATGGGGACAAATCCCTAATGGAGTCCAAAGGACAATAACCATTCCAAGAATCATCCCAAAATCTAACTTTGCTACCATTATGCTCAACCCAAGAAAGGTGAGGTAACAAGACACTTCTACATTTAACCAAAAAGTTCCAAATAGCCGACCCATGGGGAAAACTTGAAGCACGAAAAATACTCTCTCTTGCCCTAATTGGATTTGATTTTGGATATCCAAGTCCTGATTTATCTTCTTTAGATTGCGAGTGAGGAAAAATAGGTTCTAAAATACCTTCTTGCCGCTTACCAATTGGTCATTTTCCTTCATATCCCATTTTTTGCATGATCTTATAACCATTGCCATATTTCTCTATGGGAATATTGTCTTCTACAACTATTGCTATAGTTTCATTTTCATCTTTATACAACCAACCAGGAATGTCTTGTCTTCGTTTTCTTCTACAAGTGTTCTAGCTCTAACAAATGCTTCATTAAATATTTCTACTATATTTTTTGAGGTCCGTGGTTGAACATTTGTAGGCTTTCCATATGATTTAGGTGAAAGTGGCAAGCTATGTAAGGAATATTTCCCCATTCCTTCATCATTTAATTTGATCTTTTTCTCAAAGGTTTCCTATAACTTTTCTTGAATTTCTTGGGTAGGATAGACTGATTCTCTGTTATGCAAAACTCTTGTATTTTGTGTTAGCTTCAAATTATTGCAATATTGGTTGGAGTCTGAAATTATAGTGACTTGTCCCTCATGAGGAAACTTTACACATTTGTGATATGTAGAAGGAACAGCTTGCATGTTGTGAATGCATGGTCTTCCCAGAAGAATGTTATAGGATAGATTCAAATCTAAAACCTGGCATAATGTATTCCTTTCCATAGGTCCTATTTTGATTTGTAACACCACAGTTCCTTTAGAAGAATGCTCTTCTTCATCATAAGCCTTAATGGTTATTTTCTTCTCTAGATCTACTACATTTTTGAATATCCCAAAGCCTTTATTAAACTTAATGCACAAATGTTTAAGCCAGCTCCACCATCTATGAGTACACAATTGACACGAGTTTTGTGAATGGTGACTTCAACATGTAAGGGAGCATTGTGAGGATGTTGCAAGGATGCGTCATCATTTTCTAAAAATGATAAGCAATGAGGAGCTGTAAGGTGTCCCACCATGTTTTGGAACTGATCTACATCCAGGTCTTTTGAAACTATTGTTTCCATTAGAGAATTTTCCAAAATTTCCTTATGCATAAGTGAAACTTTGAGAAGATCTAAAATTGACATTTGAGCGGGTATTCTTTGCAATTATTCCACTAAGTTATATTGTCATGAAGTGGATGTTTATTAATTTTTAATACCCGAAAATGTAACCTTCACTTTGCTTCTTGTAATGACATTGATTGGTTCAGAAGGTGTGTTATCTATAATGATGATGAAATTTACTACATCATCATACATATAAGTGTAGTTCACTTTGGCTTTGCCTTTGTCATCTTTTGATTTAGATTGTTCACCTTTTTCATAATTTGGAAGCAGAGTTTTGAAGGCTAAGTGTGATTTGTTTGTATTATGATTATCCACTGTGATAGTTCCATTATCGATTAAATCTTGGATAAGATGATTCAATCTTTGAAAATCATTAGTTAGGTGTCCTTTATTTCGATGGTAATTGCAAAAATGATTGTCATTCCACCAATTAGGTTTGACTTGTGGTTCATAACTTCTTGCTTCTAGTAAAGTAATTAGTTTATTTGCAAGAAGAGTTTTCAAAGTTGATTCCAAGGGTTCTCCAATATTTGTGAATTTCTTGTGAGGATTGGACAAGAAAGACTTGGATTTATTGTTTTCTTGATTGTTATTGTTTGGGATTTGACTTGATAGATTAAAGATTGGTTGTTGTTTTGTAGCATTATTGTCGTTATTTCCTCCATTGATGACATTCCTATTTTTTTTACCAGAATTTGGGTTTGTCATAGTTGTTGTTGTTGTTGTTGTTGTGATTGGTATTGTAGGAATTATTGTAAAGCTTTAGCTCTCCCTTTTTTACCATTGTGTCGTCTATTCTTAGACCATTTTCAATCATCTTGGTGAAAGGAGGACATTGCATTTTTAGACGATAACTCATTTCACTGATAAGATTATCAATGAATATGTCCATTTGTTCTTGATCAGGTACATCTCTTGGATACCTATTAAACATTCATTTCCATTGTTGTAAGAAGATCATGAAAGATTCACCATTCTTTTGCTTAACATTGCATAAATCCAGTATTTTTATCTCATTTCTTACATTGTAGGAGTATTATGAAATAAATATATTCACAAGTTCTTCAAAAGATTTGATTCCAAATGGTAATCTTGAGAACCATTCCATCGATTGTCCATTTAAACTCCTAGGGAATAGACGCATCAGATAAGTTTCATCATGTGAAAATTCCATACTCATAGTACAAAATTCCCTAATGTGATCTTGAGGATGAGATTTCCCATCGTATTTATCATATTTAGGGATTTCGCAATGTTGTGGAAATGGTATAATATTTAAACTTTTGTCAAAAAGATACAGGTAGATATCTTCCAATAAATACTTCTTGGATCTCGTTCCATTTTGCATATCTTGTATTTATTGTTGTAGAGTTTTCATTTATTGAGTGATATTTAACAAGGGATTATCCATATGGTTTCTCCTTGTCTCTTCATAAGTTCTTCTATCACTACACTCTCTTCTTGTGTCATCATGTTCTTTTCTTGTTTTATCTCTCCTTGTTTCTTCGTGGCTTTCTTTGTTTATATCCTTGTTATTTGGATCACCAGTGTTTTGAGTGTTAATCATCTCTGCATCTTGTTTCAAGCCTTCTTTGTTAAAGTCTTGTGGAAATTTCACTCTTGATTTTGCCAACATTAAAAGATATTTTTATTTTTGCTTCGCTAATAATTTTTCCATTAGTCTATCAAATTTAAAATCTTGCTAAGGTCTCTAATGGTGTTGTCGATCGCTTCTTCATCAACAATCATATACCCAAAAGTTTATAATGTTGAATTATCTTCTTCTTCCATTTATTTTTGTTGTTTTCTAAATTGTTCGTATTGAGCTCTAGTCCAAACTAGCATGTGATTGCTTCGAAAAAATTCTAAAGTTTTGACCTTCTAAAAACAACTCAATAGGTGATTATTGGTTTAAGAAGGTATGATTTGTTGATTTTACCACTAGTTTTGGTTCATTGTGATAAAGTGTCTCTTTATTGAAAAGAACATCCTTGCAAAATTTCTCCATCAAATTTTGTCCCACAGCCATGTAAATAGTGATGAAAACAGTGTAGGAATGTCCTATGTTTTAACAAGATCTTGCGATTGATGTACAAGAATCTTATCCTCTTCTGAGTAGCTTTATAATTGGGATTTCTTTTCTTAAGGCGATATTTAAAAGTCATATAAGCACATGATGGTTTACAAGTTTTCTTGATTCCAATGTGAGTGCAATTCTAATTTTGATATAACCTAGGTTGAAAATAGGAATGATATATCCAAGATAATGAACAAAAGGTGGATTGATCAAGTTTCATGATAGAGGATTTGATATTAGCTAATGAGAAATTGATAATGATGTTGATTTTTGCACTTAAGATGCTTGAATCACTAGCTTGTTGAATGTTTTATGCTTATGAAAACCTTTTTGGAAATAACCTATTGGATTGTAACCCAGTTATCGAACTAGCTTGAAGATGTGTGATAGTTTAAAGACAACTCTACTCAAGAAGTGTGTAGCTTAGGAATCTGGAAATCATCACAAACATATAGATATTGGTCATTAGCTCAATCACAAAAGCAAATTGCAATGATCTATCCTAAACACATTCAATAAAGACATAAAGACAAAACATTCAAAAAGATTATGCAAACCAGATGTAAATCCAAATGTTTCCTTCATGCGGCTCCATTGTTCTTTCTTCTCCAAATAGTTTTGTTGAAGATCTCACCTTCAAGTGCATAAACCTAATTGTGAAAGCAAGATTGACATTGACACAAGAATACTTGAAGCGTGATTTGACAAAGTGATTAGAAATTCGATAGTTTGAAATTCATCCAATTTATAGAATTTGGAGAGAGATGAGACAAGAATTCGACGGATGAGATCGATTCAATCTGACGGTTGACATTGCATGCAAAGGGGAGTCTCTTGGGAAATTGCCATTTTGATGGCAAGTGGAAGATGAGTTAGAAGGATTTTCGACACTTGGTTGAAAATGGAAACTTTGCCTTTGAGAGAGGAGACAAGTGATTCACTTTTTAGAAAGTGAATCACTTAAGTGAAGACATTTGAGTGAGGTGGAAATTAATAATTAATAATTATTAATTTCACTCATAAAATCAAATTAGCCAGTTAATATTAAAAAAAAATATTAATTGTGACATGGACAAAAATATGGTGAATAAATAAATATATATTTATTTATTCAAAAAGGGATATGTTAGTAAGAAAGGGGATTAATTGATTATTTAATTAATTAACCTAGGGGAAATGATTTGAATAAATTAAGATACCAACCCTAACGATGAATTAAGTCCCAATAGTGATGATTGATTGGCTAATAATTGATGAGAATTAATGACAATAGATTGAATTTGACAACAAAATAGGACACAGGATCGAAAAAGACCCAAAATTGATAATGATTTTGATAAGAGACTGATAAGATTGATTGATAATGACTTGATAATATTAATTGATATTGAGGTTGATAATTAATGACTGATTAATTATCAACAAAGAGGGAATTAAGTCTAATTGTCAAGATGATACCAATTCGAATGATTTAAAAAATGCCAATTGTAATGATTTAGGACCAAATGTGATTGAACGAGATTGATGAGGGTTGGATTTGAAATGAATTGAAACCAGAGGAATGACACAATGCCAACATATGATGAAAATCAAATGTGACATAGAAGACATGCTAAGAATTAGGTTAGCAATGTAAGAATGATGACCAATTTAGAGTGACTACATTTTGCCCCTCTTTGAGACAATGTGATTATGAGCATTGTTTCAAAGAATAATTAAGAAGATCATGCCCCAGTAGATCGAGGGACGGAGGTGGGTGCCCCCTTGAGAGATTTTTTTATGTATGAAAGGAATGAATGATCTCTCGAAAAGAAGAGAAGAAATGTTAGAAAGTGAAAAAAATGATGAAAGAGAAGAATACCTAATTGATTAGAGATAAAGAGTTGAATGAATGATGCTGATACTAAACCAAGATGACTACAAGGACTGATAGAAGAAATGTTAGTAAGAGGAAACTAGATGGAGAAGTGTTAATGATGAAGAAAAATCTTGCTTTCACAAATGCACAAAGAGTAGGTGAGAACCTTTATTTGATATAGCAAAGCGGAGGCAGAGCATCATGGCATTAAAGGCCAGAGCTGAAATGCAACCCTTTTTGCAAAAAACAGACACATCGCAGACAAACAGCAATCACAATAAAAAAGAAAGGACCATGAACTATCTCGGTCACTCTAAATCACTCAGTGACATCATCGAGCAACATAGGAACATGATCGAAGCCAAAAATAAATCAGTAAAAAGATAAGATGCACAAATTCCAACAAATCAAACTAACATCTTGATCTTCATTGTCAAAAGTTGAAAGCATTGATAGGACGGTCATGTTGTTTGGTTTCAGGACATGCGGTAACCCGTCTAAGATAGGACACAGTTTGATTTCGAGTATACCACACCCTGTATAAGACCCATGATAGTAGAGACAAGGACAAATGATATTGAGGGTAATGTTCGATTGATATGACAATTGTGATCAGTTTGAATGTCTGGTTTGATGGAAAAAGTTCATCTGTTTACGCATGATTTCATTAAAGCATGGCGTTGGATTGCAAGTCGTTGGATGGATGCTCAGTGATCTGTCTATGCACAAAGAGGATATTTATTTTTTGTTTTGCTTTTTCGAGATTTTTACGATTTTTTTTTTGTTCGTTTTTTCAGGACTTTATTTGATTTTTTGGGGATTTTTTCAGGACATTTTTCAATTTTTTTATGATTTTTTCAAGACATTATTTGATTTTTTTATGATTTTTATTTCCAGGGCATTTTTCAATTTTTTAGGATTTTGCATGACATTGTTTGATTTTTATGATTTTTTTTTCAAGACATTTTTTGATTTTTTTTTTTTTGATTTTTTCAGGACATTTTCAATTTTTTATGATTTTGTGAATTATTTTAGGACGTTTTTAAATGTTTTTTGAGATTTTTTTAGGACATTTTTAAATGTTTTTTGATTTTTGCCCCCAGTGTCTAGCAAGGAAAGGAATATGATAGGTGAATAAATAGGCTTGCTGAAATGATGATGGATAGATGGAAGACAAAGGCCTTTTATTATGGAGACAATACAGATGCAATTTTCAAGGGCTATTGCGTGAGGGGACAAGAGACTAGATATGACAATGTAAAGCAGTGACATGGCATGAGGGACATGTCAAGAGGTGTTTGAAACCATGTTTAAATTTTGCATCCTTATGTCAGATCAAGATCAAGGAATAGAAAAAGAGTGTATGAATAGTGATGAGATATGGATAGGATAGGCAAGACCAAGAATGGATAAGGGACATGGACTGAAGGTCGGGGTAGGCTAAGGGATAGTGGCAGAAAGTTGCAATAAGACAGGGAATATGGATGAAAGGTTATAATAAGCAAATGGATAAATGACCAAAAGCTATGATAGACTAAAAGCTGCGAACAAGATGCATGATGCTCATAACAATCCTCGGCCTTGTCAAGATCAAAGGTGGAAAGGGAAACTGGACATGAGGGACAATAGGATATGAAGGGTAATGACAGGGGTTCGATAGGATAATGGAACAATGAAGGACAAAAGGATATGATAGGATAATGGAACAATGAAGGACAAAAGGATATGATAGGACAAAACTTGCCCCCAAGTGTGGTGTGCAAGAAGTTTATAAATTACGCATGATGCCTGTTTGCTAGGTTTTCATCACGGTACTTGCCCAAGGTGCCTGTTTGCTAGGTTTTCACCAGTGGACGAATTATTTTTCTTTATTTTATTTTATTTTATATTTGTTTTTCACTTTTTTTGTATTTTGACTTTTTCAAGAGAAGATGGACACATGATAGGGGATGGAAGAAGGACTCAAGCATCTTTTTGTTTGGATAGTAGCCTTGAAAAAAAATGGACCATGACCTTTAAAAGTATGCTCAAAGACGTTGGTAGGATAAGGACATGGAAAAAGAGATGAAACTAAGGCAAGGATTTATGTAAAGGATTGGATCAAAGGGATCAAAGGATGGAAAATATGCATTGGATAATGGATAGGGTACTGGAAGAATTGGGCTTCACTGGATGGAAATGAAGGCAAGATCGACATTGGCACACACCTTGAGGGGTGATGGACTGATGGAGGAAAGACATATCTCAGATTGTGAGATTTGGATGGAGGAATAGCTTGGGATTCTGGGACATAAGGGCCCAAAATGGATGAAGAAGGTGATGGAGGAACAACAATTTTAGATGCCAATCTAGGTTGTTCTTTTTGTGCTTCAAGGAGCTTCTTAGGGATCCACATGGTTTTTGATTTTTCATGCTTTTGTGGTTCCTTGGAGTGCATTGCTTGCACAAGGGATTTAGGAACCCATATATATTTTGACTTTTCTTTATTTTGCTCAGTGGGCCTTTTTGACCTTTTGGATATTTCTTTTTCTTTATAGATCATATTGTTCTTTGTTTTGACATGTCGATTATATTGGACATGTTGATCCTTGAATACATGTGGATTACTAGACTTATGACTTTTATACTTGGCATCGAAATTGCTTGGAAGAGGGAATGAATGTCGGTGTGGATGGGAATGATATGGAGGCATGTGGGATGGATGGAAGGTTCTCCAAGATGTGTGCTTTTGCTGATGTTGCATAGAGGACAAAGGGATATAAGGACCTAAGATGGATGGAAAGTATGATGGGGAAGGTGTATGTTTTGATTTTGATGGAGGGATACCAACACCTTGAGAGTGAGTTGTGTAGACATGACCCTTAAGATCTTCTTTGATATGGAGGGATTCTTTCTCATGAAGGTCTACTCCTTTGCCTTTATGAATATCTTGACTTGTAGGATACTCTTTTCTTTGGGAAGAAGACGCGAGTCCATTATGAGGTGGATATGATATGAGAGAAATGATGAGATCTTGAAGTGGATCGGATTGAACCAAAGTGGAAGAACCCATTATGCACGTTGAGGGTTCATGAACATCTTGCCCTGACACGTTAGAATCATGAGGGGGACTAGGATTGTGTTGTGGACATGATTCAATGATAGGCTCTTCAAGAGATGGAATGGGAGAAATAATGGGATCATCAAAAGAAATGCAACCTTGGAGTGTATATGGAGCATTAAGACAAGGAGATGGAGGAACAAGTGGATCTTGTGGAGGATCTGAAGGAATAATTTGATCTTGACAAGGAGGAAGATCATTGGAATTGTCTTCAAAGGTGCTTTGCTCTTGACTTTTAATGGGATCATCAGAAAGGATGGAAGGGATATCTTGATCTTTCTTAGGAAGTGGAATGTCAATGGGATTTGAAGGGACATTGTGTTCATGAAATGAAATGGGATCATTTGGGATTGGATGGAATGGGATATCATGATCTTGCTTGGGGAATGGAGTGTCAATAGGACTTTGGATAGGATGGACAAGAATAGGGGAATCGTCATGAGTGTCTGGGAAGATGGGGTCTTGGTCAACAATTGGATGGGATGATAAGGTTTCAAGATCTTGATCTTGATTTTCTTTAGGACACATTTCTTCATGCTCTAAATTATCCTCTTGACATGGGGTTGGACTTTGGATATGCATGGAGGATTCTGACAAGGAATCAATGATTTGGCATGAAGGAAATGCACTTTGAACATTTGTGATGGATTCTGGCAAGGAATCAATGCTTGAACATGAGGAAGAGGGACTTCGAATGGGGTCCTCTAAAATAGGTAATGGCAATAAAGTGCATGGTGGCATTGGGTCTTGTATTTCTGAAACATGACAAGGATGTGCATCATGAATTGGATTATTTTGGTAATCAATTATGGATAGCCCTTGGATAATTGCATCCTTGGGTGTATTGTTTGATGAGGACAATATAGAAGGTTCTTGTGAAACTTCTAGAGGTGTAGGGATAGATGCCACTGAAGAGTCAATTTGCTTGTGACGAGATGAGGCATTGCTAGACATAACTGTATTATTTTGATCTTCTTCAAAGAACTCACTTGGTAATTTCCTTAAGAGCATTGCAATAAAGCCACCTTTCTTTCGAGGTTTTGACATGATTGGACCTGGAATTTGAACTTGTTTTTGATTTGATGTCATGTTTTGATTTTGAACTATATGTTGATCAAATTGGTTTCACATGTTCAAAATTTGGCTTGGTGTGTGTTGCAACCTTTGTTTTTGAATGCTTGGTTGTGATTGCTGACACTGATATGTTGATTGAACTTGTTGATATTCTGCCATTGGTTGAACCATTTGTTGACATTGTATAGTTGGTTGGACATATTGTTGAAATTGGACCATTGGTTGCATTGGTTGTATATGTTGGACCATTGGTTGTGATGGTTGAAAATCTGATTCATAGTAAACACCTTCTTGTTCTTGTTGTGGAGGCACATAATGTTGAAATTGATGTTGTCTCCTTTCTTGAAATTGTTTCATCATCTTTATTTGTGAGAGGAGAGCTAGTATGTCTGATCGTTCAAGAAGAGATCTTACATCAATTGGCTCAATCTTTGGATTTTGACCTTGAAATTTTTGAAACATTTTGGACATTTGTGATCTATTCTTCTCAATGTTGTTCACTCTTTGTTCCAGTATCTCCTCTTCTTGAGCTAGTTTCTCCTCTAGTTTTTGTATTTGGAGACTTGTTTCATCATAAAAAGTTTGATCGATATTGCCTTGTTGTTGGGTTCGATAGAATTGTGATTGCATTGTCGATTGATATGTCAAAATTTGTTGCATCATTGGTGCTTGGAACCTTGTTTCAATAGAAATGTCACTATACAAATGCAATATTTTTGGAATTTTTCAAGGACGATGTATGATATGCAACTAAATGCAAACTAAATAGATGAAAATGTAATCTATGACAAGAATGCAATCTATGTTTTTGGTTGTTTTTGAATATTTTTGACAAACTTATGAATGCAAATCTAGACCTCAAAGGACAAAAGGATTAAGTGACAAAAGGACAAGATGATAATGTCTCCCCTATATGCTTGGATACTAAGCTAGGTTTGACAAAATAACATTGATGACAAAAGGACAAAAGGTTTGATAAGGTCTAAACTTCCTAACAATGACTTAGGGTTTATCAAAGATTTGGATTACTCAAGTATGCCAAAACCTAGCTTTGAGACTATATGGAAAAGGGACAATTACCATGCAAGTGACCCTAATATGATATGATAATGACCTAAGCTTAATGAAGAGACCTAGGGTATGCAAATATGAATGTATGACAATGGTATGACTTTAATGCAAGAGGACACATGCAAATGGACGACCCTTATTGAAAGGAGTATGACTTAGGTGAAACCTAACCTTGGTAATTGACAATGACTTTGCAAAATGCAACCTAGGATGAACCTAAATGTAAGTGACATTAATGTTGAGACAAGATTTTGAACAATGTTTGACAAGCATGTTTGAAGGTGTGTTTTGAACCTTGTTGGATGAAACGTTCTTGTGTTTAACCTTGTTTTGAATCAATTTGTCTTGTTCTTGAAATGAGATACAATTCAACTTTTGACAAGCAAAGAAGACAAGATACTTCAACGTAGACTCAAGACAATCATGCTCATGCACACATTTCTTATGGTAGGCAAGGACATTAGGTACTTGAGAGGTAGACTCATTATGGGATTCAAGGAGAATACATAGATGCTTGACCCCACAGGCTCCCCTCCATGGCACTCACTTCTCAGGGCAGCCAAGCATCAGTCCCCATGGAAATCTCCCCATGGCGAACTTAGTATCTCTTCCAAGTATCCGAACTTGTCCTTCTCAAGCAACTAGAAGGGTTTTTGGCTTCTAAATACAAGGTGTTTAGTCAAGATTTCTGTTAAGCGTTACTCCTTGGTGTCATGCAAGCGTGATTGAGACATTAAGCCCATCAAGATACCAAACAAATGTAGTCGCGCAAGCATGATTTAGACCATGAGGCCCTACTTAGATGTTGATATGAGAAAGAGTTCAAGGGTCATCACTTCCCAAGTAACTGCAATTCCCACGTAACCCTTCCTTCAAAGCTTTCGCTCATCAGGTATTTTTTTATAGTGAGTTAGAATGCCAAGGTATTCTAGCCGTACTCACTTTGGGTCGTTCCCTTCTCACGATTATCACTTGCTTGCAAAAGCAAATGGTCGGGAAGGCAAGCCCTCTAAAGGTGACACACAATTAAAACAATGAGCATGGTATCGAAGATCTGGATTTCTAATCACCCTAATAAGGATGAGAGCATACTCTCCTACTCCAATGTCACACTCAACAATCAAAGCAAAAACATGTTCATTCCAACCTATTTAGAAATCACTAGGTGCCTAAAACATTAATGACAAAAAACAAGTTTAGTTGTTTCTCCAAGGCAACCTGCAAAACCCAAGTTAGAAGTTTGAGGTGTTTATTCTTTGACTATCGATTATGCATAAAACATGTTAATAGTTTCATTTGTTGTCTTTGGCATGCATATGCCAAGATGTTGCACAGATAATTAGTACCAAAAACCAAAAAGCAGAAAATAGAATGCAAAAACAAGACAATTTTCAAGTAAAACATTGCATTTTTACCTTTGTTCTAGATTTTACACAGGCACAGAAGTCATGACACAGGTGTAGAAGTCATGACACAGGCGCAGGATTGATTACACAAGCGCAGGATACCTTACACAAGCGCAATTTTTTTATTTTTTTTATTTTTACACAAGCGCAGAATTCATTGACACAGGCGCAAAACCCATAAAAATGCACATGTGTACCTTACACAGGCGCAGATTGTCTCACATAGGCGCAGAAGTCCCCAGAAAACCCTGCACTACCCTGTTTTTGGTTTTTTTGGCCTGCAAATCAACTTAAAAGCACTCAAAAACACAATAAAGGGATTAGATGGTTAGTGTTCACATCGGGTTCACCAAATAATGTAGCTTAGGAATCTGGAAATCATCACAAACATATAGATATTGGTCATTAGCTCAATCACAAAAGCAAATTGCAATGATCTATCCTAAACACATTCAATAAAGACATAAAGACAAAACATTCAAAAAGATTATGCAAACCAGATGTAAATCCAAATGTTTCCTTCATGCGGCTCCATTGTTCTTCTTTCTTCTCCAAATAGTTTTGTTGTAGATCTCACCTTCAGGTGCATAAACCTAATTGTGAAAGCAAGATTGACATTGACACAAGAATACTTGAAGCGTGATTTGACAAAGTGATTAGAAATTCGATAGTCTGATTAGTCTTGATTGAAGAAATTCATCCAATTTATAGAATTTGGAGAGAGATGAGACAAGAATTCGACGGATGAGATCGATTCAATCTGACGATCGACATTGCATGCAAAGGGGAGTCTCTTGGGAAATTGCCATTTTGATGGCAAGTGGAAGATGAGTTAGAAGGACAATTCCATTTTTGACACTTGGTTGAAAATGGAAACTTTGCCTTTGAGAGAGGAGACAAGTGATTCACTTTTTAGAAAGTGAATCACTTAAGTGAAGACATTTGAGTGAGGTGGAAATTAATAATTAATAATTATTAATTTCACTCATAAAATCAAATTAGCCAATTAATATTAAAAAAAATATTAATTGTGACATGGACAAAAATATGGTGAATAAATAAATATTCAAAAAAGGATATGTTAGTAAGAAAGGGGATTAATTAATTATTTAATTAATTAACCTAGGGGAAATGATTTGAATAAATTAAGATACCAACCCTAATGATGAATTAAGTCCCAATAGTGATGATTGATTGGCTAATAATTGATGAAAATTAATGACAATTGACTGAATTTGACAACAAAATAGGACACAGGATCGAAAAAGACCCAAAATTGATAATGATTTTGATAAGAGACTAATAAGATTGATTGATAATGACTTGATAATATTAATTGATATTGAGGTTGATAATTAATGACTAATTAATTATCAACAAAGAGGGAATTAAGTCTAATTGTCAAGATGATACCAATTCGAATGATTTAAAAAATGCCAATTATAATGATTTAGGACCAAATGTGATTGAACAAGATTGATGAGGGTTGGATTTGAAATGAATTGAAACCAGAGGAATGACACAATGCCAACATATGATGAAAATCAAATGTGACATAGAAGACATGCTAAGAATTAGGTTAGCAATGTAAGAGTGATGACCAATTTTGAGTGACTACAAAGTGTTTTGATATTGAGTTTGAAATTTTGGTTTGATATACTTTTTCTCAGATGTGAGAAAGCATTCGTGCTAACGTTTTGGTCAAAAGTGCTAACTTATGGGACAAATGCACTACTTTGTTGCTTGAAAGTGCTTCTCTGATTGTGTTTAAAGGATTTTTCAATTTTTCCAACAAGTTGTTAGATTTTTGCTCATTTTTAGATGATGATTTTCTTCAAATTTTACCATTTTGAGCATGTTATAGACATAAAAGACACAATGTTTGAAAAGAAAAATGCAAAATCAAGCATGAAATCCTATGGCAAGCTGGGACAATAATTTTTGAATCTCACATGGGGTTTCCCCCGAGGCTACACTATTCAGAGCAGATATTTAGATGCTTGACCCCACTTGCTCCACCCTCGACACTCACTTCTCTGGGGAAGCCAAGCACTATTCTCCATGAAAACTCCCCATGGAAAACTTTATCTCTACTAAGAATCATATGTGTGTGAGCCACTTCAGAGGTCTGACCTCCTGCACCAGCAATTGGAAGAATTTTGGCAACTAGTACAAGTGGTTTTTAGTAAAGGCTTTCGGTCATGTGGCCATACATGCAACACATTCAGCTCTATAAATACAAAAGGTTCCCAGCCTATAGAGGTTACACTCCATAAGGCTTATGGGAAAGAATAGTTTTGGTATGAACTTATCAACACTTGTTGTTTTTGACTTTCATCACAAACACGATTTATTTAGAGTGGATTGAAAGGACTTGATATTATCCTGTTTCCACTCTGGGTCATTCCCCTCTCACTGGCCCCCTCAAGGTAGCTTAGGAAGGAAGGATCTCTAAACGTTACACATAAAAGAGAGTAGGTCTAGTTTTCTGATCATTGTATGAGGGTGAGAGCATACTTACCTACTACTTCATCAAGCACATAAAACACAAGTTTATTTTAGCCCTCTACAATCTAAGTGCAACTACTTTAAAGAAGTCACTCAAAATGCAAGTTGCATGCTATCAATTTATCCCTTAGTTAAGCTAAATGAGAAAGATATGTTGTGTTACTTTCCAAAATAAAACTTCTAATTAACTATGTAAGGAAATGCATGAAATTTTCATTAAAACGATCCTATGTTAGGTCCTGTAGGCAATTGAGAAGGGGGAGGGGGGGCGGTGAATCAGTTGTCCAATAATTACAAATCAAAACTATCTTAACCAAATTTAATACTTAATACTTGTAAACCAAAATTTAATGCTGATAGACAGTTTAATAGTTAATTCCAGTACTGGTAAAGTTTAATGCATGAAACAGAAAGATAAATAACACGTAACACAATTATTTGTATGTGGAAACCTTGTAAGGGGAAAAACCATGGTGGGAAACCTTACCCACAATTAGATGACACTACTACAGATAGTATGTGTGTACAATATGGAGTCTACACATACAAAAAGGCCAACTACCTAGAGCTCATTGCTCAATCACAAAATGGGAGTCACACTGACTAAAATTGAATGGTTAAATCCAATGATAATGTAGTGCTCAAAATAGCATCTTCATATGCTAGATTCAGTATCGATTAAGCTCTGATTTACCTTCTTCAAACCTTCCTTCAATCTTGAATGATGTCTGCATGTATATCTCTGCTAAAAAACCAAAAACCAACAACCAACAATGCCAAAAACCAAAAACCAAAAATCTCCCAAAGAGATCATTAACCAGAAATCAAAATACATAATATCTCTCCCCCTAGGAATAATCTCCCCAAAAATTAAAGTGTTTTTCCATAGATATCTCTCCCCCTTTATCATCAAATGCCAAAGCAATACAAAAACAAATACAATCAGTTTAAAAAACTTATCACAAAATACCAACTTATTAAATTATCCAACTACTCCCCCTAAGAAGTATCTCTCCTCATCAAAGCCAGAAAAAAATTTCTCTGTTAAGTATGTCGGTTTGGTGGCATGCTCCAACTGTCTAAGTTTCTACCGGTGAGGGTATAACTCCAACCTGCTCTCTTAGATATTCAAAAGTTTCCTTAGGAAAAGGTTTAGTAAATATATTTGCAATCTGGTCTTTAGTATTCACATAAACCAATTTCACTTCTTTTGCTTCAACATTCTCTTTCAGAAAATTGAATTTGATAGAAACATGTTTACTTTTAGAGTGAAATACCGGGTTCTTTGATATATCAATTGCTGCCATATTATCATAATAAATGATTATAGGTTCCTTGCATTTTACCTTTATGTCCTTCAACATTTGCTTAATCCATAATACCTGTGTACAATTAGTTGTTGCTGCAACATATTCTAATTTTGCTATTGATAAAGATGTGCAACTTTGTTTCTTGCTCAACCAAGAGATTAATCTACTACCAAGAAAGAATGCTCCTTTGGTGGTGCTTTTTTTGTCATCTACAACTCCTGCCCAATTTGCATCTGTGTATGCACATAAATCAAAGTTTTCATCTCTAAGATACCATAAACCAATATTTGTAGTTCCTTGTAGATACCAAAAAATCCTTTTTACTACCGATTCATGATTTTCTTCAGGATTACTTTAAAATCTTGAAACAATACATACTGCATTCATAATATTAGGTCTTGTTTCTATCAAATATAGTAAACCTCCTATCATTGACTTGTACCTAGTTGGATTAACAGGTGTTGATTCATCCTTCAAAGATAGCTTATTAGTTGTAGTCATAGTTGTGCTTATGGGTTTAGAGTTTTCCATGCCAAATTTCTTTAGTAATTCCTTCAAGTACTTTGATTGATTTATGAATATACCTTTATCAGTCTGTGAGATCTGCAATCCTAAAAAGAATTTTATCTCTCCAATCATAGGCATTTCAAATTCTTCCTGCATCTTATTAGAAAATTCTTTACCCAATCCATCTTCTCCTCTAAAGATTATATCATCAACAAAAACTTCAATAACCAAGATGTCATCATTAGTCACTTTGTAATATAGATTGTTGTTAGCATTACCTTTAGTAAAACCAATCTTTAAAAGATATTTGTCCAATCTAGCATACCAAGCTCTAGGAGCTTGCTTCAATCCATATAAAGATTTCCTTAACTTGCAAACCATATTTTTGTCATTTGTCAAAGAAAATCCATTAGGTTGTTAAATGTAAGCTTCTTCTTCTAGATCTCCATTCAAAAATGCACATTTAACATCCATTTGATATACTTTATAGTTCTTATGTGCTGCAAAAGCTAAGAATAATCTATCCGCCTCAATTCTAGATACCAGTGCAAAGGTTTCATTGTAATCAATTCCTTCTTTCTCTGAATATCCCTTACACACTAATCTTTCTTTGTTTCTGATTACCTTACCATCTTCATTAAGTTTATTTCTGAATACCCATTTAGTTCCAATTACATTTTTGTCTTTTGGCCGGGGAACTAATGTCCATGTGTTATTCTTTTGAATTTGTTCCAATTCATCTTCCATAGCTTTAATCCAGTGTTTTTCTTCACATGCCTCATTAACTGATGTTGGTTCAATTTGATAAATAAGACATACATCTTCATTTTCTAGTCTTCCTATAGTCATAACTCCTTGATACTTGTTCCCAATTATTTGATTTCCAGAGTGATTCAATCTTACATACCAGGGTATTTTTACTTGTTGTTGTTCTTCAGTCACTGTGGAATTCTCAGATGATGTTAGTGTGACTAGATCAACATTCTGTACCAGTGTGCTCCTTGTAGGTTCATTTGATATTATCTCTATTGCTAGTTTAGAGTTCATGGACCTTCTAAACTATCCATCAATCTTCACATTTGCACTTTCAATTATTTTCTATAATCTTTTATTAAAACCTCTATATGCCTTGGTCTTAGATGAATAACCAAGAAATATTCCTTCATCACTTCTAGGATCAAATTTGCCAATATACTCATCTCTCCTAATATAACATTTGCTTCCAAAAATTCTGAAATATTTAAGAGTAGGAGTATTACCAAACCATAGTTCATGAGGGATCTTACTGATTTCACCTTTTATATGAACTCTGTTGAATGCATAAATAGCTGTATTGACTGCTTCTGTCCAATACATATGAGGTAGGTTTGCTTCTGATATCATGCTTCTAGCTACATCTAAAATAGTTATGTTCTTCCTTTCCACAACTCCATTCTACTGGGGTGCTGATAACTGTCTTTTAATTCCATTCACTTCATAGAATGTATTAAATTCCTTAGATGTGAATTCACCTCCTTGATTTGATCTCAAGCATTTGATTTTCTTACCAGTTTCATTCTCTACTATGACCTTCAACAGTTTGAACTTTCCAAAAGCTTCTGATTTCTCCCTGAGAAAAGTAACCCAACACATTCTAGAATAATCATCAATGATTAGCATGAAATACCTATCTCCTTGTAAACTTCTAGTTCTTGCTGGACTACATAAATCAGTATGAATTAAGTCAAGAACATTATTGGATTTTTTTGGTATACTTTTAAAAGTTTCTCTAACTTTCTTTCCAAATTGACATTCCTTACATACCAAATTGTGAGGCTTAACAATCTTAGGTGATTCTCTTACTGCCTTAGTTGTACTGATTTTCACAATGTAATCAAAATTTACATGACACGGTCTCTTATGCCATAACCAATTTTCATCAATATGTGAAATCAAGAATGTCTTCTCATTTTTATTCAACTGAAAGATATTACCTCTAGTCTAATTACCGGTTGCAATTTCTAAACCAGTTCTATTCATGATTTTGCATTTACCATTCTTGAATTGTAACTGAAATCCCTTTTCAACTAATTGACCAACACTCTAAAGATTATGCTTCAAACCTTCAACATAGTAAACATTATCAGTATTATGCTTACCATCAAAAGATATCGTGCCTTTTCCTCTGATCAAACAAGCTTTTTCATCTCCAAATCTTACTAGACCTCCATTGTATTCCTAAAGGGTTGAGAATCTACTCTTATTACCAGTCATATGATGTGAACATCCAGAATCAATAATCCATTCATCTTTATCTTCAATTTTAGCTACTAGGGCCTGCTCTACCAGTTGAATAGTAGGTGCCGGTTGATCTTCTATTATAGAAACAAAATCCCATCCATTGTCCATTGGTTCCTCATTAGAATCATCAGTAACTCCTTCATCAGCATAGTAACATGATTTATCTTTATTCTTCTTAAATTTGTACCTTTGATATTCAAGGTTAGGTTTGAATGTTCTTTTAGCTTCTTCTTTTAATCTTGCATGCCTATCAAGACACCTAGAAGCCATATGACCAATCTTATTGTAGTTAAAACATTTAAATGGTGCTTTACCTTCATACTTACTTCCAACTAGACCTTTATGCATTTTCCTTGCAAATAGTGCTTCAAGCTCTTCTTGTTCTTCATTCTCCTTTCTAATTTCTTCAAGTTCTCTTGCATAAAAGGCTTTCCAATCAGATTTCTCAAATGATGATGATGTTACTACTTATCAAATTGCCATTAGTTTTTATATTCAAAGTCATACTATATATTCTAGTCGGTTAGCACTATCGAATCATGCAGTCGGTACACATAGAGAAGTCGGTATGCACAGTCTAGTCAGTTACAAAGGAAAATAGTCACAGAACATAGTATACACCGAGCTGTCTACCGAATATATTTTTGAGACTACCGAGCAGCAAAGATGACTCACTGAGTTGACATACACCGAATGAAACATGTTACCAGATACATTGAATTTGGACATGCATATGAAAACATGTTACAAGATCGAGGCACATCTAACCATTATTACATTGGAAATTGCACCAGAAGATTGTGTATGATTACAAGGACAATCTAACCAATGAAATATTTTGTTTAGTTATTAATTCGAGGAATCTTGTTTGTAAGATCGAAGCAATGAATTGGATCACCATTTTAAGAGATCTATTTATATAGCATAAGTGAAGTGTATGTATGCATAAAGGAAGACTGTTATAGAGACACGGAGGTCACCGAGAAGGTTTTTAGAGAATAGTCGAAGAATAGAGTAAACAGAAAGGTTTATCGAGTTACTATATGGGTTATCGAGGTATGCTATAAGCAAGGTAATCTATTCTGAGCACATAGAATTTGTTATAACATTTCAGATGTAAAGTTGGAGATATTTGTAAGGATTTTATTGTAATATTGTGAAGTTGAAAAAGAAACTTTTAATAGGGTAAAAGACTCTAATCAAGTCTATAAATTGTAAAGCCTCTAACCAAGTGTAGCATTCAGAATAAATGTTGTAAAATCCTTTAGCAAGGTAGATCTAACAAATCTTGTTACTCCTAACAGGGTAAGCTATCAGAAATAGCTAAATGTAGCTCTAACCGAACATTTTTTATTATTGCAGTAGTGAAGTTGTGGGTGCCATCCCCACCACAATTTTTCTCTCTAACCAAGAGTTTCTACGTAACCAAAATATATGTGTTATGGAGTGAATCATGTATGATTGTTATCTATTTGTTTTAACTTTATTTTATGTTACTGCACTATTCTATTTATACATAACAATAAAGTTATTATTCAAGAAAAGTTTTGGAGTACTGATTCACCCCTCCCCTCTCAATACATTAGCTTTCCATATTGGGCCTAACAGTTGGTATCAAAGCTTGAATCTTGGAAAAGGGTTTAGCTACCTAAAGAGAAAGATCTTATCAATGGAAGGCTATAAACAATCTTAGAGGATTGTGTATCTGCAAGAAGAGTTGGATCATGCAAATCAAGTGATTGCAGACATGCAAAAGCAAATGCAAAAGTCTTTGAAAGTAAGAAGAAGATTATCTGATGACTTGTAGGATTCTCAAGAGTTAGTGGAACAAATTGAGACATCATCTGAGAACAGTATATCTAAAGAAACTAAAGAAATGATTGGAGTGTTGAAAGAAATGAACAAAGCATTGGCTAATCAACTAAAAGCAATGAAAAGAGAACATGAACATTTCAGTACATAGATGATTGAAAATCTAGATGCATTGAGGACATCAGAGGATAAAGCAAGAGATCTACAAAGAGAGAAAAAACAACTTGAAGTCTTAGTATCTGATAAGAATGATGAAATCATAAGGTTAACTAGGATTCAACAAAATATGATAGATCAACTAGGTTATGCACATCATGAAGCAATTCTGAAGAATGATGAAAATCAAGCATTGAGACTTGAAGTATCAAGGTTGACCAATGAACTTGAAACAAAGAAGAAATCCAAAGAAACATTGAAGAAAAGTTACGAAGCATCAAAGATGTTGGATGAGCAGTTGAATACAAGAAGACCCAACAAAGATGCAGGACTCAGCTACAAAGGAAAAAAGCCTATCGAGAAAGGAATTCATACTACCGAGAGAGGAGAATCATCAAAGCAAGCTGGAAATGGGAATAACATCAAAAGAAAGAAGCCTATTTGCTAGTACTATGGAAATCAAGGTCATACTACCAACATATACCAAATCACAAAAGGTAAGAAACCGAATATCACTAAGTCAAATGGTTATTGTTATAATTGCAATAAATATGGTCATACATCTAATCAATGTAGGACAAATTCTATTAACAATTATTAGAAGGCAAAATTAAAAGGGTTTTGTAAAAACTACAATAGATATGGACATAGTACCAAGAAGTGCTGGCTTAAGAAGAAGAACTACATGTGGTCTACACACCAAGCAAACAATAGAGGTTACCAAACTCACACAAATCCTTACCGACAATATACAGCAGTACCATGGGATTACAATACAAGGATATGGTGTGAATGTTGTGGAAGATATGGACATATAAGTGCCAACTATTTTATAAGGTTTGGAATGAACAACCAAAGATCATGGAGAAATCCTGGTATGACATGTTTTCATTGTCACAAAGTTGGACATTTAGCTAGAGATTGCAGAGATCAACCTAGAGGAGACACTGAAGAAATAAAAGAAAAATTAAAGATGATTTAGAAAAAGAAGGAAATTGTGTCAAATGAAGAAAGCACCTATTCCAAATTAATCAACAAAGGTATGAAGGGACTGCATTCTCTGAAGGTTATAATCATAACAGTTCCTATTCTATTATGTACTAAATCCAAAATCTACATAGTTAAGATGCATTAGTAGGTTTGAAATTCTATCAAAAGTACTTTATAGGAAACTTGTCAAGTCGGTGAATACAGGAAGCCTGTCAAGTCGGTAAATGAAGGAAATTTGGTTACTTGGTTAAAACAAAAAAAAAGGGAGTAAATCGGTTAAAGGTAAACTGAGTGCATTTAATGTTTTGACCTAACCTGCACGGAGCCCGATAAGGTATTTTGTGTACTTAAAGGTATTTTTGCAGTCATTTTCATTTACCAAGTTTTCAAGAGAGCAAAGCAAAGCGAATCAAGGCGATCAAACCTCATTCAAAGGGAATCCAAGGTATTTACATCAAATCTCATCACACTATTAAGCTAGTTTACCAATCTTGTCAAATTACTATTATCTACTGAGTGTGAAGCCTCTGCCATTTGTAAACCGTCAAACCCTAAGGATAGTTTGCTAGTTTTATATGAAATTTACAAATGGCACCCAAGATCCAAGATCCCATAGTTGTCAAGAATGTCGAGAAGCCCTCACTGAAATACACTTTGACTCCTAAAGTTGCCTCTGAACCGGATGACAAAACTACCTTTTCACTCATCCTGGATCAAGTCTTGTTAGTCGAAGATGTTAGATTCTTCACCAAATGTCGTGTTGAAGAACTCAGTCATGTTGAAATTAAGGACACATATGATGAGCTATGTACCGATGGTAAAATGGATAGCAAGTACAAGTATATCAAAATCAAGGGATTAACTGAAGCCCTAGCCTATCCCCATGTGTTCAAACCCCAGTGGGTTAAGTTTGTTTTGAGTAGAGTTCATGATTATTTTATGTGGCTAGAGGAGCAACCATTCAAAATCACTAAGTAAATCATTCATGTGATCACCGGTTATCCTATCTATGATCATGCACGAGCATAGAAGATGATATCATAGAAGGAGTTAATCAGTTTAACTGGAGTAGAATCTGATTACCGAGGACTGAAACTGAACAATGTCACTGATGCAAAACTTAAGTTTGCAATTAGAGTAATTGGTTACTGTTTCTTCCAATCAGCAAGGGAAAATAGTGTACCCTGTGCAGCAGTTGAATTAGCCTATAAAATAGTGAAAAAGGGAATGAAAGTAGATTTATGTGAAGTGTTATTGAAAAACTTGTTTGAGAACCTGAACACAATAAGGAAGCCGAAGAAGAACAACTCAGCAAATACACTAAAGTTTGGTTCACTTCTTGTATGCATGTTTTTCTACTTTGAGAAATTATTTCCATCAGTCCATAAAGTAGCTTGGGAGCTACACCGAACAATCACCCATCAAATTAATGACTTTATCACGAAATTGGGAGATAATTTCAATGATATCATGGATGACTACTTCAGAAAATTTCAAGAGAATATGCACAACAGGTACCGGATTCCACCCCAGCTGGTAGAGAAATATAAAGATGATATATGCTTTGAGGTAGACACCGATTACTGTTATGTGAATGTTGTGGAACCAAGGACTCAATATTTGCTACCAATGGGTTATGAGATTGACTATGATATCACACAACAACAAATTGATGCATTTCTTACACTACCAAGGCATGCTACTGAACTGATATATGGAACTTATGAAGAAGTTAAGGAAAAGGTGAAAATGAGCATTGTAGTACCTAAACCTACAAGAAAGGCCACAAAGATGATTAAGGCATTATCTAAAAAATTTGGAGAAGAATCTTCCTCCACACCTATCAAAGGTACTCCTACCATTACCAAAGAGGAATCCAAAGCTCAAGAGGAAGCAATAACATTGAGCACCGAACTGCCTAAGGGTAAAGTATTGAAAAGAAAGAAACAGGACATTCCAAAGGCCCTACCGACTCCTCCAACAAAGAGACCTAATACAAGAGCATTAGCTGCATCACCGAGTAAGAAACAAAAGAGTGTTACTGCTCCCAAGGTAACCAAGAGCTACAAGAAATCTACTCGAAGAATTATTTTGGCAAAAGAGTCTAGTGATACAGAATCTGAGGATGCCAACAAATTCCAGATTGTCAAAAGCAAGAAGGTTAATATTCATAGTGTTGAAAACTTTTGTGCAAATCTAAAAGAATATGGTGGATTTGGTTCCTTTAGATATGTCAAGTATGAGACTAGGAATAATGATGAGAAGAGACAAATTGAAGAAGCTATCATTTGCACACTTCTAAAGTTTTGGCTAGCTCCATTAGAACTAGTAAAGTCACTTCCGAGTGAACTGTACTTACATATTGATAACAGGTGGAAATATGCAATGGATTCAGAGAAACAAATTAGAGAAAGAAGTCTAGTCCATCTATTTCATGATATGTCTATCGTAGAGATTAAGCAGCATCTAACAACCTACAATTCTAAATTTCTTATCAAATAAAGAGCCTTAAAATTGATGAATGGGCTATACATTGATGTAGAAAATGAGACAAAAACAAAATGGAAGGAAATATTCAAAATAAAAGATGTCAGTGAACAATCTAAAGTTGAAATTGTTGATGTCACCGAACAAGATCCTGATGTCACCGAGCATGGTCCTGACGCTACCGAGCAAGACCCGGCTGCCACTATTCAAATTTATGAAGATGTCATGGATGCAGAAGAACATGAGCAGGAGATGATAGAAGGCACTACATATGCAAAACTTGTATCTAGTGAATCTGTGATAGTACAAGTTTAGCCTTATCTGCTGATCACTCAACCTATCTCTACCAAAGATCCTAAAGATACAACACAAGGCACCAAAGGTCACAATTCTGAAGCAGGAGAGGGTACAACTCAAGAAAAGACCTCTCAAGGACCGTCAAGCACTAAAAATGTAGCAGCTGAGACCCCCAGTATCGAGACACCCAAAGACATCATAGCAGCTATAGGTACTGACCAAAGTGTTGCCTCTACCAAGCAACCTACTGAGGGTCAACAAGCCTCACAAGCTATTGTCTTGGTCCAACCGACCAAAGGTAAAGAGAAGAAAGTGAAAAAGCATAGTTTTAAATTTGATTTATCTAAACCAATAGTGTTGCCCAATGTGGATATCTCAAAATTAAAGGGGCAAGCACTTATTGATTTCGGTGAACTATGCAAAGAAAAGGCCGAACAAGAAAAACAAATGGCCATTCAAAAGAAGAATAAAGTACTTCAGAAGGTAAAGAAACTACTGATAGATATGCTACCTACAACTATAGTGTCAACCGATGCAACCATCCACATTCAACTGGATGAACTCCTTACTCAAATAGAAACATCTGGAGTTGATGCATCTGAGTACCTGAGCAAGCTCAAAGACAAGGAGCTTACTACGAAAATGATTGAAGAGGTACAAAAAGCTCTCGCTACTGGAAAAGTCAAGCTTGTCAAATTCATTGCTAAGTTGTCCCCTTAACTCAAGCATATTCTTTATTTATTTCAGAAACTTTGCACATTTTTCATATTCATTAAAGATATCAAGAATAAAACTGATGCAATTGAGAAAGAGATCACCAATCTCTCAAATAAGTTGACCACAGAGCCCAATTGAGTTCAAAATTTTTATACCAAGCTTCAACAGCTCATGGCTCAACAGTTAGAACTCAAAAATGAAGAGCATAAGATCTAGATGGATATAATGACACTCCAGACATTATTCCTTCCTCATCTTTCATCAGTTCAAGAGCAGATTAATAGAGCTACACACCTATCTACTACACAAGAGGGAAGCACTCTTGATGGCTTAATATAACTATTGGCTGATATTCAAGCACAAAATTCTTTAATGGAAAGTGTCAAAGATGCACTCTTAGTCGCACTCACCGACACCCGACAGAAGTATAAATCTATTTTTGATCAGTTACCACCCCCGGATGGAAATTAAGTTTTTGATGTTTGTCAAAAAGGGGGAGTAATACTATATATTTGGGGAGTGATACTATATAGGGGGAGATATAGTTTTCATACAGTATTCAGAGTATTGTATATAGGGGGAGTATACCGAGTAGAGTATGCAGAATACTCAATGATAGTAAGCAGAGCACACAAGCATAGAACCGAGCACACAAAATCAAAGTTATGTACAGTATAATGATAAGGGGAGTATATCTGAATATATTATTTCATTGACTATTGTATATATTGTCAAGTATAGTCATTTTGCAAAATATATAGATTTTTGAGTTATGGCTTTAAAAGTACTTTTTGTCAAACATCTCAACTAATGTCAAAAGGGGAGATTGTTACTAGTTATCAAATTGCCATTAGTTTTTATATTCAAATTCATACTATATATTCTAGTCAGTTAGCGCTACTGAATCATGCAATCAGTACACATAGAGAAGTCAGTATGCACAGTCTAGTCGGTTACAGAGGAAAGCAGTCACAGAACGCAGTATACACCAAGCAGCAAAGATGACACACCGAGTTGACATACATCGAGTGAAACGTGTTACCAGATACAGTGAATCTGGACATGCATATGAAAATGTGTTACAAGATCGAGGTACATCTAACTGTTATTACATTGGAAATTGCACCAAAAGATTGTGTATGATTGCAAGGACAATCTAACCAATGAAATATTTTGTTTAGTTATTCATTCAAGGAATCTTGTTTGTAAGATTGAAGCAATGAATTGGATCACCATTTTAAGAGATCTATTTATACAGCATAATGTAGGTCCCGGGGACAACTGAGAGGGGGGGGGGGGTGAATCAGTTGTCAAATAAATTCAAACCAAAATATTGTTAACCAACTTGTTGCTTAGTACCAGTAAGACAGTTAATTGTGCCGGTGAATAGTATTAACAGGAAATGTTGTACTGGTAGGAATTAATACATGAAACATAAACATAAAGTCATCCACAACACATGACACAAATGTTTGTACGTGGAAACCCTGTAAGGGGAAAAACCACGGTGGGAAACCTTACCCACAATCAGATGATACTACTACAGATAGTAAGTGTAAAAAGAGGGGTCTACACATGAAGAAAGGCCAACAACCTAGAGCTCACTTCTCAAACACAAATGGGAGTCACATTGACTACAGTTGGATGGTTAAATCCAATGAGAATGTACTGCACAAAATAGCATCTTCATATGCTGGATTCAGTACCGGTGTAATGCTGATATGTTTCTGTTGGTGTAAATAAATATTCATTATGGATATTATTACACTTACTTAAGTTAACTTAGGATAATGCATTTTATAGTAGTTTGGATATGAGACACTTGGGTGTTTGTGTCACATTGGGATAGTGTGTGTAGGAGATATTCCACCTTTTATGGTGTTGATCTTGTTATTACACTATCATATCCACTTATTGTGGAGTGATAATTCCACCTACGGTGGGTGATCCACCTCATGTGGAATATTATATTATTTCTCCTACCTACCCACACCTATTTCCTACCTACCCTTGTTTCTCATTGAGCCACATGTCATATTTGTGTGCTCATACATCCATATGGCCTTGCCTATATAAGTAGGCCTCTATTCATTGTATTGGTTAATCCAGTTGATCATTTTTATATTGATGAGAATACAGTTTGTTCTTGTCATTCTATTGTCTTTTTTATGCTTTTCATTGTGCCCTTGATCTTGGCAAAATCCAACATGGTGTCAGAGCTATTGGGGCTTCGTTGATTAGTTTTTGGAGACATCTTGGAAGGCTTCTATTTTCAGATTTGGGGATCTTCATTTTTTGGAGGCACCATACAGCGATTTGGACATCATCGTTGAATTCGGGAGGCCATTTCCATAAATTTCGACTATAAAGTCGACCTATTTTGGTGAGAAAATATTTTTTCCCAAATTTGCTATATAGTACGGATTTTCGGATTTATTATTATTTTTCAGAAAAAAAAAAAAATTTCTTTTTCTGAAAAATATTTTTCAAAATTTGAAAAAATAAAAAAAAATTCGGAAAAAATCAAAAATTTCGAAAAAAAAAAAAACGGAAAAAAATTTGTTTGGGGATCCGCAGACCCCCCCGTGACCCCGTACCCTGCAGGTTTGCAGGCGCTGCCGTACTCTACGCATTGTACCTGCCGTCTGCAGCATCGTACCTTGTCCCGCGCCCGTGCCGGTTGTACCTCGTCCTGTGCCCGCGCCCGTCGTACCTCGTCTCGCGCCCGCGCCGGTTCTACCTCGTCCCGTGCCTGCGCCGGTTGTACCCGCCCAAGATTGCAGCTTGGGCTTCCTCTGCTCCGCCTCCGGCCCGTCCAACCAGCGCAGCCACCACTGGCGGTCTGCCACGCGGACACCAGTCACTAGACCGGAGGCCCTGCGCCCGCCACGTGGCAGGAAGCCACTAGCCCGCAGGTACAAACCTGCCACGCATCATCTGTACGGTTTCCACGTAGATAGTACGGCCTACCTGGTCACCGTGACATGCAAGCAACCATACAGTGCCATGTCATCCGTACGGTCTGCACAGTCAGTGACCAGTCAGCAGTCCGTACAGTACGGACGCCCAGTCAGCAGGGGCAAAGTTTTCGTGACGGTCATACGGCCGTCAAATTTAACACAGTGTTTTGCTGATGTCGGCACCACATCAGCATTTTTTGAAAAAAAATTTAACCCCTCTCCATTGAGCTTTTTAGTTTTGCAGTCCAACTTTGGAAGGCCATATCTTGCTCATTTTTGCTCCTTTTTTGGTGCAATTTTTTTTGAAATGGGCTAAAATTTTGTGATCTTCGCAGTGGTGTGGTTATTTTATGATTTTGATGCACAGGTTATTTAAAATTTTTGGATTCTCTCAGCTATACCTATCCAATCCTTAATTCTACAACTTCAAAGGCCTCGTTTGAGCTCATACGACCTCCTTTTCAGGTGCTATTTTTTTTTAAAGTGCTTATTTTTTGGTCTACTTTCAGAATCTATGATCAGATTTTAGAGATTTTGAGTGAAAATTGTACTTTCAGATATTGGTCTTATTTGGCCTATTAGGTACTTGTAAATCACTTGGATCTTAGTTAGATCTCTTGCATTATCAGTTTGAGTCTCTTTTGGCCTTATTGAGGCAGTTGTAAAATTGTAAATCAGAAGTCCACTTTGCCATTTTTGCAAGTGGCCCATTGTATATGCACTACTTATAAAGTGCCAAAATCATCACATTTGGGGGGGGGTCTTTGATTGAGTGAATTTGGGGGGGTGTCTTGTGTGATTGTGCCTCTCTTTGTGCTCTTTCCATTCTTGTTGCAATGAGTCCTAATAAGTTTCCACCATTAACTCCACATAGTTATGCATCATGGAAAATTAAAGTATGTAGTAAACTAATGGAAAAGGGTCTCACACACTGCATAGATGGAACAATAACAGCACCACCTGATCCTAAGGCTAATCCAAATGCTCAATTAGAATGGCTCACAAAGAATTGCATGGCTCTTGGAACCTTACGCAAGTATGTATCAGATGACCTCATTTTCCACATTGAGAAGTGTAAAACAATTAAAGAGGCTTGGGATATGTTTCAGAAATTATATGGACAAGTTAATGAAATCAGAGGCTATTAGATTGATAATGAGCTCACCAACTTAGATCCCAAGAATTTTGATACAATCCAAGATTATGTAACCAAAGCAAATGAGCTAAGAGCAAAGCTAAAGGATTGTGGAATTGACAAAAAGGATGCTCAATTGATATTCAACTTGTTGGACAAGCTTGCACCAGAATATGCAGCATTTGTATCTAGCTTCCAAACTCATCGTTTGACAGTGGGGAGTTCTTATGTTATGCCTTCTTTTGATGCTTTCACAGAAATGTTGATATTGGAACAAATTGAACATGGGGTTTCTCAAGTCTTCAAAGTCCAAGGCTTTGGTAGCAAATCAAGGAAATCAAGGAAATCAAGGAAGTCAAGGCAAAAATTCCAACAAGAAGAAGAAGCACCCTAAGTCTCAACCACACCAGGAAAAGGGACAATCATCCTCTCCATCACAAGGCAATTTTCAATCCTCTTCCAAGAAGGGGACACCACCTAAGAAGGATAAACCAACTTGTGCATATTGCAAAAAGTATGGTCATGATGAGCATCGATGCCATGCAAAGCAAGTTGATGAGTTAACCAATCTTCTCAAGAAAAACAACATCAACTTGCCATCCGCCTACACAAAGAAGGATTCATCTTCTTCTTCTTCCTCATAGTCTAAGGGAAAAGGGCAAGCATTTGTGGCTATAATAGGTTCTTCACAGCAATGGATACTTGACTCGGGTGCCTCATATCACATGGGTTCTACAAAGGAGCAGTTTTCTTCATTGGAGCCATCTAAGGTACCTCACATTTACATAGGTGATGACACACAAGTAGAGGTTGAAGGGAAAGGTTCAGTTGACATGGATGATGGAACATTTGAGAATGTTCTCTATGTTCCTAACTTTTCTACTAACCTTCTCTCCATCTACCAAATCACTCACTATGGGAATGGGAAAAAGGTTGAGTTTACACCAGATTCAATTGTGGTAAAAGAACTTGATGATGATGCCTTGGTAGCAGTGGGACAAGTCAATGACAACTCAAGGCTTTATTCATTCTCCCACTTTGTGCCAAGTTCACCTTCTAGGGCCTTGCTTACTCATTCAAATTCAGAAAGTAAGCTATGGCATGAGTGGTTTGGTCACCTCAACTACCGCTATCTTCAGCAGCTCAGCACTAAAGACATGGTCATAGATCTTCCTCGAATCAGCTTTTCAGAGGGTGTATGTTCAGGTTGTTCCATGGGCAAGCATCCCGAAGAGAAATTTGATAAAGAGAAAACTTGGAGAGCTTTGGAAGTTCTTCAACTTGTTCACAGTGATGTAGCAGGTCCATTTCCAGCACCTTCATTTAGTAAGGCCCGCTATGTTCTTACCTTCATTGATGACTACTCCCGCTTCACTTGGGTCTACTTTCTCATTCATAAGAGTGAAGTATTTGACAGATTTCAGGACTTCAAGACTCATGTGGAGAAGCAATCAGGGAAAGTGGTCAAGATTCTTCGTACATATAATGGCAGGGAATATGTGAACAAGAGACTTGAGGATTTTTGTACATTTGAGGGGATTGATCTTTAGCATTCTGTTGCATACACTCCACAACAAAACGGGGTTGCAGAACGCAAGAATCAAACTCTCAAAGAAATGGCTAGCTGTATGATACATGCACGTTCTCTTGATCTCACCTTTTGGGTAGAGGCTATCAGTTGTGCCACACACATCTAGAATCGAGTTCCTCACAAAGCTTTACAAGGTATTACTCCTTTTGAAGCTTGGGCTGGTAGGAAACCGATTGTGAGACATTTCAGAGTCTTTGGGTGTCTAGCATGGGCTTGCATACCTCCACAGAAACGCAAGGCATTGGAACTATAGAGTCGGCCTTGCATATTTGTTGGATATCCTGAAGGTGTTAAGGCATACAGATTGATGGATCCAGAGACACATGAGGTATTCATTGAGAGGAGTGTTCACTTTGAGGAAAGCTCTCCTAGCTTAGCCTCTCTACCTCCTCCACCTTCCTCCATTGTGGATAGTGATGTTAGTGATTCAGATGATGAGACTCCCTCAACTCTGACTTGCAGGGTTACACCTCTGCAGGGTCCACTTGCAGTTGAGGAGCCTCGTTCTCCACCTCCACCTAGACCTCGTTGGGCTTGACAGACACTTGAGTCCACGGGTTCTCTTGTTGGGGATCCTTCAGATACATGGAGAACTCGATCACAACATCAGGATCTTCCACATGCATTCATTGCTACCGCTTCCAATCCACAGACATTTAGGGAAGCATCAGGGGTTCCTGAGTGGGACCAAGCTATGGAGGAAGAGTATAGTTCCTTAATGAGGAATAACACATGGGATCTAGTCCATCTCCCTCAGGGGAGAAAGATGGTTCGATGTAAGTGGATCTATCGAACCAAGTTTGCAGTGGATGGTAGTGTGGATAAGTATAAGGCTCGGCTTGTTGCAAAAGGTTTCTCGCAGGTTGCAGGTGTTGACTATACTGAGACCTTTGCACCCGTAGCCAAGATGAACTCCATTCGTTTGACACTTGCTATTGTTGCAGCTCATGGTTGGGCTGTACATCAGATGGATGTGAAGAGTGCCTTTCTTCATGGTGATCTTGATGAGGAGATTTATATGGAGCAGCCACAGGGTTTCATCCAGGATACTTCCTTGGTTTGCAGACTAAGGAAATCTCTCTATGGCCTTAAGCAGACCCCCAAGGCTTGGTATGCCAAGATGGATTCCTTTCTTCTCTCTGCAGGTTTCACCAGGTGTCATTCCGATCCGAATGTCTACATTTTGCGACAGGATGACTCTCACTTGATACTTGTGCTCTATGTTGATGACTTGATCATTACAAGGAGTACTTCATCCATCATTAGCAGGGTCAAATCTACTTTGCATGACAGATTTTCTATGACTGACTTGGGCCTTTTGCACTACTTTCTCGGGATAGAGATTTCACAGTCACCTTCCAGGATTACTCTATCGAAGCCCAAGTATGCTTTTGATCTACTTGCACATTTTCATATGGCTGATTGTAAGCCTACCCCGACTCCCTTTCTTTCAGGAGTCAAGCTTGAGCCTCAATGTTCTTCTCCACTAGTTGATGCCACTTTGTATCGTCAGCTTGTGGGTAGTCTCATCTACTTGACTCATACATGCCCTGATATTTCCTTTGCAGTTGGCATGGTTTCCCGCTTCATGCAGGAACCACATGAGCTTCATTGGAAAGCCGCCAAACGCATTCTACATTACATCCAGGGTACACCTCACTATGGGATTCACTATGTAGCAGGCACAGGACTTCGCTTGGTTGGTTACACAGACTTCGATTGGGCTGGCGATCTAGTTGATCATAAGTCTACTTCTAGTTACAGTTTTCACCTTGGTTCGGGCCCCATTTGTTGGTAGAGCAAGAAGCAACATGCTATTGCTCTCTCTTCGACTGAGGCTGAGTATCGAGGCGCTGTTAATGCAGCGACTGAGACCATTTGGCTCCAGCAGATTCTCACAGAGTTTGGATTTACTACTCCACGGCCGACAGTCCTACATTGCGACAATCAGAGTGCCATTGCCATCTCGAAGAACCCAGTCCAGCACCAACGGACCAAACACATCAAGATTCATATGCACTATATCCGAGAGCTCATCCAGGAGCAGGTCATTGATTTGCAGTATTGTCCTACAGCAGAGCAGGTTGCTGACATATTCACCAAACCCTTCACCGAGAGTAAGTTCCAGCAGTTGCAAGCTCTCTTGGGGGTGCAAGATGTGTCATTAGGGGGGGTCAGCTGACTTCTCCTTCCTCTCTTATGGGGGGGACTTTTTCCTCTTTGAGGTTTTGTCCTTCTTCTTTGAGATTCTTTTGTATATTCATCTCTCTTTTGGGGGGGAGTTTTTTCCCATTGGGTTTTCTCCCTTTCTCCATTTGTGAGAGATTGCATTACATTGTTTTGCTTGCATTTGCATGTTGTACATGGGTACCTATCATGGCCTTGTAGCCGGGACCCATCTTGCATTGTTGACTTGAGTCTTCATTCCCTTAAGTTACACTTAAGAGGGGGTGTTGGTGTAAATAAATATTTATTATGGATATTATTACACTTACTTAAGTTAACTTAGGATAATGCATTTTATAGTAGTTTAGATATGAGACACTTGGGTGTTTGTGTCACATTGGGATAGTGTGTGTAGGAGATATTCCACCTTTTATGGTGTTGATCTTGTTATTACACTATCATATCCACTTATTGTGGAGTGATAATTCCACCTACGGTGGGTGATCCACCTTATGTGGAATATTATATTATTTCTCCTACCTACCCACACCTATTTCTTACCTACCCTTGTTTCTCATTGAGCCACATGTCATATTTGTGTGCTCATACATCCATATGGCCTTGCCTATATAAGCAGGCCTCTATTCATTGTATTGGTTAATCCAGTTGATCATTTTTATATTGATGAGAATACAGTTTGTTCTTGTCATTGTATTGTCTCTTTTATACTTTTCATTGTGCCCTTGATCTTGGCAAAATCCAACAGTTTCTACAAAAACCTAACTTCACCTTCAAATGATATCTTCATGTTTATCTCTGCTTGATCTCGCATATACCCTTCCTTAAATCTTTTTCATATTCCTCTACTGATCTTACAAATAAGATCTTATATTTATACCATACCCTAAGACCAATTTTAGTAGGTCGGCTCTACAAGATATTATAATAAAAACATTTTACAAATAATACAATATCCGATGCAATAACCGATTAAACATGTTGGCTTAATGCATTTACAAAAATAATAAATCATCTCCATAGCGTGCCATGCTGATCTGGAAAAGATAAACCTGCCAGTGTAACCCTAGATAACCTGGACCTATTTGCCGGTAAAAGCAAATATGCAAATAACAATACACGAATAATATTACTTCAAGGAAAAGTGTCCACATGATGTCTTCGACATTACCAAGTGTCTTCCATGTCATTGTAGGTACTGGTGAACATTATATCCTACTGGTTAACCATATACCGATGATTGTTTGAACATTTTACTGATTACCGATGAATGTTGCTGGATCTCCAAAGTAGGTGTATTTAGCAGTTGTTGACATCAATGACAAAACCCTACCAAAATACCAACAATCTCCCCCTTTGACATTGATGGCAACACAAGATGGAAAAACCATCAAAGTGCCAAAATAGAAATGCCAAATACAAAAACCAATTCTCCCCCTGGGAGTAATATGTGTTTATACAAAGATTCATTTACAATACCAATCTCTCCTCAAAAAGATTTTCCATATGTTTTTCCATATATCTCTCCCCCTTTGACATCAATTGCCAAAGTTACAAAAAGGTCAAGTTCATACAAAATACCAATCAGTTTAATATACCAACTACTCCCCCTGACAAGTAGCTTCCTCATCAAATACCAGAATAAAAGATTTGTCCATTTAATTCTATTGGTTGATGATAATTATCAACTGTCTAAGTCTCTACCGGTGGAGGTAAGACTCCGAGCTGATCTCTGAGATACTCAAAAGTTTCCTTAGGCAAAGGTTTTGTAAAAATATCTGCAAGATGTTCTTTAGTATTCACATAAACCAGTTTTATTTCTTTTTCTTCAACTTTTTCCCTTATAAAATTTAGTTTGATAGAAACATGTTTCGTTTTAGAATGTAATACTAGATTCTTAGATATATCAATTGCTGCAGTGTTATCACAATATATAGTAATAGGTTTCTTGCATTTTACCTTAATGTCTTTCAACATTTGCTTAAGCCAAAGTACCTGTGTATAGTTTGTTGTTGCTACAACATATTTTGATTCTGCTATTGATAAAGATGTACAACTCTATTTTTTACTTAACCAAGAAACTAATCTTTTTCCAAGAAAGAATGCTCCTCCAGTGGTACTTTTTCTATCATCCACATCTCCTGCCAAATTTGCATCTATGTATGGATATAGATCAAAATTTTCATCTTTAGGATACCATAATCCAAGATTTGCTATGCCTTGTAAGTACCAGAAAATCCTTTTTACTACTGATTCATAATTTTCTTTGGGATTACTCTGAAATCTAGAAACTATACATACTGAATTCATAATATCAGGTCTAGTTTGTGTCAAATACAGTAAACCTCCTATCATAGATTTGTATCTAGTTGGATTAACAGGTGTAGATTCATCCCTTTGAGATAATTTGTCATTTGTAGTCATAGGTGTGCTTACCGGTTTAGAGTTCTCCATCCCAAATTTCTTGAGTAGTTCTTTCAAGTACTTAGATTGACTAAAAAGTATGCCTTTATCAGTCTGTAAAATCTACAATCCTAAAAAGAATTTTATTTCTCCAATCATAGACATTTCAAATTCATGCTGCATTTTAAGAGAAAATTCTTTGCATAATCCATCTTCTCCTCCAAAGATTATATCATCAACAAATACTTCCATAATCAAAATGTCATCATTAGTTACTTTGTAATATAAATTGCTATCTGCATTTCCTTTAGTAAAACCAATTTTTAAAAGATACTTATCCAATCTTGCATATTAGGCTCTTGGAGCTTGTTTTAGTCCATACAAAGCTTTTCTTAATTTGCAAACCATATTATTGTTATCTGTCAAAGAAAATCTATCAGGTTGTTCAATATAGACTTCCTCCTCAAGATCTCCATTCAAGAATGCATATTTAATATCCATTTGATAAACTTTGTAATCCTTGTGAGCTACAAAGGCCAAGAATAATCTAATTGCCTCAATTCTGGCTACCAGTGCAAAGGTTTCATTGTAATCGAGTCCTTCTTTCTAAGAATATCCCTTACACACTAGTCTTGCTTTATTCCTGACAACCTTACCATCTTCATTGAGTTTGTTTCTAAATACCCATTTGGTTCCAATTACATTTTTATTTTCAGGCCGGGGAACTAATGTCCAAGTATTATTTTTCTCAATATGTCCTAATTCTTCTTCCATAGCTTTAATCCAAAATTTATCTTCACATGCCTCATTGATAGATAATGGTTCAATTTGAGAAATAAGACATACCTCTTCATTTTCCAATCTTCCTCTTGTCATGACACCTTTAAATTTGCTTCCAATTATCTGGTCTTTAGAATGATTCAGTCTTAAATACTGGGGTGTCTTAGTCTGTTGTTGTTCTTCAATTACTATGGTATCCTCTGATGATACCGGAGTAATTGGATCATTATTCTGTACCGGTGGATTTACTGTTGGTTCATTTGTCATAATTTCTGTTACTGGTTCAGAGTCTATATACTTTAAAGTTCCTCTGAATTGTTCATCAATCTTTACATTTGTACTCTCAACAATTTTCTATAATATTTTATTAAAGCATCTATAAGCTTTACTCTTAGATGAATAACCAAGAAATATTCCTTCATAACTTCTAGGATCAAACTTACCAATATACTCATCTCTTCTAATATAACATTTACTTCCAAAAATTTTGAAATACTTAAGATTAGGAGTATTACCAAACCATAGTTCATGAGGGGTCTTACCAGTTTCACCTTTGATGTGAACTTTGTTGAATGTATAGACAACAGTGCTTACTGCCTTTCTCCAGTACACATGTGGTAGATTTGCTTCTGATAACATACTTCTTACTGCATCCAAAATAGTTCTATTTTTCCTTTCAACAACTCCATTCTGTTGAGGTGTCTGAGGTGCTGATAACTATCTTTTGATTCCATTAACTTCACAAAATGTATTAAAATCTCTAGATGTGAATTCTCCTCCTTGATTTGATCTTAAGCATTTGATTTTCTTACTGGTTTCATTTTCAACCATTGCTTTGAATAGTTTGAACTTCCCAAGTGCTTCTAATTTTTCTCTAAGAAAAGTAACCCAACACATTCTAGAATAATCATCAATAATTAGCATGAAATATCTATCACCTTGCAAAATTTTAGTTCTTGCTGGACCACATAAATCAGTGTGAATTAAATCAAGAGCATTATTGGATTTTTCTGGAATACTTTTGAAACTAGCTCTAACCTGTTTTCCAAATTGACATTCCTTGCAAATTGTATTCTTAGGTTTCACAATTTTAGGTAGATCTCTAACTGCCTTAGAAGTACTGATTTTTACCATGCAATCAAAATTTACATGACATAGTCTTTTATGCCATAGCCAACTTTCATCTATATGAGCAATTAAGCATGCCTTTTCACTGTTATTCAAATGAAAGATATTACCTCTAGTCTGATTACTGGTTGCAATTTCCAAACCAGTTCTATTCATGATTTTGCATTTTTCATTTTTAAATTGTAACTAAAAACCTTTCTCAACTAATTGACCAACACTTAAAAGATTATGTTTCAATTCTTCAACATAGTAAACATTGTCAGTGTTATGTTTACCATCAAGAGATATTGAACCCTAACCTTTGATTGAATAGGCTTTGTCATCTCTGAATCTTACTAAACCTCCATTGTATTCTTGAAAGCGCAAGAATTTTCCTTTGTCTCCAGTCATGTGATGTGAGCATCCTGAATCAATAATCCATTCATCCTTTGATTCAACTTTAGCTACTAGGGCTTGTTCTATCAGTGGAGCAATAGGTACCAGTTGATCTTCTGTTATAGCAACAAAAACCCATCCATTATCTGCTGGATCCTCATCAGAATCATCAGTCACACCTTCATCAGCAATGTAACAAGATTTATCTTTGTTTTTCTTAGATCTGTATCTCTGATATTCAGGATTAGGTTTATATGTCCTTCTAGCTTCTTCTCTTAGTCTAGCATGTCTATCAGGGCATCTTGAAGCCATATGACCAATCTTATTGCAGTCAAAACATTTAAAGGGTGCTTTACCTTCATACTTACTTCCAATTGGACCTTTTGGCATTTTTCTTACAAATAGTGCTTCAAGTTCTTCATTCTCCTTCCTAGTTTCTTCAAGTTCTCTTGCATAAAAGGCTCTCTAATCTGATTTGTCAAAAGATGGAGTAGATGATGTTGATGCTTTAAAGGCCAAATCAGTTTTTATAGCAATAGGACCAAATTCCTCAATTTCAAAGGCTGAAAGTTTTCCAATCAATGTATCCCTAGTTACTGATGTATTAGGCATTGTTCTCAATTCATTAATAGCAGTAAACTTCATTTTATATGCTGATGGCAAACCTCTTAAGATTTTTGAAACAATCTCATCTTCACTCAAGGTTCCTCCACAACATTTGATACCTAAAACAATTCCATTTACTCTTTCCATAAAAGCATAAATTCTTTCATCTTCTTCCATTTTCAGATGTTCATACCTGACTCGGAAGCTTTCAAGTTTTGCAATTTTGACTATGGAATCCCCTTCATTCAGTGTTTCCAAATGATCCCAAATAGCTTTTGTAGTAGATCTATCTGATAATCCCATGATTTGTTGATCTGATAATGCGCTCAAAAGTGCTTCTCTTGCTTTGCAATCATTTTCTTCATCTTTAGCTAAAGTAACAGGAGCAGGCTGACCAGCTATAGCAGTAGTATAACCATTCTTAGTAACTTCCCAGATGTCTTTACCAATGCAATTTAGATGTGTCTCCATTCTGATTTTCCATATTCCATAGTTGGTTCCATCAAGTTTAGGACTATCCTTTTTGAAATAATTAGTAGACATTGGATCTCCTCAAGTTGTTAAACTTCTGCAAAAAGAGGACTAGACTCTGATACCAATTGTAGGTCCCAAGGACAACTGAGAGGGGGGGGGGGGTTGAATCAGTTGTCAAATAAATTCAAACCAAAATATTGTTAACCAACTTGTTGCTTAATACCGGTAAGATAGTTAATTGTGCCAGTGAACAGTATTAACAGAAAATGTTGTACCAGTAGGAATTAATACATGAAACATAAACATAAAGTCATCCACAACACATGACACAAATATTTGTATGTGGAAACCCTATAAGGGGAAAAACCACGGTGGGAAACCTTACCCACAATCAGATGATACTACTGTAGATAGTAAGTGTACAAAGAGGGGTCTGCACATGTAGAAAGGCCAATAGCCTAGAGCTCACTGCTCAAACACAAATGGGAGTCACACTGACTACAGTTGGATGGTTAAATCCAATGAGAATGTACTGCACAAAATAGCATCTTCATATGCTGGATTCAGTATCGATGTAATGCTGATATGTTTCTACAAAAACCTAACTTCACCTTCAAATGATGTCTTCATGTTTATCTCTGCTTGATCTCGCATATACCCTTAAATCTTTTTTGCATTCCTCTACTGATCTTACAAATAAGATCTTATATTTATACCATACCCTAAGACCAATTTTAGTAGGTTGGCTCTACAAGATATTATAATAAAAACATTTTACAAATAATACAATATCCGATGCAATAGCCAATTAAACATGTCGTCTTAATGCATTTACAACAATAATGAATCATCTCCATAGCGTGCTATGCTGATCTAGAAAAGATAAACCTACCGGTGTAACCCTAGATAACCTGGACCTATTTGTCGATAAAAGAAAATATGCAAATAACAATATACCAATGATATTGCTTCAAGGAAAAGTATCCACATGATGTCTTTGACATTACCAACGTCTTCCATGTCATTGCAGGTACCGGTGAACATTATATCCTATCGGTGAACATTATATCCTACCGGTTAACCATATACCAGTGATTGTTTGAACATTTTACTGATTACCAGTGAATGTTGCTGGATCTCAAAAGTAGGTGTATTTAGCAGTTGTTGACATCAATGACAAAACCATACCAAAATACCAACACATAAGTGAAGTGTATATATGCATAAAGGAAGACTGTTACAGAGACACAGAGGTCACTGAGAAGGTTTTCAGAGAACAGTCGAAGAACAGAGTAAATAGAAAGGTTTACCAAGTTACTATATGGGTTACCGAGGTATGCTATAAGAAAGGTAATCCATTCTGAGCACATAGAATATGCTATAACATTTTAGATGTAAAGTTACAGATATTTGTAATGATTTTATTGTAATATTGTGAAGTTGAAAGAGAAACTTTTAACAGGGTAAAAGACTAATCAAGTCTATAAATTGTAAAGCCTCTAACTAGGTGCAACATTCAAAATAAATGTTGTAAAATCCTTTAGCAAGGTAGATCTAATAGATCTTGTTACTCCTAATAGGGTAAGCTATCAGAAATAGCTAAATGTAGCTCTAACTGAACATTCTTTATTATTGCAGTAGTGAAGTTGTGGGTGTCATCCCCACCATAGATTTTCTCTCTAACCAAGAGTTTCTGCGTAACCAAAATATATGTGTTATGGAGTGAATCATGTATGATTGTTATCTATTTGTTTTAACTTTATTTTATGTTATTGCACTATTTTGTTTATACATAGCAGTAAAGTTATTATTCAAGAAAAGTTTTGGAGTATTGATTCACCCCTCCCCTCTCAATACATTAGCTTTCCATATTGGGCCTAACAAATGATGTTGGAGATGATGATGATGCTTTGAAAGCTAAATCTATCTTAATAGTAGCAATAGGGCCAAATTCCTCGAGTTCAAAAGCTGAAAGTTTTCCAACCAAAGTGTCTCTAGATACTAATGCATTAGGCATTGTTCTCAATTCATTAATAGCAGTTACTTTTGTATATGGTGAAAAGTGGAAGCAACAATATTGAAAGACTAAATGAATTCAACCACAAAACCTATCCTAACAACAACAAAGATCCACCATAACATATGAATATTACCTAAGACAATCCAAATCAAATGAAATCACAAAGATTATACCATCACATGTCCAATAGGGTTTGGATCTCCATTCTTCCTATCTCCATTGATCTTCCCTAATATATTTGCTCTCAGATTTTATGTGTGCACAAGAGCTCAACAAAGAATGGAAATGTGGTTGCAAGTAGGCTTGATCAAATATGAAAGTTTGAAAGCATAGTCGAGTAGTCAATTGATCAGTTAGGGTTTGATAATGAAGGAAGTATCTCCTTATATAGAAGACACTATAAGAAATGGAGGAATAAGATTGAGAGGTGTAAAAGATAAATGGTCAGCTATGATTAGAGGGTAGGTAAAAGAAATAATAAAATAATGAACAGGTAGGTAGTGTATGAATTAAGAGATGAATGACATCTGTCATAGGTGGAAAAGGTTAATGAATTAATTAAATAAATAAATATTTATTTAATTAATAGAAGAAGTGGGATCATTTAAATAAATAAAAGTATTTATTTAATTTAGGAAAAGGATAATTTAAATAAATAAAAGTATTTATTTAAATGAGAAATAAGGCTAGAAGAGGATAAATGAATTAATTAAATAAATAGATTTATTCAATTAATAGAAGAATTAAGCTAAAGTAATTAAATAAATAAAATATTTATTCAATTAGATAGGACAATTTTAAGTGTCTACATTTTTCCCCTCTTTGAGACAATGCAGCTTGTCGCGTTGTTTCAAAGAAGATAAGATGAACTGATACAAAGTTGCCCCAAAATGGGAATAATATGCCCCCTCAAGAGATTGGATGAAAATGTCTGAAAAGATCACAGACAATCTCTCGATAAGAAAGAAAGGCTAGAATGGACTAACAAGATAGGATAAAGTGATAGAGTCATGGGATAATGAAGACTGACTCAAGAAATGAGGGCTAGGGCTAGGGCTAGGGTAGTCTATAAGATAGACCATGAGAGGAAAACATCCTCATTATCATCCACACATCCAAGAGGCCAGCAGATGCAAGAGAGCCGGTAAGTACCGCAAAACCTCCTTGTACCTTTTTGCATTAATTATTGTCATTAATGCATGTCAAGTAGCACATTTAAATGCATTATGGAATATGTCAAACAAGGTCAAAAAATGCTAAGGCACGTCTGTGCTGGTGCCAGGCGTGTCTGGGTTGGCTAGGTGCATCTGTGTTTGTGCCAGACACATCTATGAATGAAATAGTGTCTATGTTAGATGCGAGCGTGTCTATGTATTTCAAGCATGTTTATGCTATATGGGCGCATCTATGCAGAGCATAGGCACATCTATGCAGAGCATAGGCATGTCTATGTATTTTAGGTGCATCTATGCAGAGCAGGTGCATATGTGCAATACATAAGCATGTTTATGTCGTCTAGGCCAAATCGACAATTATGTGATGAACATACGTTGTTGATTAGATAAGCTGCTAAGAGGATACACTCAAGCAGGTCCTCTAGGGAAGACTAGAATAGCAGATGGGGCTAGGATTGACAATTCTGTGATAGAACGTATGTTGCCAATTAGGAAACTACTCAAGAGGATACACTCAAGTAGAGGCCCTAGGATAGGATAAATTGAGGCACTTTGTGATGAATAGGGAGTACCAAGATAGAGTACTTTGTGATGAACAGGGAGTACTAAAAAGAAGAGCAGCACTTTGTGATGACTAGTGATTGCAAATATGAGCAACACTTTGTGATGAACAGGGAGTGCAAAAACACGTAGTACTTTGTGATGAACAGGGAGTCCACTAAGATAAAAAGCAACACTTTGTGATGAACAGTGAGTGTCACTAGGATAGAGTTCCATAAGCACTAGGATAATAAGAAGCATTTTGTGATGAACAGGGAATGCCACTATGACTGACATGATTGATTTGCTTGAATGCAAGAGTATCTACCTATGCTGGAGTCATGGGAGAGATTCCCATCGACTCAAATTCTATGAGTAGAGCTGATAGTTGATGAGAGAGCAGCGGTTAAGGCTATGGGCCTATGACATATTTTTGTATGTGCCTGTGTTTCGGGTGAACACAGGGTTGCTAACTATTCTAGCTGAGAGATGGCACTCAGAGACTTGTAGTTTCCATTTGCCGATGGGTGAGATGACAGTTACCTTAGAGGATTTTTATAGGATGCTAAGGATACCGATCAATAGGGAGTTAGTTCCCTACGATCGAGATGGAGATAGAGATGCACTGAGATGAGTGTCTTAGGATTTAGGATTGGAGATGAGGGCTGGACACATGGCATGGGACATGATGACATGGACTAGATTGGCACGACTAGCAGTATTGGTAGGAGTGATTAGTGGGTTCTTATGTCTAGACAAGGCAACATGAGGATTGGTTGTGGGCTGAGGTAGCACACTGGAGATACTGGTGACATAGTGTACCTTTTTTTCTCAGGGACTGTGTCTGCTGGCACATTTGTATTATGAGCTCCATTAGTTTGTATACCATGGATTAGTAGGATTGGGCTACGGAGTGACATTGTTGTAGGTATGAGCTTAGAGCATCTGTCAATTACCCAACGAATTCATTTCAAAGGCAGGGGCCATGGGCGCATTTTTGTGCATTTATATGATATGATTACATCACAGTCATGGATTGGGAGATTGGAGTATTGGTGCCGAGTCATCGATGAGATTGATAGTGTAGTATGGAGATAATATCGAGAGTGCAAGGAGTGGGAGGATGATACAGTGGAGCTACCATATACATTTAGGAGCAGGTATCTAATTGGGCGGATGCCCTATGTGCTAGAGAGGCAATTGGTGGATAGGGTGGGCAGGCAATTCGACAGGATATAGTAGATGTCATGGAGTTTCAGGATGTATGCTTAGAAAGTGAGGGATCAGGCACACTTTGAGCCATTATTGTCATATGATCAGGTAATGATGCAGCTGGTAGAGATGATTCCCTTTCCTTGGGATATATGGGTAGAGATAGAGGATGCAGGGATGGATGCAGAGTATACTACATATTAGGCTAAGCATCCATTTCTATGATTGACAGACCTAGGGGAGTAGATAGATGGAGATGGTGGGGGTGATGAGGATGATGATGGAGATGGCAAAGGTAGAGGCCGACGAAGGAGGCGAGGTGTGATAGGAGAGAGGAGAGTGGCTCTATGGAGAGAGGGTGGAGAGGAGAGATAAGCTCACATGGTGAGAGCTAGAGGTGGATTATCGTTATAGATGCCAGCAGCACAGGGTCCCAGATAGGTACAGGGATAGGGACAGTGATGAGGGTAGCCACATGTACAGGGGGAGAGGAGGAGGATGAGCTATTGGCTTTGAGAGAGATCTGCCAGGGATAGGCAGATGAGATCCAAGATCTCAAGTGGGAGAGGGATAGGCCCAGGAGACCGCTGAGGGACACTGAGCGGGAGAGAGATTAGGCTATCCAGCATTACGTAGAGGCTGAGACAACACTGAGGGTAGGGAGGTAGGCGGGAAAGGACATAGGAGTTAGATACACCTATGTTCTATGAGCTGGGGAGGAGATAGGCTATTGGAGAGACCTATACTATGGGGTCATGCCACCAGAGTAGCAGGCTAGGAGCTTCCATAGACCATCATGGACAGCGATGACCACTAGAGGGAGGGATAGGAGACAGGCATCTAGCGGTGGGGTCATGGGTCCTCCACCACCACTAGATAGAGGGGACATGAGAGATGATCCTGAGGGGGTCCTTCCAGGGCTTAGACTGTTAGGTCCCAAAGACAACTAAGAGTGGGGGGTGAATCAGTTGTCAAATAAATTCAAAACAAAAAAAACTTAACCAACTTACTGCTTAATATCGGTGAACCAGTCTTTTATACCAGTGGACAATTTTATCAGATAATTGCAATACCAGTAAAGATTAATGCAAGAAACAAAAAGACAAAGTCATCCACAACACTTAATACCAATATTTGTACATGGAAACCCTCTAAGGAGAAAAAATATGGTGGTAAACCTTACCCACAATCAAATGATACTATTGTAGATAGTATATGTATACAAATGGGGTCTGTACATGCAGAAAGGCCAAGCACCTAGAGCTCACTGCTCAAACACAAAATAGGAGTCACACTGACTACAATTGGATGGTTAAATCCAATAAGGATGTACTGCTCAAAATAGCATCTTCATATGTTGAATTTAGTACTGGTGTAATTCTGATATGCTTTAACAAAAACTTTGCTTCACCTTCAAATGATGTCTACGTGTATAGCTCTACTTAATCTTGCATATACCTTCACACAATTCTTCTTCGCATTCCACATCCAATTTTACAAATAAGATCTTACATTTATATTCTAACCTAGGACCAATTTTAGTAGGTCGGATCTAAGAGATATTACAATAAAATCAATTTACAAATAAATTAATTCCTGATGCAATAACCAATTCAACATGTCAGCTTAATGCATTTACACCAATAATAAGTCATCTCCATAGCGTGCCATGCTGATCTAGAAAAGATAATCCTGTCGGTGTATAACCTGGACCTATTTGCCGGTAACAACAAATATGAAAATATGAATATACCAATAATCAAATCTCCAAGACAAGGTGTGAAAACAATGTCTTCAACATAACCAAGTGTTTTCCATGCCATTCCAAGTGCCGACAATCATTATATCTTCCCAGTGTACTAGATACCAGTGGCTGTGCATAAGTCATTTACTTGCCGGTGAATGTTGTTGATTCTCCAAAGTGTCAGAGTTGATAAGTGTTAGTAGGTGTTGACATAAATGAAAAAACCATACCAAAATACCAACACAGACTCTATTGAGGCCAAGCGGCTCTGAGGGAGGGAGTTCATCATAGCCTTAGAGGGCTCCCTATGTATTAGTTTTGTACCTTTTTGTATGATGACACCTTTGGCTGATTTTGTGGCCATATGTATTTTGACCTCATTGTATCATGACACTTATGATTATATATATATGAGATGATTCATCTTTGCGGTAGTTATATGCATGTGTACCTATGTGATGAGATGTTTCATGATGTATGTTTCTATGTGATGGTTATGATATGGATGCAAATATGTACATGATACAATGCAATATTTTTGTTCTTTTATGTTTTATGCTTTATGTAAATGCAAATGTGAATGTATGAAATATAGATGAATATGATAAAATGTGCTAACATGTGTTGTGTGTAGGATGTGATACAATTATGATATCTATATGTATGAAATGCTTACATGTGATAATGCAAGTGCAACTACATGAAATGGAAATGTTTTTGGAGTGTCATTATACTCAGTCATGTGATAGCAGGCTACACGAACTCGAGAAGGATGATGGAAGTCAATCAAGAAAGGGGGATGGAAGATAGAAGATATAAAAGTGAAAGAGCTTCTTGTGCATTATCATCATTGAGCTTTATTATGGAAAGTAGGTTATGAAAATTGAGGTATATGTTTGACCCAGAAAGTCATTGTACCTATTTGCATGGAGATCAAACAATCACAAACAAAGGATGCCCCAGTTTGCACTAGACTCACAGTGTCCTGATATTCTTGGACAAGTCATAACATTACTAAGAGACAATCCACATACAACAAAGAAAATAGGTGATGATACCCCATCCTTGCCTTTCTAGTCAAAGACATCCTGGAGATAGAATCTCTAGTCAAAGACATCCTGGAAAAGCTAAAAGACATGTCACCAAAAAAATAAAATCAAAAGAAAACCAAGCCTCGATACCAACATCCACTGTAGTCCTCAATTTTAGTGTCTCTTGTCACTTGTATAAGTCTATTTGATTGTGGTCACAATGTTTACTTTCACAAAAGGATAGATAGCACTGAACCATAATGTTGTCTGAGTCTATTGAAAGATTTGATTTGTTGAAGCCCATTGTTGCTATTGTGTCTCATCTAAAACTGACTGAATCCATGAAATTGATACCTTATTGCGGAGAAGATGGAGCTTTATTGGTGATTGGCGATGCAAGTGTTTCTTTATTGATTGTGTGTGAATAGACTGAAGAAAGGTGGAGGAAATTGTACTCCTTTGAAACAGGTGATGCTCTTAGTTCCACACCCATCACTAGACATAGGATTTGCCTTAGCCACATATATGAGCAGATTTATTATGGATGGAAAGGGGTGAAAAGAAATATTATTATGAATGGCTAACCAATCTTTTGTTGAATGTAGATCAATGACAAGCCATGATGGGAATGGTTAAGTTTATTATGGATGGAGAGGTTGTGAGTTTGTGCAAAGTGAAATGATAAAATTGAATCCTAAAGGAGGGAGGAGCAATGTCTCTACACATGGCACTGATGACCCAGTTTTCACCATGGTACTTGCCCAGGGCACCACCAAAGTGGTTTTCACCATTGGACGAAATGCATTTTTTTTATTTTTCAAATTTTTTGTGTCACAAGGTTCTTGTTTGCCAGGTTTTCACCAAGTAACGATTTTTAATTTTTTTGTATTTTTGATATTTTTATGATTTTTTTGTATTTTTGAATTAGGATACTCTGAAGAGCTATGTGTAAAACCTACAAAGGTGCATGCTATTGATAGGATCCTCCAAAGGTTCGCCCTCTGTGGTTGAGAGATGATATGCACTAGATCCATATGTTGTTGTGATGATGTAAGGACCCAACCAGTTTGGTTCGAACTTGCCCTTCTTCTCTCTATCTTGCTGATTTTTAGAATTTTCTCTGAGAACTAAGTTGCCCACCTCAAATGTGTGAGGATTGACATTATGATTGTAACTGCAACTCATTCATTGTTGATAAGCCTTGAGATGATTAAAAGTAGTTTGTCTTCATTCATCCAATAGTTCAAGTTCTTGTAAGCGAGAGACCCTATAGTCTTCATCACTGATAATGTTTTTCAAAGAGACTCGTAAAGAAGGTAAATTGAATAAGGTGCCTCCTGTAGGTGTGCGGATGCTTGTGCGATAAGCCCAAAGTGCGGGATTAAGTTGGATATGCCAATTGCGGCTAGCATCGTCGACTGTCTTTTTTAGGATTTTAAGGATTATTTTATTAGACACCTTAGCTTGACTACTACCTTGGGGGTAATAAGGTGTGGAGAAATGATAGGTAATATGGAAGCAATCATGGAGTTCACGAACATCCTTATTTTTGAAAGGATGCTTGTTGTCGGTGATGATGGAAACAAGAATGTCATATCGACAAATAATGTAGTAGAGAATGAATGTAGCAATTTGTTTTCCAATGACTTGTGTAAGAGGCATGACTTTTATCCATTTGGTGAAATACTTTGTAGCAATGATGATGAATTTATGACCATTGGAGGAAGGAGGGTGAATCTTGCCTATGAGATCGAGTCCCCACTGACAAAAGGGCCAAGGAGTCACAATTGGTTGAAGTTCTTGTGCTGGCACATGACTGAGGTCTCCATAAAGTTGACATTGCTTACATTTCTTGACAAACTGATATGAGTCTTTTTCCATACTGGGCCTTTAATATCTAGTCCTGATGAGTTTCTTGGCTAAGGTGGGACCACTAGAATGTGGACCACATATCTCTTCATGAACTTCACATAACGCAATCTCAGCTTTGTCTCCTTCTAAACATCTAAGAAGAGTGCCAACTAGACCTTGACAGTATAAGATATTGGCTAAAATGACCTATCGAGAAGATTGGCGACGTTAATTATTGGATAAGTCAGGAGGAAGGGTATTGTCACAAAGGTATGTGAAAATGGAACCATATAACTGGGAATCAAGACCGACGACACATATCATCTTAGTAGGAGTGATCTCATATGAGGGAACCAAAAGGTTATCCACCAAGAACTCAGACTGGGTTTCATTATGTGGTAGATCGATTAGTGAAGCAATTGTGGCCATGGCATCCACAGCTCGATTCTACTCTCTTGGTATCTGCTCAAAGTCTAACTTCATGAAATGTTGTTTCAAGTCATCCATCGTTCTTTTGTAAGGCATTAATTTTTCATCCTTTGTTTGGGAGTCATTAGTTGCTTGACGAATTACAAATTGAGAGTCCCCAAAAACATGAAGTTCTTGGATCTTCCACTGAATTGCAATTCATAATCCAGTTGTTAATGCCTCATATTTTGCTATGTTATTAGTGCAAGGAAATGATAATTGATATGATTTTGGTATGGAATCCCCTTGAAGTATTATGAAGAGGATGCCAGCTCTTGGCCCATGCTGTGTGTATGAGCCGTCAAAGTATAGTTGCGAAGGCTTTGTGTGTGACACTGTTAAGATGGATTCATCTAGAAATTCTGAAGCTAAAGGAACATCATCTATCATGGGAGCATTTGCTAACTGATCTATGATAGCTTGTCCTTTTATTGATTTTTTATCCATATATTCAATATCAAATTCACTCAGGAGTATCACCCATTTGTCTAGTCGACTAGTAAGTGTTCCTTTATTGAGAAGGTATTTCAATGGATTGATCCTTGTGACCAACTTAGTTTTATGAGTTAGCATGTAGTGTCATAATTTCTATGAAGCAAAGACCATATTGAGACATGCACGCTTAATTGGTGTGTAGTTTAGCTCATATCCCACCAATGTGTGACTGATGTAGTAGACTACCTTTTCTTTGCCCTCAACAACTTGTTGTGCTAAGAGTGCCCCTAGTGCTGTTGAAGTAGTAGATATGTATAGTAATATGGGTTGATCTGGAACTGGTAGCATCAAGACTGGTGGATTCAGAAGATAATCTTTGAGTATTTGGAAAGCTTGTTGACAGTTATCATCCCATTTAAATTTGATGTTTTTGTGTAGCAAGTGCTGAAAAGGATTACATTTATCTGCAAGTTGTGCTATGAATCTTCGTATGGACTGGAGTCTCCCTTGCAAAGATCGAAGTTGACTGATATTTCTTGATGGTTGCATCTCTAGAATGGCCTTGACTTTTTTTGGATCAGCTTCAATTCCTCATTTTGAGACAATGAATCCCAGGAGCTTCTCAGAGGTTACTCCAAAGACTCATTTATTGGGGTTTAATCTTACTTTGTATTTCTCCAACCAATCAAAAATGACTGAAAGTATGTCCAAATGTGTATCTCTGTCTATTGATTTTCCCAAGAGGTCATCAACATAATCTTCCACAGTAATGTGCATGAGATCATGAAAGATAATATGCATGCCTCTTTGATATGTAGCACCTACATTTTTTAGCCCAAAGGGCATAACATTCCATCAAAAAGTTCCCCAAGGACAATTGAATGTTGTTTTGTGTTGATCCTCAGATGCGATTTTTGTTTGATTATAACTAGAGAATCCATCCATCAAAGATAACATCGCATGACTTGTTGTGAGATCTACAATCAAGTCAATATTTGGTAATGGAATGTCATCCTTAGGACAAGCTTTGTTGATGTCTCTAAAATCTGTACATATTCTAATGCTACGATCTAGTTTACTGACAAGCACTAAGTTGGAGATCCATTTAGGATAATTAATTAGGCGCATGAATCTGACATCCAATAATTTTTCCAGCTCCTTTTTGACTAATAATGCCACTTGTGGATGCATCTTTCTTAATCTCTGTTTCACTGGTTTCGCCCCCAGTTTGACTATCAGATGATGCATTACTAAATCTGGATCTAGTCCAGGAATATCAGTGTATGACCATGCAAAATTGATTTGTCGCTCTATAAAGAAACTTATGAATTTTTATCTTTCTATCTCCATCAGAGATTGTGCCAGGAATATGTTACGTGGAACTTCTTTTGTACCAATGTTTGTTTTGATGGTTTCCTCCACTAACATAGATGATTTTTCTTCATATGATGCTGAGAGAATGTCAAGCCTTCCATCTTTGGGTGCCTCAGAGAGGTTTTCACCCTTAGATACGTCCTTTCTTTTTACTTTTGTGGGGTCTAACAATTCCACAACGTGGTTTTCACCATAAGACCCTTGATTTGTTTTTATTTTTATATTTTTGCGATTAGAAGGCCCAACACCCTCACCAAAATATGCCATGCTGTTGAGTTCTATAGTGTATCCTACCTTATGGTCCCCAGGAGGAAGATCATCTTGTATGCCTAGACAATCAATAAAGGCTTCATTATTTTGGAATGTGTCGAACTGTACGGGTCCTTCATAGTCCCAGTTAATAAGTTGGTGGTGAACAAGGGGAAGGCCTTTGATGTCTTTGAAGTTAGCGGGGCTAAGGGTGAAGATGTAGTTATATTCAGGTATGTCAAGGTAGTTATCGAGGTCATCCTTGGCACTCTCCTCATTTGTCTCGATTGTGAACAAATTCAAATTGTCATCACTAGTAGTGCATTTCAGGACAGTTGTTCTCATTCTTCATGATTTCACCCTAGAACCTAGAGGCAAGAACTATGTGGGATCCTTAGGGGTTGTTTCTTGACCAAATTTGAATTTTTTATAAAATTCCTCTTCTTCTATGGGTTCACCTGGTTCTTTCAATGTCTCAGTGAGTTCATAGTCATTGGAGGATTTGTCTGAACCCCACTCCCATTCATTGGAATCAGTGGAATAATGGTTCTCTTGTTGATCTTTGGCAGCTTCAATTTATAATGCTTCTTCTGCCTTTTGAGTATTTACCTTGGAAGACATGAAACCAAGTCCTTTTGAATGTTCCTTTTTGAATGTCAATTCAGGTTGTAAAGGTTCAATGATGCCTTCCTTTCTTAAGCCCAGAGGACTTTTGCCATTATACCCAAATTTTTGTAGGATCTTGAATCCTTTGCCATATTTTTCACATGGTATGCTGATGTGATCTTGTGTACCATTTTTAGGGTCTTTGTAAAGCATTTTATATAAATTTTCTTCTTCCATTTCACCCCACTTGTGAAAGATTGTATGATCCCACTTGAGTGTAATGATAGATACCCATTTAGAAAGATGTGGTCATCCATATTATTTTGGTGAACTCATAACTTCTTGTAAGCACATGATTTGATTCAAAGTGTATTCACCCATGCCCTTGTCCTAATATTTCCCTTTAAGCTGACCTTGTTTTGATGTTGAAGGTTTCAATGATTTAGGATCAATGTATGCAAAAGAAGGGACAACTTCCCTATTACTTGGAATGATCATCTTAGCTTTTCATCTCAAGTTATTGTAGTATATGAATGGATTAGGATCACCATTAACTATTATTTCAACTTCGTTGTGAGGAAACTTAATGCATTGGTGATATGTAGATGGGACTACCCTCATCTCATGAACCCAAGGATGTCCTATTAATATATTGTATGTGAAATCTAGGTCTAGGACTTGACAAACCACATCCTTTGTGACTGGTCCAACTCTGAGAGGCAAGGTGATTAAACCTTTGGATGAATGTTCTTCATCATCATATGCTTTGATGGTAATTTTGTTTGTAGAATTCACAACTTTGTCTGAATATCCCAATTGTTTAATAGTGCTCAATGTAAAAATGTTTAGACCTGCTCCTCCATCTATCAGGACTCATTTTATTCGATGTTTGTGTATGAAGGCTTCAATGTGTAAAGGTGCATTATGTGGTTGACTTACGAAGGCATTGTTAGCTTCTGTGAATGTAAGGGAGTGTGGAACGGAAAGGTATCCCACAATGGCTTGAAACTTGTCCATGTTCAGATCAGTAGGGACAAAAGTATCTCTCAAGATTTTGTCAAGAATAGCTTTATGTGTGGGGGATATGCATAAGAGCTCAAGGATGGAGATGAGTGTGGGTGTCTTCCCTAACTATTCTACAAGGTCATACTTAGGTTTGGTTGATGAAGAAGTGGTGGTTTTAGTTGGAGCACTTTGCAAAGTGAATTTACCTTGATGAGTTACAACATTACATTTAAAGGTAGGTTCAGAAGAAGATCCAATTCCTTTTAGGACAATCTTGGTTCTTTGGGTAGAATTCTCAAGTGTTTTGTCCTTGATGATAATGGTAGAGACATAATTGTCCATTGAAATGTGATTAACAGTTGAATCATAGTTATAGGATGCTCTGGTATAGTTGGTTTGCTCATCTATGGCTTTAGCTTTTCCCTTGTCATGTTTTGGGAATGGTTCTTTAAACATTTCATGTTCCTGATTGGATGAGTGTCCTTCAATCTCAATGTCACCTCTATCAATAAGATCTTGTATGATGTTCTTCAGCCGATGACAATTTCCTATTTTATGGCCTTTTCTCTTATGATATTCACAGTATTCATCATCATTCCACCAATTTGGTTTAACCTTTGGTTCATATGGAGGCAGATCTGGGATTGTTATTATTTTGTTTGCCACTAGCTTCTTTAAAACTGATTCTAATGGTTCTCCCGATGGGGTGTACTTCCTTCATGATTTTGAAGTTGTTTGAGTATTCACTTGATTGTTTGTAGAGCTTGATCTCAAAAAAAATGATTTTGGGTCGTACTGTATTGGTGTCCACAATACCATCATTGACTATGTTCTTTTTTTTATTCCAAAATCTTGGCTTGTCTTTTCCTTTAAAGTCCTCTTTGTTTTCTTTGAATATTTTGATGACTCCTTGCTCAATTGGGACCTTTTCTATTGCTAAGACTTTCTCAATGACATCCTTGAAGGTGGACAAACAATATTTTCTCAAGTCATAACCAATTTCTTTGTTAACATTCTGAGTGAACATCTCTACCATTTTTTTTTGTGGAATTTCACAAGAGCATCTGCTGGCTAGATTTCTCCATCTTTGTAAAAATGATGAAAAAGATTCTCCATCCTTTTTCTTGGTGTTGCACAAAGTAGTGACTGATATATCTGTCTCTATGTTGTATGATAAATGTTGGATAAATGCCTCTGATAACTCACCCCATGACTTAATTCCAGGTGGGAGTTGGGGGAGCCATTCCATAGCCTGATCACCTAATCTCTGTGGGAATAATCTCATCAAATATGTCACTTTTTCTGCTACCTCAATGCAAGCTATGAAAAACTATCTTATATGTGCCTTAGGATCTCCTTTGCCTCTATACTTATCAAACTTAGGTGCCACAAAGTGTGTAGTAAATGGAGGCATTGGAATGATTTTATCAAATGGATAGGGACATATGTCTCTCATTATGTAAGTTGGATTTGGTGTATTTATGTCCTCCATTTTATTTTGTAAGTCCTTAATTTGTTGTTCCAAATTGTTCTTAGGTGGAGACCGACTTCTTGGACCATACCCCATGCCTAAACCACCGGGTGGAGGAGGAGCATGTTGCATATATGGATGATATTGAACATACACATGTTCATATGGAGGAGGTCTATAGTGATGCTACGTATATGGACCACTTGGTATAGAGTCATGATGTGGAACAAAATATCTACTTTGTCCATGTATACCATACTCTACAGGCATGTCATGAGTTTGTTCTAGTGTGTTGCCCCAAAATTTGACATGGGGTTTCCTTGTGTCCAAATTTTGATCATGCCTTTGGATATCCAATTGCCTTGGTGGTTGATCCTTAGAATTGGTATGTGATTGAGCATATTTTTCTACATAAGACTTCCATTATGGTCTGCGAAGGTGAGTATCATATGCTTGACCATGTGTATGTGGGACCATTGGTTTTTGAAACAAATATGATGGTGATTCAGGAACCCTATGTGGTCCTCTATTGCCTCCACTATTAGGCCTCCTTTGATCTATGTTAAGGTGAGGTTGTTGCAAAGATCGATTTTCCATTATTTGAGACATGTCAAAATCATGAGGGATCTTAGCTCCACTTTGTGCCATCACTTGTAAGAAGTATTGTCTATCTCTCCTCATTATTTCCTCAACCAATCAATTGAAACGGGGATCCATAATGGAGTCTTCCACTTCTGCTGAATGTATTTAAATGTTGTCCATATTGTCATTGTGTGTATCATTGTTGTTTGTATTGTCCATGTTCTCAACATTTGGAATGTTTCTATAAGCATCAATGTCAGATAATGTGGTATGATCAAAGTTGAAGAAAATATCATTGTCATACTCATAAGAACTCATGTTTGTGGACTCTTGAGCCTCTTTAGCTTCTCTCCTAGATTTTTGGGAATGGGTTTCAACCATGAACTAGGTATTGACCAAGATGTGGGAGACTAGATGAAGATGGAAAGAGTATGGAAGACCAAGAGTTGGATGGAATGTAAATGTATCTGAGGTTTATTTACAATGTCCAAAGTGTAAGACCAAGTATGTATGTAGTAGAGTAGGTGTGGCTTCCAAAGAGATGATAGTTTCTCTTGATGAGGTAAGTTGAACTTGACTCTAAGTAAGACCAAATGAGACCCAAAGGTGATAGACCTTGATGAGGGACCTCTTAGCAAAATGTTGTTGTACGTAGTATGTTGACAAAGCAAGATGAGGACAAGCAAGTGACCTTTTGACTCAAGTTTAGACAAATGTGAATGTAATGCAAGGTGTAAAGCAATGATGGAATTTGTGGGACCCAAAAATAGGTTGAATGCTAGCTGAAAACCTAGGGAGATAACTTAGGAATCTTAATAAGTCTGAAACTGACTATTCTTGTTTACTGGACCATTAAAGTTTTTAAATTCTGAACACAGACGTGCCTGTATACTTCACAGACGTGAATTCCTGACACAAATGTGGTTCTGTCAGACACAAAAGTGTTTTTGAGATTTTGTAAATGCAATATTTCTAAAGAGAACATAGATGCATTTCTGTCCTTCACAGATGCGATTATATGACACAGACGTGACTCTGTCAGACACATACATGTTTTTGAAAACTAAGTGCAATTTTTCTAATTTGTAAAGTTGTTTGTTGTGACCAAATCTGAATTTTTTGACTGTTTTCCGTGACAAGAGGATACAATGTGGATGAGGACTCAATGTTTGCAGGTGTTTAGACTCAACATGACTCAAAATAAAGTGTGTTGTTTGATGTAAAATTGTTTTGCATACACTTGAAGACACAAAAGATACAATGTTTTGATTTTTGGTCTTGAATGTTTGATTGTTCAAAATAAGACAAGCACAATCCTTATGGTTGGCTAGGACAATAGTTGTTGATCCCACATGGGGTTTCCCCTAAGGCTACGCTATTCAGAGTGGATACTTAGATGCTTGACCCCACTGGCTCCACCCTCGGCACTCACTTCTTGGGGCAGCCAAGCATCAGTCCCCACGAAAACTCCCTGTGGTGAACTTTGTATCTCTACTACGAACCATATGTGTGTGGGTCACTCTAGAGGTCCGACCTCCTGACCCAACAACTAGAAGGATTTTGGCTTCTAAAACAAAAAGGTGCTAGTAAGGGCATTCACTCGTGTGGCCATACATGCGATACTTTTAGCTTTGTAAATACAGAAGGCTCCCAACCAGTAGGGGTTACACCCTACAAATGATCAAATAAATTTGATCAAATGGATTTATGGGGAGACATAGTGTTGGTATGAACTAATCAGCACACGTTATCCATAGTTTTCATAATGAATACAATTGTTTATAGTGGTTTGAAAGAGGTGGGTTTTCCTCGCTACCACTTGGGTCATTCTCTCCTCACTAGTAATCCTAATGACCACATGGGGAGACAAGCCCTCTAAAGATTAAACAAAAAGATCCTATTCCTCAAGACACAAAAGACACTGGTTCAATTTTAGTGCACCACTTGAAGTGTTTGCTAGTCTATGAAAACAAGGCACACAATAAAGATCAAAAACCCTTGCCAAGGTCCTACAACAAAGATCTATTAGTAGTTTGGATTGTTTCAAATGATCACCCCTTCCTGTAAGCATACAAGCTAGGTAAATTTTAGATCCAAAAGACTTTGTGAAATAGGGGCTTTCGACAAAATGATTTTGCTTTCAAAACAAGCTGCACCAATTTCCTTAGCTAGATTTGAAAATGTTAGCTCAATATAAACTAGATCTGATCCGAATGACAAAAAATCGAATCAAAGAAATCGAAATGCAAAAATTAAACATAGACACAATTATCAGTAACACAAATGCTATAGAAATATGCAAACATGCCTAGACTTGACACAAACATGTCTTCTGAACATAGACGTGGCCCGTGAACATAGACATGTCTGGAGGCCTTGCATACACGATTAAGGAACACAGACGCGGCCCTGTAATCTACAAAAAAAAGTAAAATAATGTCGAAGATGCAGATGCAATTCCAGATGTCACAAACACAACAGAAAATCAAAAATGCGATTCGAAAGTGTGCAGATGTGAAAATGTCGAAATGTTGTCGAAAATGTCAGATCTGCGACTTCAAAAGCATGAAATCTACAACAAAAGATGTTAAATGCAAAAGGGACAAGGGTCCCATTGGGCGTGCCAAAATGTATATGGTGAAAAGTGAAAACAACAATATTGAAAGACTAAATGAATTCAACCACAAAACCCTAGCCTAACAACAACAAAGATCCACTATAACATATGAAGATTACCTAAGAAAATGCAAATAAAATGAAATCACAAAGATTATACCATCACATGTCCAATATGGTTTGGATCTCCATTCTTCCTATCTCCATTGATCTTGCTTGATATATTTTCTCTCAGATTTTATGTGTGCACAAGAGCTCAACAAAGAACATAAATGTAGTTGCAAGTAGGCTTGATCACATATGAAAGTTCGAAAGCGTAGTCGAGTAGTCAATTGATCAGTTAGGGTTTGATAATGAAGAAAGCATCTCCTTATATAGAAGACACTATAAGAAATGCAGGGATAAGATTGAGAGGTGTAAAATATAAATGGTTGGCTATGATTAGAGGGTAGGTAAAAGAAATAATAAAATAATGAAAGGGTAGGTAGTGTATGAATTAAGAGATGAATGACATGTGTCATAGGTGGAAAAGGTTAATGAATTAATTAAATAAATAAAGATTTATTTAATTAATAGAAGAAGTGGGATCATTTAAATAAATAAAAGTATTTATTTGATTTAGGAAAAGGATAATTTAAATAAATAAAAGTATTTATTTAAATGAGAAATAAGGCTAGAAGAGGATAAATGAATTAATTAATTAAATAAAGATTTATTCAATTAATAGAAGAATTAGGCTAAAATATTTATTTAACTAGATAGGAAATTTTTAGATGTCTACAACTTTCATTTTATATGTCGGTGGCAAAGCTCTTAAAACTTTAGAAATAATTTCATCTTCACTTAAGGTTCCTCCACCACATTGTATACCCAAAACAATTTCATTTACTCTTTCCATAAAAGCGGAAATCCTTTAATCTTCTTCCATTTTCAGATTTTCATACCTGACCCAGAAGCATTCCAGTTTTGCAATTTTGACTGTGGTATCACCTTCATTCAATGTTTCCAATTTATCCCAAATAGCTTTTGTAGTAGATCTATCTAATAATACCATGATTTGCTGATCTGATAATGCACTCAAAAGTGCTTCTCTTGCTTTATAATCATTTTCCTCATCTTTAGCCAAGGTTGGTGGATTAGGTTGACCTTGAGTAGGAACATTATAGCCATTCTTTGTAGCATCCCATATATCCTTTCCAATGCAATTCAGATGAGTCTCCATCTTGATCTTCCATATGCCATAGTTGGTTCCATCAAGCTTTAGACTATCCTTCCTGAAATAGTTAGTAGACATTGGATCTCCTAAAGCTGTTAGACTTCCACAAAAAGAGGACTAAGCTCTAATACCAATTGTTAGGTCCTGGAGGCAACTGAGAGGGGTGGGGGTGAATCAGTTGTCCAATAATTACAAATCAAAACTATCTTAACCAAAATTAATGCTTAATATCGGTAACCAAACTTTAATGTCGGTAGACAGTTTAATAGATAATTGCAGTACGAGTAAAGTTTAATGCATGAAATAGAAAGACAAATAACACATAACATGGTTATTTGTACGTGGAAACCCTATAAGGGGAAAAACCACAGTGGGAAACCTTACCCACAATCAGATGATACTACTGTAGATAGTATGTGTGTACAATATGGAGTTTGCACATGTAGAAAGGCCAACTACCTAGAGCTCACTACTCAATCACAAAATGGGAGTCACACTAACTACAATTGGATGGTTTAATCCAATGACAATGTACTGCTCAAAATAGCATCTTCATATGTTGGATTCGGTACCGGTTAAGCTCTGATTTGCTCTTCTTATATTAACATATACCTTATTACAATCCTTTTTCAAATCCTATGTTAATCTCATAAATGAGATCTTACATTTATACCATAACCTAAGACCAAATGTGTAGGTCGGCTCACTAAAAGATATTACAATAAAATCAATTACAAATGAATAAATATGCGATGCATGATGTTGGCTCAATGCATTTATAATAATAATAAATCATCTTCATAATGTGTCATGCTAATCTAGAATAGATAAGCTTTCCGGTGTATATCCTGGACCTATTTGCCAATAATAACAAATATGCAAACCCGATTAGAGTAATGAACAAATCACCAAGACCAAGTGTCCAAATGATGTCTTCGACATAACCAAGTAATCTCCAGATGATAACATACCATCCTCAATGCTGGTGAACTATATAATCCTGTGGGTGAACCAAATACCGATGACTATGCATAAGTCACTGATCATGTCGGTGAACATAACCAAAGATCTCCAAGTGTTCTCAAGTGTTTCACAAGTGTTGACAAGTGTTGACATCAATGACCAAACCATATCAACACATCCAAAATACCAACATCCTACACATACATATGTTAGCAGTTTAAAATTTTCAGTTCTTGGACATTTGGACCTACCAAAAAAGTTTGTTAGTTGCAAATAAAAGCGCTATCCTAGAAAATGTGTTGTTTTCCACCTCAAAAACGCTGACCTAGAGGACAAAAGCATGAACCTGTGATACGAAAGTGCTACTTTGCGGACTAAAATGTGAGAATTCACTAACAAAAGCACTAACTGAAATGACAAATACATTAATCTCAAAGACAAAAGCGCTAATCTAAGGATCAAATGCATTAATTTGTCAACAAAAGCGCTCACCTAAATACCAATGCGCTAACCTATGAGACAAAAACACTAATCTATTAAATGAAAGCGCTCTCAGAATTCACACAGGTGTGAATCTAGATTACAAATGCATTAAACTTATGTTTGTGAGAACTAGATAGGATATTGGAAAGATATATGCGAGGCTCTAGCTCCACGGTGGGTGCCAAAATGTGTCAACTTGAATTTCATCATCAAAATACTACCTCCAACATATTAGTTTCACAAAATACAAAGGAAATGCTAAAAGAAATCCAAACTCAACCAATGAAACTACATGAAATGAATATTAAAATAAAAACCATATTATTACCTTCATGATTTAAGTCTCATTGTGTCCTAACTCCACTATTCTTGGTTGCAGATGATTTTCTCTCAGATAAGCATTGGTAGTTTCCAAGATGGCATATGAAGAATAGGCTAATAACTGATAGTTAACTGATACTATGATATGCAATGCAAATAATTTAATTCTAAATGATTATGATAAATGAGAAATGCTAAATTGCTAAATTACTTCAAGATAAAAACTCATGGATGCATAAGTTTACTCAAATTTTTAACATGGAGACTAACTCTTTCTCAACTCAAACTCCTACTTTTATAGACTTTTGAGAAGATAAGATGATGTGTCTTGGATCAACGATCATGATCAGATCTACAAAATTGGATGGCTATGAGAAAAGGTGAAGGTTGAGAGAAAGGGGGAAGGAGAAGACAAGTGTCAGTCATCTCACCTTGACTAGGTTGCTGACTGAGGGAATCTAGGGATGGTTGGAGAAGATTTAGCTATGAGAGGTCAAGTGGACGCAAATACTTCCTAAGATGTAGGGATGCTGGAGAGAATATAGAAGAAGGTTAGGAAATATATATACGTACACAATATTTCATTTATATTTGGAAGTTGGAGATAAGTGGCTAATAAATGTTTCATTTAATTTTGTTGAATTAATTTAGCCACATGATGGATGAGTTGGCAAAGGAAATATGAAGTGGAGATGGAAGATGAGTTGGAAATGAATTAAATATTTTAAGAAATCATTTGATATTTCAGACTATATGATAGAAGAATAATCATTAAATATTAGATATTTAATTGATTGATTTAAAGAATAATTAAATTTAGATATTTAATTAATTGATTAGAAGAAAAGGATATAACGAATTAATTAATAAAATATTTTAATTAAATTAATTAATAAAATATTTTAATTAAATTAATTAATAAAATATTTTAATTAAATTAATTAATAGAAAGACATGAAATGAATTAAATAAATTAATCTTTTTAAATTAACTATTTAATAGAAGAATAATTATTAAATAAACATAAAATATTTATTTAATCGCTCATAGCCATTTTTATGTGTATACAGTTATGTCTTAGGTGGTATTGGAAAAGACCTAAATAATATATGATGTATCGGTAGTTGATCATATATACATGCATATTTTTAGGCTAACCGGTTTGATATATGGCATGATAGTGATATTGTATGGCATTGTGTACATCTAAGGTCATGTCACATGTTGTGGTGGAAATTGTGGAGCTAATAGATCATTAGATTGATCAGATATGCATATCTTAACCAGTATAAGGGGCAACTTGGCTCCAGTTTAAAACCTAACAGGCAAATGCAGACCTGAGATGTATGACTCAAGGGGAGTTGACAACCATGTTTTCCAAATTTGTATCAGACTTGCTAGACACAGGGGGAGTGAAAACGTCTATGGCTATACTGGTATGATTGTGTCCTTGGAAGTATCTGTGGTTGTGAGATATTTCAATGTCTATCTAATTGAAATCACAACTGGACCACCAAGAGAGTTTCCTGCAAAGAAGGAAAGTTACCTGCACAAGAGAACATGCATTTGGTATCAAAAGAGATATAATTGGTATCAGTGTCAGCTTCAACACTTGATATTAGCAAATTGGGGTCAAAATAGCTTTTGCATATCAAGGGGAGATGTTGCAGTCTGAATGAAAGGTATATTATATTTACTGATGTATGTGCCTTCAATTGGCTTTAGATAGTTTGTATATACATTTGTTTTCGGTTTGCATATACACTTGATTGTTGAGCAATTAGTGTCAGTTGGTGGTTGAGCCCTCCATATCAAGTGTTGTGAATTGGGAAGAGAATCATTTGGTAGAGAAAAAGGGGAGAAAAATGGGAGAACAATGCATGATGGTCAAAGGAGGAGAAGCATCTGGTAGAGAAAATGGGGAGAGAAACCTATGTCAGTGCCTGATAGACACAAGGAGGGGAGAAATCCTGACAGTGCCCTATGATAACCCTTACGGTATCATGAGATATGAATTCACTTGTGCAGATTAATTAAATAAGGTTATTGTAAATAAATAATTAAAATAATAATCTAAGTAATCTATGAAAGAATAAAGGAAATATATTTAATTGTTTTAATAAAGGAAGCATTATTTAAATAGTGAATATCTATTTAAATAGAAAGATATTTAAATATATTTTTGACATGTAATATTTAATATATTTCAATGAAATGTTATATTTAATATATTTAAAAGGAAATGATATTAAATATTTAATATAGTTAAATGAAATGTATTTAATATTTAATATATTTTAAAAAGGGAAACAATATATTTAATATCTTGTAAAGGCATGGCTTAAACAATTAAATTAAGTCTGGTTACTCTTGCACAAAGTGGTGCGTGGGTAATCACAGCTACCCCCGCACCCCTTCATGCAGAAGGGGCCCGTGGAGGGGCACAACCCCTCATGGGCTATATAGAGAAGTAGCAGTAGAGAAGAAAAGAAAAGGAGGAGGGAGCAAGGTGGAGAGAAGTTCGTTGCAGAGGAAAGGTAAGAATGCTCGTATTAATGTTCATGACTATTAATTAATTAGTATTCAGTATTAATAATTAATATGTAATGTTCATTGACAATAGTTAATGGGTAATGTGGAATGCTCGTAAATATGTGATGTTAATTATTGCCCAAGTGCATATATATATATATATATATATATATATATATATATATATATATATTAATTGATGTATAATATTCAGTGGTCATTAAATATAGGTAAAAGATATAATCATGTTAATTATTGTATTCACAAGTTTACACATTAGGAAGGATTGTGTAATACAAAGGTATTTAATGAAACTTAATGCATATGTTAAAAATGGTAAAGTACATTGATATATATATATATATATGTTAAAGAATATATGAGGAATCCATGTTAACACAAAGGGATAGGTTATGAACTGAAACTAATATGCATATGTATGGCTTGGTTGACTAAAAATCAACCAAGAAGAGAAGGATCTGGTCGATCCCCTTTGAGGACTTTGGATGATGGAGGCATCACCCAAGACAAGGAATAGACAAGGGTCTTCTTTACCTGGCTTGGGTATAAGAGGTTACACCCAAGATAGGACTTGATGGATCTAGTTGATCCCCTCTCAGGACTTGGGTGATGGAGGCACCACCCAAGCAAGGAATAGACAAGGGTCTTCCTTGGATGGCTTGGGTGTAAGAGGTTACACCCAAGACAGGATTCAAACTCATCTTTGATTTCCTAGAGGACTTGGGACCAAGGGGTTCCAAGAAGGCGAGCCTCACAGTTGCCTAAGGACATACTTCTGTATGGCATTGTATCCTTTTTTTTATTTGAAAATTATGATTATGTTAATTAAGCATTAAAGTTAGATTGCAATTTATAGTACTTATATATATATATATATATATATATATATATATTTGTTGTGTTCTAACAATCTGTTTTGCAGGTTAATGATCTCTAACTAGTAGGGACATTATAGTGGTATCAGAGCATAATCCTACCATCTTGTGGGAAAGATTCTTATTTTATGATCACATATCAGAGGAAGAAAGGAGCAAAAGCAATGGTTGATCAATTAGCCAAACAGTTCCAAACTTTCATGGAGCAAATCAATGAGAAATTTGAAAGAATGAGCTAGTTAATCCTCCAAAGTCCCAACAACAACAATAGAGATATGTCAAACCCTAGAAGAGAGACACACTCTAATCATGCTGACAATGAATGATCACCTCAGAGCTCTAGGCAAACAATTCCCAAATTTCTTCCTAAAGAAGAACATGTGAGGGAGGAGGAGGAACCGGCCACACTGGAAGAAATCGCCCAAATTTATGCTAGATTGGATCCAGAAGTTCAGAGGGTGGTGTCCTTCAGAGACTTCTATGAGTCCAAGACTAATGAGAGTAGGAGGAGGAAACCTATGGGTAACGACCTCAAGGATAATGTCAACAAAATGTCCCTACCCTATTTTGCTAGGGCAGGGAAGGATGTCAACCAAGATTGGGTACAAAAATTAGACACCTACCTTTCATACAACCCAATGACCGAAGGAGATGCTATAAAATTTGCCATACTACATTTAACCAAAAATGCCCATAATTGGTGGCATAATGGTCTCATTACCCTAGGACACAAAAACATCTCCACCTACAATGAGTTTACCCAAAGGCTCATCAGCCGATTTGACCAGAAAGACTTAGAATGGTACTTCCAAGAGCTAACACACCTTAGGCAAGTAGGAACCATTGAATATTATATAGATCAATTCCAAAACTTGTCAATAATGGTCCCTGACCTATCCCAGAAAAGGCTTACCTACATGCTCTTAGAAGGTCTAAAGGACCCCATTAAGAGCTTTGTTAAACCCCTAGAACCACAAAACTTAGGGGAAGCCATTAAGAAAACTAGGATGGTCGAATTTAATACCCCCAAGAATACCCCCACCAAAACTCCACATAGGAATGAGGAACACTAGAGGGACCGCCGAGAAAAGCCTTGCCACTTATGCAAAAAACCTTGGAGCTTTTATCACTAGTGCAAGGAAAGAGACGAGCTCATGGAGAAAAGGGTTATGCTTCAAATGCAAGGCCCCATGGGTGAGAGGCCATGAATGCAAAAGAGGACAGTTGAATAATGTAGAAGAAATATAGGATGAGGAAAGACCTTATAAAAGAACCAGATTTGAAAACAATGCACCAAGTACCTTGGTAGTCATCACTCAAGAAAGTGAGAATAGATGTTTCAAACTCAAAGGGACTATCAAGGGGCAGGAAGTAATTGCATTAATGGACACTGGAGCTTCACATGACTTCATTAGCAAACATCTAGCAGCAAAGAGATGATTAAAAACCCAAGAATTTGGAGGATTTGAAGTGATCATGGGCAATGGAGTCTTAGATAGGTGCACTAAAATTATACCCCAATTGGAAGTCACCCTGGGAGGACATACCAGTACAAGGAACTTCTTTGTGGTAAACCTAGAGAATGATATCATTTTGGGAATGCCATGGATAAATTCATTGGGATGATTTACCATGGATAGTCCAAATTGGGAGATATGCTTCCAACATGAAGGAAGAGAGATAACATTGAAGGGAATTCCTAATGGCTCTCCAAAGATAGTATCATGCAACAAAATGGAGAAAATCCTTAGACACAATCAAGGAGAGTGGGTTGCCCAATGTATGATCCTGGATAAATCTCCAACCAAAGACCAAGTCATTCAAAGGGATATACAACCTATCCTTAGAGACACAAAAAGGTCTTTGAGAACATTCCCTCAAGTTTACCCCAAAAAAGGGGATTTGAGCATTCCATTGAATTAGAGGAAGGAGCAAAACCTATCATTACCACTCCTTACCACCACCCCCACAAGTTCAAAGAGGAGATTGAAAAAACCATAAAAGAATTATTAGAAATGGGGCACATCCAACCAAGCAACAACCCTTTTGCTTCATCAGTAGTATTGGTTAAGAAGAAAGATAGAACTATGAGAATGCGCATAGATTATTGGACCTTGAATAAAAAGACTATAAAAAATAGATGCCCTATCCCAAGAATTGATGAACTAATGGATGAACTTCATGGAGAAAAATACTTCTCCAAAATTGATCTAAGGTCAGGATATCATCAGATTAGAATGAGGGAAGAGGATATTCCCTTAAATTAATGAAAATTGAATGAAAGAAGTATCGTTCTAAATAGGGTCTAAAAATCCTATTTTATGTTTGGTATGTTTTGTTTCGTATAATAGATACCTATCTATTTTTTGCCCTTTTAAAAAAAGTATCCACAAAAAATCTTCCTCTCTTCTGTAGGTATTATTATTAATGTTTAAATATTGCATTGTTTACTAATTAAACTCTCTCTCTGTAAACAGGGGAGACAAATCGTCTTCACCTCTATCTATTCTATAAATAACAAGAACTTTTTTTGTACAAATTAATTGCACAAAGTTAGTTGAATAAGTTGCATTAACTGCGTCTTTCTTATTATAATTCAATTTGATTAGTAATAATCACATTCTATCGTTTACAAAATTACATTATAAAGCATTCAGATGTCACTATGGATATTTTGAGTTTTTGGTCATGTTGTTTGGTCTCACTAATGCCCCGACCACCTTTTAGTCATGTATGAATCATACATTCAGGCAATAGTTGAGGAAATTCCTTCTAATATTCTTTGATGATATACTCATTTATAGCAATACATGGGAAGAACATCTCCTGCACATCGAAGAGGTATTAAACATTCTGGAGTCTAAATCATTATATGCTAAAGCTTCCAAGCGTGAATTTGGGATGAGAGAAATCATTTACTTAGGACACAAAATTAGTGAAGCAGGAGTAAGTGTGGATGAAGAGAAGATCAAAGCCATCATGGAATGGCTCACCCCTAGAACCTTAACCCATTTAAGGGGATTTGTGGGACTATGCAGCTACTATAGATGCTTTGTAAAAGGTTTCTCCAAAATTGCAGCATCCCTTATCGATCTAACTAAGAAAGGGGCTTTCACATGGAATGACTAGGCCCAAAAGGCCTTTGAACAACTTAAAATAACCATGAGCACTTGTCCAATATTAGCCATCCCTGAATTCTCTATACCATTCGAACTACAATGTGATGCAGCAGGGAAGGGAATTGGGGCCGTACTCATGCAAAAGAAACACCCCATAGCTTTTGAGAGCCATAAACTTACCATAGCAGAAAGACACTATTCTATCTATGACAAAGAAATGCTAGCCATAATGCACGCCTTGGCTAAATTTCACCAATACCTTGTTTGTGTGAGGTTTGGTGTGAAAATTGATCATAACAGTCTACGCTTCTTCTTGAGCCAAAAGAACCTTAATGATAGGCAACAAAAATGGGTGAGCAAAATACAAGCCTACTACTTTGATATAGAATATGTAAAAGGGGTGAACAATGCGGCAGCAGATACACTATGCCAAAGGGCTCATCTTAATATCATCACCAGTATCTCAAAAAATTGGAAGAAAGAAATCCTTAATGACTATGACCAAGATCCACAAACAAAGGAAATCTTGGTGGGAAATCTTCCAAACGAAGATTTTAAAGTTAAAGGAAATCTCATCTTGTATAAAGGAAGGACATATTTGAGCCCTCAAACCAGATTCAAAGGCAAAATTCTCAAAGAATTTCATGATAACCCCTTAGCAGGACACCTGGGGTACTACAAAACTTATAAACACATTAGGGAATGATATGCATGGAAAGACCAAAAAAGAGATATCCAAAAATATGTACAAGAATGCCTAACATGTCAACGTAATAAAGCTGAACTTACCCACCCCGCTAGGTTGCTTTAGCCACTACCTATTCCTAATCAAAAGTGGGAGAGTATTTCTATGGATTTCAAAACTGGGTTGCCAAGGACACAAGGGAAGGATAGCATTTTTGTGGTGGTAGACAGACTCATGAAGTATGCCCATTTCCTCACGGTCTCCACTGAATACAAAGCCTACCAAATAGCAGATCTATTCTTCAGGGAAATTTTTAGACTCCATGGACTCCCTCTAAATATTGTCAGTGACAGAGATAGCAAGTTTATTAGACAATTTTGGCAAGAACCCTTTAAAATGGTAGGAATAGACTTGACCCCTAGTACCAGTTACCATCCTCAAACTAATGGGCAAACTGAAATAGTAAACAAATGGATAGAGGGCTAACTAAGGAATTATGTTACAGGGCAACAGACTACTTGGGTTAAGTGGCTACACTTAGGATAACATTGCTACAACACGACACACCATATGTCAATAGGGATAGTCCTTTCCAAGACTTGTACGGCTATGAGGTCACAAGTTTTGGGGAATTAATAACCCAAGAGAGAAGAGTACCAAAAGCACGAGAATTTGTGCAACAGAGTAGGGACATCATGAAGACCTTGAAGGATAATTTACATCAAGCTCAAAACCAACAAAATATCTATGCTGACAAGAAGTGTATAGAACAGTCATTTGAGGTCGAAGATCTGGTGTTTCTAAGATTGCAACCCTATAAGCAATCATCCCTCAAAAATAATGTGATAGAAAAATTGAAACCCTAATTCTATGGACCCTACAAGATAATTCAGAGGATTGGAGAAGTAGCTTATGAGATTGAACTTCCCAAGAGCAGTAAAATACATAATGTGTTCCATGTTTCCTGACTTAAGAAGGTTCTAGGACAACACTTGGTTCCTTATAGTGAACTACCCCCTCTAGATGATGAAGGGAAACTCACATTGTACCCCGAGATCATTATGGATACACGGAAAAGAGAACTCAAGAACTGGACCATTACCAAACACTTGATAAAATGGAGGAATCTCCCAGATGAGGATGCTAGTTGGCAAAGGGAGGAAGATCTAAAGATGCTTGAGGACAAGCAAAATTGAGATGGAGGGACTATGATAACCCCTACGGTATCACGAGATATAAATCACTTGTGCAGATTAATTAAATAAGGTTATTGTAAATAAATAATTAAAATAATAATCTAAGTAATCTATAAAAGAATAAAGGAAATATATTTAATTGTTTTAATAAAGGAAACATTATTTAAATAGTTAAATATCTATTTAAATGGAAAGATATTTAAATATATTTTTGACATGTAATATTCAATATATTTTAATGAAATGCTATATTTAATATATTTAAAAGGAAATAATATTTAATATTTAATATAGTTAAATGAAATGTATTTAATATTTAATATATTTTAAAAAGGGAAACAATATATTTAATATCTTGTAAAGGCATGGCTTAAACAATTAAATTAAGCCTAGTTACTTCCACACAAAGTGGTGTGTGGGTAACTGCAGCCTAGGCTGTGATTACCCCCGCACCCCTTCATGCGGAAGGGGCCCGTGGAGGGGCACAACCCCTCATGGGATATATAGAGAAGTAGCAGCAAAGAAGAAAAGAAAAGGAGGGAGCGAGGTGGAGAGAAGTCTGTTGTAGACGAAAGGTAAGAATGCTCATATTAATGTTCATGATTATTAATTAATATGTAATGTTCATTATTAATTAATTAGTATTCAGTATTAATAATTAATATGTAATGTTCATTATTAATTAATTAGTATTCAGTATTAATAATTAATATGTAATGTTCATTAACAGTAGTTAATGGGTAATGTGGAATGCTCGTAAATATGTGATGTTAATTATTGCCCAAGTGCATATATATATTAATTGATGTATAATATTCAGTGGTCATTAAATATAGGTAAAAGATATAATCATGTTAATTATTGTATTCACAAGTTTACACATTAGGAAGGATTGTGTAATACAAAGGTATTTAATGAAACTTAATGCATATGTTAAAAATGGTAAAGTACATTGATATATATATATATATGTTAAAGAATATATGAGGAATCCATGTTAACACAAAGGGATAGGTTATGAACTGAAACTAATATGCATATGTATGGCTTGGTTGACTAAAAATCAACCAAGAAGAGAAGGATCTGGTCGATCCCCTTTGAGGACTTTGGATGATGGAGGCATCACCCAAGACAAGGAATAGACAAGGGTCTTCTTTACCTGGCTTGGATATAAGAGGTTACACCCAAGACAGGACTTGATGGATCTAGTTGATCCCCTCTCAGGACTTGGGTGATGGAGGCACCACCCAAGCAAGGAATAGACAAGGGTCTTCCTTGGATGGCTTGGGTGTAAGAGGTTACACCCAAGACAGGATTCAAACTCATCTTTGATTTCTTAGAGGACTTGGGACCAAGGGGTTCCAAGAAGGCGAGCCTCATGGCTACCTAAGGACATACTTCCATATGGCATTGTATCCTTTTTTTATTTAAAAATTATAATTATGTTAATTAAGCATTAAAGTTAGATTGCAATTTAGAGTACTCATATATATATAAATATATGTTTGTTGTGTTCTAACAATCTATTTTGCAAGTTAATGATCTCTAACTAGTAGGGACATTACATGCCCTTTGCCATTATTGTCAAAGAGGGAGAGAGATTATGTAGTATACTGCATACTACATTTGTGAGAATCCATGGAACACACAAAGGGGGAGAAAGAGAATTTGTAGTATGTTAGATACTACATGAGTTGACATCAATGCCAATGGGGGAGATTGTTTGCATTGTGTTGTCATTGATGTCAATGGGTATAGGATGGCAACCTATATGGGAGATATATGTGCAATACTACCATTGATACATAAAGGATGTGATGTCTTTGATGTCACCTAGCCTAGTAGGTCATCGATACATAGGTTAGTGATGACTTGTGTTGAAGACATAAGGAAAACAGACTGGTAAGTGACATGTTGGCAGTGCATTATTGTCAACCAACAAGAGAGAAACATGTTGGGATGTTTATTGTGATGAAGAGGCGAAATGTTACAAAAATCACATCAACACCAGAGGTGAAGTATGTGCAGGCCACCAGTATGTTGTGTGGATGTGAAACAATAGGACTCCCACCAGTAAGTGGTAATACTGAGCTTATCTCCCAATATGCATGGAATGCATCATAGTCCTCTGAGATAAGATAAAAGAGTAGAAGGAAGGGATTGAAGGCTCACACCGGATCAACCAGTGAAACACTAAGTTGCCTTAGGTGCATGAGATCAGAGATATGCACTTGATCATCTTGGTAGACATGATGAGTTGTTGATATAGAGAAGGAAAGATATGTTTGTCACTTTGACAAACTATTTGATAAGAGAACCGGTCAAGTGGTGAAGAAGGCAAGGTTGAGAAGTTGCAGACATAGAGTGCAACCTGATTGAAGATGGAGAAAGGTGTTCCACCGGAACATATGCAAAGTGCCAGAGAAAAGACATATTGGTTAGGGTAAAACTAGTAGGGTGTGTGAGCTGGTACATAAATGTGGTTGTGTGGTTGGTCGGTGATCTTGTCTAGACCAACACAGAAGACTGAGCAAAGGTGGATGCCAAAAAAGAGGGCATGTGGAGTTGAAGTGGCATGCATGCACAAGTCGTTGAAGTATTGTTGGTGAGGTAGGTGGTGACTGGTCGATATTAATGTCGATATCATGTTTCACGGGTCGAGATCAGAAGAGTGCGGCTTGAGACTGATTAGAGTACAAAGATCTGATTTGATGACTTCGTAATTGAGGCTAAGTGTCCAGGTGTTGATTAGGATAGGTGAAGTTATCTACATGATTGCTTCATAGGTGTTTGACAAGTGCAGACCAAAGAAGGTGTCATGTTTGCCAAATAGGGAAAACGTGTTTTGAACGCAACAGGATTGGCTAAGTCTGATTAATCCATTGCAGGTGGTTGATCTATAGACAAAGATCTAATTGGATTTGATCTGCCTCAGGGTCAATGAAGAAACCCTAGTGAGCTAGAAGTTTGAATATCGTTGATGGCGAGAAAACTCAAGTATAAGTATGCCGACTCATGATTGAAGATTATTGATGAAAAAGGATAGAGAGTGAACAAGTAGTAGTGAGCCAACCATTTAGAGACTTCATTGAAGATCATAGAGACTAAGTGTTGAAGGTGCAACTGGTGAGAGGTTTTGGCAAAGGCAAAATCGGTAAGGATAGAGAAACTGGTAAACTGCAAAGTGAGTTGCAGTGGTGTAAACCGGTAGTGCTAGAACCTGCAAAAAGGGCAGAGAACGAATTGTAGTGCAATGCAATCAGTTGAGGTGAACTAGAAAGCTAGAGAATAGTGTAGAGTTAAACCTGCAACTGAAGTAACTGGCAAGCTGAGAACTGGTAGTGTTCAGAGAGAAGAACTGATAGAGAAGAAGAAGAGGATGAACCAGTAAGGTTGTAGCAGAGAGTGAGCTACAACAAGAGATAAGGTTGCAGCAGTGAGAAGGTGAGCAGAGAACTGACAATTAATTGGACAGAAGAGAATCGATGGAGAGACTTGCATAAGAGTTATAAAGTTCTTTTGTAACAAGGCTATTACTTTTGTAATTGATTATGATCATTATAGATCATTGAGTTGGAGCTTGGTGCATGGGTTGGTGCTCCTTGGGTTGGTTCATTAAAGCAAGAGTGGTACTCCTTGGGTTGGTGCCCTAAATATTTTAATTGATTATTTCATTGTGAGGTTGGATTGGAGTAGTAGACTCCAGTAGCACTTCTCACTAAGGTTTTTTCCATCTTGGGTTCTCCTCGTACATCTAGTGTTATGTGATGTCCCCTTTTATGTGTGGTTGTATTTGTGTTATCCTCCTATCTAACTAGTATGTCTTCCTTATGTTAGATCTATTAACCGATATATACACATATGATAGAAAACAAAAAAGATTTGGAAACCACTGATTCACCCCCCTCTCAGTGGCATCTTGTGTTCAACAGATTTCTCAAGATATAGCATTTTACACAAATCCTTAATCTAAACTAGAAATAAGACATGTAGATCATGACAAAAGAAAACTAAAGTTCTAGGGAACATGAATCAACAATCCATAATACCTTTAGACTACTGATAAATATAAAAAATTAAATGCATTGCTTGGTAACATCTTGAAACCACACAAACTCTGAACATAGACAAATAACACTTACTCTCTAGAATAGACATCTGACATAGCTAGACTAAAAAGAGGTTACCAATCCTCTAGAAACACAACATGCCAACAATATTTGTCATCCAAAACATCTTCAGATAGATTGCATACATCCGGACAACATTTGTTTGTACATATATTGTCTGTGCACAACCAGACTACTTCTAGACCAAAGAGTTGACATCAGTGACAACCTAAATAACATATTTACAACAATATCACCCTTTGTCATTGATGACAATGGGTAAGTGCAAGAAGTTGTGTCCACTTAATGTGGAATTTTTACACTTAGAAAAAATGTGAAAATTGAGCGGAGTACATAGGAGACGAAACAGGATCCCATCTAGGCATGAGGTCTTGAACCAAAAAAAATAATGGGATCCCATGGGCCCCAGGATCCCAAGACTAAAGCTTGAAATGGGACCCCATTTCAAAATGAAACGATATCCCATTTCAAAAAATATAATAATAAAAAAAATGGGTCCCAATTCATTTTTTCCAAATGGGATCCCGATTAGATTTACTTAGCAAGCCGCCAGCCACTAGCCAGCCTTCTAGGTACACCCTTTGCTATTTTTTTAATAAGTTTTACTTTTTAGTATTTTAAAAAAAAAATTCATAGTTAAATTAGTTTTTTAGTAAAAAAAAATAGTTTTTATGTTAAAAATTTGGTTTTTTAGTTAAAAAATTGGGATTTTAGTTAAAAATTTGGTTTTTTAGTTTAAAAATTAATTATTTTAGTTTAAAATTAATTTTTTTAATTGATTATGAAAATTATTTTTTTTTAATTGATTAGCTTAGATTTTTTTAAAAATGTTAATCAAGGTTTTAATGAAAGTAATTTTTTTATAAAATTATTTTTCATGGTTGATGAATGAAAAAGAAAATGTTGAAAACCTTGAAATGAAAATAGAAAACGAAACCAAAACCAAAGCAAAATCCAAAATCAAAACAAAAATCAAAATGAAAACCAAAACCAAAACTACAACAAAAATAAAACTGAAACATTGTTAAAAAACCAGAGCCAAAACCAAAATGTAAATAAAGAAAAACCAAAACCTTTCAAAATGAAAATGAAAATGTTGAAAAACCAAAGTATAGGATCACATATGACCCATATAACCGAATATGACCATATAGGATCACATAGTTTCCTAAGGGATTATATGTGGTCCTAAGGGGTCACGCATGTGTTATAGCACATTTGTGACCCCTTAGGACCACATTATTGGCAATTTGGAGGAATTGATTATGTGTTGCATTGATGTTTTGTCATTGATGTCAACACTAGCTATTTTGGATGTTTTACTGACACGCTTCTGGTCCTGGTAGGTTGAGTGGTTTCTGGTTGGTTTGGATCCGGCATGGTCCGGTATGCTCTGGTATGTCTTGTTTATGGAATTGGCTTACTCATATTCATATTCAGTCAGGTGGTTTTGGTCTGGTGATCGGATACTATCTTGCTTGGTTTGTGGTTCTGGCAAGGGCTTCACTAGCAGAGCTTTGATGAAGACCTTTGATGAATTTCATAAGTGGTGTTGGTGAAACTTCTGGTATGGATTCAAGATGTTGATGGTGATCATGTTCGATACTTGGCAGATTAGGATCATTGTTTTAGCGTGTGGACCTATATTGGGTCCCAGTTGATCTAGGTTGTGGACCGACTTAATGTAACATGTGGATTGGACCTCTCGATGTGTTTTTGGGATGTCTTATGAGTTGGATATTATTTATTTCATCTAAGCTCAACATGTTTTGTAATTATGTACTTGGTTTATTATCTGGTGGTTGACCTAATTATTTATGGTTGAGGGTTTGTATATATATGATGTAAGATCTCATTGTAGATCATCAAGATATAGGAATGGGATATGGATATGTAATATGCGAATAATGTAATATCATTCGGACAGAGGATTTGATCGATCATTGGAGATCAAATTGGGTTTATATAAGAGGATTTAGTCCTCCGATATTGAGCTTAACTGGAACTGTACTCAGGCATAGGAGATGTTATCTTTGCAGTTCATTCCTTCTTTCAGATTGTAGTCTGGATTTCTATGTAGTCAGTGAGACTCATTTTGTGATGAGCAATGTGCTCTAGGCTATTGGCCTTCCTGCAAGTGCAGGCCCCTCAATCATAATTCACATACTTACTATAGATGTATTATCTAACTTTGGGTAGGCTTCCCACTATGGCTTTTCCCTTTACCAGGTTTTCCACATATAAATCTTGGTTTCATGTGGATGGTATGTATTCTCTAATTATTGCTTATGCTTAATTGGTTTAACTACTATTCTGGTAATTGGTTTAAGCATTCTGGTATTAATGTTTTAGGTTTTGGTATTAAAGTTTTAATTGCTAAATGTTTCGGTAATCTGTGACAACTGATTCACCCCCCCTCTTAGTTGTCTTCTGGTTATTTGAACTATCTAACAATTGGTATTAGAGCTCTAGTCCTCTTTGCAGAAAGCTTAACCGCTTGAGAAAGATCCTTTGCTGACTAACAGTTGAAGTTCATCTGGAGCTATCTTTTGAAGAGATATTCCTAGGCTTTATGGAACAAATTACACAGTATGGAAGATTAGGATGGAGAATCATCTGACATGTCTTGGTAAGGAGATTTGGGAGATCACATAGAATGGTGTTACACCTCATAATCTAGCATCTAGAAATCCTCCTTCATAAAACTTGGATAAGGAGCTTGAGAATGATTGTAGAGAAAGAGAAGCCCTTTTGTGTGCACTTTCTGATTAGCAAATAATGGGATTAACTAACAAATCATCTGGAAAGGCTATATGGGATAAGTTGGAGACTCTTAATGAACATGACCCTATAGTGAAGATTGTTAAACTTGATGGTTACCAGGTGAGATATGAAAACTTGAAGATGGAAGAATATGAAATGATTACTGCATTCATGGAAAGAGTAAATGAGATTGTTATGGGAATTCAATGTTGTGGTGGAACTCTGAGTGAAGATGAAATTGTTTCTAAAGTTTTGAGATCCTTACCACAGGCTTACAAAATGAACACTACTGCAATTAATGAATTGAGAACAATGGCTAATACATATGTCAACAAAGATACCTTGGTTGGGAAATTATCTGCTTTTGAGCTTGAAGAATTTGGACCTTCTGGAGCTGTCAAGTCTAAACATGCTTTTCATACATTTGCATCATCAACCAGTAAGCAAGATTGGAAAGATTTATATGCAAAGGAATTGGATTATATGAAGAGAGAAGATGATGAGTTTGAGCAACTTGAAGCACTATTTGCTAAAAGAGTACCTAAAGGACCGGTAGGAAGTAAGTATGAAGGAAAATCACCTTTTGAATGTTTTGCACATAATAAGACTAGTCGTTTTATATGTAGATGTCCTTAAAGGAATTCATGATTTGAAGAAAGAGTTAGAAGATCTTTTAAGCCTAACCCTGGATATCAAAACAAGTATAAGTACAGAAAAAATAGAGATAAATCATGCTATATAGCGGACGAGGAAGGTGTTACTAATTCTAATGATGAACTGGCATAAGACTCTACTAGTGGTTCTGGCAATGGGAAGGAATGGGTGTTTTTGGATATCAAGGAAGATGTTTTGGCACTGAAAGAGAATGTACCTTAAGAGAAGGCACTTGCTGCTAAAATTGAAGACAAGGATGAATGTGTAATTGACAATGGTTGTTCACATCATATGACTGGAGATAAAGGGAATTTTCTATCTTTGCAAGAATTTGATGGCGGTCTAGTTAGATTTGGAAATAACAAAGCATGTATGATCAAAGCAAAAGGAACTATATCACTGGATGGTAAGGACAATACTAATAATGTTTATTATGTTGAAGGTTTAAGGCATAATATTTTGAGTGTAGGACAATTGGTAGATAAGGGATTTCAATTACAATTCAAGGATGGAAAATGCAAAATCATTAACAAATCTGGTTTGGAGATTCCAACAGGTACACAAACAAAAGGTAATATATTTCATTTGAATTTCGGTGAAAAGATATGTTTGATTGCACAAATTGATGAAAGTTGGCTATGGCATAAAAGGCCGTGTCATGTGAATTTTGGTTGCATTGTGAAGATCCATTCAACTAAGGTAGTTAGAGATATACCTAAGATTGCAAAGCCCTATAATCTGGTATATAAAGAATGTCAAATGGGTAAATAGGCCAGAACATCTTTTAGGAGTGCACAAGATAAATCTAATGATGCTCTTGATCTTATTCATATTGATTTGTGTGGCCCTGCTAGAGTTCAAATTTTTAGAGGTGAGATATTTTATGCTAATCATTGATGATTATTCTAGAATTATGTGTTGGTATTTTGGTATGGTTTTGTCATTGATGTCAACACCTACTAAAAACTTATCAACTCTAGCACTTTGGAGAATCAACAACATTCACCGGCAAGAAAATGACTTATGAACAGTCATTAGTATCTGGTACACCGATAGGATATAATGATCACCGACACTTGGAATGATATGGAAATCACATGATTATGTCAAAGACATCATTTGGACACTTTGTATTGAAGGTTTTTTAATTGGCATATTCGTATTTGCATATTTGTTGTTACCGACAAATAGGTCTAGGTTACATTGGTACGTTTATCTTCTCTAGATCAACATGGCATGCTATGGAGATGACTTTTTCTTGTTGTAAATGCATTAAGCTGACATGTTGAATCGGTTATTGCATTGGGCATTAATTTATTTGTAAATTGATTTTATTGTATTATCCTTTAGAGCTGACCTACTAAAATTGGTCTTAGGGTATGGTATAAATGTAAGATCTTATTTGTAAGATTGAATGAGGAATGCAAAAAAGAATTGTGTGAAGGTATATGCAAGAATAAGCAGAGCTATACATGCAAAAATCATTCGAAGGTGAAGCTAGGTTTTTGTAAAAGCATATCAGGACTATACTGGTACTGAATCTAGCATATGAAGATGTTATTTTGAGCAGTACATTCTTATTAGATTTAACCATCCAATTGTAGTCAGTGTGACTCCCATTTGTGATTGAGCAGTGAGCTCTAGGTGCCTGGCCTTTCTACATGTGCAGACCCCATTTGTATACACTTACTATCTGCAGTAGTATCATCTAATTGTGGGTAAGGTTTCCCACCATGGTTTTTCCCCTTACAGGGTTTCCACATACAAACATTGGTGTTATGTGTTGTGGATAACTTTGTCTTTTTGTTTCATGCATTAATCATTGTCGGTATTGTAATTAACTGATAAAATTATCTACTGGCATAAAATCCTGGTTCATTGGTATTAAGCATTAAGTTGGTTAATTTATTTGACAACTGATTCACCCCCCACTCTCAGTTGTCTTTGGGACCTAACAATTGGTATCAAAGCTTAGTCCTCTTTTTGTAGAAGTTTAACAGCTTGAGGAGATCCAAATGTCTACTAACTATTTCAGAAAGGGCAGTCCTAAACTTGATGGAACCAACTATGGCATATGGAAGATCAGAATGGAGAGACATTTAAATTGCATTGGAAAGGATATTTGGGATGTTACAAAGAATGGCTATATTTCTCCTACTCAAAGTCAACTAAATCCACCTACCATAGGAAAAGATGAGAAAAATGATTGCAAAGCAAGAGAAGAACTTTTGAGCGCATTATCAGATCAACAAATCATGGGATTATTAGATAGGTCTACTGCTAAAGCTATTTGGGATCATTTGGAAACACTGAATGATGGAGATTCCACAGTCAAGATTGCAAAACTTGAAAGCTTCCGGGTCAAGTATGAACATCTGAAAATGGAAGAAGATGAAAGGATTTCTGCTTTTATGGAAAGAATAAATGAAATTGTTTTGGGTATTAAATGTTGTGGAGGAACTTTAAGTGAAGATGAAATTGTTTCAAAAATTTTAAGAGGATTGCCACCGGCATATAAAATGAAGGTTACTGCTATAAATGAGTTAAGAACAATGCCTAATACATCAGTAACTAGGGATACATTGATTGGAAAACTTTCAGCCTTTGAAATTGAGGAATTTGGTCTTGTTGCTACTATAAAGAAAGTTTTAGCCTTTAAAGTATCAACATCATCTGCATCATCATTTGACAAATCTGATTGGAAATCCTTTTATGCAAGAGAACTTGAGGAAAGTAGGAAAGAAAATGAAGAACTTGAAGCACTATTTGCAAGGAAAATGCCTAAAGTCCAATTGGAAGTAAGTATGAAGGTAAAGCACCCTTGAAATGTTTTAACTATAATAAGATTGGTCATATGGCTTCAAGATGCCCTGATAGACATGCTGGACTAAGAGAAGAAGCTAGAAGGACATACAAGCCTAACCTTGAATATCAGAGATACAGATTTAAGAAGAATAAAGACAAATCTTGTTACATTGCTGATGAAGGAGTGACTGATGATTCTGATGAGGATCTGACAGACAATGGATGGGTCTTTGTTTCTATAACAAAAGATCAATCGACACCTACTGATCAACCGGTAGAATAGGCCTTGGTAGCTAAAGTTGAAGTTAAGGATTAATGGATCATTGACTTAGGTTTCTCACATCATATGACTGGTGATAAAAGTAAATTCCTAACTTTTTAGGAGTATAATGGAGGTCTTGTAAGATTTGGAGATGATAAAGCTTGTTTGATCAAAGGTAAGGGTACAATATCTCTTGATGGTAAGAATAATACTGACAATGTCTACTATGTTGAAGGTTTAAATCATAATCTTTTGAGTGTTGGTCAATTAGTTGAGAAAGGATTTCAGTTACAATTCAAAAATGGAAAATGCAAAATCATGAATAGAACTGGTTTGGAAATTGCAACCGGTAATCAAACTAGAGGTAATATCTTTCATTTGAATAATAGTGAAAAGACATGCTTGATTGCACATATTGATGAAAGTTGGCTATGGCATAAGAGACTCTGTCATGTAAATTTTGATTGTATGATGAAAATAAGTACCACTAAGGCAGTTAGAGATTTACCTAAAATTGTCAAACTTCACAATACAATATGTAAGGAATGTCAATTTGGAAAACAAGTTAGAGCTACTTTCAAAAGTATTCCAGAAAAATCTAATAATGCTATTGACTTAATTCATATTGATTTATGTGGTCCAGCTAGAACTAAAAGTTTACAAGGTGATAGATATTTCATGCTAATCATTAATGACTATTCTAGAATGTGTTGGGTTACTTTTCTTAGAGAAAAATCAGAAGCACTTGGAAATTTCAAACTATTCAAAGCTATGGTAGAAAATGAAACTGGTAAGAAAATCAAATGTTTGAGATCAGATCAAGGAGGAGAATTTACATCTAAGGAATTTAATACATTCTATGAAGTAAATGGAATTAGAAGATAGCTATCAGCACCTCGGACACTGCAGTAGAATGGAGTTGTAGAAAGGAAAAACATAACTATCTTGGATGCAACCAGAAGTATGTTATTAGAAGCAAACCTACCACATGTATATTGGAGAGAAGAAGTAAGTACAACGATCTATACATTCAACACAATTCATATCAAAGGTGAAACCGGTAAGACCCCTCATGAACTATGGTTTGGTATTACTCCTACTCTTAAATGTTTTAGAATATTTGGAAGAAAATGTTATATCAGAAGAGATGAATATATTGACAAATTTTATCCGAGAAGTGATGAAGGAATATTTCTTGGTTATTCATCTAAGAGTAAGGCATATAGATGTTTTAACAAAAGATTGTAGAAAATTGTTGAAAGTACAAATGTGAAGATTAATGAACAATTTAGAGGAACTTCAAGGTATATAGAGTCTAAACCAGCAATATAAATTTTGACAAATGAACCTACACTAAATCCATCGATACAGAATGAAGATCTAGTTACCCCGGTACCATCTGAAAATTCCACTATAACTAAGGAACAACAACAAACCAAGACACCCTGGTATGTAAGACTGAATCATTTTGAAGATCAGATAATTGGAAACAAGTATAAAGGAGTTATGACAAGAGGAATATTGGAAAATGAAGAGGTATGTCTTATTTCTCAAATTGAACCATCATCTATTAATGAGGCATGTGAAGATAAATATTAGATTAAAGATATGGAAGAAGAATTAGAACAAATTGAGAAGAATAACACTTGGACATTAGTTCCTTGGCCTAAAGATAAAAATGTGATTGGAACCAAATGAATATTTAGAAGCAAACTTAATTAAGATGGCAAGGTAATCATAAATAAAGCAAGACTAGTGTATAAAGGATATTCTCAAAAAGAATGAATTGATTATAATGAAACCTTTGCACCGGTAGCCAGAATTGAGGCAGTTAGATTATTCTTGGCTTTTGTAGCACACAAGAACTACAAAGTATATCAAATGGATATTAAATATGCATTTCTGAATGGAGATCTTGAAGAAGAAGTTTACATTGAACAACCTGATGGATTTTCTTTGACAGACAACAAAGATATGGTTTGCAAGTTAAGGAAAGCATTGTATGGGTTGAAACAAGCTCCAAGAGCTTGGTATGCAAGGTTAGATAAGTATCTTTTGAAAATTGGTTTTTCTAAAGGTAATGCAGACAATAATTTATATGATAAAGTGACTAATGATGATATCTTGGTTATAGAAGTTTTTGTTGATGATATAATCTTTGGAGGAGAAGATGGATTATGTAAAGACTTTTCTATTGAAATGCAGCAAGAATTTGAAATGTCTATGATTGGAGAAATAAAATTCTTTTTATGATTGGAGATTTCATAGACTAACAAAGGTATATTCTTAAGTCAATCCAAATACTTAAAGGAATTGTAGACATCTAAAAATTGTCAATGCTTGTGGAGTCATACTTTAACATTTGTGCATTGCCTTATTTTAGGGTTCTTGCATCACATTAACATTTCTTCTATGTTGTGCACTTGGTCTTTATCATTTGTGAGCATTGAGTCCTTATTTTGCATTCCTCACTTTTATCTCTTTCGAATTAGGTCTTGTCGATAGCAATCTTCAGTCATGATTTTGGTCGATCTTATCCTATCGCATCATGGTGCGTGCTCATTTATCATCATTTTGGACATCGTCAATCCTAATCGATGATAGAATTAGGGTTTTGTCCTCTTGTCAATCTTTCAATCATCTTTATCTTGTTAGTAATCATTTGTGATTATCAACTTCTCAATCTCATCATTTTGCGATCGATTCATCATCGATCCTTGTCCTTGTCAATCTTGTCATTTTGCGATCGATTCATCATCGATCCTTGTCCTTTTCAATCATGTCAATTTGGATTGATTATTCATTGTTCCTTGTCAATTGGTGCCTATCAATTTGATCTCCTTGTCAATCTTGGTCAATTTGTCTTTGATTTTTGTCAACCAATCTCAATCATTTATCAACATTGGTCCTTTGTCAATCAGAATCATGATCGAACCTACATTAATTTCTTATTGTCTTGACCTAATTCCTTGTCCTCTTATTTCTAGGGTTTTGTTATTTGTTCATTTAATCCTTTTCTTCTTCTTTATGGGTTAAATAAATCTATTTATTTAGTCCTAGGTCTCTTTCATGAATTAATTAATGGATGAAAACCTATTAATTAATTCACCTAATTTCTATTTCTCCTATTTTCTTTAATTTTTCTAATATTTCCTCTAAATTCATTCCCTCATTTTCTCCTATGTTTATGCTTCCATTTGTTGCAATCATGGAAGCTATTTTCTCTCTTCCCTTTTGTCATGGGAATGGCATTTTCAATCTTGTGATAATTTGTTATACACCTTGCATAGCAAATTGTCATACATTTGTCATAATTTTGCCATTCTTGATTTGAATTTCCTTTCAAATCTCTTCATGCTAATCTTGTCCTCTCTCCAATTTGTCTATAAATTGGATGATTTTATTCAATGAAAAAGATTGATCAACCACGCTTCTAGTATCCTTGTGCTATCAAAATCAATCTTGCTTCATGCTTTTGCACTTGTAGGTGAGATCCACAAAAATCCGCTATTTGGAGGAGAAAGGAGAACAATGGAGGTCAAGGAAGGAGTTCTCTTCATATGGTTTGCATGTTTATGTTGAAATCTTGCTTTTCCTTCTTCTATTGCATGTATTGGGATTTCTTTCATAGCCTGTTAGTTTTTGTGGTTAGCTAATAAAGTTTATGAATCTTATGCTCAAATTCCCTATTACATTTTCTGGTGAACCCGACGTGAACTAACCCCTTAACCATGTTTTGAGTGCTTTTGATCTATTTGTGGGTGAAAAAATCAAGAAATAGGGTGACTCAGAGCTCTCTGGGCACTTCTGCGCCTGTGTTGATGGGTTTTGCGCCTATGTTGAGGCATTTTGCGCCTATGTTGAGGCATTTTGCGCCTATGCAAGGCTAGAAACAAAGGTGAAATTGGTTGTTTTTACTTGTGATTTTTTTTGTTTTCATTCTATTTCTTGCATTTTGGTTTTTCTTTGGTGCTAATTCTCTATGCAGCATCTTGGCATTACGTGTGACGAAGACTAAAAATGCAACTACTAATGAATCTTATGCAGGATGCGGTCAAAGACTCTCATTAAAACATCTTGCTTGTGATTTTTAAAGTGGTTGCACATTTCATTTCTTAAAGGTTAATGAACACCATGCATGCTTTGTCTATTTTTAATTTGATTGCATGTTTTAAACCTTAGAACTGGACCTGCCTCCCGATTTTCCTGGCACTTCGTGTTAGAATATTTAATCTTTACTTAGCTTAGGTTTATTTGTATTTAGTTTAGGATATTCCTTTGGAATTCCTACATGTAATTTGTCCTCTAGTACATGTGTGAGGACAAGTCATTTCTTTTATTTTCCTTTATTAAGGAATATTAGATTTCCTCCATAAGAGGATGTGGACACATGGCACACACATTTTATGAATGGTGGCATTCATAGATTTGGGAGTTACTTTGTAACTCCTCTCCTCATCTCTATTTAAGAGATGTCTCCTCTCTCATTTCTTCTTAATGACAATATTGTAAAGAGCTTCTTGCTCTCTCTCTCTCTCTCTCATTTTAGGCATTGCCTCATTCATAATATCACAAGGGGTTTTTCTTTGCTTTTTCCCTTTCAAAAGTTCTTGTGCCTCCTTCTTCACATTTGGGTGATGCTCCAAGGTTTTTGCTTTTCTCTTGGTAACAATTACTTCATCATAAACTTTCTTGGATTTTATTTTCCTTTCCTTGCTCTTGTATTTCCTTTCATGGTATCAGAGCAGGTTTCTAATCCTTGTTTTAAGTTGAAATTGATGAAGGTTACCATTCTGTGGAGTTCACCTTGTTGGAGGCATTCTTGAGAGGAGAAGAAGTTCTTTTTCTAATATTTTCTATTGTGCAGGTTTTGGTTTCAGATTTTAACTTTTTTTCAAACTTGTTAACAAGTTTGCCTGCAGGTTTAATCTTCTATTCTAGTTTTTTATTAAAAAAGGGCTTTGGAAGGCTTGCCGCCAAAGTTCCATCTTTCTAGTTTAAATTTGTGTCTTTGGAAGGCTTGCCACCAAAATTTCTATTTTTTTTAGTGTGCATAGTTTGGAAGGTTTACCGCCAAACTCAGTCTCCTTAATCTATTTGGCCGGCTTGCCGCCAAATCTGATTTATTATTACATTGCATTAGTTCTCATAATTTGTTTTTTGAGAGAAAAAAATTTAAGTTTTTAATAGTTGTTCTTATCAGAATAACCATTATCTTTAGCTTTGATATCTGTGTATTCTTATATCTCTATTATATTTTGTCTCTTCTGTTTATATTTCAAAACTAATCTGTAACTTTCTGTTTATATTTTTTTTAGAGATACTTTATCTAAAACTTCTACGTCTCTTCACCAAAAGGATAATCTTTATTTAAACTTAAATTGGTTGAGGATTAAGCTCAAACTTAAATTTGTTCTTCTCATTGTAGTTATCTTTGATTGCTTTCTTGATGGCATATTGTTTCATCGTTCATGTTGTCCACTGTCTATTTAAAAAGTAGAAAACTATTATAAGTTTAATCTTCAGTTTCACATTTCATTTTACAACCGCGTAACCATCCTTAAAACTGTATTCAGAACTGTGCATCTGCTAAATTGGGTTATGACCTTTCTGATGTTCATCCATTGCATTATCAATTTTTATGTGATATCAGTACTAGGCTTTTACTGTGTTTTGTGCTGTAACTGTAACACCTTAATCTAGTCCCTTACAACCATACCGTGGTTATCATTTTGAGTTGTTTTAGATATTTTATGGTTTATTGCTTTTACCAGTGCCGATAAAGAATTCTTTTCCATCACTACCCATACATCATTCTCAGATCAAAATCAAACAAAATAGTTTCATCCCTGGCTTAACCTTTTCCACAAGATCTAGACCAGTGTTTCCAGGGGGTACAACCACGTCAACTGAAGCAACCAAATCTCTTATCATCACCCTCGAAATAGTGTCTATTAGACTTGCTGCAGTCTTTGGGTTTATTCAAAGACACCAAACCAACTCGTGCTGCAGCTCCAACCTTATACTTTGCAACTTGCGTGTAATCTTCCAATATATCGCATATTTTCTTGTCATAGATTACTTTCTTCTCAGCCTTAGTACCCTAACTTCTTTCCTGCATTTTTAGAGCCTTTGAAGAGCGTTTTTATTCTTTTCACCTCTGTCATAACGTCTCTGCACTATAAGTTAGTTGGGGTAGGATTTCTCAAGGCACTGTAAATTCCCTGCAAGAAATCATTTGTTTAAACGACTCTGTTTTCTTTGTTTTTAAACTGCTTTCTCTCTTATACGTTTCTATAGGTTGATTTAACTTATTTGTAGTCTAAGTTTATAACGTCTTTTTTTTACCAATAATATTCATATTCTTTATCGGTTTCCTTGTAGATTTTCTGATAACTTATTCCTGCTCTATATAACAGTTTATGCCGGTTTCATGCAAGCTTTATGACTTTACTCATTCAAATTTGACTAAAACGTCAAGTTTAGCCTTTTAATTTATAAAGTTTTAAAACGTTTCTTTATAAAGTTTAAAATAAAGTTTTAATATATATAAAAATATATAAAAAGTTTTCAAAAGTTTATAGTTTGTTTTAAGTGTTAATATATATATTTTTTATAAAACATTTTTAATATAAAATTGTTTTATTATTAATATTTAAAGTTTTTTAATATAAAGTTTGTTTAAATAAAATTAAAGTTTTTAAAATAGTTAAAATTTATTATTAATGATTTAAAAAAACATACTTTTCGATCTATAATATTTTTAAATCAAAATTGGTTATTTTAATTAAGGAGGTTAATTTTTTTTTTATTCAAGTGGTTATTTTTTTTTAATAAAAGGGGCATTTTTTATTTCGAATCATTAGTTAACTATCATGTCTACATTAATTCCAGAAATTAAATTAAATAGTTCCAATTATCATTCATGGAAAACACATATCTCATTTATTTTTCGTTTCAAACACCTTTTGGATGTTGCGACTGATAAAACCTTTGAACCCGCTACAATTGCTCCTCAAGCTGACCTAGATAGATGGAAGGCTCAAAATGAGGAAGCACTTGGTTTAATTGGTATTTCAATGGTTCCTGATTTGTATGTTTTAATTGGAAATTGTACAAAAGCGCATGAAGCTTGGGAAATTTTAAAAACAACTTATGATAGCTCAAATGAATCCCGAAAAATTCAACTTCAAGATCAACTTGAAGATCTAAGGTATACGGATTTTAAAACTATGGATGAATTCTTATTAAAGTTTGATTCTGTTAATAGTCAATTAACTGGTTTAGGAGTTACTCTAGCTGATTTACGTTTAATTCATCTTATTCTTAAAAAATGTCTTCCTCGTCAATTTCAACAATTTATTACGAATATTCATGCTCAACTTGCTATTCCTAGCTTAGCTACTCAATTAACATATGATATTTTTTGTAATTTATTGCGTCAAGAGGAAGCTAAATTAATTCAATTTGGTACTCTTAAAAGTAGTGAACATGCTTTTATGTCCAAAAATCAAAATCATAATAATAATTTTAGATCCAATAATAATAAACATAATCATAATCATAATAATAATCATAATAATAATCACAAATCTTCTAATTATCAATCTCATTCTAAATCCTATCATAACAATTCTCATAATAATAATCATAATAATACGTACAATAATCAAAGGAATAATTCTCAAACAAGACCCCATTGCACATATTGTGGGAAAGATGGACATATTACTAATAATTGTTTTAAGAAACAAAATGGTAAAAAGCCCATGAATCAAAATAATCAAAATAATCAACATAAACCTCATTATAAGAAAGGTAATAATAATGGTAATTCATCTCATCATGTATTTACATGTACTTATAATGTTTCTCAACCACTTGAGTGGATTATTGATTCTGGTGCATCTCAACATGTTACTTCTCATAAAGAATGTTTTGAATCTTTGCATCCCGATACTTCTAATATTCCTGTTCAATTAGCTAATAATCATAGTTGTAAAGTTGAAGCAATTGGTGATGTGAATGTTCCTAATGGGAAATTACATGATGTTCTTTATGTTCCTGAATTAAAATCAAATTTGATTTTAGTTCCTAAACTTTGTCAAGATTATAAGATTAACTTTTATAGGGGCATATGTTATATCATTGATCCAAACACTAATCATGTTATTGCTACTGCTAAAATGGATAGTGATAACTTATTCAAGTTCTATGAATTTGCTCCTCCAAAGTATTCTTTGCTTACTACTGTTGATTTTACTATATGGCATGAAAGACTTGGCCATCTCAATTCTGATTATATTTCATTGATGCAAAAAGCAAATATGGTTGATGGATTGCCTAGTATTGTTCCTTCTCAAATTGTTTGCAATGGTTGCATGAGTGGTAAGATGCATAGGGAACCCTTTCCTCATGGTCAATCTTGGAGGGCATATACTAAATTGCATCTAGTTCATAGTGATCTCTTGGGTCCCATGGTGAATCCCTCCATCCAAGGTTCAAGGTATGCACTTACCTTTGTTGATGATTTTTCAAGGAGAACATGGATATATTTCCTTCATAGTAAGGATCAAGTGCTTGATGTGTTTATTGAATTTCATAAGTTTGTAGAAAGGCAATCTGGTTCTAAAATTAAGATTCTTCGTACTGACAATGGAAGAGAATATGTCAATAATACATTTAATGCTTATTTGAAATCTTTTGGAATTAAACATGAGCTTACCGTTCCTTATACACCACAATAAAATGGTGTGGCAGAACGGAAGCATAGGACAATTGTTGAAATGGCTAGATGTTTATTGCATGCTAAAAATATGGATTACAAGTTTTGGGCTGAAGCTATGGCTTGTGCAACTTATTTAATTAATAGAACACCTACCAAAGCCTTAAAGGATAAAACTCCTGAAGAAGCTTGGTCTAGTAGAAAGCCTAATTTGTAGAATTTAAGAATTTTTGGTTCCATAGCTTATGTTCACAAACCTAAGGAGAAAAGAAAAAAATTAGATGCTAAATCTTCTCTTTTTATTTTTGTTGGTTATGATGAAAATACTAAAGGCTATAGAGTTTACAATCCTATTACTAACAAGGTAAAAGTTTCAAGAGATGTTTGTATTGCAGAAAAAGGCATTCATGATTGTTCTAAAGTGGAGGATGATGAACTTGGTCAAACCAAAGTTGTGCTTGTGGAGGACCAACCTCCTTCTCTTAACCCTACTCCTAATGCATCTCTTTCTATTCCTTCTAGTGATAGTGATGATGATAATAATAACTCTACTCCTCATGACTCTTCTTCTAGTGATGAATCTATTACTTCTAAAAGAAGACCTAAATGGTTTAAATCTTTAATTCAAGATAGTGATGAATACTTAGCTAGAATGGATAAACTTCAAGCTAGGAGAGTTAATTATTGTAATTATGCTTTAATGACTACTATTATGAATTCTAATGATCCTAAAACATTTGATCAAGCTAAAAATCAACCGCATTGGCAAAAAAGCAATGAAGGAAGAATATGATACTTTAACTTCTAACCAAACTTGGGATTTAGTTCCCTTGCCTCATGGTAAAAATCTTGTTTCTTGTAAATGGCTTTATAAAACTAAATTGAATGCTAATAATCAAGTTAGTAAATTTAAAGCTAGATTAGTTGCTAGAGGTTTTTCTCAAATTGAAGGCTTAGATTATACAGAAACTTTTGCTTCTGTTGCTAAAATGCCTACAATTAAACTTGTGCTTGCTTTAGCTTCTAGAATGAATTGGCCTATTCACCAAATGGATGTTAAAAGTGCTTTTCTTAATGGTGATTTACATGAGGAAATTTATATGTCTCAACCTCCTGGTTTTATTAAAGAAGGTAATGCACACTTAGTTTGTAAATTAAAGAAATCGATTTATGGATTAAAGCAATCTCCTAGGGAGTGGTATTCAAAGATTAATGAATTCTTTCTTTCTCAAGGCTTTATTAGAAGTAAAAATGATCCTAACTTGTATATTAAACATAGTGAAGATGATATTATAATTATTATCTTGTATGTAGATGATTTGATTCTTACTTCAAGTTCCAATACTTTGATTTCTGATATTAAGTTTCAACTTAATCAAAAATTTCAAATGACTGATTTAGGTCTTTTACATTATTTCTTAGGAATGCAAATTTGGCAAACCTCTAAGGGAATTTTCTTATCTCAAAGTAAATATGCTCAAGATCTCATAGATAAGTTTAAAATGAATGATGCTCATCATGTTTCAATTCCTATTGAATTAGGCACTAAGTTAATGCTTGATATGCAAACTCCTCTTGTTGATCCTACTTTGTATATACAATTAGTTGGAAGTTTAAATTATTTAACTCTTACTAGGCCAGATATTGCTTATAGTGTTGGTTTGGTTTCAAGATTCATGTCTAAACCCCAACAAACACACTTTAAAGTTTCTAAAAGAATTTTAAGATATATTAAAGGAACTATTAATGTAGGTTTGTTTTATGATGCAAATTCTGACTTTACTTTAAAAGGTTTTACTGATTCCGATCTAGGTGGAGATCCCAATGATGGGAAATCTACTTGTGGTTATTGTTTTTTTGTTGGTTCAGGAGCAATTTCTTGGAATAGTAAAAAGCAACAATCTACCTCTCTTGGATCCACTGAAGCTGAGTACAAAGGATGCACTAATGCTTCCAAAGAAGTCTTGTGGCTTAGAAGACTACTTGAAGATTTGGGTCTACCTCAACATGAACCAACTCCATTGTATTGTGACAACCAAAGTGCCATTGCCTTGGCTACAAATCCAGTTTTCCATGCAAGGACAAAACACATTGCTCTCCAACACCACTTTATTAGAGAACAAATTGAAGACAAGCAACTTTCACTCCTCTATTGCAAGGGGGAAGACCAAGTTGCAGATATTTTGACCAAGCCACTTTGTAAAGAAAAATTCCAATTTCATTGTAAAAATCTTGGATTACAACCCATTGAAGGGTTTGATGTAAGCTCCCCAAGTAAAGCTTAAGGGGGGGTGTTAGAATATTTAATCTTTACTTAGCTTAGGTTTATTTGTATTTAGTTTAGGATATTCCTTTGGAATTCCTACATGTAATTTGTCCTCTAGTACATGTGTGAGGACGAGTCATTTCTTTTATTTTCCTTTATTAAGGAATATTAGATTTCCTCCATAAGAGGATGTGGACACATGGCACACACATTTTATGAATGGTGGCATTCATAGATTTGGGAGTTACTTTGTAACTCCTCTCCTCATCTCTATTTAAGAGATGTCTCCTCTCTCATTTCTTCTTAATGACAATATTGTAAAGAGCTTCTTGCTCTCTCTCTCTCTCTCATTTTAGGCATTGCCTCATTCATAATATCACAAGGGGTTTTTCTTTGCTTTTCCCCTTTCAAAAGTTCTTGTGCCTCCTTCTTCACATTTGGGTGATGCTCCAAGGTTTTTGCTTTTCTCTTGGTAACAATTACTTCATCATAAACTTTCTTGGATTTTATTTTCCTTTCCTTGCTCTTGTATTTCCTTTCACTTCGCACAGGCATTGGTGAGAGGGAATGACCCAAAGTGGTGATGGGCTAAAGCCAATCTCTTCTAAACCACTCCAAATAACTGTGGATGCAACGAAAGTTGTAGACAACAGGTGCTGGAATGGTATTGTGATGATTTATTCACCAGATCAATACCCACCCGAATGGATGCCCTGACTAGAATCTCTTGTTTTTAGATGCCAAAATCCTTCTATCTGTTGGCTCGGGCATTGTGATACGTGCATGCCAAAGACACCTCTCATGTACTCCTTAGTTAGAGATAGAAAGTTCTTGGGAAGTGATGCCCCTTGAACTTGAAGCTTGGTATGCCCAAGAAGTGAGTGCACTATAAGGGGGAGCTAGTGATACCAAGCGTCTAGCTATCCGGCTGAGTGTTGTATTTTATGGTTAGAGAATTCAATAGATATTTCCCTTGCCAGCCATAGGATTTGTTGTGAATGTGCTTGATATTCTTGAGTCAAAGTCAAACAAACATTTTGTCTTCCATGATTGTCAAAGGTTAAATCAAAAACAAACTTTCAAAAGTGCTCATAATCAACTTGGGTTTTCAAAATCAACAACCTTCAATTCAAAACAAAATCCAAACAAAAGTCCAAATTTGTCCAAGTATTCATCCAACATTTGAACATGGCTTGTCAAGACATTGAATATCTTTGTTTCAGATTTCATGTCACTTTAGGCTAGGTTTTGCATAGTCCAACTTAGGTCCTAGGACATATTGTCATCTCCCTTCATTTTAGTCCTTTTCATTGCAAGCGTCCTCATTTTGCACTTAGGTTCAAAATCATTTCCCTAAGTTTGCATTTCATTGTCATTTCCAAGCTAGATTTCCATTTAGGTGACATTTATGCATTATCCTTGTCATGCTAAAATTAGGTCTTGCCTAGGTTGCATTTTGCATATTCCAAGTCATTGGTCTTCGCATATCCTTATCGTTGTATTTTCATCTTGTCTTGGCTTCATCTTGTCATATCACATCCTTAGATCATTTTCATGTCATATCCTAAGTCATTGTCATAATCATTGCCTTCTTGCATTTAGTCTCAAAAATTTGGTTTGTCAAACTTGAAAAATCAAAACTTTGGATGATACCCTAAGTTGTTGTTAGGGAGTCTTGACCGGGTCTAAAATTTGTCCTTTCATTAATATCATTTTTGTCAAACCTAGCTTAGTATCCAAGCATATAGGTGAGACATTGTCAATTTGTCCTATTGTCATTTGGTCCTTTGTCCTTTAAGATCTTTGCTTCATTTCAACTTCCCAAGGATGAGTCTTTAGGTTTGCATTCCAAATTTTTTTTCCAAACCTTGAAAAATAACAAAAATATAGGTTGCATTCTTGCCATAGATTACATTTTCATCTATTTAGGTTCCATTTAGTTGCATATCATACATCATCCTTTTAAAATTAAAAAAATCCCAAAAATATTGCATTTGCATAGTGACATGCCTGTTGAAACAAGGTCAAAATCTAAGAAGACGGGCAAACCAACATATCAACCCATTGACAATGTATCAAACTCACAGTTTCAACCTAGTCAAACATTACAAATTGAAGGTTCGTCAAACACATCATTACCACAATATGGAATGGTTGAACTTGGACCACCTCCATTATATGAGCTAGTGTTTGTACCCATGAAACTGGGATATGGGAGTGTTCCACCAACGCCAAGGGAAAATGCACCTTTTGACTGGAATCAATTGAACCTACAACATGAAATTCAAACTCAAACTTTTTATGATGAAACAAGTCTCCAAATACAAAAACTAGAGGAGAAATTAGCTCGAGAAACAAAGATCATTGAACAAAAGGTCAAAAATAGTGAGAAGATTAGATCCCAAATGTCCAAAAAATTTAAAAAATTTCAAGGTCCAAACCCAAACTTTGAGCCAATTGATGTAAGATCTCTTATTGAACAATCAAACATACCAGCTCTCCTCTCACAAATAGAGATGATGAAACAATTTGAACAAAAGAGACAACAACATTATGTGCCTCCACAACAAGAACAAGAAGGTGTTTACTATCAATCACATTTTCAACCATCACAACCAATTGTTCAATAGTTCCAACATTTCCAACAGACACAACCAATGGTCCAATTTCAGCAATATGTCCAACCAACTATTAATTATTGACAACAAACTCAGTATCAACAACTACAATCATAAATTCAAAAACAAAACTTGCAACATGCACCAAGCCAAATTTTGAACATGTCAAACCAATTTGATCAACATCTAGTTCGAAATCAAAACATGACATCAGACCAAAACCAACTCCTTTCCAAACAAGTTCAAATTCCAGATACAACTATGTCAAAACCTTGAAAGAAAGGTGGCCTTATTGCAAGGATCTTAAGGAAATTACCAAGTGAGTTCTTTGAGGAAGATCAAGATAATACACTTATGTCTAGCAATGCCTCATCCCCCCACAAACAAATTGACTCTCTAATGGCATCTATCCCTACACCTTTAGAAGTTTCACAAGAACCTTCCACATTGTCCTCATCAAACAATACACCCAAGGATGAAATTATCCAAGGGCTATCCATAATTGATTGCCAAGATAATCCAATTCATGATGCACATCCTTGTCATGTTTCAGAAATACAAGACCCAATGCCACCATGCACTTTATTGCCATTACCTGTTTTAGAGGACCCCATTCGAAGTCCCTCTTCCTCATGTTCAAGCATTGATTCCTTGCTAGAATCCATCACAAATGTTCAAAGTGCATTTCCTTCATGCCAAAACATTGATCCCTTGTTAGAATCCCCCATGCATATCCAAAGTCCAACCCCATGTCAAGAGGATAATTTAGAGCATGAAGAAACATGTCTTAAAAAAGATCAAGATCAAGATCCTGAAACCTTATCATCCCATCCAATTGTTGATCAGGACCCCATGTTCCCAGACACTCATGATGATTCCCATATTCTTGTCCATCCTATCCAAAGTCCTATTGACACTCCATTCCTTGAGCAAGATCAAGATATCCTAGTCCATCCAATCCCAAACGATCCCCTTCCATTTCATGAAAAAAATGTCCTTTCAAATCCCATTGGCATTCCACTTCCTAAGAAAGATCACGATATCCCTTCCATCCTTTCTGATGATCCCATTAAAAGTCAAGAGAAAAGCACCTTTAAAGAGGATTCCAATGATCTTCCTCCTTGTCAAGATCAAATTATTCCTTTAAATCCTCCACAAGATCCTTTTGTTCCTCCATCTCCTTGTCTTAATGCTCCATATACACTCCAAGATCGCATTTCTTTTGATGATCCCATTATTTCTCCCATTCCATCTCTTGAAGAGCCTATCATTGAACCATGTCCACTACACAATCCTAGTCCCCCTCATGATTCTAACGTGTCAGTGCAAGATGTTCATGAACCCCTGACATTAACAATGGGTTCTTCCTCTTTGGTCCAATTTGATACACTTCAGGATCTCATTATTTCTCTCATATCATATCCACCTAATAATGGACTTGCCTTTTCCTCTAAAAGAAAAGAGTATCCTACAAGTCAAGATATTCATAAAGGCCAAGGGGTAGACCTTCACAAGAAAGAACTCCTCAATATGAAAGAAAATGTTAAGGGTCATGTCTACACAACTCACTCTCAAGACGTTGGTATCCCTCCATCAAAATCAAAACATACACCTTCCCCATCATACTTTCCATCCATCTTAGGTCCTTATATTCCTTCATCCTCTATGCAAGGTTAGAAAAGGCACAAATCCTTGAGTAAATTTCATGCATCCAAAAGAACTCCATTTCATTCATATCTATCCATGCATTCCTTTCCCCCTCCAAGAAATTTGGATGCCAAGTATAAAAGTCATAAGTCTAGAAATCCACATGTATTCAAGGATCAACATGTCCAATATAATCAACATGTCAAAACAAAGAAAAATTTGATCTTTAAAGCAAAGGAAAAATCCAAAAGGTCACAAAGGCCCATTGCTCAAAAACAAAAGTTAAAATCTATATGGGTTCCTAAATCCCTTGTGTTGGCAATGCACTCCAAGGAACCACAAAAGCATGAAAACTAAAAAACCATGTGGATCCCTAAGTGGCTCCTTGAAGTACAAAATCCTAAAGAAATATCCAACCTGGCATCCAAAGTTGCTATTCATCCATCCAACCCTCTCAAATTTGTTCCTCCATCACCTTCTTCATCCATTTTGGGCCCGTATGTCCCAAAATCCCAAGCTATTCCTCCATCCAAATCTCACAATCTGAGATCCATTTTTCCTCCATCAATCCACCACCTATCAAGGTGTGTTCCAATGTTGATCTTGCCTTCATTTACATCTAGTGAAGCCCAATTCTTCCAATACCCTATCCATTATCCAATGCATATTTTCCATCCTTCGATCCCTTTGATCCCATCCTTTGCATAAATCCTTGCCTTAATTTCATCTCTTTTTCCATGTCCTTATCCTACCAACGTCTTTGAGCATACTTTTAAAGGTCATGGTCCATTTTTTTCAAGGCTACTATCCAAACAAAAAGATGTTTGATTCCTTCTTCCATCCCCTATCATGTGTCCATTTTTGACTAAAATGTCAAAATCCAAAAAGAAAAAAAAAAAATTGTAAAAAACTCGAAATTCCTACAAAGTAAAAAACATCAAAATCCAAAAAAAATTTCTTTGGCATTTTTCATTTTTTCAATAAATGGTCCCCTTTGTGCATCGACATATTGCTGAGCATACATCCAATGACAATCAATCAAACATTGTGCTTTAATGAAATCATGCATTAACAAATGAACTATTCAACCAAGCAAGCATTCAACTTGATCACAGTTGTCACATCAATCCAAATGGCATCAACATTACCATTGTTCCTTGTCAACATTATCATGGGTCTTATACAGGGTGTGGTATACTTGAAACCAGACTATGTCCTATCTTTGACGGGGTACTACATTCCCTGAAACTAGACAGCATGATCATTCTTGTTTTCCACTTTTGACAATGATGATCAAACTGTTTGTTTGACTTGGTTGAATTTATGCATCTTATCTTTTTATTGATTTATCTTTGGCTTCGATCATGTTCCTATGTTGCTCGATGATGTCACTGAGTGATTTAGAATGATTGGGATGGTTCATGGTCCCTTTCCTTTTTTGTTGTGTTTGTTGTTTGTGGAATGTTTGTCACAACCTGGGGTAACTATATCATTGGGTTTATGTGATAAGTACATTCTCTTTGTGAACACCGCACATACCTCGACCCTTGATGTATGCACCCTAGGATGCATCACTCATTCCTTGTGTGCGATGTGTCTGTCTTTTGCAAAAGGGGTTGTGTTCCAGCTCTGGGCTTCAATGCCATGATGCTCTGCATCTGCTTTGCTACAATAAATAAAGGTTCTCACCTACTTATGTGCATTTGTGAAAGCAAGTTTTCCTTCATCTCTAACTATCCTCTGTCTAATTTCTTCTTACTAACATTTCTTCCGTTAGTCTTGGCAGTCTATTTGGTCTAGTTCTTCGATCTCTAAAAAATAAAAATAAAAATAAGCTGCATCTTGCATGCATTGGTTAGTACATTTGCATTATATCAAGCCCATACAAAGCATTTTATCCATTTCATCTTATAAATGCATCAAACACATAAAATTCATACATGTTACAAAGATAGTACATAGATAGTGCATAAGACATCCATACATGGAAAGTAAACATAAGCCATAACACATTGCATCCCATCATATAGTTGCATATCATATCATATATCAAAACAAAGAGAAAAATATCAGAGTACAAAATTGGGTTGTTTGTCCTACGTATGGCCCATAGGCTGAGTACATAATGTCAAACTATATATGTCTCTATCATACGGAGCACATGCCTCTATCACTGGGTGCTCCCTCTGTCCTCCTCATCCCTACTATGTCTTGAGGATGAAGCCCCTTTTGTCCTTGGTACTAGCTATGGTGGTCTCATAGGTCCACTCACCCCCATGCTACTCACTTACCTCTGAGAGCGTGGCCTGCTCTTTGTCCTTGATTATGACCGATATGATGCTACTCTCTGCTCTAGTGGAACTGCACTCTCATAAAGATTCTTCAAATGGTGCATCTCATCTCCTGCCTCTAATAACATATGTGCCATCTCACATGCACTAGCATCCCTAATCGACCCAACATAATCGGTCACTCTTTTCTTTGCTTGTTGTTCCTGGGCTATCGCTGTATCTTGAGCCACTGTCAGCCTAGTTATCTCTTCTTTGAATGTATCCCTCTCAGTTGACGACTGCTCCTGCTCTGTCCTCAAGATAGCATTTTGTCTCTCCAATGTAGAAATGTAATCATGTTGACTCACTATGGCAGCCCTACATATATGCATCTCCTCTATACTACCTGTCTCTCTGCAATCAGCTGACATATGGCTATGTGCTCAAATGTTCATACCTGTAAAAGTGTGACCCCACAGCTCAAAGTTTGTACCCTCTGATATGCTATCTGATGTAATTGAAAATATAGCATGGTAAGCACACATGGTCCCCATGCGTATACAGTCCCCTTTGTCGCCATCTGCTCTAGCACTCTTCCCCATCCAATAGGGAATCCATGTCCTCATCTGTCACCTACTAATAGGCATGCCATAACCACTACTATCACCACATATCATTGATCATACTCTACTACCATGGTCTCCCAACGGATCTCCCTCTCTATGATATCAAGGTCATCTTTGTTGCACTCAAATAATCTGCACAAAGAGTCTCTCCCTATCACTGGGTCGTACACCACCATCTCCCCATGAATTGGAATGCGGAGGATATGCCGCACGTCCTCTAGTGTCACAGTCGCCTCTCAAGTCAGAAGATGGAAAGAGGAAGTCTCTGAATGCCATCGCTCGGCCAATGCGATGAGAAGTCCTATGTTTTCCCTAATCTAGGGCATGTACGTAATGTAGTATAATCCAAGTCCTGCTAATGTGTCTTTGTCAGTACTCCTGAGTCTGTATCGCAACATGAAATAGCCGGGTCTATTCTCCCGCACGATCAATGGATACTGTCGACTCTGCATCACAATTGGGGCACAATTTGTCAGTTTTAGGGTTTTCTCCTAAGGGCTACATTTCCTTGTTTCATGCACCAATCAAGGTTTTCTTATCTATTTTTGACCTATCCTACCCTTATCCCTCTTTTCAAGATCATCTATGCGCTACTTTCAGTCAAACTAGGGTCATAAGTGCACAATTGCACTTATGCACACTATCTTGTGCTTGTACAACATCAAGTTGTGCCTGTGTACCTTACGCAAGCACAAAACATCATTACACAGGCACAAAATGCACCCACACAGGTGTAGTTCTACATTTTTCCCTCCTCTGTGGGCCCCACAATGTCCCGCAATCAAGAAAAATTCATGAAATTGAACATATGGGTTTTTGAGCTACATACCGCTGCTCCCACGTCATCTGATCGTCTATAGGTGCGTACACATTCCCCAAGGTGATCTGCCATTGGAATGTTCGCCATGTCTTTGCAAGGGTCCTTTTTCCTGAGCAACAACTCCTCCACTTTGGCCAGTGTAAATGAACTCTTTTCCTTCTCCTTGTCTCCTATATAGATCTTTGTCAGTACCTAGATGGACGTGCATTCTCTCCATCTTATGATGGTCACGGTCTTTTATGCCTTCCACTGCTTGTCCTTTGTGCATCCGACCTTCAATTTTTGATTTGTTCGAACCTATCATCTTCTATCATTCTTATCGATCACTTGGCCTTTTTTCTAGATTTTTTTGGCCAATTCCTCAAGGGGGAATGCATATGTCATTGTTATTGTTTGGGGCATTTTCATTATTGTTCTTTGAAACAATGCTTAGAATCGCATTGTCTCAAAGAGGGGCAAAATGTAGACGTCTAAAAATGGTCAACGCTTGTGGAGTCATACTTTAACATTTGCACATTGCCTTATTCTAGGGTTCTTGGGTTGCATTAACATTTCTTCTATGTTGCACACTTGGTCTTTATCATTTGTGAGCATCGAGTCCTTCTTCTGCATTCCTCATTTTTATCACTTTTGAATTAGGTCTTGTCAATAGCAATCTTCAGTCATGATTTTGGTTGATCTTATCCTATCGCATCATGGTGCATGCTCATTTATCATCATTTTGGACATCGTTGATCCTAATTGATGATAGAATTAGGGTTTTGTCCTCTTGTCAATCTTTCAATCATCTTTAGCTTGTTAGTAATCATTTGCGATTATCAACTTGTCAATCTCGTCATTTTGCTATGGATTAGTCACCGATCCTTGTCCTTGTCAATCTTGTCATTTTGCGATTGATTCTTCATCGATTCTTGTCCTTGTCAATCTCATCATTTTGTGATTGATTCATCATTGATCCTTGTCCTTTTCAATCATGTCAATTTGAATCGATTAGTCATTGTTCCTTGTCAATTGGCACCTATCAATTTGATCTCCTTGTCAATGTTGGTCAATTTGTCATTGATTTTTGTCAACCAATCTCAATCATTTATCAACATTGGTCCTTTGTCAATCAGAATCATGATCGAACCTACATTAATTTCTTATTGTCTTGACCTAATTCCTTGTCCTCTTATTTCTAGGGCTTTATGATTTGTTCATTTAATCCTTTTCTTCTTCTTTATGGGTTAAATAAATCTATTTATTTAGCCCTAGGTCTCTTTCATGAATTAATTAATGGATGAAAACCTATTAATTAATTTACCTAATTTCTATTTCTCCTATTTTCTTTAATTTTTCTAATATTTCCTCTAAATTCATTCCCTCATTTTCTCCTATGTTTATGCTTCCATTTGTTGCAATCATGGAAGCTATTTTCTCTCTTCCCTTTTGTCATGGGAATGGCATTTCAATCTTGTCATAATTTGTCATAATTTATTATACACCTTGCATAGCAAATTGTCATACATTTGTCATAATTTTTCCATTCTTGATTTGAATTTCCTTTCAAATCTCTTCATGCTAATCTTGTCCTCTCTCCAATTTGTCTATAAATTGGATGATTTTCTTCAATGAAAAATATCGATCAACAACACTTCTAGTATCCTCGCGCTATCAAAATCAATCTTGCTTCATGCTTTTGCACTTATAGGTGAGATCCACATAAATCTGCTATTTGGAGGAGAAATGAGAATAGTGGAGGTCAAGGAAAGAGTTTTCTTCATATGGTTTGCATGTTTATGTTGAAATCTTACTTTTCCTTCTTCTATTGCATGTATTGGGATTTCTTTCATAGCCTGTTAGTTTTTGTGGTTAGCTAATATAGTTTATGAATCTTATGCTCAAATTCCCTATTACAGGAATTATTAAAGAAATTTGGGATGGAGAACTCTAAACCAGTAAGCACACCTATGACTACAAATGACAAAATATCACTAAGGGATGAATCTACACGTGTTAATCCGACTAGGTACAAATCTATGATAGGAGGTTTACTATCTGACACAAACCAAACCTGATATCATGAATGCAGTATGTATTGTTTCAAGATTTCAGAGTAATCCTAGAGAAAATCATGAATCAGCAGTAAAAAGGATTTTTCAGTACTTACAAGGCACTTCAGATCTTGGATTGTGGTATCCTAGAGATGAAAACTTTGAACTATGTGCATACACAGATGCAAATTGGGTAGGAGATGTGGATGATAGAAAAAGAACCACCACCGGAGCATTTTTTCTTGGAAGCAAACTAGTTTCTTGGTTAAGTAAGAAATAGAGTTGTACATATTTATCAATAGCAGAATCAGAATATGTTGCAGCAGCAACTAACTGTACACAGTTATTATGGCTTAAGAAAATGTTGAAGGACATAAAGGTAAAATGCAAGGAACCTATTACTATCTATTGTGATAACACTGCAACAATTGATATATCTAAGAATCTGGTATTACATTTTAAAACCAAACATGTCTCTATCAAACTAAATTTTCTAAGAGAACATGTTGAAGCAAAAGAGATAATGAATACTAAAGAGCAGATTGTAGATATTTTCACTAAACCTCTACCTAAGGACACTTTTGAATATCTCAGAGATTAGCTTGGGGTCATACCCCCACTGGTAGAAACTTGGATAGTTGATGATTGTCATCAACCGACAGAATTAATAGAGAAATCTTTTATTCCAACTTTGATGAGGAAGCTAATTCTCAGGAGAAGTAGTTGGTATACTTAATTGGTTGGTATTTTGTATGTTTTACTTTGGAATTTTATATCAAAGGGGGAGAGATTGGTATGGAAAAACACAAGGAAAACACATGTTTCTCCTAGGGGGAGAGATTGTTATTTTGAGAGAGATTATTACTCTCTGTATCTATATTTTGATTTCTAGTTATGATCTCTTTTGGGAGATTGTTGTTTTTTGGTATTTGGCATTTCTATTTTGGCACTTTGATGGTTTTTCCATCTTGTGTTGTGATCAATGCCAAAGGGGGAGATTGTTGGTATTTTGGTATGGTTTTGTCATTGATGTCAACACCTACTAAACACTTATCAACTCTGGCACTTTGGAGAATTAGCAACATTCACTGACAAGCAAATGACTTATGAACAGTCACTGGTATCTGGTACACCGAAAGGATATAATGATCACCAGTACTTGGAATGATATGGAAATCACATGATTATGTCGAAGACATCATTTGGACACTTTGTATTGAAGGTTTGTTAATTGGCATATCCATATTTGCATATTTTTTGTTACCAACAAATAGGTCCAAGTTACACTAGCAAGTTTATCTTCTCCAGATCAACATGGCACACTATGGAGATGACTTATTATTTTTGTAAATGCATTAAGCCAACATGTTGAATCGGTTATTGCATTGGGCATTAATTTATTTGTAAATTGATTTTATTGTATTATCCTTTAGAGCCCACCTACTAAAATTGGTCTTAGGGTATGGTATAAATGTAAGATCGAATGAGGAATGCAAAAAACAATTGTGTGAAGGTATATGCAAGAATAAGAAGAGCTATATATGCAGACATCATTCGAAGGTGAAGCTAGGTTTTTGTGAAATCATATCAGAACTACACCGGTACTAAATCTAGCATATGAAGATGCTATTTTGAGTAGTACATTCTTATTGGATTTAACCATCCAATTGTAGTCAGTGTGACTCCCATTTGTGATTGAGCAGTGAGCTCTAGGCACTTGGCCTTTTTGCATGTGCAGACCCCATTTGTATACACTTACTATCTGTAGTAGTATCATCTGATTGTGGGTAAGGTTTCCCACCATGGTTTTTCCCCTTACAGGGTTTCCACGTACAAACATTGGTGTTATGTGTTATGGATAAATTTGTCTTTTTGTTTCATGCATTAATCCTTATCAGTATTGCTATTAACTGATAAAACTGTCTACCGGCATAAAAGACTGGTTCACCAGTATCAAGCATTAAGTTGGCTAAGTTGTTTTTGGTTTTAATATATTTGACAACTGATTCACCCCCCCCTCTCAGTTGTCTCGGACCTAACATTATGTGGGTTACTTTTCTAAGGGAGAAACCAAAGGCATTTGAAAAGTTTAAAATCTTTAAGGCTAAAGTGGAAAGTGAGATAGGATAGAAGATTAAATGTTTGAGGTCAAATCATAGTGGAGAATTCACATCCGGTGAGTTTAATAATTTTTGTGAGAAGCATGGTATAAGGAGACAATTTTATGCTCCCTAGACACCTCGATAGAATGGTGTTGTGGAAAGGAAGATCAAAACTATCTTGGATGCTGCTAGAACAATGATGATGGAAGCTATTCTACCTCATATCTACTAGAGAGAAGCAGTGAGCACAACGGTTTATACATTTAATAGAGTACATATCAAAGCAGAAACCAATAAGACACCTTATGAATTATGGTTCGGCAATACACCTACAATTAAGTGTTTCAGAATCTTTGGTAGTAAATGTTATATCAGGAGAGATGATATCATTGGAAAATTTGATCCTTGATGCAATGAAGGCATATTTATTGGTTATTCTGATGAATCAAAGCATATAGATGTTATAACAAGAGATTGCAGAGAATTGTGGAGTGTTAATGTCAAGGTGGGTGAGCTGAATAGAAGTCAAATCAGAGTTTATGAGCAAGAACTGGCAGTGGAAATGATTATATCTGAAATGATAGCATCTTTATCGGAACAAAGTGTTGAACCATTTACTTCAGTGGTATCAAAAAACTCAATAGTAACTGAAGAACTGGGAAGAGGAACAAAGAGTTAGAAGACTCCTAGGTATTGAAACATTCAAAAGATCAAATCATTAGGGATAAGAACAATGGAGTAATGATAAGAAGAAGATAGGAAATTAATGAGGTATGTTTAATTTCTCAATTTGAATTGGTATCAATAATTGAAGCATGTAAAGATAAATGTTGGTTGAAAGCTATGGAAGAAGACATAGATCATATTGAAAAGAATAACATATGGACTTTAGTTCCCTAACCTAAAAATAAGAATGTTATTGGAACTAAATGGGTTCTTAGGAATAAATTGAATGAGGATGGTCAAGTTATAAGTAATAAGGCTAGATTGAAGCTAGCATTGAAGCTGTAAGATTATTTCTTGCCTATGCTGCACATAAAAACTACAAGGTTTATCAGATAGATGTTAAGTGTTCATTTTTGAATGGGGATCTTGATGAGGAAGTTTATATTGAGAAACCTAATGGTTTTTTACTTTTATATGATACAAACATGGTTTGTAGGTTAAGGAAAGCTTCATATGGAAAGAGGCACCTAGAGCTCAGTATGCAAGGTTGGATAAATTTCTTCTGAAGCTTGGTTTTACTAAGGGTAATGCTAACAGTAATTTATATTATAAGATCACTAATGATGATATACTCATTATTGAAGTATTTGTTGATGACATCATTTTTTTAGGTCAAGATAAGTTATGCATGGAATGTTCTAAGAATATGGAGAAGGAATTTGATATGTCTATGATTGGGGAAATGAAATTTTTCTTAGGTATGCAGATCACCCAGACAAATAAAGGTATTTTCATCTATCAAACTAAGTATGCTAAGGAATTGTTGAAGAAATTTGGTATGGGAGATTCTAAACCAGTAAGTACTCCTATGGTTACAAGTGAGAAATTGACAAGGAAAGATGTTTCTACACTGATAAATCCTACAAGATACAAATCTATGATTGACTCAGACTACGCCTGACATAATGAATGTTGTTTGTATTGCATCTAAATTTCAGAGTGATCATAGAGAATATCATGAGAGTGTGGTGAACAAAATTTTTAGATACTTGCAAGGTACAACTGAATATGGTTTGTGGTACCCTAAGGATGATGACTTTACTTTGTGTGCATATACAGATGTTGATTGTGCTAGAGATGTTGATGATTGAAAAAGTACTTCTGGTGGAGCTTTCTTTCTTGGAAAGAAATTGGTTTCATGGATCACCAAGAAAAAGTCATGTACTTCTTTATCTACTGTTGAAGGTGAGTATGTTGATGTTGCTACTAACTGTACACATGTTTTATTTATGAAGAATATTGAATGATATCAAAGTTAATTGCACTGGACCGATAGTTATTCATTGTGATAACTCTGTTGCTATTGACATATCAAAGAATATGGTATTTCACTCTAAAAAAAAGCACATGTCTATCAAGTATAACTTTTTGAAGGAGAAGGTGGAAGAAAATGAAGTTAGACTAGTTTATGTGAACACTAAAGAGTAGATTGTAGATATTTTCACTAAACCTTTGCCTAAAGAACCATTTAAGTACCTAAGAGACAAGTTAGGGGTTTATGCCCCTCCGGTAGAGAATTGATTGATGCTTTTTGGCATCAGTCCGATATGTATTATTAGAGACATTATTCATTCTGGCATTGATGTGGGGATGTTACTGCTCAAGGGGAGTAGTTAGCCTTGTGATTCAGTGGTTTATGTTTTTTCTTTGATATTTTTGTCAGATTTCTGGTATTGAAGTCAAAGGGGGGGAGATATTGATGTGAAAAACTTAAGCAGTTGTATACAATAGGGGGAGAGATATATGTGTAATTCAAAGCTTTACAAAGATATCATTTATAGGGGGAGTTTGGTCTTTGATTCAGAACTTCATTGCTATATCTTTATGTGGTAGATTGTTGGTTGTCTTCCATTGGGGGAGACTTATTTGGCCTTTCTTGGTACTTAGATGTTTTTCACATCTAGTGTAGCCATCAATGTGAAAGGGGGAGATTGTTGGCCATTTGGAGGAATTGATTATCTATTTCATTGATGTTTTGTCATTGATGTCAACACTAGTTATTTTGGATGCTTTACCAACACCAATCTGGTCCCAATAAGTTGAGTGGTTTCTAGTTGATTTGGATACAGCATGATCCGATATGCTCCAGTATGTTTTGGTTCTGGAATTGGCTTACTCATATTCAATCAGTTGGTATTGGTTTGGTGATCGGATGCTATCCTGCTTGCTTGGAAGCTTGGTTTGTGGTTCCGGCGAGGGTTTCACCAGAAGAGCTTTGATGAAAACCTTTTATGAATTGCATAAGTGGTGTTGGTGCAGCTTCTGGTATGGATTCAGGATACTGATGGTGATCATGTTTGAGACTTGGAATATTGGTATCATTACTTTAGCTTGTGGACCTATATTGGGTTCCAGTTGATCTAGGCTATGGACCAACTTAATGTAATGTGTGGATTGGACCTCTCGATGTGTTTCCAAGATGTCTTATTAGCTAGATATTATTTGTTTGGTCTAAGGCTGACATGTTTTGTAATTATGTAATTGGTTTATTGTCTAGTAACCAACCTGATTGTTTATGGTCGAGGGTTTGTATATATATGATGTAAGATCTCATTGTAGATCATCAGGATATAGGAATGTGATATGGATATGTAATGTGCAAATAATTTAATATCATTTAGGTAGAGGATCTGGTCAATCATTGGAGATCGAATTGGGTTTATGTAAGAGGATTTAGTCCTTCGATATTGAGATTAACCAAAACTATACTCACGCATAGGAGATGATATGTTTGTAGTTCATTCCTTCTTCCAGATTGTAGTCTAGATTTCTATGTAGTTAGTGAGACTCCTTTTGTGATGAGCAGTGCACTCTAGGTTGTTGGTCTCCTTGCAAGTGTAGACCCCTCAATTATAATTCACATACTTACTGCAGAAGTATTACCTGACTATGGGTAGGCTTCCCATCATGGTTTCTCTTTACCAGGTTTTCCACGTATAAATCTTAGTGTCATGTGGATGGTATTTATTCTCTGATTATTGTTTATGCTTAAATGGTTTAACTGCTATTCCGGTATTTAATTTAATCATTCCGATATTAATGTTTTGGGTTTTGGTATTAAAGTTTTAATTGCTAGATGTTTTGGTAATCTATGACAATTGATTTACCCCCCTCTCCCAGTTGTCTTCTAGTTATTTGAACTATCTAACACACATATGACCACATAGGATCACATAGTGTCCCAAGGGGTCATATGTGGTCCTAAGGGGTCACGTATGTGCTCTAACACATGCATGACCCCTTAGGAGAACATATGACCCCTTTTAACATCCTAGTATGTACAACATACCCCTTAGGACCCAATATGACCATATAGGATTATACTTTGTCCTTAGGGGCCATGTGTGGTCCTAAGGGGTCACACATATGTTCTAACACATGCATGACCCCTTAGGACCACATATAACCTATTATAACATCCTAGTGTACCCCTTAGGATCCAATATAACCAAATAGGATCGCATAGTGTCTTAAGTGGTCATATGTGGTCCTAAGGAGTCACACATGTGTTTTAAACACATACATGATCCCTTAGGACCCCATATGACCCCTTTTAACATCCTAGTATCCTAAGGGGTCATATGTGGTCCTAAAGGGTCACACATGTGTGACCCCTTGGTGGGATGGGGTTTGGGATAGACTAGCCTAGTCTATGCTCTTAGATCCTTTCCTTGGATCACTAGGTGTACTAACCACACCCTAGGGTCTCTAGGACTTCCCCTTCTTGTGGAATCCTCTGACCTTGCCCAGTCCACCCACCAAAAACTTGAATTTTTGCTCCTAAGGTCTCACCTACTCATGAGATCCAAAGAACCCTTACTTAGGCTAGTAAGGGTTTGGCTTGTTCCACACCTTTTGAGGTCCTAGAAAGGATAGGTCAGGTCTAAGGCATGGTTTTCCACCCATTCATGTGCCCCCAAGAGGTTTCAAGCTTCCTACTCCTTACCGATTTCACTATTTTGTCTTTTACCTACAAAATAGGGCTACGAGGATTGTGACCAATTAGGCCTCCTACCCGGTCCTTTAGGGCTCCCTCTTGCAAATGATGCATATTCTTGTGAAACTTCCCAAAATACCTACTATTCATTTGGCAAGGGCTCAAGGATTTTTCTAGTTTTGGGCCTCCAAGTCTCCGTACACTGCCCTAGGTGGATTTTAAGGTTTTTAAGGGTTTTAAAGAGGGTTTTTAGGCCTGCCAAGGTCACAGTGTTGGTTTGTTGATTTCACCACCTTTTCTGGATTGGTGGAAGCTCCTCCTTCTCACCAATGGTTCTCTATTCACCCCTCTACAACTCCTCCAAAGGGTGCCTCCTCCTCTGTCCTTCCTTGCTCTCCAAGACCTGTGTAACTTAACCCTTCCTAGTCGGGCACTGTCCAATCTTGCCTAGGAGTGGGTCTTTAGTTGGCCTCCCTGCATCTTCAAGGGCCTTTCTTACTTTGAAGTATTTTACAGGGTCTATACTCCTATTTCCCATGGTTTCATGGTGATTCCACAATGGGGAATGGAGTTATGAACCCATTGACACAAACCAATCCAAAACTGGACAGTGAGAAGCAAGTTTACAAAATATTTACAAACACACACAACCTACAAAAAAAAACCTAATATAAATGCTCAAAATGGAATTAAATACACCATACAAGACACTCAACACATTTTTTATTGAAAATCAATCCATTAATGATCTTTTCTTACTCCATTTGTGCCAACTGGCAACAAAATTGCAGTCACAGTCAAGTCACTTTGCTTTGGCCGTACAACAATTGACATCCAACCCATTTTCTTAGAGTTTGAGACTACATATACTACCCTTTCCTCAGTCTATGTGCCCATATTATGGTTTTCCATGCTAAACTAAATATTTTGACCACTTGACAACTTTGAAAAGTTGTCATGCAAGTTTTGAGCAACTTTCTCAATGTTGCTTTTCTTGACTCCTAGGCCCACATTGGGCTAACCTAAGGACACCACCATGCTAAGAAGGACCCTAAGCACCTCAAAGGCACACATACCCTCTAATTTCAATAAAAACTCAACTTTGACTTATGACCCTAGGACCTAAACTAAGACCAATGAGCACATGGCTCTTATTGTATATAGAATGGCTTCTTAAATAAGCAAGAATACAATCAATATCAAATGGTGGGAGCCCTTTGAAGGGTGCTCCTGCACCACCCCTTACAACCACATATGACCCCATAGGATCACATAGTGTCCTAAGGGGTCATATGTGGTCCTAAGGGATCACACATGTGTGATCCCTTAAGAGCACATATGACCCCTTTTAACATCCTAGTGTGTACAACATACCCCAAGACCCAATACGACCATATAGGATCACATTGTGTCCTAAGGGGTCATATGTGGTCCTAAGGGGTCACACATATGTTATAACACATGTGTGACCCCTTAAGAGCACATATGACCCTTTTAACATCCTAGTGTGTACAACATACCCCTTAGGACCCAATATGACCATATAAGATCACATTGTGTCCTAAGGGGTCACACATGTATTCTAACACATGCATGACCCCTTTTAACATCCTAATATGTACAACATACCCCTTAGGACCCAATATGACCATATAGCATCACATTGTGTCCTAAGGGGTCATATGTGGTCCTAAGGGGTCACACATGTGTTCTAACACATGTGTGACCCCTTAATAGCACATATGACCCCTTTTAACATCCTAACTTGTGCACAACATACCCCTTAGGACCTAATATGACCATATAGGATCACATTGTCCTGAGAGGTCATATATGGTCCTAAGGGGTCATGCATGTGTTCTAACACATGTGTGACCCCTTAAGAGCATATATGACCCCTTTTAACATTCTAGTGTGCACAACATACCCCTTAGGACCCGATATGACCATATAGGATCACATTTTGTCCTTACGACAACATATGACCTATTATAACATCCTAGTGTACCCCTTATGACCCAGTATGACCAAATACAATCACATAGTGTCCTAAGTGGTCATACATGGTCCTAAGGGGTCACTCATGTGTTGTAACACATGTGTGACCCCTTAAGAGAACATATGACCCCTTTTAACATCATAGCTTGTGCACAACATACCCCTTAGGATCCAGTATGACCATATAGGATCACATTGTTTCCTAAGGGGTCATATGTGGTCCTAAGGGGTCAAATATGTGTTCTAATGCATGTATGACCCCTTAAGAGCATATATGACCCCTTCTAACATCCTAGTGTGAGCAACATACCCCTTAGGACCCAATATGACCATATAGGATCACATTGTGTCCTAAGGGGTCATATGTGGTCCTAAGGTGTCATATGTGGTACTAAGGGGTCACATGTGTGTTTGAACACATGCATAACACCTTAGGAGAATATATGACCCCTTTTAACATCCTAGTGCATGTACAACATGCCCCTTAGGACCTATATATCAAACAATAATTTATTTAGTTTAATCTTGATTAGTTAATTTCATAATTGGACCAAATATGTCATAATAGGCCCTATTATGCCATAATAGGACCTATTATGACATAATAGGCCCTATTATGCCATAATAGGACCTATTATGACATAATAGGCCCTATTATGCCATAATAGGACCTATTATGACATAATGTCATAATAGGTCCTATTATGTCATATTAGGTAGACTATTATGGCATAATAGGTCCTGTTATGGCATGTAATAGGACCTAATATGACATAATAGGTCCTATTATGCCATAATAGGGCCTATTATGACATATTAGGTCCTATTAATGTGCCATAATTTGGGAACTATTATGACCATCTCCTTAAGAAACAAGTCCTAAATATGACCATCCCCTTAAGCCACATGTCCTAATTATGATCATCCCCTTAAGACATGTCCTATTTAGTTTGATCCACTTAAGCCACATGTCCTAATTATGACAATCCCCTTAAGACATGTCCTATTTACTTTGATCCCCTTAAGCCATGTGTCCTAATTAGTTTGATCCTAATTAGTTAATTTCCCCTTAAGCCATGTCCTAATTATTTCAAATGATCCACTTTTAATCCGTATGTCCTAAATAGACCCATGATACCCTTAAGCCACATGTGTGGACTATTTAAAGTTTCTTCCCCTGAAGCCACATTTCCTAATTGGGCCTATCTCCTTAAGCCACTTGTCCTATTTAGTTTCATCCCCTTAATCCACATGTCCAAGTTAGGCCAATCCCCTTAAGCCATGTACATCCTAGGACTAATTTTAAAAGTCCTAGATATTAAAAATTAATGATCAAATTTAGTACATGTATATATACACATTCTTGAAAGTTGCAAAAAAAGTGTACATGTATGATCAAATGTTTGAAATATATATCTATATGTGTGTGTGTGTGTGTGTGTGTGTTATTGGATTCTTATGTGATCATTTACATGTTCTTGATTTCATATATGTATGTTCTTGATCTTGAAATTTGTCTCTAGATTGTATGTATATGTATCCATGTTTTAATATTATTTATTCAATTTCAAAAGTTAATTTTTTAAAATAAAATATTTATTCATGGTTTTATTTAAATGTATATATATGTAGAGCTCAAATTGTACACATGGATGATTTTGATATAGATGAATTTCTTAATCCATCAAAGGCTCCACCCCCCCCCACATGACCTTGTTCACCACACACACCTCCACCTCTTGGTTTTGATGAGGCTCAATATTGAGCCATAATTGATGAGAATATTGGATCTATAGAAGAAAGAGTCAATAAGATTCTTAGAGCACCCCTCATGTCATGACAAGTGTTGTGTTTTGCATCAAAGATTAAAAAACATTCTTGATGCAGTTAGATTCATTGATGAGGAGCTTGATTCACATTGAGCATGAAGAGAGGTGAGACATCAGTTCTATTTTGATGGACTCTCCTATAGGGAGATTTTGGACTTGAGAATAACCAAAGCACACTTAGTTCCTTTTGTTTCAGACCCTGTCACAGGTGAACCCATTCCTGCAAACAAATCTTGCATATAAATGAGGTGGTGTACACATCAGGGAATGATTGATAATTTTTGGGAACAATGGCAAATGGTATTTGACCAAGTGCCACATGCGAACTTAGAGTGCCCCCTATATTTTTTGAGGAAATTATTTGCAGAGTTTATTTTGGGTTTAAAGCCCAATTATTTTGATTTTAGATCATTCCAGGGTATTGGTGGTGGCATGCCACAACATAGGTTGGGGGCACAGATTGACCCCAACTGACCTACCCCTTGCCAGCCCCTTGTGGCTCCCATGGCTCCTATTATACCTATGCCTATTTTTTAGTGTTCTATTAGCTAGACATTGGGCACATTGACTACACTCAGTAGTAGCCTTAGCTAATGGACATCTGATTTATTAGGTGGCCATGATGCTATTGGAGATTTAGGAGATGAGGATGATGTTGACATTTTAGCCATTCCCCGTACATCAACACCCCATTTTTGTACCAATTTTCATCGACTATGCTGTGGGCACCATGATGCTCCAAGTGCTTCCAATTCACATCATCATGGACCACCCTCTTCAGCAACATGACCTAGAGCATTCGATGATCACAATCAGAGATAACTTTAAGAAACCTCCCTAAAAAACAGATATAAAATCTTGGCAAATTTTTGTACATCAAAATTAATTGGTAGAAAATCTTGGTGAATTTTTGAAAATAATGAGTATGTAGTAATTAGTATTGCAAATAATTTCATTTAAAAAAAAAATCTTATATAGAAAAGTAGAGGCTTAAGGTAGAAATCCTTAATGAGTTTAAATGGTAAACACTACTTTATTTTGTTACCATTGTTAATTTAAATTAATCTAATAGCGCTCTTTGCATTTTGTCAGATAAAATTTACTTAAAATTTGTAATACTCATGGGGCCCAAAAATTTTTTTACACCATTGATTTCCATTGGCATCAAAAATTGTAAAGCAACACAACCCCCATGAACATTACAACTTGTAGGTACAAGTTTCTTCATGGAATGCAATGATAGTCATTAGATTATATTTTGAATCAATGGTGGTAACTAAAGATTGCTAATAAAACCCTAAAGTAACTAATAATTATGATGTATTATTGGCAAATTAATTTATTTTTCTATATTAAATTATTAAATTTTGGTGAATTTGATACAATCATGTATCAAATATTTTGGTGAATATTTGAGCTCAAAAATTTAATAAAATAAACCCTCTGGAGATTTAAATATGATTAAAATAAAATTTTGTAAAAATGTGGCGATTTAGGTCACCTTAAAACTTGAACTATTAGCCAAATTTTTATTTTCAGATTTTAAAAATTAGCCAATTAGCGAATATTAGCCACTAAAAAAATCACTGATCACGATAATATTGGTTCATATGTCGATTTCCTATGTGTCAATGATCATCCGATAGATCATGATTCATGTGGTAAACGAGTATGTATGTACAAATGTTAAGTTATATAGATCATCTATACTATTATTTAAAATGAAAACTTAATATTATATTTGAAATTGAACATATATATATATATATATATATATATATATATATATATATATAATGAATGTATATGTCTTCATTAAACATGTATGTCTCTAGGCCATGGTTGTGGCAAACACATCGACAGTGAGATCTTCTTATCGTTTTAGTGCACTGTCGACACCTCTTGATCTCGACATGACTATTGGGGTAATTTATTTTTAAATTTTAAAATTCATTAATTTAGATGTTTCAATTTGTGTACACATGTCACGTATATATACATATGTACATATATATTATTTATTTGTTGATGTATAATTTAAATGTACTTTTTTAAAGGGGACTACGACACCGACTTCCACATTGGATTATCCACCTGTGAGTGTAGTGCATGATCCTCCAACATTGAATGTATGTGTTGAAACTAGTAGAATTAATTTTTAATTATGTACATCTAGATATTAAAATGAATTACATGTATTCAATCGAGATCTTAAGTCTTAAAAATAAAAAATGAATTTTGTTACAAGTGGACATGACCATTAGGATGGTTTTTTCAAACCCACATTATTGAGGTAGAGGAAAGAGGTTCAATTGCAAACTTGTAGATAAATGTGTGATAAGGACCCAAACCCAACACTCCTAAGGTGTTTCAAATGTACCTAATACCTCTAAGAGGCTCCAAAACTTGTCATCCACTAAGCCAAGTGGATCCTTTGCCTCTACACCATTTAAACACTTCTAAATGACCTATATATAAGGTTCATAAGTGTAAAGCGGAAAATCGCGAGCAAACCCTAAGTGTTCCCTCCACCACTCTAAAGGGGAAAGGGGGGTCACTTAGGATTGTCGGTTTTCACTTAGGGAGACTTTACATTCAAAAGAGGGGTTGAAACCCACAAGATACAATCCCACACAATGCAAGATTGGATTCTAAATGAGTTTCAAGGGTTAAGACAGCAAGGCTACCCTCTTTTGTAAAGAATGTGGATAGAATGATTAAGCTAGGAATGCATAGAAAGTGAGAAAGATTCACTTATAAATAGAGATAGGGATATAGGATGAAGTTGCAAACTTGGAATTAGCAGAAAATTGTCGAGACGATGTTGTCCTACAAATTTGAGTGAAAGTTGACGGGACGATGGTGCCCGACGTGCACACGGTCCTTCGAAAAATCTGCGAAATGAAGGGGGATCTATTCGTCTCTGTACAAGGATTCCAGATCTTCAATTACAACTGCGTACCTGCAACCTACACACAAAACAAGCAAAGACGATTGGGGGGTTAGGGATTAGGGGTTTTCCCTTAGGTCAAACCCTAGTTTTGGAATTAACAAAGAAATGAGAAATGCTGTAAATGTAAATGATTGTAATGTAAAACAAGTACTAGTACCTTGTTGTAAGAATGTTTGTATTCTTACATGCGAAGGTGTAGATGTTGTTGTATGTTGTATGTGGTATGTGATCTCCTCTTCAATGGTTGAATCCTTGTCTTGAATGCAACACTTAGCCTTGAATGGAGACTTAGAATGATCAATTGCTTGAAGGAATACTTGAATGCTTGAATGTTTGAATGCTTGAATGTTTGAATGTCGCTTTTGCCCTTTTTCCATCTTACCAAAATGGGAGAGGACATGTAGTTTATATACTTGCCAATTAGGGTTGATAGACTGATTTTTCTGACCTTAGGCCGACCAGGAAAGATTATTTTCCAAATTGCAAACATAAAGATTTGAGGCCCTAAAAGAGACCGGGCCCAAAATAGGGCTAGGGACCAGGGCGCTGGGTGCCATGGTCCTGGGGGAATAGGGTGCTGGGTGCCCTAGTCCTGAAGGACCAGGGCGCTGGGCGCTCTAGTCCCACCTCCCGGGACAACAGGGTGCAAGGAGGATCAGGCCAGGGTGCAAGAAAATGCAGTTTTTGATGTCATGGATAAGTTTCGGGGTCTCCATTTAGGTTTCATTTTACATCGCTGTCGTGAAGACCCAAATGTGGTCAAAATTGCAAGTGTCGCAATTTTAGGATGCTACATTTAGCCCCCACTTTAGCGGGAGTATAAGCGTATGCTCATACTTCCTGTAAAGTACAAGGAAACAACATTGAAAGACTTTCACCACGTCAAGGAGCCAAGACACACCAAGCCCCCAGTGGACTAAGGATCTTACAACTTCGATTGACAAAGTAAAAGGGAAGATCACGAGGGAGAACCATGACTGTCAGTAGTAAGGTTCCCTCACTATGAGTCATGTAAAAAATACCAAAAATTTTCAAGGCAAAGCTAAGTTCGCCAAGAAATTTTCAAGTATCCTGAAGGGATAGACGGGATGTATGCCCCCCTACATTAAAGCAATTGCACATACCTCAACGGGGGTGATTGCTTTAAGGTAGTGATACACATAAGAAATGAGAAGGGAAAGGAGCATGTTATCACAAAGATTTAGCCCCCAAGTGTGAGATAAACCCAAGGATAATAGACACAAAACACAAAGCACGAGGTGACTTCGCTTTCCTCGGGGTCAGTATGCTATATGATAATTCATGTATATCATATGTATGTATGCATAATTGTTCTTCATTCCCCAATCAAGGAAGGTCACCTAGAAGAAGGGAACACATGTGTCTTTTGAGTCAACATGAGAGAGACCAACAGAGATCTCAATGCTTTGCATCGTCCTCAAGTAGACAACACTAAGGACAACAAATAGAAGAATGAGAATAACACATAGAAGAAGTAACAAAAGAGAGGAGGAGAGAATCTGCTATGCAAATGAAACTAGTCTAGCACGTCATCTACCCCCCGATCTTGTTGATCAATGTTTCAGGAAGGCAGGGAACACGCTAGAGGAGGAACATCCATCATGGCAGATGGAGCTATCACAAGATCCAAACAAGGGCTATGTTCATGTTCCAAGCCACATTGTTCTTGTCTAGGAGCTAGGATAAGTGCTTTAGAAAATTCGTTAGATAAATGGTTATCAATATCAACAAGTTCATATTCACTATCAGAAGCAAGAGAAGTAACATTTTCATCATGAATAACATTTTCATCTATATCATCATCAAGATTTATAAAAATAGGATCTCTAACTCGCACAGGATCAAGATCATCATGTATCTTATGTTTAGGAGATTTTGGAGAAAATGGAATAATGCTTGTTGAAGGTGTTTTTGGGGATTGCAAAGTTTGAGAAGTAGCTGCCTGAGCTCTAAGATGATGCTTTCGTCGGCGTTCACGTGCAGAACGATTTCATCTAGTCTTAGTAGGAAGTGGAGAAGATTGAGGAGGAGGAATGTTCTCATCCTTATCACTTTGGTGTTTAGGTTGTGGTCTCTTAGGCTGGATAATAGGAGAAGAAGGTCTCTTCTCTCTATAAAACGAAGGAGGAGGAACCGCTCCATATAAAGGAGGGATATTTAGTTTAGGAAGGAGACCAAGTCCATCATGACAAGGAGGTATAGGTCTACTTTTAGAAAGTTTATTAGGAATAGATATAGTCACATCCATAGGGATGGGTTGGGAATCTTCTTGAGGAAAGGCATTAGTTTTATCTTTCAAAGGAAGAACTTCCTTCTCAAGAACGATAGGAATGTCAAGTTTGGGTGTTCTAGGTTCACTTAGAGATAGGATCATATCTATTTTCCACTTTTGATAAGATTTGAAAAGATGATCACTTCACGGAGGAAGAGATTGGAATTGTTTAGGCCAAAAATAATCAATAGGAACGCTAGAAGTTCTTTCAGCTGGTTTAAAGAGACTATGATTGATAGTAACAACTTCACCATTATGGGGAAATTTCAAACACTTGTGAATAGGAGAAGCAATAGCTTTCATGGAAGATAGCCAAGGATAGCCAAGCTTCACACGAAATTGTTCGGATGAAGGAATAATAGCAAAGTTCACATCAAGGGATTTGTTATGGACCTCAATAGGTAATGTAATAGAACCAATTGCAGGAGAAGAAAATGCATCAAATAATTTCACAATCACATCTATTTTGTCATAGATCACTTGATTCAATTGCAAAGTAAAAAGAAATTCTTCAGTAATAACATTAATCATGCACGAAGGATCAATAAGCACTCCACGGAAAGGTGTATTCTTGACTTTTGCAACTATGTATAAAGGACCATCAGGTGCCCTGATAGTTTCACTAGAATCAAATGTGATGGAAGGTTCTTTAGGGTTTTCTTGCTGCTCTACAAAGTTAATCACATTCGGAGTCATAGACACAAGACCATCAGATGAGAAAGAGGAATCATTAGTCTCAATTGCATTAGAGGTATGAGAAGGTAATGGATCAGTAAAAATTTGAAGATTTTGGTTAGGAGGAGCTATAGATGTGTTGCCTTTATCATTCACTCCAGAAACAGAGATAGTATTATTATCAATCAAATCTTGAATTTTACCCTTTAAAGCAAAACATTTTTCAGTATCATGCCCAGGTTGACGATGAAATTGACGAAAAGATTTGTTATCAAAATAGGGTGAATTAATCTTTGCAGGATCTATTTGCCTTATAGGAGGAAGAGTAAGCACATTTTGTTCCAATAACTTATTCATAATACTATGCAATGATTCATTCAAAGGAGTAAACTTTCTTTCTTTCTTGAAAAACTTAGAAATAGGAGGCACACCTGATGCTGCATTCACATTGTTGTTGATGATGTTTTCATTGAATTTAATGGACTCTCTGTTCGGTTTAAACTTCCCAAATTGTTGTTGACTACTATCACCCTTATCACTCGGAGCCATAGGATGTGATTGTTCCATTTGACTCACAGTCAGTTGATAATTGTGAAGAGTTGCACACAACTGTTGGAAAGAAGTAAACTCAGAAAATAGAAGTTTATCTCGAATATCTTTTTGTAAATTAGAAATAAAGATTCTTTGAACATCATTGTCAGGCACTGGAAAAGAAATTTGAGCATACAAATGCTTATATATACCAATGAAATTAGTCACTTTTTCTTTAACACCTTGTTTACAATGCATTAAATCAATCAAAGTAACTTTAGGACTTATATTGTTTTGAAATTGTTGAATGAAAGCATTTGCAAGTTGTTCAAAAGAAGTAATAGAATAAGAAGGCAATGAGCAATACCATTGTAGGGCTTTATCTCTTAATGTCCTAGTAAACATTTTTGCAAGCAACCTTTGGTCATAAGCAAAATCGGTACATATTGTTTGAAAAGTCTTAACATGTGTTAGAGGATCACCTTTACCATTATAAAGCTCCAAATGCGGGATTTCAACATGTTTAGGAGGGATAGCTCAAACAATGTCAAGAGATAGTGGGCTCGCAACATCAAATGTGGGCACACTAAACTTAGATTGATTCATAGAGGCAATTTGTTGTTGCAAGGAAGAGACAGTTTGTGCAAGATTGTTAATGGTCTCTTCAGTTGAAGAATTCATATTAGATGTGTTAGATTGAGATGGAGGTGTTATGTTATTGAAAGAAGGTAAAGAGTAAGGTGGCGGGACACTATGATAGTTAGTCATAGGAGAAGATTGGAAAAGAGGAACACTACAAGGAGGAATGGAATGGTTGAATGAATTGCCCCCTTGCGTCATGTTCATTTGTGGAGATGTAATAGGAACACTCATTGAAGGAATGAATGAAGAAGTTGGATTAAATGAAGGAAGAGGATTAATTGAAGAGGAAGGATTGCCCCCATGATTGGTAATCATAGGCGGAATATCTTGTATAGAAGTAGTCATTATGTTTGATGTAAAGGTAGGTATGCTAGCAATAGAAGTTGTTAAAGGAACAGAATGATTGACTTGAGTAGGAGGTTGTGTATAACCTAAAGTTTCAGCACAACTCTTCATAGGCATCACATTCGAATCCACAATGTGTGCAATACCACGCAAAATATCAATTCCATTCTTATCACTTTGAAGCATATGTTTTAGACCCTCAATTAAAGGAAGAGCTTGACTACCGGGGTATTCATGAGACATCCATTGGTGAAAATCATCAAATTGGTTATCCAATTTCAAAAGTTGTTCTACAAAAACCTCACAGAGAGCTTCTTCATCATTAAGAGGATTAGAGGAATTACCCATGTCCTTGTTAAAAAGGCTATTCAAAATAGGTTCCATCTCCTCGGTAGTTAAACCTCAGAAAGACTTAATTCTAAGGCTTCGTCTAACGGGAATAGTGTAAGTAGGGGTTTTTGTTGTAAAACTCATGCACTAGAGAGGGAGAGAATATTTTGAATTTAGAGGCAGCAAATTTCAATAAAATCAGCCAATCTCCTAGATTTAGGCTGTTAAATGCAATCACGATAATCTCCCGAAATTTCAAAAAAAATGTCAGGGACCATGGCGCTCGGAGTGTACACGGTCCTTGCAACTTTTTTTGAAATTTGCAGGGATGAAAGTTATGATGATTTTAAAGCTAATCTGAAAAAATTGAGTGATTTTACGATCTGTAGATAGGCCAAATTAAAGTTGCAATCTCAAAATTGAACCCTACCAAGATTGTCGAAAAATGCAAAATTTGAATTTTGAAAAAGAGAGGGAAACTGAAATTTTGAATTTTATGATTTTAGAGGGAATGTCAAAAGCAATGCAAGTTTTGAATTTTAAAAGTTGACTCAATTTCACGCAAAATTCAATTTTGAAAGTGGAAATCAAAGTTGTTGCAATTAAACATTTAATTTCAAAAGTCACAAATTGCAAAAATTTGAATGAAGCACTGAAATTTCGAATGAAAACCAACACACTTTTCAAATTTAGGATAGTAAGAAACACAATTTTGACACAAAATTTCAATTTCAACAATTTTTGAATGATTAGAAGCCTTAATCCAAGCAATCCCTAGACCAACTTTGACTTTAATTTTGAAAGTGTTGTAATTGATAAAATCAGCCAAAATTCTGGATTTTAGTAGAAAAATACAGTAAGATCTAACTCCCGAAATTTCGAAAAAAATGTCGGGGACGATGGCGCTCGGGGTGCACACGATCCTCGCAACTTTTTTCCAAATTTTCAAGGATGAGAGATATTATGATTTTGTTGCGGAATCCAAAGTTACAGCTGATTTGGAAATGTTTTGATCAGTGAAATTATTAGTCAAAGGTTGAATCAAGAGGGCTTTAAAAATTAGGGTTTTGACACTTAACCACTTAATTTTCAGAATTAAAGCACAAATATGAATTGATAATTTGTAATAGAAGGGTAGATCTAAAACAAGCATTAATAATTAAACATTTCACAAGCTCAATTACTAAAAAGAAAATTTAGGGTTTTTATGCAATTAACCTCTAAAATTTGTAAAAGATCAAACATGGAAATGTAATTAAGGAAGCAAATTTTTCAGATCTAATCATGAATAATCAGAAAGGATGTTCACGTCAGGTTCACCAAAATGTAAAGTGGAAAATCACGAGCGAACCCTAAGTGTTCCCTCCACCACTCTAAAGGGGAAAGGGGGGTCACTTAGGATTGTCGGTTTTCACTTGGGGAGACATTACATTCAAAAGAGGGGTTGAAACCCACAAGATCCAATCCCACACAATGCAAGATTGGATTCTAAATGAGTGTCAAGGGTTAAGACAGCAAGGCTACCCTCTTTTGTAAAAAATGTGGATAGAATGATTAAGCTAGGAATGCATAGAAAGTGAGAAAGATTCTCTTATAAACAGAGATAGGGATATAGGATGAAGCTGCGGACCTGGAATTAGCAGTAAAATGTCGAGACGATGCTGTCCTACAAATTTGAGTGAAAGTTGATGGGACAATGGCGCCCGGCGTGCACACGGTCCTCCAAAAAATCCGCGAAACGAAGGGGGATCTGTTCATCTCTGCACAAGGATTCCAGATCTTCAATTACAGCCACGTACCTGCAACCTACACACAAAAAAAGTGAAGATGATTGGGGGGTTAGGGATTAGGGGTTTGCCCTTAGGTCAAACCCTAGTTTTGGAATTAACCAAGAAATGAGAAATGCTGTAAATGTAAATGATTGTAATGTAAAACAAGTACTAGTACCTTGTTGTAAGAATGTTTGTATTCTTCAATGCGAAGCTGTAGATGTTGTTGTATGTTGTATGTTGTATGTTGTATGTGGTATGTGATCTCCTCTTCAATGGTTGAATCCTTGTCTTGAATGCAACACTTAGCCTTGAATGGAGACTTAGAATGATCAATTGCTTGAAGGAATGCTTGAATGCTTGAATGTTTGAATGCTTGAATGTTTGAATGTTGCTTTCACCCTTTTTCCATCTTACCAAAATGGGAGAGGAAATGTAGTTTATATACTTGCCAATTAGGGTTGATAGATTGATTTTTCCGACCTTAGGCCGACCAGGAAAGATTATTTTCCAAATTGCAAACATAAAGACCCGAGGCCCCAAAAGAGACCGGGCCCAAAATAGGGCCAGGGACTAGGGCGCTGGGCGCTCTGGTCCCACCTCCCGGGATAGCAGGGTGCAAGGAGGATCAGGCCAGGGTGCAAGAAAATGCAGTTTTTGATGTCATGGACAAGTTTCGGGGTCTCCATTCAGGTTCCGTGTTGCATCGCCGTCGTGAAGACCCAAATGTGGTTGAAATTGCAAGTGTCACAATTTTAGGATGCTACAATAAGTTATCAAGTCTCCATTTGTCAAGACAACTCAAGTACTGGCCTTCAACTAGGCCTAGGCTCCTACTAGCCCTACAAACACCATTTTAGGTAGTTATCTCCCAAAAGTTGCAACACACCAGACAAACAAATCATAGATTAGGATACCTTTTTCAGCCAAAAATAACATATCCAAATCTTAGGTACTATTACTTTGGACCAGCAATCACAAAAGCTCACTGTCCTCTGTACCCAGTAGACTAATTAGGCCAAATTTGCAAAGGAAATACTCCCAAAATAGATCTCTAGAAAGAATCCTTCTATATATTCCCTGGTTATGATCCAAAACTAATGATTTTATAGGTTATGTGGTCAGGTTATGTTTCTATATACCCTAACTCCAAAACCCTCTCTATTTCACCCTTAAACCTAGGGCTTGCTAAAAAACCCATCAAACATCACTTCCAAAATCAAATGAAGGATGATTCACCATGTCCAAAACATACTCTTATTGTTTCAAACATAAAAATATCCCCTCCTTAAGGCCGATCTACTACTGCTATAATTGTGGCACAAAAACCATGCATTTTTAGTCATTCCTCCATGGTGTACACCAAACTTTCACTCTTTCCTATCATTAAAGTGTCAAGAACATATGATAAAAGTTAGGGATGATCCAATTTATAGGAAATGGAGTCTTACATCTATGGTTGGATCATTATTTTAAAAAGAAACCAACAAGACAGTGAACAAAATAACTGCAGACTTAGGAATAAACAACACAATGTGTGAACCCAGGGTTTATTAAACCTTCAATAGATTACAAACATGTAAAAATGCATAAAAACCACCCTCACTTCATTAAAAAACCAATATCAAATCTACTTTAGTGCAAAGAAAGCATGAAAACCTAGATTTGCAGGAAAATAAATGAGTTTTACTGTTGTTTTGAGTTGCAATCCATACAACTCTGTACTCCCTTGTGCTCTCTCTCGTACAAATACCTCTTTGGGTTTTAAATAGGCATCCAACAATTTCCCCAACCAATCCATATAGTTATGTGTCATTAAAAATGATTAAACAAGCAAATGCTGTTATTTCCCACCAAAATGGCACTAGCCGTTATATTCAAATATTTGAATTAAAAACTCTTATCAAACAACCTATTATGACTTCTACCCAAAGATAATGACTCTTAAAGGATCAAAATGATTTATTAAAGAGGTTTAAACACTTTTAATACCCTTCCCAATACTATAACCATGAAATCCTATATTTGGTCCTATAGTCCTATTAGGCCCATTAGGACAATTAACCATTACATTAGGATCATTACAATGAAATGCCATAATTGGCTTTATGACATCAAAATTGAATCTATTAGACCCATATACCTCCTTGTCATGCTTACATGGTGTCCCCCAAGTTTTCTCCATCTCATGGGCTCTTGCACCATACTCCCTTTCAATGAAAAATCTCTTGTCCCAAGAGAAAAAATCATGTGTGTTCAAATCTTGTAAGTTTTGTGATGGTTGTTTGGTACATGTCTGCATCTTGTTCAACTGCTCAAATGGGACTCTCCTACCTCTACAACAAAGGTCAATCTCAAAACAATAATTAGTGCTCAGAAACTTATGTGTTGGTCCTCTTATGGGACTGTCTTTTATCTGTCGTGGTTGCCTTCTTTCATCTTCTATTTGATATGCCTTTTGGTGAACACCAATGTCACCATTAATGCCCCTCTTCTGCACTCCAATAGGACACCATCATTCCTACTATCCATAGTACATCTGTTCTTACTAACTTGTTGTCATCAACCACCATATTTTGCTTCACATGAGACTTATCTCTAACCTGAAAACTCACATGCATTAGATCTCCAAAACATATGACACTTTTGTCATTTGAGTCAACAACATTCAAAGGATTCATCAAGAAATTTAGCCCATATTTATACACAAGGTATCTATTAGTGTATCCATCATGTATTGTCTTTCTCCCATACTACCAAGGTCTCCCTAGGATTAAGTGTCCACATGTCATAGGTACCACATCACACAAAACCCTATCATGATATTCCCCAATTGAAAAATTGACATATGCTTGTTCCCTAATGAGGATATGTTGTTCTTTGCTGACCCAAGTAGCATAATAAGGACTTCTATGGGGAAATATTTATAAATGAAGTTCATTGACCATCTCATAGGAAACCAAGTTATTATGTGAATCTAAATCTACAATCAATTTGCAAATTTTACCTTGACACAAACACTGAGTTCTGAAAATGGAAACCTTATGCTCTTCTTGCTACTACAACTTGCCTTTGTTAAGCATGAGAAATTCTCCTTCCAACACTAGAATTCCTTTCAATGGTTCATTTTCTTCTTTCTTTTCTTCTTCTTGTGTCAGGTTGACTCTCCTATCCTTGCCTCTATCTAATTGTTCCCACTTAGGACATTTAAAAGAAGGATGCCCCACTTCATTACAATTGAAGCATCTGCCTATGAAAGTGCCTCTACCTGCCCCAAATCTTCCACCTCCTCTATATCCTCCTCTTGAATTAGAAGATGTCTCTTTTCCTTTCTCATTTCTTTGTCTTTGTTCCCAATTTATTCTACCACCTCTTCCTCTTCCTCCTCTTCCACCATTCCCTTGTCTTTCCTGCTTCCTCTTCAACTTCTCTTCTTCTCTAATGGCCAACTGAAAACATTATCCCAATGTCCTAGGCATCTGCAAACCTATTTCATCTTTAAGGTTAAACCTTAACCCATTCTAGTAACTTTCTATCTTCACTTCTTCATCCTCTATACCCCCCTTTAATACTAAGCTTATGAAATTGTTCAGTTTAGGACATCACATCCATGTCCTTTTGCCTCAAATTCTGCCTCATCTTCTTCACATGAATTGTATAATCAGATGGTAAAAACTGATCCTTACTCAAACCTTCATTCTAGCCCATGCTATGATATTTTCCAACCCTCTATCCATCTTGTCATTCTGTATATCAGACCACCATGTCAAAGTTGTAACTCTCAACTTAGTTTTGTCAAACTTCACTTTCTTTTCTGCATCCATTTCCTCAAATTCAAAGTAGTTGTCTAAGGCATCTAACCAACCTAATAATTCTTCACTATCCAACCTCCCTTGATAGATAGGTAGGTTAATGTTATTCTTACCTCCACCTTGGACTACCTTTAGTAATCTCACAAGTATTTTCTCTTCAGGATCTTCTTCTCCCCTTCTAGGCTCTTCATGCCTTTCCCCTTCATTGTGTGCTCCCACTTCTTCACTCATCTCCTCTCTTCTAGGTTCTCCCTTTTATTTCTCTAAGTCTTCAATACTTTCTATAAGTTGTAACCTCTCTCTCCTCTATTGTCTATACTCCCTATCCTTTTCTTCTTCCAACCCCCTCTTTTCCCTCTTCTATCTTTCAAGGGCTTCTCTCAACTCCTCTATCTCCCTAGCCATTTAATTTTTAGGTGTCATCTTGTCAAAACCTTCCTCAAAGATCTACTCACTAATTTGATACCAATTTGATGTAGAGGAATGATGTTCAATTGCAAAATTGCAAATAAATGTGTTTTAAGGACCCAAACCCAACACTCCTAAGGTGTTTCAAATGCACCTAATACCTCTAAGAGGCTCCAAAACTTGTCTTCCTCTAACACAAGTGGCTCCTCTACCTCTACACCATTTTAAAACTTCCAAACAACTTGTATCTAAGGTTCATAAGTCATCAAATCTCCATTTGTCAAGATAACTCAAGCACTAGCTTCAACTAGGCCTAGGCTCCTACTAGCCCTACAAACACTGTTTTAGGTAGTTATCTACCAAAAGTTGCAAAACACTAGACAAAAAAATCATAGATTAGGATACCCTTTTTGGCCAACAATAAAATATCCAAATCTTAAGTACTATTACTTTGGACCAACAATCACAAAAGCTCATTGTCCTCTGTACCTAGTAAACTAATTAGGCCAAATTTGCAAAGGAAGTACTCCCCAAATACATCTCTAGGAATAACCCTTTTGTACGGTCTTTGTTTATGATCCAAAACTAGGGATTTTCTAGGTTATGTGGTCAGGTTATGTTTCTATATACCCCAACTCCAAAACCCTCTCTATTTCACCCTTAAACATAGGGCTTGCTCAAAAACCCATCAAACATCACTTCCAGAATCAAATGAAGGATGATTCACCATTTCCTCAACATACTCTTACTATTTCAACCATAAAAATAGCCTCTCCTTAAGGTTGATCTGCTACTGCTATAATTGTGGCACAAAAACCATGCATTTTCAGTCAATCCTCCATGGTGTACACCAAACTTTCACTCCTTCCTATCATTAAAGTGTCGAGAATGTATGATAAAAGTTAGGGATGATCCAATCCATAGGAAACTGAGTCTTGCATCTATGGTTGGATCATTATTTCAAACGGAAACCAATAAGACAAGGAACAAAATGATTGCAGACTTAGGAATGAACAACACAATGTGTGAACCCAGGGTTTATTGAACCTTTAACAAATTACAAACATGTAATAATGCATAAACACCACTCTCACTTTATTATAAAACCAATATCAAATCTACTTTAGTGCAAAAAAAGCATGAAAACCCAGATTTGTAGAAAAAATGAGTTTTATTGTTGTTTTGAGTTGCACTCCATACAACTTTGTACTCCCTTGTGCTCTCTATCCTACAAATGCCTCTCAGGGTTTTAAATAGGCCTTTAACAACCACCCCAATTGATCCATACAGTTATGTGTCATTAGAAATGCTTAAACAAGCAAATGTTGTTATTTCCCACCAAAATGGCATTAACCATTATATTCAAATATTTGAATTAAAAACTCTTGTCAAACAACTTATTATTACTTCTACGCAAATCGAATGACTCTTAAAGCATCAAAATGATTTATTCAAGAGGTCTAAACACTTTTAAGACCCTTCCCAATCCTATAACCATGAAATCCTATATTTGGTCCTATGGTCCTAGTAGGCCCATTAGGACAATTAACCTTTACATTAGGATCATTACAATGAAATATCATATTTGGCTTTAGGACATCAAAATTGAGAATATTAGACCCATACACCTCCTTTTCATGCTTCCATGGTGTCCTCCAAGTTTTCTTCACGTCTGGGGCTCCTTCACCAATGATCATGGTGACCCTCTTGTTAGTTTTTTGTAGACATCGACTACAATTCAGGTGAACAATTTGATTTAAATTTAAATACAAGTTGTGTTTTTATTTATAATTAAATAAATATAAATCATACGCATGTGTACTATATGTACATTGACATGTTAAATATATGCGCACTCTTCTTTTACCTTGTAGGATCTTGTCAATTCTTGTACTTTTGTTTCTGATATTACAACCACTTAGCCCACAACACTTGGGTATAATGATGTACAACATGTGGATGTGCATTACAGAGAATATGATCCTCACGTACATGATATATATATATATATATATATATATATATATATATATATATATATATATATATATATATATATATGTATGTATGTATATATATGCATGTATGCATGTATATATATGTATGTATGTATATATATGTATGTATGTATCTATATATATGTATGTATATATGTATGTATGTATATATATATATATATGTATGTATATATACATACATATATATAGATACATACATACATATATATACATACATACATATATATACATACATATATATATATATATATACATACACACACACACACACATATATATATGTATATATATACATAGACATACATACATACATACATACATACATACATATATATATATATATATATATATATATATATATATATATATATATATATATTTAAAAACTTTCAAGTACCCATTTTAAAAGCACCTAAATTTAGGATATACATGCAAAATTTCTAGGACCTTTAAAATTTTTATTTATATATTTAATTGAACATTAAATATAAATTTAATAAATTTCTTTTTTTCATTGATCTATGTGTACTATAGCATGAGATAGTAGAGATGTTGACAACCCCTATAACACTTGGAGATGCAGAACACTTAGTGGAGAGAGGAGATGAGCCTACTCGTGTACGTATATGACAAGCTTTTTACTTGTGCAACTAGTTAAATAATGTGTAAAATCTTTTGAAACAATTTAGAAATTTTTAAATAAAAATTTATAATTACATGAACTATAGTTCTCACAAACTTTCATTTGTTAGGATAATCGGTGAACAACTGAGAGGGGGGGGGGGGGGGGGTGAATCAGTTGTTAACAGATTATGTCAATCCAACCACTTAATAACGTTTAACCAGATCACATAAACATTGAATACCAAAATAGCAGAAATAGATACTGGTAAGCAATAAAACTTAAGAATAAAATAGACAATTAACACAATGCAACCATACCACATAACACCATGATTTGTATGTTGAAAACCTAGAAAGGGAAAAACCATAGTGGGAAGCCTACCCACAGTCAGATGATACTTCTACAGAAAGTATGTGATACATTAAGGGGCCTGCACATGCAGGAAGGAATAGTTCCTATAGTGTACTACTTATTACAAAAGAGTCTCACTGACTAGAGAGAGGTTATTGTGTTGACTTGAATTTCATCCTTAGAATGCTACCTGCAACAAGTTAGTTTCACAGAATACCAATGGAAATGCTACAAGAAATCCAAACTCAACCAATGAAACTACATGAAATACATATGAAATAAAAATACTAATATTACCTTCATGGTTTATGTCTCATTGTGTCCTAACTCTACTATTCCTAGTTGCAGATGGTGTGCTCTCAGAGAATGCACTGATAGCTTCCAAGATGGCATATGAAGAATGGACTGATAACTGGTAGTTAACAAATACTATGATATGCAATACTACATGATTATGCTAAAATGATAATTGCTATTTTCTTCAAGATTAGAAGTCATGGATGCCTAAGTTTCATAAATGATTTGCTTGAAAATGCACTTGAAGTCTCTTGAAGTCTAACTTGAAGATTAACTTGAAGATTAACTCTCTCAACTGAAGCTCTTGATTTTATAGACTTTGAGAGGACGAGATGATGTGGCTTAGATCAACGGTCATGATTAGATCTGCAGATCTGGATGGCTATGAGCAAAGGTGAAGGTTGAGAGAAAGGGGAAAGGAGAAGACAAGTGTCACTCATCTCTTCTTGACTGGGTTGTTGACTGAGGGAATCTAGGGATGGTTGGAAAATATTTAGGCATGATAGGACAAGTGGAATCAAGTCCTTCCTAAGATGTAGAGGGTGTTGGAAAGAATTTAGAAGATGGTTGTGAAATATGTGTATGTACACAATATTCATTAAGTTTGAAGGTTGAAGATAAATGATGAATTAATATTTAAGAAATATTAATTTCCTTAGCCACATGTTTGATGAGTTGGCAAAGGGAAAATGAAGTGGAGATGGAAGTTGAGTTGGAAAAGGGATTTAAATAATTTAGAAATTATTTAATATTTGAGACTATAGGATAGGAGAATAACTATTAAATATTAGATATTTAATTTTTTGGAGAAGATAATTAAATATTAGATATTTAATTAACTTGGTTAGAAGAATAATTAAATATTAGATATTTAATTAATTAGAAGAATATGATAAATGAATTAATTAATCAAATATTAACTAATAGAAAGACACGAAAATGAATGAAATAAATTAATCTTTCCAAATTAACTATTTAATAGAAGAATAAACATTAAATAAATATATAATATTTATTTAATCACTCATAGTCAATTTTATGTGTATACATTTTACCCCTCTTTGAAATGATGTCAAGACAACATTATTTCAAAGATTAAATCAAGTCTCGATAATGCGCCTGATGAAGATGGAAATCCTGATTGTGTGCTCCCTCATGAGATTGATTGTGAAATTGTTGAAAACTTTGGTTTGAACGATTGATCTCATGATAATTGATAAAATGTTTCGTCAATTAAATTCATTTGTAAAAAAACAAATTAAATTGCCCCAGTGAGTAGCATTAATTACTCTTCAAATAGTAAATATAAAATTAACCAAGGCTAATTTTAACTTCATTGTTATCCTTGTCGGCTTTGCGAAGAAAAATATTCTTGGTGAGGTGGCAAAATGGTGATTCATGTGGAGAACCATCATTTTGAGCATGTTCGATGATATCATCGACCTCCCAAGTATGGGTATCCGGTATGTATCTTGTCTCGAGCTTTGTTTTCAACTTGTCATGCAACTTTTCATGTTTTAGGCGTGTTTTTGTGAATTTTTAAATTTTTTCACGATTTTCGATATTAGGTTAGCGCATTTGCATTTTTATTTAGTGCATATGCAATTTGGGTTAGCGCATATGCATAGATTAGCACTTATGATCATTTTGTTTGCACTTTTGCAGCTAAAGTTAGCGCTTTTTCTTTGTTTTGCGCATATGTTCGTAGGGTTAGCACATTTGATAAAAAAAGATAGTGCATATGCTTTTGTTTAGCACTTTTGTTCAATAGGATAGCGCAAATGTTGTAGTTTAGCACTTTTTCTCAAACTTGATGTTTTTGATAAGTGCAAAAGCTAAAAATTACTTTGATGATTAGATTTAACATGTTTGATGTGCATGTATGATGAATAGGGACTTGATTGATTGATTGATGTTTTTGGATAGATCAATTTGATTTTTGTTGATAGAGTAGCTCTAAGAAAATGATTTAGTGTCTAATGTAAGAGCTTAGTAGAGTTTTGATTGAACTTAGTGATTGATAGAAAACCATGATTGATAGGTTTTAAAATGATTTGATATCTTAAGTTGCTTGAATTTGATTTGATAGATTGATAGCATAAGTTGGCTTTAGTTTGATTTAATAGATTGATAGCGTAGGTTGGCTTCAGTTTGATTTGATAGATTGGTAGCATAGGTTGGCTTCAGTTTGATTTGATAGATTGATAGCATAGGTTGGCTTCAGTTTGATTTGATAGATTGATAGAGTAGGTTGGCTTGAGTTTGATTTGATAGATTGATAGTGTAGGTTGGCTTCAGTTTGATTTGATAGATTGATAGTTGATGATTGATTGAATTCTCTTGATAAATAGGAGAAACTTGATGTTCTCCAGTGTTGAGAGAAATTATTGGCAGTACGTCATTTAGTGCCAAAGCTGACACAATCTGAGGTTAGACATATAGATGCCTATGGTTTATGCCATTTGTTGTATATGCCTAAGATTACACATAATAGAGGATTGTTGACGATGTTAGCTGAGAGATGGCATAGTGAGCATAACACTTTCCACTTGCCCACTGGTGAGATTAGTGTAATGCTCAAGGATGTGTATAGGATTCTGCATATCCCAATGACTGGCAAGTTAGTGCAGTATGATTTTCAGGATCATCTTGGGACAGAGGCTTGCAGAGTCGTGTTTGCTAATAATAGTATCGCTAGAGGAGAGATCCAATGGGAGTGTTATCACTATTTTAAAATTGGGTTCTTCTTTTCCCATAATTGGCTATGGTACCTTGAAATTTTTCGGATAGGCTGTAGTCCCAAGTGCTTCAGCTTTGTTCTAAACCTTAGGGGTTTAAGGGTTTTTGATTTTTTAGATCTTATCTTTCTTTGTTAAACCCTCTAGTTTCTAATCTTCTGTTACTTTATTCACTTAAGTTATGGGTTGCGGGGTCATAAGAAGTGTCCCCCCTTGTTATTTACCTAGGCGTTTACGTTGATTATTTGAAAATTTTATGCCTTGTATGCTTTCCTTCTAAAGTGTCGGGCCCAGTAAATGCCGATCAACTTAAGAGATGATCCGATGGTCGACGCTATTTCACAGGGGTAAGATGCTCCCCCTTTAGGCCCATGAAATAGCGAGAATAAATGAGGGTCGTCCATGTGTCATGACGGAGGAAGTGAAAGGTGTAGCTGTCAGAGGCAGTTGGAGTCCCGTGGTTTTCTTCTAGCATATTAAAAGGTAGCACATGGCACAAGTCACCACAGTCAGTGGGTCAGGATTAAAGGTTCAAAAGTGGGCCCCAAAGATGAGTCGCATCACAGGTGGAGATGACCTGGCAGGTACAGCTGTTAACAATTTATTGAGACCCTGTGGCTCCTTCTAGCAAATGACAGAGTGACAAGTCAGCTCCGAAAGTGACAAGGCGCCAGGTGTCCATGATGGGTCAGTGGGCCCACATTTTATGAGAGCCTTTTCAGAAGATTAAATACCGATCAACTTAAAAGGTGATCCAATGGCCCGCGCTATTTCGCAAGGGTAAAGTGCTCACTCCTTATGCCCGCAAAATAGCAAGAATGAACAAGAACCGTCCATGTGTCATGATGACACATGGTCTAAAAGGAAAATGTGCGTCCCTATGGTTCCCCTCTAGAAAATAAGAAAATGACAAATCAGCTCCATGAGTGATAAGGATGCCAGTGTTAGTGACGAGTCAGTGGGCCCATCATTCCTGAGAACCTTTTTTAAAAGGATTAATTAGTTATCAACTTGAGGGATGATCCAATGGCCCGCGCTATTTCGCAAGGGTAAAATGCTCACTCTTTAAGCCCATGAAATAGCAAGAGTTAACGAGGGTCATCCATGTGTCATGATGATGACATGGTCAAAAAAGAAAATGTGGGCCCATCACAGTATAAAGAGAGACACGCAGTCAGAATCAAGTGGAATGCAAAGGGATTTTTAAGGCCAATGGTTGTGTGCCGCATGGTATTATGTAGCCAATAGAAAAGCGGGACCCAGACAAAAGACAAAGCTGTCAAAAAATGAAAAGCTAACAGTGAGACACTTGCAGGAAGGTTGCGAACCATTGGAGCTAAAATATGAATTCTCGTATGAATTCGATTTTGAAGGGACGACCGAAGCATGTGGAATCAATGTTATAGTTAAGGCCCAGAGTACAAGTATTTGATTTCCTAACAACCAAGTGAAGATATCTTTTAAAAGATTTTGTAGAAGAGCAACGCAGAGTTATCTTTTTCAAATACAGAGCAGGCAGTTCAGTTGCAGAGCAAAAATCCTTCGAGCAAGCATCAGGTTCTTTCATATTTTGTAGCAATTCTTGTGTGGTGTTTTAAAGTAAAATCATTCTCATGTTGCAGGATTGTTTAAGAGTGTATTCATTTTCTTGCATTTTCCAATGGCTCCTAAAAGGAAATTTTCTGGCAAGGTTGATTATTTAGAAAGAAGTGTATGTGATGATTTTTTAGAATAGTTGACGTTGTCAACTAACCAGGCATCAAAGGCCAAAGAGTTAGTGCCTAGGGCTCCCCATCTGAAGATAGGAGAAGGATTGTATGACAAAGGTAATTGGTTGAGAGACCCACAGGTTGGACTGTCTGGGCTGGGGTTGTTTAGAGTCGGATTTGGAATGAGAAATTCTCTTGCTCCTCAAAACAGTATTTGGGAACTAGATGTTGGGAAATTAGTAGTCCCAGGGGTATTCATGGATATAGACTTGTTAACTCAAATGGCATTGAACTATGATTCAGTCACAAGATGCATCCGGGATGTAAATGGGAAAACCCTTGTGGAAATTAATGCAGAAGAATTAAGAACAACATTTGGGCTCAATGAGTTCACAAAATTCCTAGAACCCATAAATTTCACACAATTAGCCCAAGTGTACAGTGCACAGAGGAGTCATCTTAGGAATGGGCCTCTTAAAGAACTTTTTCTAAAAGTAGGAGGGTTAGCAGTTATAGGGCCCAACACACAAGAGCCTTTTTCATTGAGTATGTTCACCTTGAGGGCTAAAGGAATGTATTGGGCACTTTGCCAAGTTCTAGGAGAGGATGCAAATATGCCAAATCATTACTTGTTAATGATTGTTCAGATTTTGAATCCTTCTCTTGCTATCACATTTGATTATGCTTCTTACATTGCCGATGCTATCCATGGAGGGTTGATAGGAATAAAAAATGGAAAGGTGGATAGGCCATTTGGATGGTATTCACTCTTGATACACCTTTATCTCTTCAAAGGTGGTGATTATTTCGCCAGTGGACTGGACCTGGTTAAAGAGAAGGAAGGAGAGAAAATGCCAGTACAACTTTGGAGTACTGTGTTGTCATGGGACAGAGAGGATGCTAGTTTCCTAAAGTTTGATAAATATTTTGCATCTAAAATAAGGAGTCTCCTTTGCTCTAATAACCCAAGAGTCCCCAAGGTTCTTCTAGAATTCCTAAGGCCAAAAGAATTCGCAGAGAACATCAAAATTGTTCATAACTGGGGCGACATGTACTTATATCTAGTCTCCATGGTTTTCAGAGTTTTTAGTTTTAGGGGTACTCCATTTTTGTTACCTTACCAGGTCCCTCTGAAAGTGGGAATCGCTGAGATCCTTAGACAAATTGGTCGCCTACAAGAGGCAGAGTTAACAGGCAGAGGTAAAGGGACCATTTTCCCTGCAGCTACCATAGCGCACCAATTCGTAATTACAAAGGGAGGCTAGAATTTCTTTGAGGATTTTCTCAAACCCTACCATCTATCCACTATAGTGTCCAGATGTGCTGATCCAGAGGACTTCTTCAATGGTGTGTTCAGGAAGAAGGTAGCATGCAGAGGTAGGCCTCATCAATTCCAATTTCCTGAAGACCTCATCAGAAATGAATTTGATTTGGATGAGCAGGAATTGAGGAAAGAAAAGTGGATGGCTTACAAGAAAGCCTTGGATTTTGTGCATCAATTTGATGCTAGCTATGACCCATTGTCTAGCTTCTTCCCATTGGAAGAAAAAATTAAATTTTTGATTGTTTGCTTTGAAGATGTAATGCAAACACTGAAGGAGAAGAGGGAAGCTATGATTAAGAGTAACCCTGAAAAAGCTAGAATGATCTTGGGCAAGTCAGCTTCCACCAAAGCAATCCCTCCTAGTGATTACACCCTGCATAAGAAATCAGGTTACAGTGTGTTGGTGCCTACAACAGGGGAGCCCTCTTCATCTAAAGGAAAGAGGAAAGTACAAGATGTCATTGACATCCAAGACAGTCCAAAGAAGTAAAGGGTGGGGAAGGAAGTGCAATCAGATACACCCTTGTATTCCCCATCCCAATCCCCCATCCACATAGGAGATGAACAAGCAGCAGCTGCACACCTCTTGCAGTTGGGCAGCTTGGGGGAGATTGCATACACTTATGATGAAGTGGAAGAAGGGATGCCAGAAGAGCCCATTGAAGCTGAAATGGACATTACCTCAACTGAACTTAAAGTCCAGGAGTGGGATCCTAAGATAAAAAAGGCAAGTAGTGCCTTTTTAGTTGATGACAACTTTGTCACATCTGAAGCATTCATGCAATTCATTTGGAAGCAGCATATAGATAGATATAATGCTAGATGTGAGACAAGAAAGGTAGAGCAGACCAACAAAGATCCAGCCTCAGTGGAGGAAGAAATAAAACAGGAGATGATGGAAGAATTCAAAACCATCACTCCTAAACAAGGAAGAGATCTAGTAGCACAAGCTGGAGTGCTCATCTTGCCAGAATGGAATATTGTTGATGCTCTGGTACTGGATGCAGTAAGAAAAGAAACTAAACCCATGGAAGGGGTTACATTCAGTAAGGATAATGCTGCACTAGTTATGTGGTCCCTTAAGAGAAATGAGGGCAAAAAGGGAAAAGACACTCCAGGGTCAAGTCACCTTGGTGGATTGATGGTAAAAAGAGTGCAGAGTACAGGGGTGGTAGAGGCTGCTAGCACTGTGCTAGAAACTGCAAAATTCAGTGTTGTAGTGGCTGAAAAGGAAGCCAAAGAAAAGGAGGCCCTCCAAATTAAGTTGGAAATAGTTTTGAAGGCCTATAACAGTGCTAAGGAGGAGGTAAGAGGTAAAGATAGTATCATTGCCAAATTGCAGAGCCAGCTGATGGGACAACACCAACAAGGTGAGTCTTCAACATTGATGATTTCCTCTTCTCCTGCAAGACCTTCGCCTACTAGCCCCATTATTGAATTTCCACCATCTCCTGCACCTTCTAGCTCCCAAATGGTTGAGATTACTCCCCAAGAACTAGAGAACCTGAAGCAGGCTCAGCCCTTCTATGCGGGGAAATATGAGGAGAAAGTAAAGGCCACAATCTCCAGTTTTGCAGATACGATAAATGCCTCACTGCTTTACAACAGTGTGGGAAAAGTCATGGAGATATGGAATGAACTAAGGAGAGATAAGGCCATTTTAACACCCATTTTTGATAGATGGAGGCCTAGGGAGCAAGATCTAGAGTTCATGTGTGTTTCCTGTGATGAAGCAAGGGCCAATCCCATTATCAAATCTACCTTTGATGTTGCTAAAGTTTTAATGCAATTGGCTATAGATGAAGATAATGTGGATAAAAGGTCAATCTATGTAAGAAGGAATACACTGATCAGGTTTTTGAGTTGCTCCCAGGAATTTTTGCCAATCCGGATCAGCTAAAAGATAAGCAAATATGGCTCAAAGAGATAGAAGTCAAATTGTCAGCAAGGGTTAAGGGAATCATTGATCTTGATGATACCTCTTTCTTTGTTATAACAATATAGGAAATAGAAAGAATTAAATCACATTATGGTTTTCTTAACTCAGAAGTCAACAAATTGAGAAATTCTTGGAAAAGGTTGACTAAAGTTAAAAATGATGTGATTAATTTTTCATGGCCGACAGAAGAGACATATAATGAGTGGGGAGTTAAATATTCCACCCATGATCCAGAGCAGTTGGAGAGCGCTCCTGAAAAGCCAGAAGAGGTTGCAACTGAACAACATGTTGAACAGATTGCAAAGGCTGAAAAGAGTGCATAACTGTTTTACGAAAAAATTGTAACCTCTTCAATTTTTGAAATAATTGTAACAAACTCTCCTCGAGAAGTCTGAAGCTTTGTGCATCCACGTTGTTATAAATGGATACTAGGACTAGAGAGAAAGGGATCACAAAAAATTTTGTAAGAAAACACTGCAGAAATTTATCTGAGCTTTTCCAAAGTTTAATGGAGAATCAGAATTTCTTGTAACATCTCTTCAAATGAATATCAATATACAGGCCATCGGTTTTGAGTAAAGCTTTGTGTTGTCTTCAAGTTTGTTCACAAATTTATTTACTGTTTTCATTCTGAATAATCCAGGATTTTTCTGTTTGAATGGAATTGCAAAGCAATCTCAGTATAAGTGTTTGTTAGCTTTTCTCTTCAGGAGGGAAATTAAATACGCAGGATCACTCATACCAATAAATTCTTTGGAAGAAACTTTGAATTTTGAGGACCATAGTTTAGTTTGAAATGAATGAATTCTTGTACGTGTCAGGCATATGCAAGGATTGGTGGAAACCAAGCTGATGGGAAGCATAAAGATATATTGTTTCAGGAGGTTTATTTGAGTTTAGGTGACTCTGTAACCTTTGATAAAGCACTGGTATTAATCGAAGTTGTTTATTGCATGCTTTGTTGATCAAAATGCTGAAGTTAAGTATTGTTCCATTCTTTGTTTTCATTTGATTTCAAGGTGAATAAATCCACTGGTTTTCTAGACTAGTTTGTTGTGGGTTTATTGTTTAAAAGGTGAAGTTACTTCACAAAGGTATACCTGCCTGGGCTCCAAGGAAGCCCGAAGTGTAGAAGGTTTAATCAAACCTTGTCATACGTTGTCTCTGAGATTTCCTTATCTTTTGATGTCTCCTCTACACCTAGTTTAAATCATATTACTCTAAGGACATTGAAGGGAATCATATTTTAGTTACAATAGGGAGGATATGGTGATGTATTACGAGACTCTTCCTGTGATTCTTGCTAATTCGATTGGAGGATTTATTTGTCCTGATAGATGATCATGAGATTTTGTTGTTGGATGGGGTTAGATTCTCCTGAGTATGAGGCAGCATCGTACTTGATATTCTTGGGGTGTTTTTATGTTGGTACATTTATATCATGATCTTCATCAGGTGGTGTATGATGAGAGTGCTAGTTTGTCTACAAGATGCACTTTATTGTAGATCTAGTGTTGGGAGCACATTTCTATTACTCAACCTATCCATCACAGAGTTCATGGAGAGAGGCAGCCATATGTGTATTTTTATGTAGGTATCCTTACTCAGCATAAGCTGGGTAAGATGGAGTATTGGCATTGGGTGCTTGATTGATTGGATAGCATTACTTGGAGACCATATGTTTATTGTGAGCCATGGATGGGTAATGCATAGACATTACCATTTATCATGCAGAGTAGATATCTCATTGGTTGGAATCCTTACATTATTGAGTGATAGTTGATTAGTCGCATTCTTAGACACTTTGGTATCATCCAACCAATGCCTACTGGTGTGACGATATATGCTTGACGATACAGAGATAGACGAGATTGGGGACCTTCCTTGTCATTTGTGATTGCTCGCATAGATTTTCTTGCTACTCCAAGAGTGGCTTATGATATGAAATTACACATTCTTGATCTTGGGGTTACTGCAGATTATGCTCAGTACATACTAGCTCATCCATTTCCTTGTATTATTGATCCAACAGATCCTCCTCCCAGCTCAGGAGATGAGGATGATGATTCAGATGATCTAGTTTTTAGGAGATGAAGATAGAGATGAGAGCTTAGAGCTGCTCAAGAGGCTAGGGGAGGTGGAGATGAGGGTGGGGATGGAGGTGGTGGTGGTAAGAGACCTGGACGGAGGGGAGGTCGATTGAGAGTTCGGGGAGGACCGTTTGGACTAGTTGGCAAGATTGTGAGACCACATCCTATGGATGGGAGGGATGTTGGATGGATTGGGAGGGAGCATGGAAGGGTAGGTATGAGATCACCAAGAGGATTACCATTTACATGAGGAGGTAGGGTGACTGGAATGGATGGGGGTTGTAGGAGAGGCATTGATTTTGGATAGATTGAGCTAGACCCTAGGGTTATTTCAGCTCATGGTAGAGATGATAAGGATCCAGAGGATCATGTTCCCCTTATTAGATGATGGATTGTGAGAGCTACTTGGATGGAGATTCTAGCAGTTAGGCAAAGTGGTGGTGAGGAGGGGATTGGGGTTCATGCACCATAATAGGATTTTCCAGAGCAGGATGCACCAGTGCATGACATGCTAGAGTAGGATGCACCAGAGTATGATGTGCCAGAGCAGGAGATCATTGATAGTCTTAGAGCATAGATTGATTAGCTTCAAGCATAGGTGCAGAGTGTCATGGCTGAGAGGGATAGAGCTATTAGGAGACAACAGGATACACAAGGCCTTGTTGATCATATTCAATAGGTTGGATCAGGTACTCTCTCAGCTGACACTATTAGAGAATTAGTTCAGGCCGAGAAGGAGACTTCCCACTGGTGATGATGATATGAGGAGGCAGTTGCAGAGATCCACAGAGTAGGTAGTTATCATACCACTGTGTTGATGGATACTAGCAATGGTGGGGTCATGGGACCTCCTTAGAGGAGTGGTGATCATGGGAGACAGGCATTTGGAGGATCTTCTCACTCACAGCTCTAGAGATGGACAGAGTCAGGTGGTAGTGGTATAGGACAATCATGACTTGATTTGGAGGCACTTGTATTGTTTATTAGATTTCATTGTATACTTGTACTTTTATTGTTTTTATGATGATATATATGTAGAAATGGATTCTATATGATGATGATCTATATTATGTTACTCTATTTGATGATGATGCTTTATATTTTTTGTTATATGGATGCAATGATTAGATGGATGATGATATGATGATGATGCTTTATATGATGATGCAATGATAAATGCTTTTGTTGATTTTTTATTTTGATGATCTTGGATGCAAATGAAAATGATTACTAACTTAAATGATATGTAAATGATGAAAATAATCTATATGGAAATGTAAATTAATGATTTCTTTAATGCTTATGATAATGCAAATGATCTATATGGAATTGCAAATGAATGATTGCTTTAATGCTTATGATGATGCAACTAAATGATCGTTAATGAAATGATAATGAAATTAATAATAATGATACACTATATGATGAATGAAATGCCCTTAAATGAATGCAAAATAATGCAATGATTTATATACTCAACTAAATGAAAATGGATGATGATTAAAATGATTCTAAAAATGAATGCACCTACAATACTTTAAATGCAAATTGTTTTTGTTTGTCCAAGTATATTCAATCTTTATTTGTGACCGTTGATCTGCTAATGAAATGAAATTCTTATAATGTAACTAACAATGAATGCTTATAATGTAGATGATTAATGAGCTAACGAAATGATCTAACTAAAAATGATATTGCCATTCTTCCTATGTTATCTTGTAGCAGTGCTTGATTTCATCATTGAGCTTTAAAATGTTGTAAGAAAATACAAGCAACTTGACATAATGATTTAAGATGACCTGAGTATTCCTTACGTGGATTTTGATAAAGCAAGTTAATACAAGCAACTTGATATAATGGATCAAGTTGACCCGAGTATTGCTTGCAGAATAGAAAAGGATTATCCCCTTTCATGCATGACTTGGAACGTCCTCCTTGATCTTTTGTTGATCATATACTGAGACAAGTTCATACCATAGTAAGAGATAAACCACAGATAGCAATCAAAGAAAAATAATCATGCCTCATCATAGCTTCTCTAGTCATGGACATCCTTGAGTTGCATACAGTACATGATTAGCAATAAAATCAAGATATGAACACTGAATCTTGTATGTCATTCACATGTTCTTATGGTCATTAACTAATATAATCATCTTGATGAATGATCTTTTGATAATCCTTTATTACTTTCTAATTGATTCTTGATTTCCTGAGTTGCATGATTTAGTTATTGATGAAATGCTTTGATTTTTGTTGCTTTGTTGCTCGTTATTTGTTTCAAAATCCTAGGTGTTTTTGGTTTTTCTAAGTTTTTTCAAATGTTTTGGGATTTTCAAAGATTCAAAAGATCACCTTAGCAAAAGGAATTAGGATTTTGCCCCCAATGGAAACAAAATTATTATGGATGTATGAATTGATCAAGATCCAAACCATGGCAGGATACAAATATAGATATGATTGATTTTGATAAAATCTAAGACAATGACTACAACAAGTATGTCAAAGATTGATAATTGTTGGTAAGCTTCATATTTCTTGCTAAATGGTTCAAAGAAAATGGATGCGAAAGATGGAATGGATAAGCTAAGATATATGGAAGCAATAGATGTGATAGGATGGAGTAGATAGGTTCGCAAAGCAATCTCATAGATGGAGGAACTTACTTCTTAGATAGTGCTTGTTTACTAAGTTTTCACTATCTAAATTAATTGCATTTTTTCCATATTTTGATTTTTTTAAGACTTTATATGATTTTTGTTGATTTTTTCAGGACTTTATATGCTTTTTGTTGATTTTTTCAGGACTTTATATCTCAAGCATAGAATTTCTTGAGATTGATAGAATTGATAGGTTCATCAAACCAACCACCTTTAGGGGTAGATAACTTGTATGCTCCTAATCCATATGTTTCGACTATGACAAAAGGTCCTAGCCAATTTGGTTCAAATTTTCCCTTCTTTTCTCAATCTTTTTGATTTATTGGATTCTCCCTTAGAACTATATCTCCAATCTGAAAAATGTGTGGCTTGACTCTATGGTTATAGCTTCTTGCCATTCTTTGTTGATATACTTTCAAATGATCTGTTGCATTTTGGCAATGTTCCTAAATTAGTTCTAGTTCCTGGAGTTGAGAGAATAGTTCTTCTTCTTCTGGTATAAGACCTTGCAAAGGATACTCGTAGAGAAGGTATCTCTACTTCTATAGGTAATATGGCTTCTGATAGACCAAACAATATGGAGTTGCCCCTGTTGGAGTGCTGATGCTAGTGTTGGCATATGTGTAGAGTTTAATGACATGATAAGATTGTATGTTGTCGTTGATGTCAATCTGCTTAAGTATGAACTAGTATATTGAAGTAAGCAAACTGGCAAGTGAACCGGTATGATGGTATGAACTAGTATATGCAAAAAGTGAACTATTATGTTGGATTATGAACTAGTATATGCAAAGTTTGTATCGGGGTTTCATTTCATATGACTACCAGTTGGTAGTCTCAGCTTCAAGGTTTCTGGTTGATGCATTCCAAGTCTATGTGATTCGACCGACAACATCCTATGATGAGTTAGCATTGAAATGTAGATTAGATCACGTTTCCACATCAGCCTTGTGTGCGTGAAAGATCTCTTTGAGAATCTTGCATGAAGAAGACTGATTCTATCTACCTCTAGAATGTGCAAAATCTTATTAAACAATGGAGAGCACGTGATGGGTTATCAACTTCTAGAAGCGGTGAAGAACGAATGATGGAGAACATCTTGAGATTTGTTCAAGATTTTTTTACCCTATGTAATGTGTTTAAACGGTCAGGATTTGATGGACAATATTGTTAACCTAGATGCTTAGGGTTTTAGGTTTTGGCCACCGACCTAATTGTTGTCTATAAGGTCGATGATGATTTTTATTTGAGATTGTTGGCAAATGAATGTATGTGAGGTGATTCTTGCTAGACCTAAGGAGTGAGTAGAGATCTGCAGAGTGTGATTATAGATGTAAAGAAACTAAAGCAGATCTACCTTGGCATTAAGTGTTGTTATCAGATCAGTGTATTACCTGTTGACTTCTAACCATTTTAGCAGATGGAAAATCCCTTTACTGAGTAGCTTTAACAAGCTTTTTGTAAATACTTTAACAGGGTGACTCAAAATCATTGAGTTCTTCAAATCCTCTTACAAGGTAACCTTTAACGGGGTTTTATCCTCTAATCGGGAATTTAGCCATCCCTTAACCGGGTGATCCCTAGCAGGATTGGTTCCTAGCAGAACCAGTTGTAAAGTCTTTAACCAGACTAGGCTCGTAACAAAGAAAAATTCAGAAGAGTTCAAGAACAACTTGTGGGTATTCATCCCCACCGTGGTTTTTCTTAGTTGGGTTTCCACGTGAAAAATCAGTGTGTTATGTGTGATGCTTTTTCATGTGATGTTTTAGTATTTTTTGTTAAGTAGTAATGCAAGATGATCCAATGGTCATTGTATTTCTGATGTATTACTTGCTTAAGCATATGGGTGAAGTTGAGATGAGATATTAGGTTTTGAGAAGATCTAGATGTTATTGGTTTATGTCTTTTACAGTCATACTGTGTTTTACCGGTAGTGCCTTGATTTAGATTGGTGATATTGTTTACCAGTTAGTGCAGTCTTTGCAGTTTAAGTTGTTTTAAGAAGTTTTTGTCCATATTGATTCACCCCCCCTCTCAGTATCTATTGGGTATTTACTGTTCATCATTATTTATCAATTGGTATCAAAGCATCCTCAAGGTCCTCTGTGTTATTATCTTAACCGCTTGAGGAAAAGATCCTTTTCTAATGATGAAGAGGGAAGGTCTTAAGTTCAATAAAGATAACTTTAAGATATGGAAGGACAGAATGAAGATCTACATTAAAAGCATGGGTGCTAAATACTGGAACTATGTTGAGAATACTTATGTTGTCCCTACTAGTACTCTCACCGATGATTAAAGAAGAGAAATTCTGAAGAATGTGCAAGTCATGGAAGCTTTTATCAGCACTCTATTTGATATTGAGTTTATAGATGTTCAAGACAAAGACAATCCCAAAGATGTATGGGATACCCTAGAGACTATCTATGGTGGTGATGAGCATGTGAAGCAATCTAAGGAAGAGAGCCTTAGGGGAAAATTTGAAGACATGCAGATGGTTGAAGGAGAGACCATTCAACAATATGGGATAAGAATTGAAACTATTGTAGGAGACATCAAGAGTGCAGGAGGCAAAATAGATGATCCCACCATTGTTAGAAATTTTTTGAGATCCTTATCACCGGTTTATGCAATAAGGGTTGTCACTATTCAGGAGTTGAGATATATTGACAAGACAAAGGTATCCCTTGACTCCATCATTGCTAAGTGGACCACATATAAGCTAAACAGTTATGATGGTAGTGTTCAGAGACTGAATCAACCTTTAGAGCATCTACTACACTATCTAGAAAGGGAAAAGAGGTTGGTACCAACTTTGAACCTAGATAAAGTAGGGATATGGATGATGAGGAGATCCTGATGGAGTTTTAAGCTCTTCTTGCCAAGAGACTTCTTAAGGGAACTGGAAAATACAAAGGTAAGCTCCCTTTGAAATGTTTTTCTTGCAATAGGATAGGACACATTATTGTCAATTGTCCCAATAGTGATAATGAGGACAAACCGAATAAGTTTAAAAAGTTCAAAGGAGGAAATAGGAGAAACTGTCTTGTTGCAGTCGATGAAGGTGTCATTGATGACGAATCGGAAGATGAAGAAAGCAAAGACATAGTGTTTGTAGCTATTAAGAAAGATGTGTCAAACAAGAAGGCTCTTGTCTCCTGCTTTGGTAATTCTAATGAGTGGATTATTGATAGTGGATGTTCTCACCACATGACTAGTGACCGAAGGAATTTTTTGTCTCTAGAAGAGTACGATGGAGGTGTATTCCAATTTGGTAATGATGCACCATGTATGGTAAAAGGCAAAGGGTCCATCTCTCTAAATGGAAAAAGTAGTGTATTGGGTAGAAGGTCTCATGCACAACCTTTTGAGTGTTGCCCAGTTGAATGAAAAAGGACTCACTCTAGTGTGCAAAATAAAAGGAAAGAGTGGTGAACTAATGGCCACTGGTATGTAGACCAAAGGTAACTTATTTTAGTTAAATACAAATATCAGTCAATGTCTAATGGCTAAGTTTGATGACAGTTGGATATGGCATAGGAGACTCTGCCATGTAAATTTTGATAATATTGTGAAGGCCAGTAAGATCAAGGCAGTTAGAGGATTGCCTATGCTGAATAAACTAGATAATCCTTTCTGCAGAGAATGTCAACTGGGGAAAATGTCTTCCTCAACCTTCAAAGGTAAATCTTTCACAATAGATAATTTAATTGATCTTGTGCACATTGATTTGTGTGGTCCTATGAAAACTAGGAGTGTTTAGGGAGATAGGTACACTGGTGATTTCTCAAGAATGATGTGGGTCACATTCTTGAAAGACAAGTCTAAAGCTTTTAGAAAGTTTAAAGCCTTCAGAGCACTAGTTGAAAAGGAAAGTGGTAAGAGGATTAAATGCCTTATAACCGACCAAGGAGGTGAGTTCACTTCTGGTGAATTTAATAAGTACTATGAAGAGAATGACGCCCCTTGGAATCCACAATAGAATGGCCTAGCAGAAATGAACAACCAAAATGTAGTTGAAGCTACCAGAATGATGTCGATCCAAGGGAAAGTTGCTCACACTTTTTGGAGAGAAGCGGTGAGCACTATAGTCTACACTATGAACCAGGTACTCATCAAGAAAGGTAAGGATAAAAATCCTTATGAGTATTGGACCGGTAAGACTCCAGTAGTAAGCTACTTTAGAGTGTTTTGTAGAAAGTGTTATATCAAGAGAAGTGAATACCAAAGTAAGTTTGATGGAAAATGTGATGAGGGAATATTCCTAGGGTATTCCACCAAGAGAAAATCTCTCAAGTGTTTTAACAATATGACTCAGAGAATTGTTGAAAGTATCAATGTTAGAGTTGATGAAACCTCTGAGAAACTTGAGGAAACCAACAAGGAGCGAGTGGTAGATGAACTAGATGTAACCTTCTAGGAACCAGTTGCAAAACAATCAAGTATAAGTAATAGTGCTCCTACACCATTAGATGCTAATGAAGATGAGGATGAAGAGGAAAAGAAAGAGGAATTAGTTAAGATCATTTCTAGGTATGTAAAGTTGCATCATGATCCAAAGCAGATCATAGGGGATAAGGATGCAGGAATACTTACAAGAAGAAAGGTCAAAGAGAATTCTTGCATGATTTCTGAATTTGAGCCCAAAACATTTAAAGAGGCACACAAAGATGAGGACTAGATTAAGGCTATGGAAGAGGAACTTGACCATATAGAAAAGAATGGTACATGGTCTTTGGTACCTAGACCTGAGCACAAAAAAGTTATTGGCACCAAATGGGTTCTTAGAAACAAGCTGAATGAAGATGGCACAGTGGTAAGAAACAAAGCAAGATTGGTATGTAAGGGATATGCTCAAGAAGAAGGAGAAGACTATGGAGAAACCTTTGCTCTAGTAGCTAGATTGGAAGGAGTTCAAATGCTACTTGCATATGCAACCTTCAAGGGATTCAAAGTGTATCAGATGGATGTGAAATATGCATTCCTAAATGGAATACTTGAAGAGGAAGTGTATGTAGAGAAACCATATGAGTTTTCCCTATTAGAAGGCAGTGATATGGTGTGTAGGCCACATAAAGTCTTGTATGGATTGAAGCAAGCATCTAGAGCATGGTATGAACATTTACACTCCCATCTTGTGTAGATTGGATTTGAAAGAACAAGTGAAGATAGCAATATCTATCTGAAGATAGAAGGAGATCAGATTTTGATCTATGAAGTGTTTGTTGATGACATAATTTTTGGTGGAGATGACAAGATGAGCCATGCATTTGCAGATGAAATGAAGAAGGAATTCAAGATGTCACTAATTGGAGAGATTAAGTTCTTCATTGGACTAAAAATTCAACAAATGAAAGATGGTATCTTTATCACTCAGTCCAAGTATGTCAAAGAGGTGTTGAAGACCTTTGGCATGGAAGACAACAAACCGATTGGTACACCGATGATGACTGGTTGTAAATTGTCAAAAGAAGATGACTCAGCATTGGTGAATGAGAAGGAATACCGGTCAATGATTGGTAAATTGCACTATGTAGTACACAGTAGATGAAACATTTCACATGCAGTGAGCATTGCTACATATTTCCAAAAAAGTCCAAGAGAATCCCACTTGGTAGCAGTCAAGTGGATTCTTAGATATCTAAAGGGGACTATAGATTATGGATTGTGGTATCCATACAATAATGTTTTCAATCTCAAAGTGTTTACTGATGCCGATTGGGATGGTAATGTGGATGACCAGAAGAACACAACCGGTGGTGCATTCTTTCTTGGTGGTAGACTAGTCTCATGAATGAGCAAGAAGTAGAGTTGTATCTCTCAGTCCATAGTAGAAGCAAAATATGTAGCAGCATTTATGAACTGCACTCAGACAATTTGGATGAAGCATGTATTAAGTGGTTTCAAAGTCCCTGTATATGAACCGGTGAGTATATTTTGTGATAACACAAGTGCAATTAACATTTCCAAGAATCCGATATTGCATGCTAGAACCATGCACTTCAAACTCAAGTATCATTTCCTGAGGGAGAAAGTTCAAAACAAAGAGTTTGTATTGGAACATATTTCCAGTAAAGAGAAGTTAGCAGATATATTCACCAAGCCTCTACTGAAGGTTACATTTACCTATTTAAGAGGTGAATTAGGGTTGCTTCCCCTTCAAGAGGTGAACTAAAGGTATGTGCTCCACATCAGTCAGGTATTGCATTGTCAAATCTTTTCAGAATTGATGTGTTGAAGGATGCTACTCCTTAGGGGGAGTAGCATAGTAGATCATGGATGCTTGTGCCTCCACTTTGGCATTGTTGTCAAAGGGGGAGAAGATGTGAAGCAGAGAAGATATCTGCAGTATTGAAGACATATAATATGGAAGAAGATGTAGAGATATATTTGTGTATTTCCATCAATGCCAAAGGGGGAGATTGTTAGCATATGTGAAGAGTTTGATGACATGATGTGATTGTATGTTGTCATTGATGTCAATATGCTGAAGTATGAATTGGTATATTGAAGTAAACAAACTGGAAAGTGAACCGATATGATGGTATGAATCGGTATATACAAAAAGTGAATTGGTATGTTGGAGTATGAACTGGTATATACAAAGTTTGTATCGGGGTTTCATTTGATATGACTACCGGTTGGTAGTCTTAGCTTTAGGGTTTCCGATTGATGTATTCCAAGTCTATGTGCTTCTATCAACGATATCCTATGATGAGTTAGCATTGAAATTTAGATTAGATCGTGTTTCCACATCAGCCTTGTGTGCGTGAAGGATCTCCTTGAGGATCTTGCATGAAGAAGATTGATTCTATCTACCTCGGGAATGTGCAAAATCTTAGTAAATGGTGGAGAGTGTGTGATGGGTTATCAACTTCTAGAAGAAATGAAGAACGGATGATGGAGAATGTCTTGAGATTTGTTCAAGATTGTTTTACCCTATGTAATGTGTTTAAATGGCTAGGATTGGACCAACTATATTGTTAACCTAAATGCTTAGGGTTTTAGGTTTTGGCCACCGACCTAATTATTGTCTATAAGGTCAATGATGTTTTTTATTTGAGATTGTTGGTAAATGAATGTATGTGAGGTGATTCTTGCCAGACCTAAGGAGTAAGAAGAGATCTGTAGAGTGTGATTGTAGATGTAAAGAAACTAAAGTGGACCTACCTTGGCATTAAGTGTTGTTATCAGATCAGTGTATTACCTGTTGACTTCTAACCATTTCAGTAGATGGAAAATCCCTACCAGGTAGCTTTAACAGGCTTTTTGTAAATCCTTTAACAAGGTGACTCAAAATCATTGAGTTCTTCAAATCCTCTTACAAGGTAACCTTTAACAGGGTTTTAACCTCTAACTGGGTATTTAGCCATCCCTTAACCAGGTGATCCTTAGTAGGATCGGTTCCTAGTAGAACTAGTTGTAAAGTCTTTAACCAGACTAGGCTCGTAATAGAGCAAACTTCAGAAGATTTCAAGACCAACTTGTGGGTATTCATCCCCACCGTGGTTTTTCCTAGTTGGGTTTCCACGTGAAAAATTAGTGTGTTATGTGTGATGCTTTTTCATGTGATGTTTTAGTGTTTTCTATTAAACGGTAATGCAAGTTGATGCAATGGTCATTGTATTTTTTATGTATTACTTGCTTAAGCATATGGGTGAAGTTGAGATGAGATATTAGGTTTTGAGAAGATCTAGACGTTACCAGTTTATGTCTGTTATAGTCATATTGTGTTTTACCGGTAGTGCCTTGATTTAGATTGGTGATATTGTTTACCAGTTAGTGTAGTCTTTGCAGTTTAAGTTATTTTAAGAAGTTTTTGTCCATATAGATTCACCCCCCCCTCTCAGTATCTGTTGGGTATTTACTGTTCATCATTATTCATCAGCTAGTTTGGTATGCCCAAAGAGTAGGATTTAGTTGATTGTGCCAGTCTTTTCCCGCTTCATTGACTATTTTCTTTGAGATTTTCAAGATATTTTTGTTTGATGCCTCAGCTTGACCATTTCCCTGTGGATAATATGGAATAGAAAACCTATGTTGGATATGAAATTATTCACATAACTCCTTCACATCTTGATTTTTGAATGATCTTCCATTATCAGTGATAATGATCATAAGAACTCCATAGCGACATATCATATAATTCAAAATAAATGATGATATTTTTTTTCCTGACATTGTTGTTAAAGGCACTACTTCAATCCATTTAGTAAAATATTCAGTAGCTATCAAAATAAACTTATGTCCATTAGAAGATGAGGGATTTATCTTTCCTACCAAATCAAGGCCCCATTATGAAAATGGCCATGATCTTGTCATAGGATATAACTCTTGTGTTGGCACATGAATGAGATTCCCATGGATCTGACATTTTTTGCATTTTCTAGCATATGTGAATGAATCTCTCTCCATAGTAGGCCAAAAGTAACCCCTACAAAGAAGTTTGTTAGCCAATGTTAAACCACTTGAGTGTGTGCCACAAATACCTGAATGAACTTCGTCAAGAACTTTTTCAGATTCTTCTTGTTCAAGATATCTTAATAAAGTACCATATAGACCACTCCTATATAGGATATCAGAAATTATAGTATAGTGAGAGGACTGGCGAATAAAATTCCTTCTCTAATTGTGAGATAAGTCAAGAGGAAGGATATGTTCTTTTAAATACTTATAAGTTTGACCGTATGAGGATTGATTGGTTCCTGATATATAGCAAATTTGGTAGGTATGCTGGGATTGAATGGTAGGGGTTAAGATATCTTCCATGAGAAATTCGTAACTTTGTTGATTCTCCTTATTTTGCAAGAGAGATACTATTGTATCCATTGCATCTACTACTTTATTCTCATTTCTTGGAATCTGGGTGAATGATATTTCTTTAAAGTGTCCTTTAAACTCCTCCACCAGTTGTTTGTATGACATAAGCTTATCATCCTTTGTTTGATATTCATCATTTACTTGGTTGATGATAAGTTGTGAATCACCATAGACATGTAGTTCTTTGACATTCTATTCAATAGCCATTTTAAGCCCAATAGCCAATGCTTCATACTCTGCAGTATTATTAGTGCATGGAAACCACAGTCTATATGATTTGGGAATTGTGTGTCCTTGAGGTGTGATAAAAAGATGCCTACACCTGATCGATATTGTGTATAAGAACCATCAAAGTACAATTTCCAAAAGTTTGTACTTACTATCAAGATATCTGCATCAAGAAATTCGATGTGCAAAGGCATGCTATTTTGTAAAGGTACATAAGCCAATTGATCAGTGATAACTTGTCCTTTGATAGCTTTCTGGTCAACATACTCTATATCAAATTCACTCAGTATTATAACCCATTTGGCTAGTCTTCTTGTCAATGTTGACTTGCTCAACAAATATTTCAAAGGATCTATCTTTGCTATTAGTTTTACAGAATGAATCAACATATAATGTCACAGCTTCTGAGTTGCAAATACAACTGCTAGACATGTCTTTTCTATTGAGGAATAATTTATTTCATAGCCAACAAGCATTCTACTAATATAATAAACTGCTCTTTCTTTTCCTTCATCATCATGCTGGGCTAGGAGGGCTCCTAATAATACATTTGTTGCTGAGATATAGAGAAACAATGGTTTCCCTTTGGTTTGTGATATCAGTACTAGAGGACTCATAAGATATTCTTTTATTTGCAAAAAAGATTCTTCACATTTTGGATCCCATTTGAATGTAATATTTTTATGTAGAAGATGGGTAAATGGAAGACATCTATCTGCTAACTGAGAAACAAATCTTCTGATTGATTGCAATCTTCCTTGTAAAGATCACAATTGACCTATGTTCATAGGTGACTCCATCTCCATGATAACTTTGACTTTTTCAAGATCTACTTCAATTCCACAAGCTGATATAATTTAGCCAAGGAGTTTTCCAGAGTTTACCCCAAATGCACATTTCTTTGGATTTAATCTCAATTGATATCTTTCCCACCTGTCAAAAATCTTGCTTAAAATATTCAAATGTTCTTGTCTTGTATGAGATTTTGCAAGTATGTCATCGACATAATCTTCCATAAATGTATACATCATATCATGGAAAATTGTTGTCATAGCCCTTTGATAAGTCGCTCGTGCATTCTTAAGCCCAAAGGGCATAACATTCTAGCAATATGTTCCCCATGCACAGGTGAAAGCTATCTTTTCTTGATCTTCAGCTACAATTCTTATTTGATTATATCTTGAGAAGCCATCCATTAATGAAAACATCTCATGCCCTGCTGATAAGTCCACTATGATATCAATGTTTGGTAGCCGGAAATCATCTTTTGGACATCCTTTATTCATATCTCTGAAATTTGTACAGACCCTTATGCTTTTTTCTTGTTTTGATACTGGTACAATACTTGAAACCCATTCTAGATAAGCAACAGGTCTTATAAAAACCACTTCTAATAGTTTCTTTAGCTCGGTTTCTACAAGAAGAGCAATGTGTGGATGCATCTTTCTTAGCTTCTTCTTAACTTATTTTGCTTTTAAATCCACATTAAGATGATGCATGATAATATCTGGATTAATTCCTGGCATATTTGCATAGGACCAAGCAAAATTTATTTGTCTTTGCTTAAAGAATTCCATGTATTCATTCCTCTCTTTTTCTGATAATGAGGCAACATAATGAAGTATTTTAGGATCCTTTGATGTACCAATGTTTACTGCTTTTGTTGGTTTTATCAGGATAGCAGATCTCTCCTAAAAATATGCAGAAAGAATGTCAAACTTTCCATCTTCTGGTGCCTCAAAGAGGTTTTAAGCACCAGATACATCCTTTGTTTTCCCTTTTGATTGATCTAGTGTTTCCATGAAATGGTTTTCAACAATAGGTCTCTTTCCTTGTTTTATTTCACTTTTGTGACTCGAAAGTTTGGCATTCTCGTAACTATGAGAAACATTACTTGATTATTCAATGGAAGATATCTTAGGTGGGATGGGTTCAACAACATTAAGGTACACGACTAAGTCATAATCATTGGAAAATACATTCATTTCAGGGTTGTCTAAATTATCCTAATCAATTAGTTCAAGATGAAGAAGGGGTAAATCATAATCACTGTCATCATTAGGTGTTTCAACGTTCATGACATAATGATCATAACTTGGCATAGAATAGGTATCATCATAGATTAAATGTTTTTGAGAATTGTCTTTCTCACGGTTCTCCAAATTAGTTCTAACAAAATCAATATTAGCATTTTGTAGTTCGCACTCAAGTGATTCTTCAACTGACACTTATCCGTTAAATGAATGGATTATATCAACAGACATGTCTTTAATACTATAAATTCCTTCTTGATTGACCTCATTTGCATTTTTGAGTTAACATACTTGTGTACATGATAAAGAGGATTCTTTTGCAAGATTTTGTCTCCTTTCAAACTCAGCTTCTTTTGGACTAATAGTCAATCCAACTTGACTATCTCTTAATTCTTCTATGGTTCTGCCATATCTGTATTCATCTTGTTCCTCTTTTGATGAAAATCTTGTATTTTTAGATGCTTGATCTATCCTTGTTTGTACTTCTTGTGGCATTACTTATTTTTCCTTTTCATCCCCTTTCCTTTGTATATGCCTCTTTTCTCTGAATTCTGATTTTTTCTTGTCTTGTTTCTAACTCCATCTTTTGTTTTGCAATAGACAAGTCTTCTTTTATGATAGCTTCTTGGTCTTCATTGTGTTCATTACTTGATGTAGTAGATAAGACATCTAGACCCCATTCATACTTATTTGAATCTATCTCTGAATCATGATCTAGGACTACTCCACTATACCATACACGAATGTTACATGGTGCAAAAAGTTCTCTGATTTCTGCCATCTCTATTTTTACTGCTTCTAGAATATCTTGCTCAGATTTTGCATTTGTTTGTATTTTCAGAACTTGTTGACAATATTTTTCTTTACCTTGGATAGTAATCTCCTTGTCTTTCTTTTCATGTTCTTCTTGCTCCTTTTATGTATTTGTTACTATTTCGGCCACTTGATGTATCTTTTCTTGCCAATTTCCTTCTTTAGAAACTGATTTATTTTTCTATTTGTGTTGTTGATGATTATGTTACCTTTGATTTAATTTTAGATATCCAAGCCTGGATTTATCTTCTTTGGATTGCGAGTGTGGGTAAATAGGTTCTGAAATACCTTGATGTTGCTTACGAATTAATTGGTCCTTTTCCTTCATATCCCATTTTTTGCATGATTTCATAACCTTTGCCATATTTTTTAATGAGAATATTGACTTTTGCTGCTATTGCTATAGTTTTATCTTCATCCTTGTACAACCAACCAAGAATGCCTTTGTCTTCATTTTCTTCTTCAAGAGTTCCAGCATCAACAAATGTCCCTTTAAACATATGTTTTGGTCTTTCTGATGTCTTTGATTTAATATTTGTAGGCTTTCCATATGACTTAGGGGAAAGTAGAAAATTATGCAAACAATATTTTCCCATTCCTTCATCATTTAATTTGAGCTTTTCCTTGAAAGTTTCCCATAACTTTTCTTGAATTTATTTGGTAGGATATATTGATTCTCTGCTATGTGGAACTCTTGTATCTTGTGTTGGCTTCAAATTATTGCAATATTGACTAGAATCTACAATTATAGTGATCTCTTGTCCTTCATAAGGAAATTTCACACATTGATGATATGTAGAAGGAACTACTTGCATCTTGTGAATCCATGGTCATCCTAGAAGAATGTTGTAAGAGGTTCAAATCTAAAACCTGACACAATGTATCCTTTTCCATAGGTCCTATTTTTATTGGTAGCACAATAGTTCCTTTAGAAGAATGTTCTACTTCATCATAAGCCTTGATGGTTATTTTCTTTTTTGGGTCCACTGCATTTTCTGAATATCCCAAAGCTTTTATCAAACTTAATGCACAAATTTTTAAGTCGGCTCCTCCATCTATGAGTACACCATTTGACATGAGTTTTATTAATGGAGACTTCAATATGTAAGGGAGCATTGTGAGGATGTTGTAAGGATGCGTCATCATTTTCAGAAAATGATAAGCAATGAGGAGCTATAAGGTGCCCTACCATGTTTTGGAACTGATCTACATCCAAATCTTTTGAAACTGTTATTTCCACTAAAGCATTCTCCAAAATTTCCTTATGCATGGGTGAAACCTTGAGAAGTTCTAGAATTGATATTTGAGCGGGTATTCTTTGTAATTGCTCTACTAAATTATATTATTATGATGTGGATGTTGGATCTTTTTCTATACCTGGAAAGGTAACCTTTGCGTTGCTTCTAGTAATAACATTGATTGGCTTTGAAGATGGATTATCTTTAACAATGATCACATTTACCACATCATCATATGTATATGTGTAATTCACTTTGGCTTTCCCTTTGTCATCTTTTAATTGTGATGGTTCACCTTTGTCATAATTTGGAAGTGGATTTTTGAAAGATAGGTGTGATTCGTTTGTCTTATGGCTATCCACTATGATGGTTCCATTATCAATTAGATCTTGGATAAGGTGTTTCAATCTTTTACAATCATTTGTTAGGTGTCCTTTATTCTGATGGTAATTGCAAAAATGATTGTCATTCCACCAATTTGGCTTGACTGGTGGTTCATAACTTCTTGCTTCTAGTAAAACAATCAATTTGTTGGCAAGTAGAGCTTTTAGAGCTGATTCCAAAGGTTCTCCAATGTTTGTGAATTTCCATTGAAGATTGGAGAAAAAGGACTTGGCTTTATTATTTTCTGGATTATTATTGCTTGGGATTTGACTTGATAGATTAAAAATTGGTTGTTGTTGTTTTGTAGTACTATTATTGTCATTTCCTTCATTGCTAACATTCCTATTCTTTGACCAAAACTTGGGTTTGTCATTGTTATTGTTGTTGTTGTTTGAATTATTGTAAAGTTTTAGTTCTCCTTTCTTTACCATTGCGTTCTCTATTTTCATACCATTCTCGATCATTTTGGCAAAAGAGGGAGGACATTGCATTCTTAGTCGATAACTCATTTTGCTGATAAGATTATCAATGAACATGTCCATTTTTTCTTGATCGGGTACATCTCGAGGATACCTATTAAACATGCGTTTCCATCATTATAAGAAGACCATAAAAGATTCACCTTTCTTTTGTTTAACATTGGAGAGATCCAACATCATTATCTCATTCCTTATATTATAGGAGTATTGTGAAATCAACCTATTCACAAGTTCTTCAAAATATTTGATTCCAGATGGTAATCTTGAAAACCACTCCATTGATTGTCCATTTAAACTCCTAGGAAAAATATGCATAAGGTAAGTTTCATCATGAGAAAATTCCATGCTCATAGTACAAAACTCCCTAATGTGATGCTGAGGATCAGATTTTCCATCGTATTTGTCATATTTAGGAATCTCGCAAAGTTGCAGAAATGGTATCATGTTCAATTTTTTATCGAAAGGATATGGGCATATATCTTCTAATGAATACTTCTTGGAGATTGTTCCATTTTTTCATGTCTTGTATCTATTGTTGTAAAGTTTGCATTTGTTGAGTAAGGTTTGATAATGGATTATCCACATAGTTTCTCCTTGTTTCTTCATGAGTTCTTTTATCACTACGCTCTTTTCTTGTGTCATCCCTTTCTTTCCTTGTTTCTTCATGACTTTCTTTGTTCATATCTTCATTATTTGGATCATCTGTGTTTTGGGTGCTACTTCCCTCTACATATTGTTTCAAGCTTTCTATGTTAAAGTCTTGTGGTAGTTTAGCTCCAGATTTTGCCAACATCAAGAGATATTTCTCTTTTTGTTTTGCCAGCAATTTTTCCATTAGCCTGTCAAATTTGAAATCTTGCTAGAGGTCTCTAATGGTACTATTGAGTGCTTCTTCATCAACAGTGGAAAACCCAAAAGTTTGAAATACAAGATTATCTTCTTCCTTCATTTGTTGTTGTTTTCTAAGTTGTTTGTATTGAGCTCGAGTCCAAACTGGCATGTGATTATTTTAAAATTGTTGAAATTTCCAAAGGACAAAGTCAATGGGTGATTATTGGTCTAGGAAGATATGCTTTGTTGATTTTACCGCTATTGTTTGTTCATTGTGATAAAGCATCTCTTTGTTGAAAAGCACATCTTTGCAAAATTTCACCGTCAAACTCTGTACCGTAGCCACATAAGTAGTGACGAAAATGGTGTAGGAATGTCCAATGTTTTAATAAGATCTTGCGATTGATATACAAGAATCTTATTCTTTTCTGAGTAGCTTTATAACTGGGTTTTCTTTTCTTAAGGTGATACTTAAAAGTCATATAAGCATTTGACAATTTACAAGTTTATTTGATTCCAATGTTGGTGCAATTCTGATTGTAATATAACCTAGGTTCAAAATAGGAAAGATATATCCAAGATTATGAACCTAGTATAGATTGATCAAGCTTTGCAATAGAGGATTTGATTATCTTGATGAGAGACTTGAGAATGATGTTGACTTTTTTGCACTTAAGATGTTTGAATCAATATCTTGTTGAATGTTGATGTTTATAGAAACCTCTTGGGAATAACCTGTTGGATTAGTGACCTAGTTGTTGAGCTAGTTTGAAAATACGTGATAGTTTAGAGACAAACCTACTTCAAGAAGTATTTCGATACTGATGTTTTGACACTTTGGTTTTGATCTAGTGTTTCAAGTGTTGGAAAGCTTTCGTTTTACCCTTTTGATCAAACTTTTTTCAGCAATTTGTTCGATTTTTGCTCACTCGTAGATGATAATTTTCTCCAATTTTTTTGACCATTTGGAACATGTAACAAACATAGAAGACAAAATGTTTAATAAACAAAATGCACAAGCAAGTACAAATCTTATGGCAGGTTGAGACAATAGTTGTTGAATATCACATGGGGTTTCCCTTGAGGCTATGCTATTCAAAGCGGATATTTAGATGTTTAACCCCACTGGCTCCACCCTCAGCACTCACTTCTTTGGGGTAGCCAAGCACTAGTTTCCATGAAAACTCTCCATGGAAAACTTTATAGCTCTACTGGGAACCGTATGTGTGTTAGCCACTTTAGAGGTCCGACCTCCTACACCAACAACTAGATAGATTTTGGCAACTAGTACAAGTGGTTTTTAGTAAAGGCGTTTTGTCATGTGGCCATACATGCGGCACTTTCAGCTCTGCAAATACAGAAGGTTCCCAACCTATAGAGGTTACGCTCCATAGGGTTTATGGAGAAGCATAGTGTTGGTATGAACTTATCAACACATGTTGTTTGGGACTTTCATCACAAACATGATTTATTTATAGTGGATTAGAAGGACTCGGTATTATCTTATTTCCACTTTAGGTCATTCCCCTCTCACTGACCCCCTCAAGGTAGCTCTGGAAGGTAGGCCCTCTAAAGGATTTAATTGCTTTGAAAGTAAAAAAAAAGAGAGTGGGTTTGTCTTTTTGGTCAGCCAATTAAGGGGAGAGCATATACCTACCACTTTCGAGACACAGAATATAAGTGTTCTTTTTAAACTTTTCAAAGCAATTGTTGGCTAAGTCTTATTTAGAGATGTTCCTCCAACAAGCATGGTGTTTATTTTAACCTTTTTAGAAGTCTATGTGCAACTATTTTAGAGAAGTTACTAAAAGTGCAAGTTGCATGCTGTCAATTTATCCTCTTAGTTAGACTAAATAAACAAGACATGATATATTACTTCCCAAAATAAGGCCTTTAATTAGCTAGATGAGGAAATGCATAAAATTTGCCTAAAATGCCATCCTGCACATGCATGTCAGTAGTTTGAAAAATCTAATTTCTTGGACATTCAGGCCTGCAAGAAAATTTTGTTAGCTGAAAATAAATGCACTATTCTAACACATTAACTATCTATCTCCTCAAAAGCGTTAACTTGTAGAGAAAAAGCGCTAACCTAGACTACAAAAGTGTTGCTCTGGGGATACAAAAGTGTGATTTATTTAATAAATGCGCTAATCTAGAGGACAAAAGTGCTAACCTAGAAGAGAAAAGTGCCAACCAATGATGCTAATGCGCAGATTTTCAGACAAAAGTGCTAACCTGCATGGCATATGTGCTAACCTGTGGTGAAAATGTGCTAGCCTATGAGCAAAAGTGTTGTTAGAATTCACATATGCATGAATTTGCATTACAAATGTGTTAATTTTACTTTTTTTGAGATTTTTAAAGGTATATGCGAGGTCTATGAGCCCCACGATGGGTGCCAAAATATGTTGGCTTGAATTTCATCCTCAAAATGCTACCTGCAACAAGTTAGTTTCACAAAATAACAATGGAAATGCTATAGGAAATCCAAACTCAACCAATGAAACTACATGAAATACATATGAAAAAAAAATACTAATATTACCTTCATGGTTTATGTCTCATTGTGTCCTAACTCCATTATTCTTAGTTGCAGATGGTGTGCTCTCAAACAATGCACTGATAGCTTCCAAGATGGCATATGAAGAATGGACCGATAACTAGTAGTTAACAAATGCTATGATATGCAATACTACATGATTATGCTAAAATGATAATTGCTATTTGCTTCAAAATTAAAACTCATGGATGCCTAAGTTTCACAAATGATTTGCTTGAAAATGTACTTGAAGTCTCTTGAAGTCTAACTTGAAGATTAACTTGAAGATTCTCTCTCTCAACTAAAGCTCTTGATTTTATAGACTTTGAGAGGATGAGATGATGTGGCTTAGATCAATGGTCATAATCAAATCTACAGATTTGGATGGTTGTGAGCAAAGGTGAAGGTTGAGAGAAAGGGGGAAGGAGAAGACAAGTGTCACTCATCTCACCTTGCCTAGGTTGCTGACTGAGGGAATCTAGGGATGGTTAGAGAAGATTTAGGCATGATAGGACAAGTGGACTCAAGTCCTTCCTAAGATGTAGAGGGTGTTGGAGAGAATATAGGAGATGGTTATGAAATATGCGTACATACACAATATTCATTAAGTTTGGAGGTTGAAAATAAATGATGAATTAATATTTAAGAAATATTAATTTCCTTAGCCACATATTTGATGAGTTGGCAAAGAGAAGATGAAGTGGAGATGGAAGGTGAGTTGGAAAAGGGATTTAAATAATTTAGAAATTATTTAATATTTGAGACTATAGGATAGGAGAATAACTATTAAATATTTGATATTTAATTGTTTGGAGAAGATAATTAAATATTAGATATTTAATTAACTTGGTTAGAGGAATAATTAAATATTAGATATTTAATTAACTAGAAGAATATGATAAATGAATTAATTAAATTAATCTTTTCAAATTAACTATTTAATAGAAAAATAAACATTAAATAAATATATAATATTTATTTAATCACTCATAGTCAATTTTACGTGTATACAGTTATAACCACCTCAAGATAATTGGACAACAATCTAGAATAATGAACTGCCAGAGATAACATCTATCATGCCTGATTATAGTCTCGGTTAAGCTCAATACCAGAGGCCTCTGACGTCTTCCTTAAACCCAATTTGATCACCTATGATCGACCAAATATCCTTCGCATGTGATATTTCATTTCACGACCATGACATACTTATTTCATTCCATAACATTCCCATTCATGATCTACAATGAGATCTTACATCAATTTATACAAGCCCTAAGACCTAAACCAATTAGGTCGGCCACCTAAATGATATTACAATAAGATCATTACAGACACCCATATTACAATGATATGCCATGTCGGCTTAAGACCAAAACAACAATATCCAATCCATAAAACATCCCAGTAACGTGTAGAGAGCATGTTAACATGATATTGGTCCATAACCTAGATAGGTATTGTACCTAATCTGGGTCCACCACACCAAATCAATGTCTTCAAACAATTGAGGCACGATCAAGATCACCTTCTGCATCCTAAATTCCATCTAGAAGCTGCACCAACACCACTTAGCATTCTATCAAGGTTTCTCAGTGAAAGCTATGTCGGTTAAACCTTAAACCCATGCCGATAAGGATTTGCAAGAGTGTATGATAGCATCTGATTACCATGTCAATAACAATTGACCAAAACATGCTCCAGAAGCATGTAACACATAAAACCAAACATACTCCATTTATCCAAACATGTCAAAAGTGTCCAATAGATAGTCTCTTGTGTTGGTAACACTAGATCTCCTATCGGTAACCAACAACTATCTACTGGTAACCAACCATAATAGCTAGTATTGATATCAATGAAAAAACATCAATACAACACATAATCAATTCATCCATATTGCCAACAATCTCCCCCTTTGGCATTGATGGCAACACTAGATGTGAAAAACAATCTCCCCCATTCTGTTGAGGAGTCCTAGGTGCAGATAAATATCTCCTAATTCCATTTGTCTCACAATAACTATTAAATTCATGAGAAGTGAACTCACTATCTTGATTTGATATTAGATATTTGATTTTCAATCCAGTTTCTATTTCTACCTTTGCTTCAAAGATCTTGTATTTCTCAAAGGCTTCAGACTTCTCCCTAAGAAAATTCACCCACATCATCCTAGAATAGTCATCAATAATTAGCATGAAATACCTATCACCTTGAAAGCTTCTAGTCCTTGTCAGACCACGTAAGTCAGTGTGAATCAAAACAAGTACATCATTAGATTTATCATGTATTCTCTTAAAAGAAGTTCTAACTTGCTTTCCCAATTGACATTCCTTACATACTAGAATATGAGGCTTCATAATCTTAGGTATATCTCTAACTGCCTTAGTTGAACCGATCTTAAAAATACAATCAAAATTAACATGACATAAACTCTTATGCCATAACCAACTCTCATCAATATAAGAAATCAAACATGTCTTATTACCAGTGTTCAAGTGAAAGATATTACCTCTAGTCTAAGTACTAGTTGCAATCTCCAAACTATCTTGTTAATGATTTTACACTTTCTATCTTTAATCTGAAGTTGGAAACCCTTGTCCACCAATTGACCATCACTTAAAAGATTATTCTTTAAACCTTCTACATAATAGACATTATCTATATTATGCTTGTCATCCAAAGAAATGATACCTCTACCTTTGATCATATATGCTTTGTCATCTCCAAATCTGACTTGACTGCCATTATATTCTTGTAGGGACATAAATTTTCTTTTATCTCTAGGCATATAATGTGAGCATCCACTATCAATCACCCATTCATCCTTGTCTTCAACTTTTTCTTCCAAGGCCTTTTCTTCATTCATAATAGCTAGTTCTGGTTCATCTCCCTTTAAAGCATAGAACACCCATTCCTTTCCATTGCCAGATCCACTAGCAAAGTTGCTAGTTCATCCTCAGAGTCATCACTTACTCCTTCCTCATCCACTACATAGCATTGTTTACTTTTCTTGAATCTATATTGGTTCTTATTAGGCTTGAATGATTTCTTAACTCTCTCTTTAAATCTTGCATTCCTTTTAGGACATCTAGATGAAAAATGACCAATCTTATTACATGCAAAACATGTAAAAGGTTTTTTTTCCTTCATACTTACTTCTTGCTAGTCCTTTATGTATTCTTCTAGCAAATAAAGCTTGAAGTTGCTCAAATTCTTCATCCTCTTTCCTCATATCTTCCAATTCTTTTTCATATAAGGCTTTCCAATCACTTTTGTCGGTAGAGGATGATGCATGAAAAGCGGGTTCAAACTTTGGAGCTCCAGAAGGGCCAAATTCTTCAAGCTCAAAAGCAGATAATTTCCCATTCATAATGTCTCTATTAACTGAAGTGTTTTCCATTGTTCTCAATTCATTAATTGCAGTTGTCTTCATCTTGTAAGCTGGTGGAAGGGTTCTCAAGACTTTGGAAACTATTTCATCTTCACTTAGAGATCCTCCACAACATTGAATTCCCATAACAATCTCATTTACTCTTTCAATAAATACAACAATTATTTCATTATCTTCCATCTTCAAGTTTTCATACCTTACCTGGTAACCATCAAGTTTAGCAATTTTGACAATAGGATCACCTTCATTCAGAGTTTGCAATTTATCCCAAATAACCTTTTCCAATGATTTATTAGTCAACCCCATGATTTGTTGATCAGTAAGTGCACATAAGAGGGCTTCTCTAGCTTTGCAATTATTTTTAATATTCTTGTCCAGGTCTGCAAGAGCAGGATTGCCAGATGCCAGATCATAAGGTGTATATCCTTTCTCACTGGTATCCCAAATATCCTTTCCAAGACATCTAAGATGAGTCTCCATTCAAATTTTCCATATCCCATAATTTGTTCCATCAATCTTAGGGATTTCTCTTCAGAAAATAGTTGTCATTGGATTTGAAGTATTAGTTCCCATAGGATCTACCTCAAGTGGTTAAGCTTCTGCAGAAGAGGACCAAAGCTCCAATACCAATTGTTAGGATAACCGGTGAACAAATGAGAGGGGGGAGTGAATCAATTGTTAATAGATTATGTCAATCAAACCACTTAATAAACTTTAACCAGATCACATAAGCATTGAATACCGAAATAGCAAAAATAGATACCGAGAAATAATAAAACTTGTGAATAAAATAGACAATTAACACATTGCAACCATACCACATAACACCATGATTTGTACGTGGAAAACACAGTGGGAAGCCTACCCACAGTCAGATGATACTTTTGTAGAAAGTATGTGATATAATAAGGGGCTTGCACATGCAAGAAGGTACATTATCTAGAGCGTACTTCTCATTACAAAAGAGTCTCGCTGACTACAGAGAGGTTATAACCACCTCAAGATAATTGGACAACAATCCAGAATAATGAACTGCCAGAAATATGATCTACCATGGCTGATTATAGTCCCGATTAAGCTTAATACCGAAGGCCTTTGACCTCTTCCTTAAACCCAATTCGATCACTTATGATCGACCAAATCTCCTTCGCATATGATATTGCATTTCATGAACATGACACACTTATTTCATTCCATACCATTCCCATTCATGATCTACAATGAGATCTTACATCAATTTATACAAGCCCTAAGACCTAAACCAATTAGGTCAGCCACTTAAAAGATATTACAATAATATCATTACATACATCCATATTACAATGATATGCCATGTCGACTTAAGACCAAAATGATAATAACCAATCTATAAAAAATCTCGGTAATGTGTAGAGAACACGTTAACATGATATTGGTCCATAGCCTAGATAGGTACTAGATTTAATCTGCATCTACCATGCCAATGCAAATTCTTCAAACAGTTGAGGCATGATCAGGGATCACCTTCTACATCTTGAATTCTATCTAGAAGTCACATCGATACCACTTAGCATTATGTCAAGGTTTCTTAGTAAAAGCTCTGTTGGTTAAACCTTAAACCCATGCCGGTAAGGGTCTACAAGAGTGTATGATAGCATCTGATTCCTAAGTCAATACCAATTGACCAAAAAATGCTCTAGAAGCATGTAACACATAAAACCAAACATACTCCATTTATCCAAGCATGCCAAAAGTGTCTAATAGATAGTCTCTTCTGTCGGTAACACTAGATCTTCTACCAGTAATCAAAACTTGTTGGCCAGTAACCAACCATAACAGCTAGTGTTGATATCAATGACAAAACATCAATGCAACACATAATCAATTCATCCATATTTCCAACATCATTTTGTCTTGTAGCTCTATGATTCTCCTCATTCTCGGTCATGTGGCTTGAAGAGGAGTCTAGAATTTAGGGAGTCCTCTTGATTTTAGGGCTATATATATATATATATATATATATATATATATTGTTGGCATTTTGATGATGTTGTGATTGTCATTGATGGACACACACACTTGTTTTGTGATCACTTTCTTTATGTATGAGTTATGCTCAACCGGTAATTGTTCCAACCGGTATTATGTATTATAGTCTTTAGACTATTGGTATTTTGCAGAAAGTGTTTACCAGTTACAAATTGACTAAAGACCCAAAGTGGTATGAAGATCTCAAGCGGTACGAAGGAACAAAGTGGTAGTTAACATCTTTCTACTCTTCATTTTGACAACTGGTAATCAATAAAATGTATGAACTGGTATTACTCTATGATGAGTTATCATCCACCGACACTTTGGTGGTGATTTTGTGTCATGTTACTAAATGTGTCTAGATGCACTGAACCTAGGAAATTGTAATGTAATCCTATTATACTGACATGAAATTAGACTCCTTTATAAGGATATTGTGTCTAGGGTTTTAGTTGATGAGGGTTTTGTATGTGCGATCACAGAAGAGAAGATTAGGTCTGTCTGAAGAGTAGGAGTGTGGAGATATTGAAGATTGAAGTAATGCTAAATGTGCATTAACAATGAGCTATCAAGGATATAACCAAGCATACTATGCTAGTATCTAGATCATCTACTTGTTGATTACTCATATCTCTGACAAGTCTGAAACCCTTAACCGGGTAGGCCCAGCAAAGCCTTTGTAAATCCTCTAACAAGGTGGTTCATAACTATGAATCTGAAATCCTCTCACAAGGTAGTCTTTAATAGGACTTATCTCCTAACAAAGATCTAGATTCCTAATAGGATCTATTTTGGTAAAGAACATTGTATGACCGTAACCAGTCTGGTTTCTATTCTGCAGATAGTTACTTGTGAGTTTCTGCTCACCGTGGTTTTTCCCATTTGGGTTCCCATGTCAAAACTTCTTGTGTTATGGTGATTGTGCTCTTGTGGGTGAATTTTTTATTTGTTGTTTGGTTTGCATTTGTCTTAACCAGTTTGTTATTAAATCTGTTATACCAGTTAACTGCTAATCTATTTAAGAGTTTAAGTTTGGTATTTTTTGGTATACTAATTTACTTCCCCCTCTTAGTATTCATCAATTGGTATCAGAGCCAACCTTTCTATAAGTCTAACCACTTGAAAGGAGATATGGGGGAATACATTGTGAGGGAACTTACTCATTGACTCACTCAGACTGAGGAAGCCTTTGATGAAGTCAAGAGCATGCTGAGAAACTGATGGAGCTTACTGAAAATAGTTCTTCTAATGAAGCAGACATGGAGGCCTTAGTTGAAGAAGTTGAAAAATTGAATGAATCTAATGCCAACCTAAGAAGGGAACTGGAAGGACTGACTCTCAGAATGTGTCAAGAGCTTGAGAACCGAAGGAAAGCTGAAGACCTAGTAAAAGACAAAGATCATGAGATCTCCAAGCTGAAGCAAGAAATCAGTGCCCTTATCGCTCATCTCCAAGAGAGTAAAGTGGAAAAAGAAGACATCAAGGTGAACTAAACATAGCTATTTCTGAGAATGCAACCTTGAAGGAATCCAATGCTTCTATTACCAAAGAACTCACTAAGACAAAGGAGATACTTGCCAAATTCAATAAGAGTACTGCTAAGCTAGAACAAAAGCTTGAATCAGTAAAACTGGTAAAGAATACCACTGTACTTGGTTTCTTTGGTTATGAGGAAGGTGAGACCTCTAGAACAAAAGAAGTAGCATCAAAGAAGCAACCGACATCAAAGGATAAAGGTAAGAAAAAGTTTAAACCTATTTTCTTTAATTGTCTCAAGGAAGGACATACTGCTAATGTGTGTAGAAATAAGGCCTGCAATAATTTACCTTATTTTCTAAACAATAAGCCTAGATCTAATAGATTCAATGGAAACTGTTATGCATGCAATAAGTTTGGGCATAGAGAATTTGAATGCAGGTCTATTAGGTACAACACTAGGAGATATCCTCTAAGGACTCACGGAGTTTTTCCTGAATCCTCTATGAACCGGAATCCAAACTGGTATAATGCCTATGCCTATTAGTCAAGTAGTGGTGGCTATCAAGCAACAATCGGTCGGAGAGAAACCTATTTGATTTGTCATGGTAGTGTCACACTACTGCAACATGCAAGAAGAAGAATGGAAGAATGAACAATGGACCATGGATAACACCTGGAATGGTATGCTATCATTGCAACAAACCGAGACACCCTTCCAAAACCTACAGAATGAGAAAGAACCTTTCAGATGATATACTGGTCACTCCAGAAGGGAAGATTGATGTTGAAACTGTTCAAGCAAGAATGAATAAAATATGGAAAAAGAAACCTAAAGAAGTGTCACAAGATGAACTGGTTTTTGCACTTGGTGTGGAAGTCTCTAAATTGACAAACTGATCTTCAAAAAAGCTTAGGGGGAACAAATCGGTGAAATGTTTCAAACCCTCAGTTTATATCGGTAAAAGACCTTAACCAGTATATGTTACCTACCAATCGATAGAAGATTGAAAGTGGTAGAAAGAAAAATTAGGGTTTATTCCCTAATGGTGATGCATTTATTATGGTAGGTGAGAACTTGTTTAAAAGGAATTTTCAAAGTCATTTTCACTTACCAGTTTTTGAGAGAAGAACTTTTCAAGTGCGGAGTGACAAAAGTCAATTCGACTTCGATTCAAAGATATTTCAAATCTTGCAGAAGAATCTAGAGATATTGTCAATCAATCAAGTGAAGAACACCAAGCAGTAATCTAACAACTAAAGTGGTGTGTTGCGAAGCTGCATTTGCAAACCCTAAATATCAAAATTATGAAGGTATTTCTCAAAACTCTTGTTTATCAATTAATCATGGCTTCTGCATCGCACTCCAGCTCTAGTGTATCCATGGACTCAGCTGAATTCATTCAAAGAAAAATGAAATACAATGCCCTGTCCCAAATACCTGCCAAAGTCATTGTCGAAGGAGATATTTCAAGGTACATCGACTGCAAATTGGAAGACCTAGGATCCCTAGCAATTCATTCCTAGTTACGTCTATTCTGTGGAGATGACAAAAAGATCAAACCGGAATACAACATCCTGGAGAGGAAGAAACTTCACAATGTGGTCTACTTTATTGAAGAGTTCACGAAAGAGCTCATCTACATCATCCTAAGCAGAGTGCATGGCGACAAGATGTATCTCAAGAGGATGCATGACATTACACCTGAAGCAATTCATGCCATCACCGGTTTCTGCAACATTGGTGAGGTTCTAGCCCTAAGAAATGTCATCAAGACTAAAATGACTAAGCTCACTGGTTCTCTAAGTGACCAATAGGGAATGACCATCAACACCATCAAACATGAGTTGGTCAAGTATGCTTGCATGGTGATTGGATACCGGACGTTTTATGCCAGCAGAATAAACTTTGTCTTTGTTGTTGTGGTAAATGTGGCCTACAGAATGATCATGGAGGACACCTCATTTGATCTATGCACCTGTTGGCAGAAGTAACTTCTATTAAACTTGAAGTCCATCAAACAGGACAATGCGTTAAGATTCAAGTTTGGACAACTTTTGGTAGGTCTATTTTTCTACTTCCAAGGCTATTTCCCAGGAGTCAATGATATTCAATGGTCTGTTGACCAATAGGTCACCAAACAAATTAGGGAAAGTCTCCAAGTGGTGGGAACTAGATATCCTGAAGTCTTGAATAAATACTTTGATGAATTCAAGTGGAAGATGAGTCAAAGGATGAGGATATCTAGAGACATTGTTAAGAAATATGAAGAGGACATCTGCTTTACCATTAAAGTAGATAAGTGTATAATGGAAGTAGTTGAGCCAAGACAGGAAGAAGTAGAACCTATGGGATATGAGGTGATGTATGACATGTTGGATGGGTATTCCTCTACCCTAATTTCCTCTCCTTTAAATGAAAAGAAAAAGAGAACCAACACCTACTTGGAAAGGGTAACACCAGTTGAAGAACCTTCAGTGAAAAAGGGAAAGGCAGTGCCATTGGTATCGACACTGGTTACCTCAACCAGCCCAAAAGTGACCAAGCAGTCACTTGCCAAGAAGAAATTGAAAGTTTCACCCGCAAAAGTATTTGAAAAGAAGCGGAAGACCAAAAGCAACTCACCGAAGTCCAAGGATACAAAACCTGAAGTTCAGCCTAGGAAAACTAGGCAAACAAGGAAGAAACCAAACACTACCGGCAATGCACCTGCATCATCAGCACTAGTAAATATCGACATCTCTTCTTATAAGCTAATGAAACATTGTCAAAGGACTATTAAGAATATTAAAAGAAAATTGCTTAGTGATTTGAAGGAGTGTTTTGATGATTTTACTGATAGTGAGAAAGAGGAAACAGAGTGGGAAATCATTAATTATTTGTGTGTTCATGACCGATCATCATCAGAAATTAGATCTAAGACACTTGATTCTTTATACAATTATTTCAATAATAAATGGAGCATTGCCATCGAGAGAGAACAGGAGATCAAAGAAAAGATTTTTGCAGAATACTTCCCTGATGCTTCAAACTTTGAATTGTTTGAAATTATGAACCGATACAAAAGACTCTTCTTCATGAGAAGAAGAAGACTCTTGCTACTAGAAGGAAAAGCCTCTGAAGTGGTGAAAGATACACACTCACATACTAAAGCTGCTGTGAAAATGCATAAAGTAGCTCAAGCAAATAGAGAAGCTGAACAGGAAATGGAAAATGAAAAACTGGATGAGGCATTTGATGGTGAAGGAGAACCAGTTATAGAATAGGTTGACACTATTGATGTGGACATGTTAGATGGTGAAGATGCCACTCAGGACATAGAAAAGGAGAAACAAGATAAAGAAGAAGAAGAGAAGTAGAAGTTGGACAAGGAAAAGGCTGACAAAGAGAAAGCAAAGAAAGAGGAAGAGAAAAATAAAGATGAAGAGAAGAGGAAAAAAGATGAAGAGAAGAGGAAACAAGAAGAAGAGAAGTGGAAAGAAGAGGAGAAGAGGAAAGAAGAGGAGAAGAGGAAAGAAGAAGAAAAGAAAAAAGCGGAAGAGAAGAAGGAAGAAGAAAAGAACAAACAAGCGGAGACTCCAAAGGCAACTGGTGGTCAAGCCAAACTGGTTGACATCGCCAGTCTTATTGACCTCCAATTCGTAGATGAATTGGAGCTACTGCAAGGCATAAAGCTAGCATAAGAAAGTCTGGAAACATTAAGGAGGAAAAAGGAGTAGGATGTCATTCACACTACGATTGACACCCTTACCAATTTGATTCTAGGTACCAACCTCCCCGGTATCGATTCCTATCTGGCCAAACTAAAAATTCTATGTACAGTGGTAGAGGATAAGGTACAATGTCTGGAAGAAGTTGTCGAAGCCAATGCATAGAAGAAGCATCAAAAGGCACTAAACATTGCCTTAGTAAAGAAACTGAATGAGCTCCGGTCTCAACTTTAGAAACAAAAAAAAGATATAAGAGATGCTATAGATGAGGGAAACCTACTATTGAGAGAAATAGGCCAACCCCATCTATTTTGTGATGATGTGCTTGCACAAAAGGATAAACTGCAATCTGATTTGTAGGCATACATAAGCAACTTTAAGACCTTGTATGATTCTTTCACTACATATGGGCAAATAGTTCACCAGTATCAGCTTTAGTCTACCAGGATAGAATTGGAGATTAGCAACCAAACAAGAGATTTGTAGGAGCTTCAACTAGTTTTATTACCCAGACTGCAAATTCTTTAGAAGTACTTTCTCAATCTAGAAGCTTTAATGGTAACTCAAGAAATGAGTACACTTGATTCCATGGAAGAACATGTATCACAGATGTAGATGAAAAGTGAGGTGGCTACCTCCTTACTTGATTCATGGTCATTAGCCATGAAGACTTTTATGTAGGATTTTAAATCTGTTTTTGATAAGTTTCATTCATTATTGTCATAAACATTTACTCATTTTAATGTTAATGAGAAACATGGGTTATTTTGTATTACTTTGTCCTTGTTGGCAAAGGGGGAGTAGTATTTAAAGTTTTTGGTAAACGTTATGTATACTTTTATGTTATTTTTTTTAAGGAAGTAGTATACATTGTCATTTCTACAAAAGAGATGGTGTATATGCTTAGGGGGAGTAATTTTGATTATGGCATATTTTTGTTGTAAAACACTTAGATGTCAAAATTTTCCTAAGTGTTGCCATCAATACCAAAGGAGGAGATTGTTGCCATTTTGATGATGTTGTGATTGTCATTGATGGACACACACTTGTTTTGCGATCACTTTCTTTATGTATGAGTTATGCTCAACTGGTAATTGTTCCAACCAGTATTATGTATTATAGTCTTTAGACTATCGATGTTTTGCAGAAGGTGTTTATCAGTCACAAATTGACTAAAGACCCAAAGCAGTATGAAGATCTCAAGTGGTATGAAGGAACAAAGTGGTAGTGAACATCTTTTGAGTCTTCATTTTGACAACCGATAATTGGTAAAATGTGTGAAATGGTATTCCTCTGTGATGAGTTACCAACCGATATTTCTGTGATGAGTTATCATCCACCAACACTTTGGCAGTGATTTTGTGTCATTTTACCAAATGTGTCTAGATGCACTGAACCTAGGAACTTGTAATGTAATCCTATTGGACCGACATGAAATTAGACTCCTTTATAAGCACATCATGTCTAGGGTTTTAGTTGATGAGGGTTTTGTATGTGCGATCACAAAAGATAAGATTAGGTCTGTGTGAAGAGTAGGAGTGTGGAGATATTGAAGACTGAAGTAATGCTAAATGTGCATTAACAATGAGCTATCAAGGATCTAACCAAGCATACTGTGCTAGTATCTAGATCATCTACTTGTTGATTACTCATATCTTCAACAAGTCTGAAACCCTTAACCAGGTAGGCTGAGAAAAGCCTTTGTAAATCCTCTAACAAGGTGGTTCACAACTATGAATTTGAAATCCTCTCACAAGGTAGTCTTTAATAGGACTTATCTCCTAACAGAGATCTAGATTCCTAAAAGGATTTGTTTTGGCAAAGAACATTGTATGACCTTAACTGGTTCGGTTTCTATTCTGCAGATAGTTACTTGTGATTTTCTACTCACCATGGTTTTTCCCATTTGGGTTTCCATGTCAAAACTTCTTGTGTTATGGTGATTGTCCTCTTGTGGGTGAATTCTTTATTTGCTATTTGGTTTGCATTTGTCTTAACCGGTTTGTTTTTTATTAAGGTAAAAATGGGTTTTGAAGGGACCCCAAACCCTTTACAAAAGGACCTTACAAGATAAAAGAATTGAGCAACTAGGAGGAACAAACCCAAGAAAAGCCAAGGAAATAAGTAGAGAAAACTAGTTAAAGCCCCCAAAAATTAGCAAAATCCGGCCAGAGCTGACAAAAGAAACTAATTAATATTTTTCAAGGCATTAGCCAAGTTATTGCTAATCCCATACAAGTCTTTGATGTTTTCCCTAAGATTAGGGATCTCCTTAGCAGACACAGGAGCATCTTTCCTAACCCTCACTTTGGTTCTCTTTCCAGCTCCACCCAGAGTAGCTTCACCACTTCCAATCTTGATAGCATCTTCATCCATGTCGAGGTCCACCACCGGTTTGGGAGAGTTGGAATTATCAAGGACCTTTGAGATATCCTCAAGGTTTTTTTTGACAATAGACAAGATATTCAGGATAATACCTAGCAAGTTTTTCATCGCCACTTTCCCTTCTTCTAGCAAGTTAATCTGAGTAGCCATTTTATTAACTTTCTCCTCCATTTCCTTCTTCCACTACTTCTGATCCTTGTCATCTTCCTTCCTTTTGTCATCCATCTATTTCCCATTTTTATCCAGGTTCTTCAATAGTTCATAAGTCCATCTATCATAACTCAATCTAGCCTCAGTGAGTTTTTTAAGGTTATCCAAGAATAACCCATCTCCAACACTTTCATTTTCCTCACTCAAACTATCCTTTGCCATATCCTTCTTAGGTTCCTTTTTCTTCTCCCTCTTAGAATTTAAATCTTTTTCCTCATTATCCTTGTCATCCAAATCTACTATAGGTTGGTTGTTGTCGTCGCCAGGGCTAGCACTATGAATTGGGCTATCATTGTTTGACTCATTCTCACCTTCTTCATGCTCTGCACCCATATCCTCATCTTTCCATCTGTCCTCACCCTCTGACTCATCCATTTCCATTTCATTGCCCTCTTTCCCAATTTCCTATGTGTCATTCTTATCTTCATGGGCTTTCATCCCAATGCCACTCTTGCTTTTTGTTCTGGAGGTAGCCTCCTCCTTGCTAGGTTCCCCTTCCTCCAACATTCTCTTACCTTTCCCTAGAGAAGAAGATAACCTCTTGTTTTCCAGGATGGATTCTTGTTGCGTTTATTGAGAGACCTAGAAAGGGACCTGAAGAGATAGTAGGGTAGGGATACCCATTTCTAATGTCTAAAGTGGTTTAATAACACAAAGTGATAAGTGTGGGACCTGGAAATGTGGCCCCCAATAATTATATATTCCATTATGGCATTCAAAACCTAGCCCCATATTTTCTTGATGTTGGAGGCTTCATAATAACCCCCTGTGGCTTTTCCAATTTTAGCCCTCTCCTTTTCCTTACATGGGAACAAATTTACCACATTATTGGAAACCTTGAGATCTCTAAAGAAATTAAGCCCAAAGTGGGGCATACCTGTCACAGTTGTGATGAGGCTCGTGTCCAATTTGAACCTAACACCATAGATTTTAAAGGACCCATTACACCAATTTTCAGAGATTTTGGAGACAGCGAGGTTAACCCTACCTTTGTCGTAATCAACCAGCTTCTCCATGAAA